>NC_091130.1:18232858-18922858 GCF_040183065.1 Periplaneta americana
TGAAGAATTATGTTATGTCAGTGAAGTGTGTTGTGTAAGTGAAACGTGTTCCTGTAGTGAAGCTTTATAGTTTATAGTGGCAGTGCGAAGTATTTGAACAGTGAAATGTTTTTGAAGTGTCAGTGAAATCAGGATAGAATCAGTGAAATGTGTCGTAGCTCCAGTGCAGTGAGTGAGTTGACAGCGAAATGAGTGTAGTGTTGAAAGGTACTTGTGCAGATATGAACATATCATACTCGTGGGTTTTAGTTCGGACTTAGGTTTAAGATACAAATTAGATTTATTTTAAATGTTATTTTAAGTGATCGTGCTTCATTTAATTTAGGATATTCCCTGTTATTATTATTGTTATTATTATTATTATTATTATTATTATTATTATTATTATTATTATTATTATTATTATAAATTATTGTTAGTATTAATTATTAGTATTATTAATTGGATTTTTAATTAATAAGTTTATTATTGTCATTATTGAGTCTAATTAGTTACTACTGCCACCGGGTATATACCCACTGCAATGTGAATAAATACATACATACATACATACATACATAGTGCTCAAGAGTTAGTGTCGGTCGACTTGGTGACAGAAAGATGGCATTTGGCAAATGAGACCGATAATTTCTCATGAAAATGGCCGATAATTCGCATGAAATTATCTAACATTCGCCTTATAGGTGAAAAAAACCTCGGAAAGAAACAACCAATTAATCAGCTGAAGCGGGAATCGAACCCACACCCGGACAAAGCTACGGATCAGCAGAAAAGTTCACCTGCCGCCTCAACTACGCCAGTGGCCACTCTGAATTATTATACCGAAACTCGTGTGACGAAAAAGTACATATCTCTTTTGCTGTAGTCACTTCGTTGAGTCTGTGTCACCATTACGAGAAATTTAGGAGTTTATATGGATTCCATTACAACGTGTTATGATGGATATACCTGTACATCACACTATTGAAGATGACACACTCAGGGTGTGAAGGTGGAAGGTGTGTTTCAATTTCCTTAGGCGGAAATCGAATTCGCGACCATTTGTTTTGTAGTCACTTTCACTAACCGTGTACAACCTCAGATGTAGTCCGCAGTAACGTTTTAAAAGCAGAATCTATTTTTTTTAGGTAATTCTACGCGAATATAACCTCGACTTAAATTAAAACCCCATTTAGCTCGAAGCTGTTGATACATATATAAACAATCCTAATTGGTTTTTACTTGTAAATGTTGGATAGGGAATGAGATAAAGGCCTATATTTTTTTTTTTTAGCGCAGGACTTCGTCTCCCTCAAGGGACGTTAGTAATTGATACAGAATAATTAGGCCTACGTGCTTCTGGGTATGCATTAAAGCTACAGGCGTATTTCGGGGATGGATACAATGAATTTTTGCTTTCTATTTATATGGAGAATAAGTTATTGCCACGCTGCAAAAATTGATTTACAGATTTTCATGGAAATGCACGTTTCCAAGCATTCATCAAACCGAAAAAATGTTGTAAACATATCGTTTGTTTTTGTACAGTTATATTTCTTGAACTAATGGTAGGGTTTTGTTCATACTAGTCAATGAAATGATGTACACGAAAAAAGAAACACACGCACGCACACGCACACGCAAGCGCACGCGCACGCACACACACACACACACTCTCTTTTTTTTTCTAGACTGACATGAATGTCACAAAAATGAAACATATATCTCCCTGTTACTTTTTTTTAGTAGGTTACGTTACGACGCTTTATCAACAACTTAGGTTATTTAGCGTCTGAATGAGATGAAGGTGTTAATGCCGGTGAAATGAGTCCGGGGTCCAGCACCGATAATTACCCAGTATTTGCTCATATTAGGTTGAGGGAAAACCCCGGAAAAAACCTCAACCAGGTAACTTAGGAATCGAACCCGAGCCACCTGGTTTCGCGGTCAGACGCTCTAACCGTTACTCCATAGGTGTGGACTCTCCCTGTTCTACATACAACATTTCACCCCAATTTAATTCTTTGACCGTATTTTCAATGATATCACCATTAAAATGGGACACACTCACGGACAGGAGAACGCGAATTCGATTATGCGCACTGTTCAAAACATACAGAGGTGAGCCTGCCTGGAGAGAAATAAAAAATAGGTTGCAGCCACCAAATTACTCTTCAAGGAACGATCACTCATATAAATTGAGGGAAAGAAGGCAGAGGACGGACACTGGAAAGTTTTCTTTTCTCAATCGTACTATCAGGGACTGGAATGCTTTACCTGCAGACTTACTAAAGGCTTTACCAACAACCAAAAATGCATTTAAAAATAGGCTTAAGGACCTTACTAATAGACGGTAATTATACACAGTATTTAAAGGGTGTAAATTATATATTGCTATTGAAGTGTTGTATCAGTGAAGAATTTTGTTGTGTCAGTGAAGTGTGTTGTATCAGTGAAGAAGTATGTCGTGTCAGTGAAGTGTGCTGTGTAAGTGAAACGTGTTCCTGTCAGTGAAGCTTTATAGTTTATAGTGGCAGTGCATAGTATTTGAACAGTGAAATATTTTTGAAGTGTTAGTGAAATCTGGATAGAATCAGTGAAATGTGTCGTAGTTTCATTGCAGTGAGTGAGTTGACGGCGAAATGAGTGTAATTTGAAAGGTACTTGTGCAGATATGAACATATACTCGTGGGTTTTAGTTCGATCTTAGTTTTAAGATACAAATTAGATTTATTTCAAATGTTATTTTAAGTGATCGTTTCATTTAATTTAGTATATTCCCTGTTGTTGTTGTTATTATTATTATTATTACTATTATTAATTATTGTTAGTATTAATTATTAGTATTATTATTAATTGTATTTTTAATTAATAAGTTTATTATTGTCATTATTGAGTGTAATTAGTTACCACTGCCACCGGGTATATACCCACTGCAGTGTGAATAAATACATACATACATACATACATACATTAATATTCATATCGGACGTGACCAAATGAAACCCATTCGAACTAATGTACAATTTTATTTGCTAAGGCACATAAAAGGTGCGATGGATTAATCTGAAGTTACGGTTAAAATGCTTCCAGACTAGGTAGGTTAAAATAAAAAGAATAGTCGATCATGAGTGATTTGGAAGGTGATAGTAATATATTTTACGAAGAATTAAGTTCGGAAAATGAATATAATTTTAATATGAGAAGAAACTCAGAAGGCCGCGAAAGAAGAGTTCAAGAAACGTTCCAAAAACGTAAAATCTCGAACAAGTTCTGACACTGTACACAACTGGCGCATGTGTCGAAAGAAGTTCGATTTTAGTTCTGAACGCGTTCTGAATTGCTTGCTGGAACAAACCTATTATAAAAATATTAAGACGCGGGCTTTCATGTTATAAAACTTTGTCTTGTTGATTGCTGTCTTCAACTGTTAACCTTTAATGAGGAGAGTTTAGAAGTTGGCTGTTTGTTCTTCCCTCTTGTACTTGTCGGTGTTGTCGAACTTGTCGAGCGAAGTGAAGACTTGGCGTCAAGGCACCAATTAAACCAAATGAAACTGTTGAGTTAAGGAGATTTGCAAAAGAGTTCGCAAGTGATATATTTCCAACGGATCATTTTGTGTTATTCTGTATATATTGCGGAACAAGTATAAGGTGCTCTGAAAGGTTTTATTGGTAAGTCAACGTGTAGAAACCGTCAAGCACAAAAGGAATGTAGTGAAAGAAAAGTGTAGTCGTCAAACCTATGCTATTATAGTGTGTTACTGAACCTTCTGTAAAGAAACTTGGTGAATTTTCCAAATTTTTACGTGGAGGTTTTCGCGGCACCAAAAATGCCGTTCTGGAAACTGAAGAACTCTTACTTACTTACTGGCTTCTAAGGAACCCGGAGGTTCATTGCCGCCCTCACATAAGCCCGCCATTGGTCCCTATCCTGAGCAAGATTAATCCAGTCTCTAACATCATATCCCACCTCCCTCAAATCCATTCTAATATTATCTTCCCACCTATGTCTCGGCCTCCCGAAAGGTTTTTTTCCCTTCGGCCTCCCAACTAACACTCTATATGCAGTTCTGGATTCGCCCATACCTGCTACATGTCCTGCCCATCTCAAACGTCTGGATTTTATGTTCCTAATTATGTCAGGTGAAGTATACAATGCGTGCAGCTCTGCGTTGTGTAACTTTCTCCATTCTCCTGTAACTTCATCCCTCTTAGCCCCAAATATTTTCCTAAGAATCTTATTATCAAACACATTTAACCTCTGTTCCTCTCTCAAAGTGGGAGTCCAAGTTTCACAACCAAAAAGAACAACCGGTAATATAACTGTTTTATAAATTCTAACTTTAAGATTTTTTGACAGCAGACTGGATGATAAAAGCTTCTCAACCGAATAATAACAGGCATTTCCCATATTTATTCTGTGTTTAATTTCCTCCCAAGTATCATTTATATTTGTTACTGTTGCTCCCAGGTATTTGAATTTTTCCACCTCTTCAAAGGACAAATTTCCAATTTTTATATTTCCATTTCGTACATTATTCTGGTCACGAGACATATTCATATACTTTGTCTTTTCGGGATTTACTTCCAAACCTATCTCTTTACTTGCTTCCAGTAAAATTCCCGTGTTTTGCCTACATGACAAAAATGAACTCCAGTGTTACCACCGTACAAAAAATATTACGAATGATATAAAAGCATTCTGTTCTGGGTACGTGAATTATAATGTGAAGAAAAAGCATGGACCCGGGTCGACCATCGGTATCGCGAAATTATCAAAGAAGAAGTATTCTGTTCAGAGTTGCAGAAGGCGAGTAGACAACTGAACAAACCTCGCTCTACAGTGCGTGATGTGATACATAAACGCCAGGAGTTTCGTGCGTTGAAAATACAAATCAAAGTACAAGATCAACAGGACTTTGTGAAGCATGTTATAATTTGCTTGTTTTATGCTACAAGACGCGGGAAACAATTATGATTTTCTCACAAAGCTTGTTTTATATGATGAAGTAACATTCCACATGAACGATTACGTGAACAAGCATAACTTCCGCGTATGAGGTTCAACAAACACTCACACTGCTGAGGAAATAAGAAAAACGACAATCGCAAAGTGAATGTGTGGTATGCTATCACACAAAATGTCATTGGATGTTTCTTATTTTGAAGACGCAATGACAGGTGCTCCGTATCTTTATACGCTACAATTACATACGGTCCAATTCGTTACGGAACTAATAGATTTTCATTATTATGCACACTTCATCCCCCTCTTATTTCTCAGCCCGTTTTCATACTCTCTCTCGCTATCATAATATTAATACTGGATCAAACCGCGATAACACGCTAGAAATTCCACTCCATACATCATCTCTATAGGGTGATTCACGAGTATTTACCGTCCCTTACGGTGCTTACTTCTGAAGACATTTTGAGCAAGAAATGTAATAAACATAGTTCCTATTCTCAATATTTTCAGAGTTACAGTAATTTAAAGCTGTTTCTAAACTAAGTTTTTTCTTTAGTTTGACGGTAAAAGAATATACATCTTTTTTTATTTTTTTATTTTATTGGGTTATTTTACGACGCTCTATTAACATCTAGGTTATTTAGCGTCTGAATGAAATGAAGGTGATAATGCCGATGAAATGTGTCCGGGGTCCAGCACCGAAAGTTACCCAGCATTTGCTCGTATTGGGTTGAGGGAAAACCTCGGAAAAAACCTCAACCAGGTAACTTGCCCCGACCGGGAATCGAACCCGGGCCACCTGGTTTCGCGGCCAGACGCGCTGACCGTTACTCCACAGGTGTGGACGAATATACATCTTGATTACACAACTTTTAACACTGTATCACTTGGAATATGTATGATAAGTCTTTCTTGTGTTAAATTTTAACGTACCTTGTTAACATGTTTCGACCTACTTTGGGTCATCTTCAGAACTGGTCGTTGTTGGTGTTGGTGCCTCTTGTTTCCTGTGTGGGTGCGTTCGTAGTGTAGAGTCAAAGAGTGTATGTGTTTTGAAATTGAGTTGTGTGTTGAGAATATCGTTGGGGTGTGTTTTCGTGTGTCTGTATATTTCATATTGTTCTAGTGTGTTGAGTTTCTGGCTTTTTGGTTGGATGTGCAGTATTTCCATGTCTGTGTTGATGTCTCTGTAGGTATGGTTGGCATTTGTGATGTGTTCTGCATATGTGGAGGTGTTTTGTAATTTTGTTATAACTGTGATGTGTTCTTTGTAACGTGTTTGAAATGATCTGCCTGTCTGTCCTATGTAGAAGTTGTTGCAGGTGTTACATTTGAGTTTGTATACGTCTGTGTGGTTGTATTTGTTTGTTTGTGTTGTTTGTGTGTTGAGATGTTTTTGTAGAGTGTTATTTGTTATGTATGCGATGTTGTAATTTAATTTCTTGAATGAGGTTGCAATTTTATGAGTGTTTTTGTTTTCGTATGAAATATACAGACACACGAAAACACACCCCAACGATATTCTCAACACACAACTCAATTTCAAAACACATACACTCTTCGACTCTACACTACGAACGCACCCACACAGGAAACAAGAGGCGCCAACACCAACAACGACCAGTTCTGAAGATGACCCAAAATGGATCGATACATGTTAACAAGGTACGTTAAAATTTAACAAAAGAAAGACTTATCATACATATTCCGAAGTAAAAGAATAATACAAATAGAGAATGAATCATTCAGAAGTATCATTTCTTTAATTGGCAAGTATTATGAAGCTAATAATGTGCTGTGAACTCCTTAGTTGCTTCGTACAAACATCTTTTTCTATTTTTAACTAGAAAATTACATTATTCTTACGCTCTTATCACAACATTTATTACAAATCACACCACTTCCACCGACTTGATTATTTGCAGTTCAATTTTGCATCCTAATTTACAGTCTTGGAGAGTTTACAACACATTTTAAAAAATGTCGCCGTCCGCTTGAGTACACTTGGCCGCACGCTTGTGAACGGCACTCGTAGCTCTACGTAACTGCATACGGCTGTCTTTGATTTCCGTAGCGCTCGCGCTGGCTGCTGACTGCACGCTGACCAAGATCACGCGTTCACAGCAATGCGTTCCAATAACGAAACGTAACTCTGTAAATATTGAGAATAGGACCCATGTTTGTATGACATTTTTTGCTCAGAATGTTTTCGGAAATAAGCTCCGTAAAGGACGGTAAATCCTCGTGAATCACTCTGTATATGCCTCATCTTTGACTGTTGCTACCTCTCGTCACTGGAACTCTCTGCTGCCTAAGTCAAGGGCTGCCGAACTTTGAAATCTTTCAAATCCAAGTTAGAAAATTATCTTATGAAGAGTTGTCAAACTTACTGTTATGACAAATGTTGTATTGCATGTTTCCACGTATTCACATTTTTTTAAAAATATTCTAGTGATATTTAACTTATTTAACTCTTTGTTTCCATCATATTTCCCGATAATGATATATCTATAATGTGATAACTTCAGCTATATATAATCATAATATTCCTTAATGTATGTACCTAAAAATATTGTGTTCATTGTATGCTTTGTACTTCACTATTTTATTATTATTATTATTATTATTATTATTATTATTATTATTACTATCATCAATATTATTATTGTCTTATATTTTTATACTTCGTATGTCTAATTTATTTTGACCTACTGTTCACCTTTTATTATGTATTTTCCTTTCTTTCTACATGTTATGTATTATGTCTGATTTCTACTGACTCCTTCTTTACATTATATTACGATTACCTACTTCAGTTTTGTGTGTAAAATTGTAGTGTACTTTACTTTGTAAGTATGCAGTGTTTTTTGTATCGCAGTTTACTCCTGGTTGAGTGTTAGACAAGGCCGTATGGCCTTAACTCTGCCAGGTTAAATAAATCATTATTATTATTATTATTATTATTACTATTATTATTATTCCAACGAGAAGGACCGCAACTACATGGTTTGATAGCTTTTTGAAAAGATGAACTGAAATAGGTAGGACAACTGTAATGCCTCGACGATTGCCTGATCTGCCTCCAACGGATTTCTTCCTATGAGATTATGTGAAGGTTCAAGATTTTGTTTGTCTAGTTTAATTACTTTAATGCAAATTTAATGGACTTTTTTAAAATACTATATACGTGTAATATTGTAATTATAGTAATTCCATAGTTCTAATGTAAAAAAGTAAACCTTAAAACAAAATTGTTTAATTTTTACAAACTCATCGTTTTTTGCCTATCCGGATTAAGCAAAGTCCGGATTAACGGGGTCCGGATTAACGAGGTTTAATGTAATATATTTCAAGTCCTGCTACTGTTAGAACAATAGTTAAGGTACTAATCATATGCTTACAGCTCAATTATGCATTTAAAGCTTTATGATTGCTCTACTTAAAAGGAATTTAATTCCTGATTTTTAGATTCAATATTTAATTAATTTTGTGATATAGCAACACTATTGTTAGTGTAAGACCATGCAAAAATACTCACAGATATCTGAGATCTCTTAGGCCGTTGAAGACACCGTTCTGTAGCCGGGTTATGTGATTGTTGTTCAGCAACCTGTGAACAGAAGAAAGAAATTCAGATTAGACATTAAATAAACGTGCCGATTATTAAAAGGGTATGGTAAGCATTGCAGGTGTTACAAATCAAAAGCACTTCAGTCTCTCACAGAAGCTCATCGTGTTACATGATCTTTCGATCTTAAGTGAAGTTCGTATTGCCATAGCAACTGGCTTGCCGTTCTACGCGCATATTTATTTATTTATTTGTTTATTTATTTATTATTATTTATTTATTTATTTTATGTCGCTTTAACTTAGGAAGTCATATCGCGACAATACGTACATGAACAATTCTTACAGTTTACATTAGTTTACTGTATTACAATAATCATTTAGATACATTTGTAAATGTTGATAGCTTTCAGAAATTTAATTAAGTTTGAACTGAATGATGGGTTGTTTAGAACTGTTGATAAGTCTTTTGGTATATGGAATTGATCTCGATGAAGGTGATATAGTGGACATTCAGAAATTAAATGTCGTACAGAGATCCTAATGTGGCAATTGGTGCATGTTGGAGGAGGAGTTCTGTCTAGAAGATAAGAATGTGTAATTCTGGTGTGGCCAACTCGCAATCTGGTGATTAATACTTGGTCTTGACGTTTAAAATTCTGTAGTGGATATTTCATTCTGCAATGCTGTACTATTTCGTGAAGTTTGCTGGATGATGACTCTGTCCACGATGTTTGCCAATGGTTGTGCAGTTTTCTGGTTATGTATTTAATGGCGTCTGTATGAGGAATAGATGTGAAAAAATGCAATGGAAGTCTTGTAGCTTCTTTTGCTGCGGCATCTACAGTTTCATTTCCAGGAATGCCCTGATGAGAAGGGATCCATATTAGAGTTATTTTTCGTCCTTGTTTCATCAAGTCAGTGAGGAGCTGATGGATTTCTTGAATTAGTGCGTTTGTAGAGAATATATCTTGAAGAGCTTGTAAACTTGACTGAGAATCAGTGTGAAGAAGATAAGATTTATCAGTCTCTGTTTCCAGAATATATTCTAAAGCTTTTTTGATGGCGTATAACTCGCATGTGAAAACTGAATAAAGAGATGGCAATGTGTACAACATCGTGTGGTCAGGGTAAACTACATTTATTTATTATTTTGCCAATAATTGTAACATAAAATATAATATATACAGAAAAACTTTAGCTCGCCCCTGAAAGAATAGAACTCGTGCTCAGGGACGGATTCCTGAATTGAAATTAATAATTATACAATACAATTTGTCTTATGTCTACTGTGCTATTATAGTATATAAATTTAAATTTACAATTTTTCAATTTTTATAAAATCCATACATAATTTTTTAAATTTAATACTAGAACTATTAGAATTGACAAGATTAGGATATTTAAATATAAATTTGTTATATATTCTTGGGCCTAAATTACTACTATGATTAAATACTGTAACAGTGTTGCATTTTGGTTCAAACAGTCTTAAAGAATTCATACCTTTTGTTTCATAACTATGAGAATGCAATTCAAAATTATTTCGATTTTTATGTATGAATTTTATTAATACAATATAACAAATTTGTCTTACGTTAAGTACATTAAAGTATAGAAACAAATTTTGAGATGGAAAATCGATAGGTTAATGAAGACATATTTTAATTATTTTCTTCTGTAATAAATAAAGTGGATTAAAATTGGATTTAAATGAGCTACCTCATCCTATAATTCCATACATAATTACCGATTGAAATAAAGTTAAATATATTGTACGTAATAAACTTATTGACAAGTAATTCCTCAATAAAACAAAATAATATACTATTTTACGTAATTTATTACAAAGGCAATTAATGTGTTGGTTCCATTTTAAATGATTATCGAAAATCATGCCTAAATACTTAACTTCAAAGGACTCTTTAATAATCGGACATTTACACTGTATAAGACAACATCAGAATTATGTAATAATACTTAATATAGATGTAGGAGGTTTGTTACATTTTTCAGATAATGAGAATGGAATAATTATGGTTTTATTTTCGTTGCTAGAAAGATAATTTATGTCAAACCATTTTTTTTATTAATTTAAGTCCATTATTTGAATTATTATATGCATCATACCGGGTTTTTCCACCAAAAAGTAAAACTGTGTCATCTGCATAAGAATAGTGAACACCATTGTATTGTTGTAAGTCAATTTTTAATAAGTCATTAATATATATTAAAAATAGAATAGGGCCTAGAACTGTGCCTTGGGGAACACCTATATTAATAGTTAAAGGTTCACGTGAATAATTGTCAATTTTCGTTGTTTGAATTCTGTCGTTACGATACGATTTTATTAAGTTTAAAGCATTAACTTTGATTCCTAATAAGTCTAATTTCTCAATTAAGATATAATGTTTCACTGTATCAAATGCTTTTCTTATGCAGAAAGGTTTCCGGTAGGATATGAAATATTGTGTAAAGAAATGCAAGAATAGAATAAATTACAACTATTACTTACTAAATAGAAGAGAAAATAAGCACATACATTCTATTGTGGCGTTAACAGTTTAAACTCAAAATGAATATCTCTAAAACACTAGTTGTTGATGCATTTAATTACTCTAAGCCAGCCGTGGCGAAAATGCGACTCACGAGCACATTGTGGCTCGCAGTGCATTTCCCTTGCTTCCTACCTACAACCCCCACCCTCTCACTCACTGGAGTCAAACTCCGTTTCATTTGTGTTTGTCTCTGACCTGCGAGTGGCGTATCGTCGCAATGTCTCTCTCGAAACCATGTACCTCTACAAAAACGAAAGTTTCAAGTAGGATGGGAGGACGCATTTTTTTGCTGACAATATGATGAGAATATTAAATGTATGATTTGTTCACAAATATTACTAGGAAAACGGTTGTATAACATAAAACGGCATTATAAGTTAGGCCTACTACATGTTACTGATGAAATATTAAAAGGTTAAGTGTTATTATTATTATTATTATTATTATTATTATTATTATTATTATCTCTGTACGTCGATCCTTTTTCAGCACATGTACGAATAATGCGGTTAGATCTTCAATTTAAACTCACAGATTTACAACGTTATGTTAAATGAAAGCTAGATGTAAGGACGTGACAAATGTTGAACTTTTCAAATCTTTGCCAAAAAATAAATATTTGAAGCTTCGTTCTTTAGCTTGCTCTGTTAAAGCCATGTTCGCTACAACCTACGTTTGTGAAAAATTATTTTCAACAATGAAACTAGTAAAAACCAAATTTAGATCACGACTGACAGACAAATACCTTCGTGATCAACTACGACTGGCAGTAAGTGACATAATTCCTGATTTTGCAACTCTGTCGCAGAGACATTCTGAAGACAGTTAATTTTAGGTTGTGATAATGTGTCCTATGTTTTCTTGTTCATTTCTTTCTTCGTTACACGTACTAAACATTAGTTTGTAGCCTTGTACTGTATAAAATTTTATTTAAGTGCTTGACGTAAGGAAAATGAAAAACCGTTAATGTCAGACAGTTGCTTCACTTCCCCTTCGGGTGTCCGCCTCCCTCCATAGGTGCTATGCATGTTGCAGCTTACACAGTGGCTCGGCGCACGATGACATTTTCGCCACGGCTGCTCTAAGCAGATGCATTATTTCATAAATAAATCATTTTTAAGAAGATATGTTTTGTTCTTGACGGTACCAACTGTAATACCTGAATGAATGGATCAATCAATCAATCAATCAATCAATCAATCAATCAATCAATCAATCAATCAATCAATCAATCCTTGGATGAATGAATCAATGAGTCGATATATGGATGGATGATTGATTGAATTGATTGAATGTAGTGAGATAAGAAGAATTATCAATTAAATAGTAGGCCTACACAATGATAATCGCGTCCTTGCAAGGGCTCTTGGAAATCCTGCACGGTTCAATGTGGCCTGTCTTTGCCGTCCACCCACAAAGAGTGAGAAACAACTCGAATATTCGTTAAACCGAACCGAGACACTCCGCGAGACGAAGAGCTTTGCATACTGACTACAGCGCCAGGCGTTCAATAGCAATATATACTTTTTTTACTAGGTTATTTTACGACGCTTTATCAACAGCTTAGGTTATTTAGCGTCTGAATGAGATGAAGGTGATAATGCCGGTGAAATGAGTTCGGGGTCCAGCACCGAAAGTTACCCAGCATTTGGTCATATTTGGTTGAGGGAAAACCCCGGAAAAAACCTCAATCAGGTAACTTGTCCCGACCGGGAATCGAACCCGGGCCACCTGGTTTCGCGGCCAGATGTGCTAACCGTTACTCCACAGGTGTGGACCGCAATATATGTTACTGTAAATGTACGAAGACCGGTACATCTTAGAATTTACCGGTATAACCTAACATTTACCGTTATAGTGCGGTAAAACCCCAAAATATCTTATTAGATGCTCACATTTTAAACTTTTACCAAGAAATGTTGGTAAATCTCAGGATTTACCGATGCGAGCTGGTAAAAGATAGATCGAAAAATCCAGAACGAAGAATCCCGCCTTCGTTGTCCAGATTCAGACATCTTTGCGGGGGTGAAGCGGTTCCGAGAGGCTGCCGAAGAAGGTCTTGAAATGCAAGCGAAGAAAATGAAAGCAGCCACTTGTAACAAAATTCCAAAATTTTTAGTCGGATAGAATGTGAGAATCAAAGTACCGGATGCAAAAATTGACGCAAAATCAATAATAGCAGTGATCATAAATATTTAAGATGCGTTTTATCAACTTGGTACCAAAGCTGTAACCAATTTATATTGTGTATAGAAAATTTTATCAGCATTGAAGAAGTAGGAAAAGAAGGAATTAGAGTACGGGAAGTGGTTGGCCAATTATCTTTCGTTGGAGGACAAGGGTTCAAAAAGTGTAAATGTTTAAAAAGTGTTCAACAAAAAAAGTGCTTGTTTTACTTTATTTGTGGACCTAGACTGTTTGAGGAGATGTAAAGGCATTATTAATTTTTATATGAAACACTATAACAGACAGTGGTTAAAATTATAATGTTTTTCACTACTTTTAATATAGAATATTGTTTATTATAGTCACATTAAAATGTATGAATATTTAAATAACTTAAATTAAAAATAAATACAAATTATTTCAGTCATTGCTGAGGTGATTTTTATTTATGTTTTTAAATAGATCCTAAACCAAACAATGAAAGATGAATTGGAAACATATGTAGAAGTGCGAAGAACGGCAAATCATAGTAAAGATTCTTTTTGCTTCTTTAATATGATTTTGCCACAGCTGATCGGTAAGTTCTGAGATTTACCAACATCTCTTGGTAAAAGTTCAAAATGTATAGGGGAGAGTCGGGTAGTCGGACATCGGGTAGTATCGGACAGTGCGTTTCTTTCATCTACCACCATATTGTAGTACCTGAATGACATGGTTACGTTTCTCTATGCGACATCACAGAAACGCAGCCATGTCAATCAGGTACTATCATCGTGTGGTAGATGAAAGAAACTCACTGTCCGATATTACCCGATGTCCGATACTACCCGACTCTCCCCTACATCTAATAAGATATTTCAGGGTGAATGGTAAATGTTAGGTTATACCGGTAAATTCTAACATTTACCAGTCTTCGTACATTTACAGTAACATATATATATATATATATATATATATATATATATAATATATATATAAATTATGGTTTATTTAACGACGCTCGCAACTGAGATTATATCAGAGTCGCAGGTGTGCCAGAATTTTGTCCCGCAGGAGTTTCTTTACATGCCAGTAAATCTACTGACATGAGCCTGTCGCATTTAAACATACTTAAATGCCATCGACATCGGCCGGGATCGAACCTCCAACCTCGAGCACAGAAGGCCAGCGTTATACCGACTGCGCTACCCAGGCCAACACATGTTGTTGATCTTTATGCATTGGGTCCCATATGGTTGAGGCATATTCTAATTTACTTCTAAGTAAAATGTTGTATAGCAGATTCAGGACTGCGGGATTATTAAACAGTTTTGAATTTCTTGTAACAAATCCAAGTGCTTTATAAGCAGAATTAACAATTCACGTAATACGTGAATTAAAAGTTAAAGCTTTGTCAGATATTACGCCTAAATCCTTAATTGTTGATACTGATTCTAAACTTACGCCTTTTATAAAATAAACAATAGTTTCTTCACTTCTTTTTTTTTCGTATTTACGAGTACATTTATTTGGGTTAAGCAACAGACAATTCTTTTTACACCGAGATGCAACATTATTATCTGTTTGCAAATTAGCTGCATCTATTGGATCGGATATAGATTTGAATAGTTTTAAATCGTCTACAAATAAAAAGCAGTTTTTTTTATAATCCAATTTAATAAACCCTATTTCACCCTGAGGTATATTAGGGTTATAGTTGGCATCAAAATACATATTTTATAACCAATAAACAATAGTAAAGTTATAATATAAAATGGAGGTCACAGTTACAATTCACATGAATTATGTAGAAGAATGCACCTTAATGAAAGAATGGATCCTGTTAAAGATTAATGAGATGTTTGAGGAATAATCAATGCAAAAGATATACAAGAATGTCTAACCGTTTCAGAGTAAATAGACGACCTTAAAAAGATAAACAACAGTAAATTAATAAAACAAAGTTTGACTTTCACTTTCAAATTAATACTTAATTAAAAAACAATGGAACAGTTAAGAGAAATAAAGGGGTATTACAAGCAATGATATTCGGTTACAAGTTACATACGTGATTCAGGAACAAGTACAATAATTAAAATAATAAGACAAGTAATGACTTACAACTAACGAATAACGAAATTCTTGAAGGGCAATATATAATAGTAGGGGCAATACAAAAGATTTAAGGGGAGAGGATGGTATTTTTTAAAACTTTTTTCCCATTTGGTGTAAAATATTAATTTTTTGTATGTAGAGAGCTCATAGCTGTGCCAACTCAACCGAATAAAAATATTTTGAAAAAAAAAAAAATATTTGGAGGCCCAAATTTGAAAAAAATATACCCAATGCAGGATTGCACTAAAACCGATATATCGAAACCATTTTTAAAGATAGATTCAAACAGTATTTTGCAATATATTTGCAAAAGCATGTTCTACAAACTTCCTGTAACAGGATTTTGATATTAGTCCCTACGTTTGTAAAATAAACAATTAAAATTTAATAACAATTTTCTGATTTCATTTCTTGCAAACAAACGGACGTATTTTTAAAATGAAATCAATTAACAAAATTCTGTTACAGAGAAAACTTTCCTAATAGTCTAAAGAATGTGTGTTCTAAATTTCATGCATGTATCTTTAATAGTTCAGAAATTATATCCATCTTTGTCTGGCAATGTAGCAAAAAAAATGAAGTTACTGGAAACCGATAAAAGCGGGCGTGTGATTTAAAAATCCATAGCGCACGAAGTTTAAAAATGACGTCTCAACATCCGACAAGAGCACAAATACCCACAAAATGTTACGTAATGCATTCCACACATATCAAAGGGTATTTAAAAAAATTGAAAACTTAATTTACCGGAAACAACAATAAAAGTGGGCGAGTGATTTAAAAATCCATAACGCAGGAAGTTTAAAAATGGCGACTCAACATCCGATAAGGGCACAAATACACACAAAAAGTTATGCTATGCATTCCACACATATCACAGAGTATGTTAAGGAATTTTTTTTTTTAATTTACTCATTTTTCACCAAAAAATACCATCATCTCCCCTTAAAAACATATGTAAACAGTAAAGGAATAGTAGAAAAATTGACTTAAAATTACAAGTTAAACACATTCTTTTTAAAGCAATAGGTAACAACAAAGAGGTACTAATAACAATATACTGACTTGTGTTATTAGGCCTACTTCAGATAGGTAAGTCATTAATTATAAGCAAAAACAAAAGGGGTTCTTTGATCGATTGATAGGAATACAGGCTTCAGAATCGTTCCCTCCTTAAATTAAATAAGAAAACCGACTAATTATGTGACATTAAAATCTGCTATACTGACTATCATAGGAAGTCAAAACGATGTACCTCAGACGTTTCGAACACTACTGTCGGTAAACTAGACTCACCTAGACAGAACAAAATGACGAGAAATTAATGGAAGCATTAGCGGACGTCAGCAGGACGAAGCTGTCTGTATTTCAAATGCTTCCTCCCCCACCCCCACTTCAACCCGACGTAATTACCTGCATAACACTCTGTCAATGCCCGCATTTCAGACCATTTATTTACCGTCCATTGCACCCCTATTTATAGGGGCGAAAACTCCAATTACCATTCTATACGCAGAATACCTGTTTTTATTTAGTTCTATTATATAGAAGAAAGAGCGTGATCTGAATTGGACAGCGCATAACGTGATTGTACGACGGCACAATAAATTTAGAATCTAAAATTGTCAGAAGTAGTTCTGGCTTTTTTGAGGCGGGATGGTTGAAAAGAGGACGTGGCCTAACACATATGTAAACAACTGAGACCCGATTGTATAAACCATTTAATCTTAGATCAGAGGTTAAATTGATCCTTGTTTCAGCTGAACTTGGAATTTTGTCTTGTAGAAAGTCTAATCTGAGATTAATTTGTCTCAAACTAAAGTCAAATTTGACTGAAGAAATTTCTCCGATTAAGTTAGATGATCCAAGTTCAGTTATTTCTTTTCTGTTTGAAATATACGAGTGACAGATTGTGCAAATAAAATATCCATTATTATTAATATTAATAGATATGTTAGGTACATTTATATATATTTATATTTCTTTCAATTTCTTGCCTTAATACACAAACATTCTTATATTTTATAAGGCTCTATCGTGTTCAGCAGTATCAAATAACATAACCTATAATTATATTATGTTTATAACAACCATTAATTATTAATGGATATGATAGGTACATTCATAAATGTTCAATTAACTGTATTACTAAACGAAAATTGTCGTTTTATAAAGCTTTATTATGTTTAGCAGTATCAAACACCATAACATGATAACAACTCGGACAACAGTCAACCTTCTTCTTATTGTCCGCCATTATTTACATTGCACAAAAAACAAGTGTCTCCAACAGAGTGTACGGAAAGTCGCCAAAAAGTAGTTGTAAAGTCGCTAGATTTCTCATTATCAACAAAGAAAGGTTAAATTTTGTCACTATGGGGTGCTAAAAAGATCTCTAAATCCCTATTTAAGCAATATAAAAGTTAAAAGAAATTGTTGTTGAAAAAGAGTTAAAGTCGCTAGATTGGCAACACTGAACAAACCTGTCCGCGCATCACGTATTTCACCTGTTTATGCGATGTTGCCAAATCCTTTTCACGTGAACTAGATTGCATTTGAACCAAGGTAATTTGATAGCAGAAAAGTTTTATACAATAGAAGAAGTGTCTGAACTCGGTTCACTTTTCGATCTTCGATCAAAGTTGATCTTTAGTCAGGGAGTTTTATGCAATTGGGCCTGAGTGTCACCAAGGCATAACATAGTTTCTCTTTGTGTGTTTTGCACGTTATACAGCAAATTACTCCATCAAGTTGCGAATTATATTTATTTTAGTGTATTTTATGGGGACTGTTATTCAAAGGATATAGTGGAAGCTCTTAAGTTCGACAGAAAACAAGTTCGACATTCTATAGTTCGATTGCTTATGTAAAAGAATTATGCCCACGTGCATCAACGTCGTTTAGTGTAACCACCAATTAAAATTGTCACCTAACCCCTGGCTAAGCATTTTTACAGTGGGTCGACCTCGGTTACGATTTAAATAGGAGGTTAACCACAGTAATCTCTAACCGGCCATATTCGAGCGGTTAAAGGAGATAACCAGCGATTAGTAGAGCAAGTAAAGCAAAATGGCGGCCAGAGCCACAGATGTTTATTTCGAAGACGATTATTATTGTACAGTACTTGAATTACTTGGATAGAGCGTGAGCGTGAAGTTACTGTAGTGGAAAGAGAGAATTCTTTCGAGGAAGACACAAAATTTCAGGAGGGATTTCGTTTATCAAAATCTACAAATGGCTCACTTGAAATAACACAAAAAGTCATATTTCTTCGGCTGCTTATATTACGATTCTATGTAACTGTTATTTTATGTATTTTAAGAGGGAATACTTGAATATCTCTCTCTATGTCACTGGCTGAACAAAGAGAGGTTATGGATGGATCTTAGGATAATGCACAGTTCCCTGGTGTAAATGAGGTCCTGGATCGTATACACATTCCTACTAATCTTCTGCATCCTTTTCCTTTATGGATATTCCTTCTTTTTATATAATATATTTAAATCTAGTAAGTAAGTCTATTGATACTTAACCTCACATTGGATATAATCATTTTTGCATTCAATTTTCTATTTTGTACGATTTTAACCTAACAGCACTGAAAAACAAAGAAATGCAACTCGCAAATATAACAGCGCCCAAAGGCAAACAAATGCAACGCGAAAATGTAGGACACGTTCATTTCGATGTAGAACAGAGTGAGCGCAGTCGTTTTTAGACGTTGACTATTATCTTTTCAGCTGTATGGATGCTTTCCTTTAGTCATTTTGTAGAAACAGTGTACCATTATAGACTTTACTCTGGTTATATGAGGCGTCAGCTAAGCATGTTTAAGTAATCGGTGATTATGAATGGTGCACAGAAATTATATTTTAACCCTGGTTACTGTTTAACCGTCGTTTCGTAAACTATGATTACTGCGTTTTAACCGATGTTGATGCACTTCGCCATTAGACACGCCCCTATACGGGCACTAAGAAATGGGTTTGCCATTTGAATGGGAATTGGTTCTGTGTCTTGTAGTGATAGTTTTGTTAAAGGAAAACAGAATATTTTATTGATTAGGACATCCATATTTATCACTGGTTTTAAATTAATGAACTCTTTTTTTTTCTATTTGAGAATTGTACCGTTTGTGAGACGGAACTGTCGAAACCCACTGTGGTACTAGAAGCGCATACACAAGTCTCGGGGCGGGCAGGAAATGCAAGTACAGTACTGTATTCGTTGATGGATAACCAATAAGAATTTGTATTCATTTCACCTGCCACACCCACTACCCTTATTGGACTGAACTTTCAATTCTTTTCAGTCGAATTTAGGAGAGTCCACTCTATATTATCTAAATGGAAATATTTAATATGCATCCAGGGGTCTGTTTCATAAAACACACTAATGATATTGGCTAATAATATTAGAACTCATTTATTCTAGTCAGCACCTACGCCTTTCCAGCCGCAGAGGTCTTGAATTTTATTCAGGGCGAACACGATTTGCGCGCATTCTGTGCATAACAGTCTGAGTTACTGCCAGACGAGCTCCCCTGACATATTGACCAAATAAACTTTGGCACATCCAGAGAATTATTGATAAATTGAAACAAATACAATTAAGTTAATATTGACAAATGTGACATCGAACATGTCAGGCTATCAAAATACTAATATAATGAAAAAGAAATGAACGCTGTTCGCTTCCTGTAGGAAGTCACAAATTAGTTTACTGTTCGAGACATTTATTTGACAAAACAAACAACGGAGGTCATGAATTTTGCAGCTGATGTTCCATCCCGGTGTAATTAAAAATGACCTCTGCATTGGGGATCCAGGAAGCCGAGAGCAGGATGGCCAACTGCAGCAAAGCCGTTGTCATAGCGATGAGGTGTTCACGGCAATTTTGCATTCGTGTGACTATGCACAAAGCAATGGCGTGGAAAACTGTTGTTATTCCAATAATAGTTCGCGTGGAAGAGTTTTAAAAGCTTTCAGACTATGCGATTTTAATTCTAAAAATCTTGTAGAATCTCTATATCTTATACGTCATATAAGTTTAAGATGGGATAAAGATTGGAGAAGATATACGGCAATGCACTTTTATTCTTTATTCTGCAAAGGCAAGCGGAAAATCTATGAGAAACGAAACTACATGTTTGGCGAAGCACTATAAACAGTGTCATCAAAATTGCACATAATTTCTCACTATACATATTCAACGGTAAGTAATTAATGTCATTAATTTCAGGGGGTTAATCTATAAGATATTTCAAACAGAAAAGTTTTATGTATACAATTTTGCTTCTTTTTGCTTCCTTTTGGAGATAAAAATTGTTTTATATAAAACACTTCATAGCGTGTCTTGGAAGACGAAGATAAATGGAACCTTCGAAACGTCGTGATATCTGTATTCTATAAGAAAAATACTACAAGAAAAATTCTACAAGAAAAATAAAAAAGCCAAAAATGTAAATAAATAAATAAATAAATAAATAAATAGATAGATAGATAGATAGATAGATAGATAGATAGATAGATAGATAGATAGATAGATAGACAGACAGACAGACAGACAGACAGACAGACAGACAGACAGAGAGACAGATAGACAGATAGACAGATAGACAGATAGACAGATAGATAGATAGATAGATAGATAGATAGATAGATAGATAGATAGATAGATAGATAGATAGATAGATAGATAGATAGATAGATAGATAGATAGGAGCTTGAGCAAACTAAATTCAAATTATGTTTTATCATGCCATAAGCTACCTTGGGAAAAATTAATAAACAATTTGTGAAAATGTAGCATAAGATAGGAATTATACGAGTATAGATATCAAAATATTAACATAAAATTAATATCAATAATTCATAATGCATAATATTACTTACAGTACAGCTTTGAAAATTTGTATGTATGCACCAAGTAATTCCCAGAACTAGTATGAAAAAATTAATTCATGTATCTTCTATAGTTAAAAAATTACCGAAATTCAATTCGGATCTACCGTAAAGAATCTATACATCATAGTTTCGTATCTGAGAACAGAGCCATATACACAAGAAATGCTAGCCTATATTTCACAAATGCGCAGTGACAGACACTGAGCCGAACAATGGATTAGTCCGGAAACCGCACACTATTAATTGACGAGTTCGTTTCCTCCGACCTCACATTTTTTAAGCAGTGGACTAAGAAATTGATAACGTCTCGAGCTTGGAGTCTTCCGACCAATCAATTCTCGTCGTACGTGACCGTTGAAGCTAGTCCCCGCAGTTTTGAGATCTAATTTATGTTTTCTGCGTCTGTAGCTTCCTGAGTTCCAATAGCCTTTCTTCTGTGCTTCATATAAATACTTTATATGTCTCTCAACGGAGTAGGTTAAATCGTGTTTCTTTTTTCTGTTACTGCAGAGTAAATATGAACGAAAACTGATTTTTCATCAATTTCAGATCATTCTTGTGTGAAAAGTGGCAATATTATCCGGGAAATCTCAGACCTCGAGTGACATTTATTAGGACTATTTCGTGAATAAAATAAAAATGTAAATAACATAACCCTAAAATTCGCTCACAAAATGTTAATAATAGTATATTAACGAATATTTAACCTATTCAGACATTGTGAAGTTGAAATACTCGTAGATGAATATCGATTACTGCAATAAAGAAATTCGATGTTATTATTCAGTAATGCCAATTGCGAAAAGCGAAATACAGGTTTAACAATACGATGAAAGAGTAATGGAACGGAGAAAAATTCTCTCCGGCGCCGGGATTTGAACCCGGGTTTTCGGCTCTACGTGCTGATGCTTTATCCACTAAGCCACACCGGATACAACCCCGGCGTCGGACAGAATTGTCTCTGATTGAGTTCCAACTCTTGAGTTCCCTCTAGTGGCCGCCCATTGCACTACGTCATAGATGTCTATGAACATAGGACCGAAGTCCACACATGTGCTGAGGTGCACTCGTTATGAGTGACTAGTTGGCCGGGATCCGACGGAATAAGCGCCGTCTTAAATCACTTCGTGATTTACGCATATCATATATTATTTTATCGTATGATGACGCAGAATATCTGCATGGAAATATCAGATGTACTTCGGTACATTGAAATAATATAGGTTTAACAATGTTAATTACATGTACTGCACTTTTCTCTTATTATTATAACTTAAATACATTTTCATTATCTGCTGAAATCATAATTTAATAATAACAGTAACAGTGAGGATAGCTATATACCAATGCGAGACATGTTGCTACACAGTGAAGCCATCTCTGTATAGATAGGCCTAATTAAAACACGAATTTTATTGCGCCATACGGAAGGCAGTTTGATCAAAGACCTTATTACTATACAAGGTCTTTGAGTTTGATATGCGATGATGTTACGTAAGTTTGAACATCTGACTTTCTATTAATTGTTTAATTTCAGTCACAAAATACAAATTTTATAGCCTACAATTATAGGTTAAGTTACCTGTGGAAGCAGGACCAATGTCAGCTTCGCCTTATTTCGACCGTTTCTCACAATCAGTGCTACAGGAAAACATTTTTTATAGCTCGACAAACGCATTCTCGCTGTAGTGTGTAACGGAACTAAAGCTGCATTCACACAGTTCAATATTCCAATCGCGTATGCGTGCAACCTGGGAAGAATATTGAAAGAATCAAGTTTAAAAAGTACGTTCAATTAAGATGCATGAAGATTTTGTGCCTACATGGCGCGCCGTTTTGAACGTCGTCTTCACTGCGTAAATATATTAATTAATATTAAATATCAAATTGCATTCATTGCTTTAAAGTTGAAAGAAAAGTTTAACCGTGTAGTTGCATCTTAATGTATTCATGATCATCAATTCACGGGGAAACAGTTGGCGACAACTACTAAACAAAAGGACGACCATGCGATAAATTGATAGCGATAAATCTAGCTGCAAAAATTATCGCAAAGTGTGCCTATGATTGGTTGGAATTCTAAATTTCATTACACTTCATTGGTCGAAAATGGAATGACGTCATATAAACGAAATAGTGTGAGGTAAAAATTCTGACATATAACTTCCTGAAACACAATAAAAAATAAAAACGTGTTGTTTTTGTTTTTTTTTAAACTTATTTTTGCGCCAAAATCTTAGTATCACGAAATTAGCCGAGTTTGCTCTATTGGTGAACGAGATGATGCAGAATTATTAAGCGGACAACACAGCTCCAACGTACATCGACAATACAGGCGAATTTAACGGGACATGACCTATCGTTACAGATGTCAGGCAGAAAAGGAATTTCGCCTTGGCTTGCGGGCCACTGGCTGCTAGTCGGTGTGTGTATCGGCACGAGGCATCTCTGCCCCTCGCCGTACAGGCTCCGAGAACTTCACGGGCTGCCAAACTGTGACAAACGACCAACAACAAAAGAAAGAAACGGTTCCTGCAGTTAATACTCTGCTATATGGACAGACTCGGCGCCGATCGGATTCTTATGTAATTATCACAGGGGGGCACGCAATACTCATCCAACTTCCTATGCTGCTGCAAGTACTAGAGCGCTGGTATTCCATCCAGGCGGCCCTGGTTCGATTTCCGGCCAGGCCGTGATGGAATTTGTGGAAAAAGCAGACGTTGCTCAGGGTTTTCTTGGGGTATACTCCCGTTTCCCTCTATCATTACACCAACAATCTCCACACCTCATATCATTTATTATAGTAGTAGTAGTAGTAGTAGTAGTAGGTCTAGTATTAGCAGTTTTTTTTATTGGGTTATTTTACGACGCTGTATCAACATCTAGGTTATTTAGCGTCTGAATGATATGAAGGTGATAATGCCGGTGAAATGAGTCCGGGGTCCAGCACCTAAAGTTACCCAGCATTTGCTCGTATTGGGTTGAGGAAAAACCCCGGAAAAAACCTCAACCAGGTAACTTGCCCCGACCGGGAATCGAACCCGGGCCACCTGGTTTCGCAGCCAGACGCGCTGACCGTTACTCCACAGGTGTGGACTAGTATTAGTAGTAGTGGTAGGCCTAGTAATAGTACTTAGTAGGTCTAGCAGTAGTAGTAGTAGTAGTAGTAGTAGTAGTAGGCCTAGTATTAGTAGTGGTAGGCCTAGTAATAGTAGTAGGTCTAGCAGTAGTAGTAGTAGTAGTAGTAGTAGTAGTAGTAGTAGGCCTAGTATTAGTAGTGGTAGGCCTAGTAATAGTAGTAGGTCTAGCAGTAGTAGTAGTAGTAGTAGTAGTAGTAGTAGTAGTAGTAGTAGTAGGCCTAGTATTAGTAGTAGTGGTAGGCCTAGTAATAGTAGTAGGTCTAGCAGTAGTAGTAGTAGTAGTAGTAGTAGTAAATGAGTAAATGAATAAATAAATGAATAAATAAATAAATAAATGAATAAATGAATAAATAATTTAATAAATGAATAACCGTGTGAATAAATAATGAATGAATAAATAAATAAGTGAATAAATAAATAAATAAATAACTAAACAAATGAATAAATAATAAATAAATGAATAAATAAATAAATAAATTAAAGAATAATTAAACAGATGAATAAATTATAAATAAATAAATAAATAAAAGAATAAATACATAAACAAATGAATCAATAAATAAATGAATAATTAAACAAATGAATAAGTAATAAATAAATGAATACATAAATAAATGAATAAATAAATAAATGAATAAATAAATGAATGAATGAATAAATAAATATATCAATAAATAAATAAATAAACAAATGAATAAATAAATGAATGAATGAATAAATAAATTAATAAATGAATGAATAATTAAACAAATGAATAAATAAATGAATGAATAAATGAATGAATGAATAAATGAATGAATAAATAAATAAACAAATAAATAAATAAATAAATAAATGAATAAATGAATGAATACATAAATGAATGAATAAATAAATGAATGAATAAATGAATGAATAAATAAATAAATAAACAAATGAATAAATAAATAAATAAATGAATAAATGAATGAATGAATGAAAAAATGTATGTATAAATAAATAAATAAATAAGTAAATAAACAAATAAATAAATACATAAATTCTCTTTTACTCTGATACGCAGGAGTGAATAAAAACCTAAAAGACACTTTCTAAGACCCAAAAATGTTAACAGGCAATCAAAGTTTCTGAGGAGACGTAAGCCCCTGATCGACGGCAACCCGCAGTGTTCTATCCACATCATCCGCCAGTTCCTCAGACACTGTTTGCAAAAACTTGAGATTGTGAGCGAGCATCATCTGTCGCTTCCATAACATCTTGAGGGAATTCCAAACCCAATTAGAGGCTGTTCCAATCATCTTGATTACACCCTGTCTGTTGTAAACTGTTTCGTATCTTACCCGACGTCTTCAGACGTGACGCCTTTTACTTTCTCGTCTCTATTAATGCAGGGATGACCAAAGTGTGGAATATGAAATTATTACAATGACGTGCATCAGCCAGTCAATGTAACCAGCGGATTCAATTGTCACTTAATCCAAGGTTAAACAACCGCACGGTACATAAATCTCGGTTAGGGATTAAAAAGGAGGTTAACCACGGCAATCTTTAACATATTATAGTGAGGATCACGTAAGAGCAGTTCCTAAAAGGCTACTGTAATTTGGCCGTATCTTCAGTGTTGCCAACTAATACTAGATATGAGGGTAACATCACAATGCCATGTACTATAATATTAATAGAAATAATAATAATAATAATAATAATAATAATAATAATAATAATAATAATAACAACAATAATAATATGCTATTGACAATAACGGTGTCTTGCTTATTTAGCACATCTCATCTTTATGTTGGGGAGGTGTTTTCTAAATAATTCAATAATTTGTGAAATAGTATATTTTCCTCCTGGACTTCTCGCATATTATGTTAGTAATTAGGATTAGTATGATCTAATATTAAAGTTTATTTCGTCTGGCAACATGAAATTCATTGATTTGACTAAACAGTTTACTAAATATTATTATTTTATTGGTCCTACAGAATATATCTGTTATGGTAACAATTAAAATTGGAGGAGAAAAATTCGCTCCGGCGCCGGGGACCGAACCCGGGTCTTTAGGAAATTCTTCTAGCAATAGTACACATTACTGTGCATATTACTGTGGAATCCCGGCCATCAAGTCACTCAACTGAGTGCGCTCCTTGTATAATGGCAGTTGACTTAATAAAATGTCAACATACATGCCCAACTTGGAGTCAGGCCACAAAGAAAAAAAAAACACTGGAGGAGGGGAGTTCGATCCGGTGCTGTGGATTGAACTTCGGCGTAGCTCAATGGTGAGAGCGCTTGGTATGTAGAACCAAGGACCCGGGTTCGATCCCCGGCGCCGAAGCGAATTTTTCTCCTCCAATTTTAATTGTTATTTTTTGAAGTGTTAGTAAAATCAGGATAATATCAGTGAAATGCGTCATAGTTCCAGTGCAGTGAGTGAGTTGACAGCGAAATGAGTGTAGTGCTGAAAGGTACTTGTGCATGTATTAACATATCATACTAGTGGGTTTTAGCACAGTCTACTATATACAGTCGCGAAGCTTGAGGTGATTTTTTTGCAAATCTCGTGATAAAGCGCTCCAAGCGGTTAGCAACTAGAAACAATAGACTGTCCACGGTCGACTTTGGACTGTGTCGTATTTCCATCGAGTGCTAGCTCGTTGCGTATTTCACATTGATGCTTGTGAAATGTTCGTTATTGGTTGTAATGAAAACGTTAATGGCTAAAATACAATAATTGGAATAATAATATTTTACTAGAGACGTAGAAAAATTAAGTTTGTTTTAATGAAATTTATTGATCACGTTTTATTTTCAATTCTGGTGGGATTATTATTGCTTAGGCCTACTTTTTTTTTCAAAGGATATATTTTTAATTATAGCTGTTAATTTTGTTGTTATTTTTATTTGTTACTTTACTAGAGACGAAGAAGAAGTCTATTACAATAAAATTTATTGATCACGTTTTATTTCCAATTCTGGTGTGATTATTATTGCTTAACCTCATCCCACTTTTTTAACTACGTAAGCCTACACTACAAGTACCGGTACACGTAAGTTACTCCATTAATTCATATTTCCATTATTATTGCTGTAAAGGGAAATGCAAATTAATATTTATTGGTTACATAGTTAATTATCGCTATAATCTTGAATGAGTGAAGCGATTATAGTAAATTTCAGTTCGTTTTGCACAAACAAAAATAATATTAACCTATTTCTTGCAGCTATCTTCGAGTTTATGGTGGAATTTAATATACTTCATTAAAATAATAAATTAACTTTATGCATTTAATATTTCAATAATGCAAGGAAGGAGTTATTTTTTCCAAAAGAACACGACAACGAGAGTGTAACATATTTTGTCGTCTGCTAGGAGAGAGATCTGCGATGATGAGGCGATAGTAGCGATCCTAGTGGTGGGCAACTACCCATGTTTGCATTTTTACTACATATTGAGCTTCGCGACTGTATATAGTAGACTGTGGTTTTAGTCCGAACTTAGGGTTAAGATACAAATTAGATTTACTTTAAATGTTATTTCAAGTGATCGTGCTTCATTTAATTTACGGTGTTCCTTGTTAATTTTATTATACTATTATTATTATTATTATTATTATTATTATCATTATCATCAGTATTATTATTAATTTATTATTAATTGTGTTTATTATTAATTATCATTACTGAGGTTAATTAGTTACCACTGCCGCCGGGTATTTACCCATCTGCAGTGTGAATAAATACACACAATGTTTATTTGTAAAATGTTATTAAAATTTGTATAAGTACATGGGGTGCAACTTTAATAGTGGCAACACTGCTGTGAAAGCGAAACGAGACGGAGTTAATTGTTGTCACTTCTACCACATGTTAGTCTATGTCTGCCCTCCCCCCCCCCAAAAGGATTCTTCCGTCCGACTCACAGCGCATGCTCTGTGGAGAGTTGAAGTTAGTCTCCTGTCAGTTACAGCTCTAAGCGGTTGTGTTTCGCCATGTTTACAAAGCAGGAACAGCGATTTTGGCTGAATGTTAATGTACAGTATTTCCGTCATTTTTTTTAGCATAATGTGAGACCAACGTTGCTAAGAAAGCGCCCACGCCTTTTGCAGAACCCTCCCATCATTTTGCAGGATAACGCAGGGGAGCACACGGCACAGCCTGTAGCTGACTTGTACTGTCGCTGGGGGTGGGAAGTGCTTTTCCATCCACCACATTCACCGCACTTAAGCTTCTGTGTTTATGACTTAATACCAAAGATGAAGGGACCACTTCGTGACGTTCGATTCCGGACTGTTCCCGATATTCTGCATCAGAAACATCAACACAACAGGCTTCTATGCCCAAGGTTGCGGGTTCGATCCAGGGCCAGGTCGATGGCATTTAAGTGTGCTTAAATGTGACAGGCTCATGTCAGTAGATTTACTGGCATGTAAAAAAGAACTCCTGCGGGACAAAATTCCGGCACATCCGGCGACGCTGATATAACCTCTGCAGTTGCGAGCGTCGTTAAATAAAACATAACATCAACACAACAGGAGCTGCTACAGGGGTACTACGACTTCCACGACTCGGCTGGCAACGAGTTGTTGACAATGCTGGTTACTGCATTGAAGGACTGTAGAAGTCTCACAGATGTATCACTTGTATATTCGTAATAAATAAATAGTTGCCATTATTAAAGTTACAACCCGTGCATATTTATTAAAATGTTGAAACTTATAGGGAAAGTCCATCAGAGTTTTCTTTATGTCTTAAAAATAAAAAAAAACTAGCTTAGATAGTTCATGAGATACAGAAAGAAATGTGCACTGCTGTATTTTATAATGGATTTAAACTCCTTGGTTACCTTAAATACTGTATGATTGAAGATGAGATGTATTTAATTTCTTGGAAAAGTAGGATCCTTTGATGAAACGAGATCTGTGATCACTCTGAAGTTTACAGAACCTATCGTGAAGGGAACATCGTTTCATTTACATACTAATATGATTCAACTAAGCCTAAAATTAGGCCTAATTAGTTCAGTACCATTAGTTATTATTGTGAATTGAATGCTGAACTGTACTTAATAATAATAATAATAATAATAATAATAATAATAATAATAATAATAATGTTTTATTTTCGCTGGCAGAGTTAAGGCCATAAGGCCTTCTCTTCCACTCAACCAGCCTTAATCAATACAATACATAAATTTAAATTACAAATATTTACACTACACTTAAAAGGTTCTCCAGCAATATTATTCACTACACATTTATTTAAATTTAGATAAATCTATAAGGTAAAGTAGTAACTTAATTTATGAGCTAATTTAATTCAATGAATTATAATTAATTTAATATTTGAGATAGCTAGTAAAATGATGAAAATTAATTTAATATAAGCTTACTAGGACTATGTTACAGGGAGAATATATATATTTCTATTTCTATAATGAGAATATTAATGTAATTGCCATTAGAGGTTTTGTAAATCTATTTAGAAAAATTAATGATAATAATAATAATAATAATAATAATAATAATAATAATAATAATAATAATAATAATGGACAGATGTTAGTTTCATTATAAGTAACAAATATTAATCAGCAATTCATCTGTTAAGTAAGAATTTATGCAATTTTGACCTAAATGAAGTTATTGTCCAACAACCCCTTATATCACTCGGAAGCGAGTTCCAATTTCTAACAACTGAAACTGTATAGGATGAAGAATATAAAGATGTTTTGTGGTAGGGTATAATGAGTACTTACAGAGTGTTCAGGTGTTTGAGATCCTTGAACGCATTGGCCGGTATCTCTCGTATCTTGTTGAACCTCAGGTCACTGCAACAAACAAAAATAGCGTCAGTCTGCAGGCAAATATGACTTTCTAACACACGTTATGTGCTGGAAAAATATTTTATGGGCCACATTCCATGTCATCTATAATGCAAAGCTTGGCTTAGTGGTACCCCCCACGGATCCACAGAGAGATTTACCAGCGTTCATTTCGCTGAGCATCGCAACGCCGATCTCTCAAGATCGCAGAGCGATAACGTAGCTAATATCCATGGAAGACACTTCACAGAGAATTTATACCAAGTCTAATATAAAGACGGCTCCATAATGTAGCGTATAGTTGACAGAGGTTTTCATAACTTCACATAAGACAGGCTCTAAGCTTCAATTACAATTAATTAATGTACGCGAGCTGAACCTTATTGCGATTTATATCAGTTTTAGTATTAACGTGAATTCGTATCTTAGCAACTGCATATAGTTAACACAGGCTGTCATAACGCGATGTAAGAAGACTAATGGCCAGTTTTTCCAAGTAATGTTTAATTTGGCTTAACAAATGTTAAATTAACAGCTGGTTTATTTTTAACGTTTTGTTAAGATGTTTTCCATTTTTCCAACATAATTTTGTTTAAAATAACCAACACTTAACTTTAACTGTCGTTAATACTATTTTAACTACTCAACAACAGTTGGTAATGATTTTGCATATATAAGACAAGTTCTTATTGGCTGATATTATTATTATTTAAATTCTGTACTATGGAGTAAGTAATGAAACATGTGTAAAATCGTAACCTATTACAGTAGCCATGATTCATACAGTACAGAGAATTGATCAATGAAAGTTGCATTGACTGCTATTGAATAATAATAAATATTATGTATGGTTACATTTTATAATGCTAAATATGAATTTCTGTTTAGAAAAATCTCAGCATTATGACCACCAGGTGACAATAATTACACGAATGTGTGTGTAGTCAACTGTACAGAAAACCCCGAGGAGAATTCGGTATCATATAAAATTCTCTAATTCAGGTTCATGTGTAAATTATATGTAATTTCGTCCTAAAGAAGCAATTGCTGCTGAAACATTTTATTATTTACTCACTGCGTATTTTGAAGCACTATTGACATCGGCTGTAGTTGAAGAGCCAGTAACATAGAATCTAGAGTTAATAGTAGCTAGTGAATTGGAACAAGTGGCCTATTTCAACTAGGTAACAAACAACTGAGTTTTATTTTAAGACATGAAAGTGATTATTATAACTACATACCGGTACCTAAGAAATATTAGTAAATTAATACATAATGTGCATTCAAACATAACAAAACTTAATTGGTATATTAACTTTCATTTATTAGAATTATATTATAGCTAGCGATAAGATATGTTTGCACTGGCTTAAAACAGAAGCGAAAGAGCTGGATTCTTGGAATTTATAATCGTTTTCTTTCCGATGGAAATTTAATTTTCCAGCAGGATAATCACCCCGCGCACACCGCCATAAACGTTCAAAGACGGTTCACGGAAAAGCATGAAAAAGAGGATTGACAAATATCGAGACATCCCACCTCAAAATCCAGATCAGTTCTGGGATCAAATTCTGGTTACCTGGGAAGATTTCGCTAAGGACCAGAACTATTTCCGCGATCTGGTAGACTCAATGCCCCGAAAATGCCAGGCAATGATAGACGCCGATGGCATGTGGACAATGTATTAGATCCACATGTGTATTTCTTTTATTTTTCTTTAATTTGTTTGTTTATCTTTGTTTTATTTCGGGAAGAAAATTGATCTCCCAAGAGTTTTTTAAATTCTCCTAGTGGAGCCAGAGTTGCGAAATAGTAAGTTCCACTACACAAAATTATAAAAATGAAGAAAGGTAACATGTATAAAAATTAGTTACGTTAAAAAAAAGTTATCGCCGAGAACCGAACACGGGCCCCTGTGGTGGCAAGCCAACACGCTACTGGCTACTCCATCGGGGTACCATGACGTAACCAGCGCGACGAGGCACATATAGCTGCTAGGCTTGAAGTCTACGGACACAGCTCACATACAAACGTAATCGTGTAAATATTTCAATGTTCAGTACTAGTTAATGTTTCATTTGGACTGATTTACTGAAGCTTGGTGAAACCGTCCCTTACTCTAAACATTCCTCAAAGAGAAACATAACATGTTACTTTCACAACTTTTGTCTCAACAGCTGTGGTGTTATCCGCCATGTTTAACTGTTTGTTAAATTAGTTAACGGCCTGAAATCCTACATTTAAAGTTAACAAACGGTTAAGAATCTGTTAAGCCAAACTGGTGTTGAACAAATGGAAAAACTGTATTTAACAAACTGTTGAATGTTTAACAGTCGTTAAGTCTTCTAACAGTACTTGGACAAACCGGCCATGCGGCTAAAATACAATTAAAAATGCACACAAATTAAATTTATCCATAACTGATATCTAAACCGGCCTTTCTTTCACCGTCCTTAGCAACCCAAACAATGGCTTTACTCATAGAGCTATTCCATCTCAAATCGACCGAAATATAGTGAAAATTGAACTTGCAATTTTTAAATACAATTAAACTTTTTCTGTCCGTAGACAACAGTGATACAATGCTTTGTGAAAAGTTTGAGGCATCAGAACTTCATAGTGTTTAAATTAAACAATATTTAAATTTATCGTATTTTCATAAAATTAGCAACTTTAAACTGTTCTAGCTCCGAAACCCTTTCACCCAATGATCAAAATCATGGTTTATTTTGATGCTGAGAAATTATAGTTTATATTGACATATAAACAGATTTTCTTACTTTTTCTGGAAATGGAGAAATTTAGATTTTTCCTCATTAAGTCGCCTTTGCCAAGGAAAAAATATTTTTAAAATATATGTTTAGATCCCGCATTGAAAGTACAAATAAACACATATTTTTTACTGGTGGTACGTTGATAAGAAAGTATTGAAAATATCAAGTAAAGAAAATAAATAGTACGCGCGTGAACTAACCAGCTGACTGTGAGACGGGAGATAGCAGAGGTAAGCAAGGCCAGGAGACAAACACGTGATGTGTCGTCTAGCAGTCGTGGCTGTGCTAGCTTTATCACAGATTTTCATAAACACAGAAGTAAAATGACGCCCAACGCTCGCTTATCTTCAGCTCTCGGCCAGTGCGTGCGGTTCTGCGCCGTTCAAGTCGAGGCGTGTAAAAATAATTTATTTAATACCCTCGAAGCTATTGCCGTATCAATAAGCAAACAATTCCGAATCCTTCTTAATAATGCAAGGTTTTTTCTCAATATTTTTTACATTTTTACAAATTGGCAAAACGTCTTAAATTAAGTAAAATCAGATTACCTGTTTCTCTGTATACAATAAAAACAAGGCTTACTTCTTAACATAACCTACCAAATGTCAGCTTCAAAATGAGCTCCCGCTCAATGTTCCGCAGTAAATGGTTCCAGAGTTCTGAGCGCTGAAAGAGGCTTGTTTTTTATAAAATATGCTAAATTTGTCGCTCAACAATACGCAAACAGTTTGACTTTCGACAGTATATTTTTGAAAATGCACTCTCCTCAGCACCTTGTATAAATAGGGAAAAAATTAGAGTATAAAAAATGCGAGGTTTTTTACTGATCGATTTCATATGGAATAGCCCCATAGTAGTGAATTAAAAGTATTTAGGTAAACGTGCGAATTCTAATTGAGGCAGTGGAGCAAGTGGACAGCTTTACATACTTGTGGAATATTATAAGCAGTAACATGAACTGCTGCCAAGAAGTCAAAAGGAAAATAGCAATGGCAAAGAAAGCTTTTACTAGAAAAAAAGCTGCATTTTCTGCGAACCTCTGGAGAAAGAACTAAGGAAGAGAGATAAGCTGTGCATTTCGAACTGCCGCTCAAGGTCACGTACAAACGTACAGAACACGCACGAGACACTGAACTGAAAACTGTGAACTGAAGCACTGTAATTCTGGTTATCCCAACAGATTTTAGTTGAGGTCCAGGATTGGTGTAAGCACACTTGGCAAATGCTGTCCATTGCTTGACTTTGAGCCCTCATTCCATTCATTCATTCGTTCATTAACCCATTCCATTCATTAATTCATTCACTCATTCCATTTCATCAATTAATTAATTCATTCCATTCGTTCATTCATTCATTCCATTCATTAAATCATTCACTCATTCATTCCATTCGTTCGTTCATTCATTCCATTCGTTCATTCATTCATTCATTCATTCCACTCATTAATTCATTCGCTCATTCCATTTCATTAATTCACTCATTTCATTCATTCATTCCACTCGTTCATTCATTCATTTTTCATTCATTCATTCCATCCATTCATTAATTCATTCATTCCATCCATTCATTAATTCAGTCATTCCATCCATTCATTAATTCACTCATTCCATCCATCCATTCATTAATTCATTCATTCGATTCATTCATTAATTCATTCATTCTATTCATTCATTAATTCATTCATTCCATCCATTCATTAATTCATTCATTCCATCCATTCATTAATTCATTCATTCCATTCATTCAAAAATTCATTCATTCCATCCATTCATTAATTCATTCATTCCATCCATTCATTAATTCATTCACTCATTCCATTTCATTAATTCACTCATTTCATTCATTCATTCCACTCGTTCATTCATTTTTCATTCATTCTTTCATTCATTTTTCATTCATTCATTCATTCCATCCATTCATTCATTAATACATTCATTCCATTCATTCATTCCATTCATTCATTAATTCATTCATTCCATCCATTCATTAATTCATTCATTCCATTCATTCATTAATTCATTCATTAATTCATTCATTCCACTCATTAATTCATTCACTCATTCCATTTCATTAATTCACTCATTTCATTTATTCATTCCACTCGTTCATTCATTCATTCATTCATTCATTCTTTCATTCATTTTTCATTCATTCATTCATTCATTCCATCCATTCATTCATTAATTCATTCATTCCATCCATTCATTAATTCATTCATTCCATTCATTCATTAATTCATTCATTCCACTCATTAATTCATACGCTCATTCCATTTTAATTAATTCACTCATTTCATTCATTCATTCCACTCGTTCATTCATTAATTTTTCATTCATTCATTCATTCATTCCATCCATTCATTAATTCATTCATTCCATTCATTCATTAATTCATTCATTCCATTGATTCATTCCATCCATTCATTCATTCATTCATTCATTCCATTCATTCATTCATTCCACTCATTAATTCATTCACTCATTCCATTTCATTAATTCACTCATTTCATTCATTCATTCCACTCGTTCATTCATTCATTCATTCTTTCATTCATTTTTCATTCATTCATTCCATCCATTCATTAATTCATTCATTCCATCCATTCATTAATTCATTCATTCCATTCATTCATTAATTCATTCATTCCACTCATTAATTCATTCACTCATTCCATTTCATTAATTCACTCATTTCATTTATTCATTCCACTCGTTCATTCATTCATTAATTCATTACATTCATTCATTCTATTCGTTCGTTCATTCATTCATTACTTTCGTTGATTGATTCATTCGATTCATTAATTCATTCAATCATTCTATTTCAATAATTCACTCATTTAATTTCATTCATTCAATTCGTTGGTTCGTTCATTCATTTCCTCTATTCACTCATTCCATTCATTTATTCACTCACTCATTTCATTCACTCACTCATTTCATTCATTCACTCATTTCATTCAGTCACTCATTTCATTCAGTCACTCATTTCATTCTCTCACTCATTTCATTCATTCACTCATTTCATTCATTCACTCATTTCATACACTCACTCATTTCATTCACTCACTCATTTCATTCACTCACTCATTTCATTCACTCACTCATTTCATTCATTCACTCATTTCATTCACTCACTCATTTCATTCACTCACTCATTTCATTCATTCACTCATTTCATTCACTCACTCATTTCATTCACTCACTCATTTCATTCACTCACTCATTTCATTCACTCACTCATTTCATTCATTCACTCATTTCATTCACTCACTCATTTCATTCATTCACTCATTTCATTCATTCACTCATTTCATTCACTCACTCATTTCATACATTCACTCATTCCATTTCATTAATTCACTCATTTCATTCATTCACTCATTTCATTCATTCACTCATTTCATTCATTCACTCATTTCATTCACTCACTCATTTCATACATTCACTCATTTCATTCACTCACTCATTTCATACATTCACTCATTCCATTTCATTAATTCACTCTATTTCATTCATTCATTCTATTTCATTCATTCGTTCGTTCATTAATTAATTCATTCATTCAATCCATTTCATCCCTCCAATCCATTTTATCCATCCAATCCATTTCATTCACCCAATCCATTTCATCCATCCAGTCATTTTTTCAACATATTCCATCTTGCTTCATTATCTAAGTTTTAGATAGGATGTACTGTGTTTAATAGTTAAATCCATCCTTACCCATCCTAAATATTTCACACTATGAATAAAAACGTTTCACGTAATCCAAGGTATTCCATAAATATATCATAGGATAAATGCAAAATAAAGGCACTCCTAGCTCCTATGGCAAAGAGATCAATGTAAATCTCTGCTCTTCTGCTGAGAATCGTGTTCGATTCCGGTAAGGGTAATTATGGTATGGGTCATACTTCAGTATATAACGTCTGAAATCTGCAGTCAGCTATACAAACATTTAAACGGCAACAGCAATGCGTAACCGTATCCAAGCAACCAGAAAAACACACGATTGCTACTTTGGCAGCGGACAGACGGTCACTTGAGCCGTTGTTCCTCACAATGCGAGGTCGCGGGTCGCCATATCCATGCGCGAGGTGTTTTTATTCGCCAGTGGAGGCACTGGTGTGGAAATTTAGGAAATTGAGTCTTGGATTCAAACCGCATCGTGATATCACGAGAAGTGACACTGAAGCAGGTGGACATGTATGAGGCCAGGGCGATAAAATACTGCGACAGAAATTGAAAATAAATTCACAGAATAAAAGAGGGAAGATTCACACATTCATGTGGTAGAGGGTATTCGGAGGCGGTGATACGGTGATAATGGGAATAAAGGAATTGATATTGTTAGAGAAAATATAAGTCCTAACCATAGAAAAAGCAGTTTACTACATAGTGAAATTTTTTCTCTCTTTTTTTTTCTTTCTTCTTTTTTTTTTTTGTCTTGTGTGTTAGTTATCGGTTCGAATAAAGTTAATTAGTGTATTTAGTAAACTGTCTTTGTAAATCTTATGTTTTTATCATTGGCTAAGACCACACCGTACACGAGCCTGGCTCTTACGGTAGTGGCTAGAAACATTTTTGTTTTATAATTTTAATTTGTACTCACTTTCCCTACTTGCCTACTAGCAATACATGTGGAAATATAAGATTTTAGCACGACTATTATCCTCATCTGTGAAGTGTAGGAATCAGATGAATTCCTACCAATCAGAGGCAACTATCACTACAAACCAAAGCGTTTATAAATGAAGAGTCCACTGCAAGAATGATGGATGTCACTTTCTTGTCGAAAATGAACCAAGACTGTCAATGCATAGCTTAAGAATGTACATAGAGAGTTATATGGCATTAACACTGATAGTCATTGTCCAGTAATGATCGGAAAATCACAGTTGAGCTTTGAGCGCTAAGCATTTCAAACTTTCAATTGCTTCTCCTGCAAAATGTATTCCGAATGACATCCATCATTCTTGCAGTGGACTCTTCGTATAGTTTTAGGCATCACACACAACAGACTAGGGATGGATACTTTTCATCGCTGAAATTCTATAACATGCAGCGCTTGTACTCGTATTTTAGTTATATTATTATTATTATTATTATTATTATTATTATTATTATTATTATTATTATTATTATTATTATTATTTGGGGCTAAGAGGGATAAAGTTACAGGAGAATGGAGAAAGTTACACAACGCAGAACTGCACGCATTGTATTCTTCACCTGACATAATTAGGAACATTAAATCCAGACGTTTGAGATGGGCAGGGCATGTAGCACGTATGGGCGAATCCAGAAATGCATATAGAGTGTTAGTTGGGAGGCCGGAGGGAAAAAGACCTTTGGGGAGGCCGAGACGTATATAGGAAGATAATATTAAAATGGATTTGAGGGAAGTGGGATATGATGGTAGAGACTGGATTAATCTTGCACAGGATAGGGACAAATGGCGGGCTTATGTGAGGGCGGCAATGAACCTCCGGGTTCCTTAAAAGCCAGCAAGTAAGTAAGTAAGTATTATTATTATTATTATTATTATTATTATTATTATTATTATTATTATTATTATTGAAACTTATGTAGGACCTATAGATAATTATGTAGGTTGTATTGTAAAATTAGGTATTTTATTTTATGTTTTATTATTATTGTGTTAAATTGTATTGTGTATTCTTATTGTATTGTGTCTAAAATTGTATATGTGTTGTAAAATTGTATTGTGTATTGTAAATGTTATTGTGTATTGGTTATCATTTTATTGTGTATTGTTAATATTGTATATACCACTGCCACCGGGTGCTTGCCCACTTGCAGTGTAAAAAAATACATACATACATTATTATTATTATTATTATTATTATTATTATTATTATTATTATTAAGTTGGTTATTTAACGACGCTGTATCAACTACGAGATTATTTAGCATCGATGAGATTGGTGATAGCGAGATATTATTTGGCGAGATGAGACAGAGGATTCGCCATAGATTACCTGGCATTCACCTTACGGTTGGGGAAAACCTCGGAAAAAACCCAGATCGGCAGGCAAGCGCCTCAACCGACTGAGCCACGCCGGTGGCCTTTTAGTTCTAATGATGATTGAAAACAGCTAACATAATAAAATAGATATAAACGGGTTGACTGATTAATATATTAATTAATGCGATCTGTTTTAGTAAAGAAACATTCATTTCGCTCTCAAGGTGTCCACATCTGTGGAGTAACGGTCAGCGCCTCTGGCCGCGAAACCAGGTGACCCGGGTTCGATTCCCGCTTGGGACAAGTTATCTGAATGAGGGTTTTTCCGGGGTTTTCCCTCAACCCAATATGAGCAAATGCTGGGTAACTTTCAGTGCTGGACCCCGGACTCATTTCACCGGCATTATCAGCTTCATTTCATTCAGACGCTAAATAATATAAGATGTTGATAAAGCGTCGTAAAATAATCTACTAAAATAACAAAAAATCTGTCAAAGTACTTAATAGCTCTCATCTAGAGTAATGAGTTCTATAATATTTCGACTGCGTCTGAGAGTTCGATCCCCCGTTCTTCTTTTCGTACTCTTTAATGTAGGAATTCGATAGCAGATGATTCTAGAAGGTTCTAGTTAAAACTGCTTTAAAACGGAAATATAAAGGATGCGTCAGAAAGAACGGATGGATTTCAAACTATCGATACGCAACGAGGAGAGAGATATAGTGAGGGGGACCACGACTGTTGGGTCAGCCATAGAATGCAGTTTCAGTTGAGAATATGGTGTTGGTCTGGTGTACAACGTGCTTTCATCGTAGAGACATTTTTGAAAAATGAAGAGTCTGTGATCGCCACTCAGGACTCATTTCGACATCGGATGTCACGCTAGGATTCCAACTCGGAATACAATTTTGCGGTGGGTGGCTTCATTTCGTATCACAGGTTCAACATTAAAGAAGAAATCACCTGGACGAAATTCTATTGCACTGAGATTGTCCGAGGCTACGGTAAGATATCGCGCCCTGCGACTTCTTTCTTTGGGACCATTTGAAGGCGTAAGTTTGTAAACATCGATCACATACACTGGACGAACTGAAGACGGCGATTCGTGAAGAAATCGTAGCAATTGCACCAGCTATGACTGTGAAAGTGATGGCGAACATCAGAAAACGCCTCGATGCCTGTTTTGAAAGCCAAGGACATCATATGGATAATGTTGTTTTCCATAAATAAACTGCATGTATTGGTGAATATGTTGATAACAATAAATTTTTGATTTGATGAATCTTTACAATTTTCTTGCCATGTGAAATCCATCCGTTCTTTCTGACGCACCCTGTATAATCGATTAAACATCTTATGAAGCAGAATCTTCCACAACAGTAGCTACAAAAGTTTGAATCCTGTCTTGTGTAATCATTCACGGTTCGAATCTCTGAAACTCGTGACAGCAAAAGTGAATGATAGCGACAGAAGAATGGAACATAGTAAGATGTTTCAGCAAGCAGTATGCGTCAACATGGTCCACCTCCATGCGGGTTGTCATTGATCTCGTATGTCGTAGACCATTTGGTATGTCATACTCTGAATCCAATATTTTTCATGGTCTACCCATGTTGTGACGTTCTCAAGGTATAGTGAGGATCACGTAAGAGCAGTTCCTAAAAGGCTAATTTGGCCGCCTCTTCAGTGTTGCCAACTAATACCAGATATCACCAAAGAGAATAAAATCACAATGGCATGTACAATAATAATAATAATAATAATAATAATAATAATAATAATAATAATAATAATAATAATAAACTATTAACAATAATGATTTATTGCTTATTTACTTATTTACTACATCTCATCTTTATGTTTGGAGGTATTTCTAAATAGTTCAATAATTTGTGAAAGAGTAGTAGGCCTATATTTTCCACCTGGACCTCTCGCACATTATGTTGGAAATTAATAGATTAATTAATATGATCTAATATTAAATGTATTTTGATTGACAACATGAAATTTATTGCTTTGACTAAACAGTTTGCGATTCACGAGACCTAACCTAAAAATCTATTTTGTTTCATCACGTGAAATGATTAGTACAAACTCCGAAAACCGAATGCCACTTTGAAATGTATGTTTAAGAATACTTACTTACTCCTAATAATTTTGCTATTTTAGTTATGATTGCTGTCTCCATGCGCATTTTCTATCGATCACCCAACTGCATGTATCACACCACATGTTATATTTATTTACATTTATCTATTATCTTGAATTGTAACCACAATACAACACATAAAATAACTATTATGTACTAATATAATTCTGATATTAATTAATTATTAGTATGTTCGAATTTCACTAGCTTCCAGTAATCGGCTCAGAAATCTAGAACATTTTGAATTTTCGTAATTTCCACTACCGACAACAGCTGTTCCTGCTGCCAACATAACAGTTAGAAAATCACTACCAGTTGTAGTATTTCTCAATATCGAAATTCGAAACGAAGTTGGCAAAAGAAAATACAACATTCAAACCAGAAAATCACCATAATCCACTATCGTTATGTAGTAATGGGGGAAAAATGGTTAGGTTTTACCCTTAGGGTATCAAGTAAGCTGATCCGGACTATAGTATCGCTAGAAGTGACATACTCAAAACATATTTAAATAAATGAATAAATTATGTTATAACACTACACTGTCTATTCTTTACAGGTACGTTCTTATTATGCCCGTTATTTATTCTGAATGAAACAAAAGAAATTAATTTGAGGAAATGGAGGTATCTTACGTATTACGAAATAATATAAGAAGAGCAAACGACTCGATAAAATAATATCCAAAGAAAATCGCGACTATAAGAAAGTTAGAAAGCCGAAAGAAAATAAATAATATTAACATAATATATGACTGCACATGTTTAACATAAAATTATGACACGAAAACTAAAATCCGTAACATTCATGTGACGATGTCAGTGGACGGTATACATACTCCTGATTTCGCCTGCGAAACCGTTAGATATGTCTCATATGTCTGGAATGATATTTGGGCTGCCTAATCAAAAATGAACGACTTAAGGGGTTAGGTACAGCTTACAGCAGTAAAATTTTGGAAATATTCAACATTTTTTCCCTCCATTACTGTATCTTGTACAATAATGAAAATTTGTATATGTAAAACACTGTCCTTCTCCTATATGAAAAAAAAAATATTTTCACTATTTAAAAAATTATTTACATTTTTTTTTTTTTTTTTTCAAAATTCAGTTCACTGTGTAGTGATTAAGCGTTTCCCACATAACTCAAAAGCTATCCAACATTCTGTGATGAAATTTTGTGTGTGTATTTATGCATGTCATATCTACAATATGATGCAAGATCACTCCTCTACCTTTCATAGATAGTCTGATAAAAAATAAATTTATTAAAAAAGTGGTCAAATATCAGTATTTTCTTACAACACAAAATAAAAAAAAATATTATTTATTAAGGAAAGTAGTTGAAAGAGCATGATATTGTAAATATGAGTTTCAGCAATAAAATAAAAGAGAGAGAACATGAAAAAGTTAACAAGTTTATGAGTTATGAGGGAAACGCTTCATCACTGCACAGTGAACTGCCACCGTTATGAATTTTGAAAAAAAAAAAAAAAAATATATATATATATAATTTTTTTTAAATGAGACACCTTGTACATAAAATTATTATTTTTGCAATAGCAGACGGTAAAAAGAAAGTTACATTTCTTGTAAAAGGCAAGGGTTCAAAGAAACCTCTTTCGGGCGCGGGTTCGATCCCCGCTTGGGCTGATTACCTGGTTGGGTTTTTTCTGAGAGTTTCCCCAACCATAATGTGAATGCAAGGTAATCTATGGCGAATCCTCGGCCTCATCTCGCCAAATATCATCTCGCTATCACCAATCTCATCGACGCTAAATAACCTAGTAGTTGATACAGAGTCGTTAAATAACCAACTAAAAAAAAAAAAGAAACCTGGTACTTAACGTAAAACATATAAACTCGGTGAATCTTCAGAATTTAAGAACGAAAAAAAATATTTAAATAAATAAAACCAAATTTCTTGCATTTTTTAATCGTAAATAATGTATTTTTGTGTACAATCTAGAAAACCACAGACCATGTTATATGGGGGCGTATTAAGTGGTTTATTTTACGTGGATATTTTGAGTAATAATTCAAAGGAAGAAAACTATAAACAATAATACAATTTTCAAAATGATGAAAAGGCATGTAGAACAATTGAGAAACTATGTTTCAACTTTGTAAAATTAATTTTTTCCAAGGCATATTGGTTATCTTTAGTTTCACCTACCACGCTTTTAATTTTTGTTCTTAGGCAATATTTTTATACTCCCTGTATTATATTATACGTATTAATGAAACTCTCTGACAAAATTTCGCTCAAAAACAAATCTTCTCTCTTCGAATTCAATCAGTTCATGTCTGAATTAGAAAATTGATTTCCAACGAAAATTTTGTACTTCAACTTTGTTTCATTGTGCCAAAGCAGAATAACTCGAAAATGAAAAAAATCTAAATTTCTTTTGTCTTCGTGCAGCTTTCTTTTGTTTCTGCAGTTCATGTCTCATAGCAATCTTTACAGCTAGACGTTTCCTATATCTCTGACTTCTTGCTACGTTTAATTCAGAAACAAATGATCTATTAGTATAACATGTAGGAATAACAAACAGTTGCCTAACAACGCAAAATAAATTATTCTTTCGAGTCATACATTTATCATGTTGAAAGGAAAGCAACCTCAAGCAGACTGCTGACTGATAGGTACGAGAACATTGTCAAAACATCCAACATGACTTCTCATGCCATAGAAATCTATTTGCGTACTTTTTACTGTGAATAAAGAAGTGTGAAAAGTTACAGACCCGAGCTCCAGGGTCAAGATGCTTTCTACAGCGACAGATATAAAGTTTGGAGCTCTCTAAACGAACAATTCTGTTTAATTCTCCTGTTTTATAATGAAAAATATGTCTTCGCAACATCTGTTATCGAGATACTATTAGAGTAGTTTAAAAATCCAACATATTTCTTACACTATTTTCTTTCCCCGGTGAAACTGCGAGTTTTTTTCTAGTACTTCCATTCACTTTGTTGCAGTTGCACCTCCGTAGCTCAGTGCTACCACGATGAGCTTTATGAATCATGTACAAGTAGAGTTGAACCATCAATTTACTTCTTTTGAAATTCTACTTCGGATTTGTTTCTTTTATGGTGATCCGTTGTTTTGTTTGTAGAACAGTGGACTAGCAGAAATGTATGCATTCCGTGGCCCGCAAGAAGTCCCGATCTTACCCCGATTTGTTCTTTTGGGGTCATGCGAAAAATAAGGTTTACAATGACTATTACACTTTTGCTACGTCATACCACTTTTGACCAATAAACTGTACGTAACAACGTGTTTCAACCAATCATAGCTGTTTATTCTACAAATTTTATCACCTCCCTAGCATTTGTTTCTTTGTTTGCCAGTATAATAATAATAATAATAATAATAATAATAATAATAATAATAATAATAATAATAATAATAATCTTTTGCTATCTATGTAGAGTCATTTATTTATACATTTGTTTATTGCTGATAGTGCTACGTTTCCTTCACATACGGTATTCTCATTTTGTTCTTTCCAATCTCCATTGCTATCTAATCTTACACCTTACTTACTTACAAATGACTTTTAAGGAACCCGGAGGTTCATTGCCGCCCTCACATAAGCCCGCCATCGATCCCTATTCTGTGCAAGATTAATTCCGTCTCTATCATCATATCCCACCTCACTCAAATCCATTTTAATATTATTCTCCCATCTACGTCTCGGCCTCCCAAAAGGTATTTTTACCTCTGGCCTCCCAACTAGCACTCTATATGCATTTCTGGATTCGCCCATACGGGCTACATGCCCTGCCCATCTCAAACGTCTGGATTTAATGTTCCTAATTATGTCAGGTGAAGAATACAATGCGTGCAGTTCTGTGTTGTGTAATTTTCTCCATTCCCCTCTAACTTCATCCTTCTTAGCCCCAAATATTTTCCTAAGCACCTTATTCTCAAACACCCTTAACCTATGTTCCTCTCTCAAAGTGAGAGTCCAAGTTTCACAACCATACAGAAGAACCAGTAATATAACTGTTTTATAAATTCTAACTTTCACATTTTTTGACAGCAGACTAGATGACAAAAGCTTCTCAACCGAATAATAACAGGCATTTCCCATATTTATTCTGCGTTTAATTTCTTCCCGAGTGTCATTTATATTTGTTACTGTTGCTCCAAGATATTTGAATTTTTCCACCTCTCCGAAAGATAAATCTCCAATTTTTATATTTCCATTTCGTACAATATTCTGGTCACGAGACATAATCATATGCTTTGTCTTTTCGGGATTTACTTCCAAACCTATTGCTTTACTTGCTTCCAGTAAAATTCTCGTGTTTTCCCTAATCGTTTGTGGATTTTCTCCTAACATATTCAAGTCATTCGCATAGACAAGAAGCTGATGTAACCCGTTCAATTCCAAACCCTCTCTGTTATCCTGGACTTTCCTAATGACATATTCTAGAGCGAAGTTAAAAAGTAAAGGTGATAGTGCATCTCCCTGCTTTAGCCCGCAGTGAATTGGAAAAGCATCAGATAGAAACTGACCTATACGGACTCTGCTGTATTTTTCACTGAGACACATTTTAATTAATCGAAATAGTTTCTTGGGAATACCAAATTCAATAAGAATATTATATAATACTTCCCTCTTAACCGAGTCATATGCCTTTTTGAAGTCTATGAATAACTGAGGTACACTACCCTTATACTCCCATTTTTTCTCCATTATCTGTCGAATACAAAAAATCTGATCAATAGTCGATCTATTACGCCGAAAACCGCACTGATGATCCCCAATAATTTCATCTACGTACGGAGTTAATCTTCTCAAAAGGATATTGGACAAAATTTTGTACGATGTCAACAAAAGTGATATTCCTCGAAAGTTACCACAGTTTGTTTTGTCCCCCTTCTTAAAAATAGGTACAATTATGGACTCCTTCCATTGTTCTGGTACAATTTCCTTTTCCCAAATAGCAAGTACAAGTTTATAAATTTCGCTATATAATGCACTTCCACCCTCTTGTATTAATTCTACTGGAATTTGATCGATACCTGGAGACTTGTACTTTTTCAGATTTTCTATCGCAATTTCGACTTCTGAAAGCGTGGGTTCGGGTATAAATGGCTCAGCAGTTTGTATTTCAATTTCGTCCCGATCATTTCTATTTGGCCTATGTACATTTAGTAGTTGCGCAAAATAGTTTTTCCATCTGTTTAGGATTGATGGACAGTCTGCAACTCTTAAATATGTAAATTTGGTCACACTCTCAATTTGAATATTGTTTAGGTACCACTTTTTACTCGCACTCTCCCTTTCTTGCATATTACCACTTTCGTTTTCTTCTCCTTAATCCTTAAATTGGCAAAACTTCATTTCTCACACTAGTTTATTAAGCCGTGTCGGACTGAAAAGAAAACAACTATCGCAATGTCCATATTTTATATGTTGTACAATATTATAGTATTATGAAATTTTAATTTTCCTACCAATTTTTTTCTATTATTCTATTAAAATTATAGTATATAGCCTATTAACCTGTTGTATCCTATAGGATACTTAGTCAATTTAAGGGTTAATTTTCAAGTCCCAACTGTAACAAAACTTCTTAATTTCGTATATAGCCTTCTGTAAACCCCCTATAGCGCAATCAACAGCAAAAAATAATCCCGGATTTAACACACTTAAAATGGATGGGCAATGTCAGTTTGCTTCAGCGTTCCCTATTTATTGCTTAATTCATTCCCTCATTCACGCAGGCAAGTCCCTTATGACGTTATTGATTTCAACTCCTTGCCCGCCGTATTTATTTCAGTATAAAACATTTCAATACGGGGCCGACTCTTCAGGAAATTGTATCCGTGCGTTTAATATCATCGAGCGGCACTTTTCAGTTCAGGGAGTGATGTATAGCGAGGGTAGGGAAGCTACATACCTGGAGACAACGAATGGGGTGGAAATGTGGTGACGATAATGTGGAGCAGGCAATTGCAGCAGCGATTTATTGGCGACCGAACAACTTGGTGATCGCTGGGGGAAAGTTAGCTGCTGCCCGGCCCGTCTGTCTGTCCGTCCGTCCGTCCGGCGTAATTTCATTTCTATGGGAGTGGGGTGGAGCCCTCGTAAAACACGTCGTAAACGGGCGGGCAGTTGTAGGAGTTTTGGAGTTCTGGCCACCAGGAATTATCCGACAGCGGCGCATAAAGTTGTTAAAATTATGTTGCGCGCCCCGATGCTGCCACTGCTGTGTTTTTATGCCCCTGCAACACGTGCACCCCGCTGGTTTTCAGAGCGTGCAATTTAATAACAATACTAAGTATTTATTGTTAGATTTGCATTTAGCTACATTTCTTAATTACGTTGCTATTACCGCTAAAAGAATTGGAAATATGTATGCCTACTCTATTAATGTCATATAAATTAGAATAATTTCAAGGGAAAAATTGTTCCGGGGCCGGGTATCGATCCCGGGACCTCTGGTTGAACGTACCAGCGCTCTACCACTGAGCTACCCGGGAACTCCACCCGACACCGTCTCAACTTTTCCCTTTCTATCCACACAACTCGCGTGGGCTGACGAATCGCCAGAGACCCACAACGAGTGCACACAATCTCTGTGTGACTTGGAATTGTGGTTTTCTGTTAACGTACACAGTAACGTATATATTATACAAATCTAGTCTTTCAGGTGAAGCTCCCTGTGAAGCAGATTTGAATAATTTCAAGGGAAAAATTGTTCCGGGGCCGGGTATCGATCCCGGGACCTCTGGTTGAACGTACCAGCGCTCTACCACTGAGCTACCTGGAAACTCCACCCGACACCGTCTCAATAGTCATATAAATTAGTTTTTTATTTTTCAGTCAATTACTTATCATGTTAAGATGGCAGAAATGGATTCTGTTACATCAAGATACAATGTTAATATACATCACGAATATTTTCGACTTACTTTCAAGTCATCTTCAGGTGATAGTTTTCTAACAAACAACATTTAAACTAGGTGAAAATATTTAAACACATTTATAAAACACTAGTAAATAGTCTGACCATGCATACTTTACATAAAATGGTTGAATGGCGTACATAGTCTTAAAATTAAAATTGACATACAGATAGAAAGCCTTCCAATGCACATAATTATAATGCAATATATTGAGAGGCATGCAGTGTGCCTGAATTATTAAATTAAAATCGTTTAAAATTATTATACACAAAAAAGTGAAGACTAGGCTTGTTCTTTGTGACGTTCAATGTATTGGAAGACTGTATGAAGTGGATGTAAAAGAAAATCTCGGTCTATTCGCCGTGGTGAGAGGCATTATATGAAAGATGTACAGTTGAGGTTTTCAGATGATGTGGCCTTTTCATCTTGGCGTTACATGGTAGACTAGATGTCAAAGATTGATAGAAGAAAAATAGAAGGTAACGAGATTTAGAAGGTTAATAGAAAGATTGAAATGGGTGATGAGGAGATGTAAGGCATATGGAAAAATGGATGACGAGATGTAGACATTATAAGGACAGAAGGGAAAATGACGAGATGTCATAGGTGGATTTAAAAAAACAACGGAAGATGACGAGATGTAGAAGATTGATAGAAAAATGAAATTGATGACGAGATGTATAAGGCATATGGAAATAAGTGGAAGATGACGAGATACAGACGTTAGATGAATAAAAAATAAGAATGATAAGTTGTCGAAGGTTAATGTGAAGAATTAAATGGAGGCTGGCGAGATGTAGAAGCCAGATGAAAGAAAGACAGAATGACAAGAAGTTGAAGGCTGATTGCAAGATAATAAGGATGACGATATGTAGAAGGTGATGCAAATAAGGAAGTTGAGGATGTAGATATGTAGAAGGTAATGGAAAAAAGTAGAGGATGACGAGATGTAGAATGCGATGGAAAGAAAGAAGTTGAGGATGTCGATAGGTAGAAGGCGATTGAAAGAAATAGAGGATGACGAGATGTAGAAAGTGATGGAAAGAAGAAAGTTGAGGATGTTGATGTGTAGAAGGTGATGGAAAAAAGTAGAGGATGACGAGATGTAGAAGGTGATGGAAAGAAGGAAGTTGAGGATGTCGATGTGTAGAAGGTGATGGAAAAAATAGAGGATGACGAGATGTAGAAGGTGTTGGAAAGAAGGAAGTTGAGGATGTCGATATGTAGAAGGTGATGAAAAAATAGAGGATGACGAGATGTAGAAGGTGATGGAAAGAAGGAAGTTGAGGATATCGATATGTAGAATTTGATGGGAAAAATAGAGGATGACGAGATGTAGAAGGTGATGGAAAGAAGGAAGTTGAGGATATCGATATGTAGAAGGTGATGGAAAAAAATAGACGATGGAAAAAGGTAGAGGATGACGAGATGTAGAAAGTGATGCAAATAAGAAGTTGAGGATGTCGATGTGTAGAAGACGATGGAAAAAGGTAGAGGATGACGAGATGTAGATGGTGATGGAAAGAAGGAAATAGAGATGAGAAGTAAGGAAAATATGTGATAAATGGGACGATGAAGGAGAAAGATTGCAAGGATGAGTACAAAGAAAAAAAAATAGGGAGTTAGATGAAGACACACCGTTGGGGAGTAAAAAAATGAATCAGGCCAATGCGGATAAAATGAACAATGAAAAAGAAAAGGAGAATAAAAGAAAGCTGTAAGATTGTGTCGCAAAGAAGAACGTTGAACAGAGACGATTTTGTAATATAAGAAGTGGAAGAACCTGATGAAGACGATGATAACAAAGAGACAGTACAAGAAAAACAAGATGAGCAAGATTGAGTTTGTTTGTAATTAGTAGCTTGTTTTGAAGCATATTCATAAAGAAGTGGCGAGCTATCAGACGAGGCTGGTTCATAAATCACAGGAGCAGCAGCCTGTTCCAACAGAGGACACATTCCAGCCCGCACCTGGCTCTATCCCAGCCGTCACATAAACACAAGGCGATGCGTTTCCAAGCGGACCGACTACCAGAACTAAAATATAATCCCTCGTCAGGGTTACCAGTGGAGCCTGGATTTTATTAGTATCCAGAATGGAATTGAAATAACCCTGCAGATTTGCAGAGCGAATTGGTCATATTGAGGATAACAAAAAAGTCTAATATCATATCGGAGGGAAGTTTATAGTTTTTCGAAAAAAAAAAAAGCCCCCCCTCCCAGAAAAGTTTAACGCCGTCTCTGCTTATTCTATGGTATTCGCTGATGATGCCATTTTGTTGACAAGTCATAGTGATATTAACGAATTGAAAACTCTTACTAATTCAGTTTTTAATGAAGCCAAGAAATGGTTTAGTTTCAATAAATTTGTGCGAGATCGTGCGTATTTGCTTGGCTTCCGCACAAAACCAATCCGCGGAAAGTCTAAAATTCCACATTCAGTATTCCCAACCTAACACGCATAACAATTTCCCTCTACTTACCGCTTAAGTGACATATTGATTTTACTGCTTTAGGCTTTTAACATATTATTTTAGAGACGTTCAATATAGTAATAATTATAAATTGGAAACTCACCACTGCAATTTCACCTAAATTGCACTGTTAATTATTGTTTTTAAATATTTGCAAAAATTAAGTAAACTCTAAATCATTACATAACCTTACCGTTTATTTTAAGTTCGCATTTATAGACTGGGGGAAAAAAAAGACAGACGTATATCACGGCCTGCTGCAATATAGTAAACACAGAAAACATTTTAAAGCAACAATGTTGAAGATAGATATTTTTGTTTTGCAAATTTTCCGTCATTGAACAGAAACTAAGATGGAGATTTCATTGCAACTAATTAGAAATTCCTCTTTCAGGTATGTAATAAACGATCTTCGCACAAAATAATGTACGATACACGAGCGGTATGTTTTCTTTCAATTCTCGGAAATTAAAAAAGCTCAACTACGTTTCGCTTTTTCAAACTTTTCCTCGAACATGAAAACTTCAACATACCGCTCTTGTAACGCACATTACTATTCTTTTAAATGAAAGTAAAACTGCATCTATGTTATTTAGTAGTAGTCATGGAATATAATAACTTAAAACTTCTTGGTATTACTGTGGACAGCACACTTACCTGGGCAGACCATGTTGGCTTTATTCGTAAAAAATTGTCAAGAGTAATATTTCTTCTGCGAAATTTGAAAATGTATGTTCAGATGAATTATATCAGAGTTGTCTATTTTTCTTATTTTTATAGTATACTTTCTTACGGACTACTTTTATGGGGTAATAGTAGGGGAGGGTCGGGTAGTATCGGACATCGGGTAATATCGGACAGTGCGTTTCTTTCATCTACCACCATATGGTAGTACCTGAATGACATTGTTACGTTTCTCTGTGCGACATCACAGAAACATAACCATGTCAATCAGGTACTATCATCGTGTGGTAGATGAAAGAAACTCACTGTCCGATATTACCAGATGGCCGATACTACCCGACTCTCCCCTACTCATATTAATAAGGTTCTTATGTTACAAAAAAAAAAAAAAGATATTAGAATTATAACAAATTCATCAATGAAGGCACACTGCAGACCGTTATTTGTGAATGAAAAAATAATGACTGTAACATCACTGTATATTTATCAAGCCCTAAATTTTGTCAAAGATAATTCACAAATGTTGACATATAGGAATGATGTTCACCTGTACAACACCAGAAACTGTGACCTTTTTGAAATGTTACGTTTTATTTAACGACACTCGCAACTGCAGAGGTTATATCAGCGTCGCCGGATGTGCCGGAATTTTGTCCCGCAAGAGTTCTTTTACATTCCAGTAAATCTACTGACATGAGCCTGTCGCATTTAAGCACACTTAAATGCCATCGACCTGGCCCGGGATCGAACCACCTTTTTTTTTGACATATCTAAGTGTAGGCTAACCAAAAAAATGAGTAATTATTTTATTATGTCTTTAAAAAATGCAAATAAATTTCCGACACGTTTTTAATCTGGAAAGGAAGTCTTTTAACAGACTTGTCTCTGGTTGGTTAATCAACAAATCCTTTTATGATATTAATGAGTCTTTTAATGTTAATGTTGTTGAGTGTTTCTGATACAATTTTATTGTTTTTATGTCTCTCTTTTTTATTTTATATTTATTTTTATTTATTTATTTATTTATTTATTTATTTATTTAAATTTAAATATACAGAATAAAGAATATAATTACAAAACAAACAAGAGAAATAGAAATAAAATATTACAAGCAATATAAAAAGAAGATACAGTAGTATTAACAAAATTTGAGACCGAATGAGCAGCGCTCGTGCTCGGTCGCAGTTCAGATATAATATTAAAATAAAAAAAAAATAATAATAATAATAAAAATAAATAAGTAAAATAAAATAGGAACTAAAATATAATTACAGCGGCAATGGAATTATATAATATAATATTAACACTAGAGAAGAATAATATCGCACGTGAAAAGTAGGACTAATATACAGGTTGTTTAAAAAATACGGGGCATAATTTCAGGTATGTATTTCCCACATGTAGACAATCAAAATAGTTCATTACAACATGTGTCCGGAAATGCTTCATTTCCGAGTTATGGCCTTCACAACATTGAAATTCACCGGAACGTTTCTCTTTCCGCAGGTCGTTGTCATTACAGAAGATGTTCAAAATGTCCACCTCCTGCTTGAATACAGACCTCACATCGATGTCTCATTGACCTGCGAACACGACCCCAAACTCCACGAGTATTGCGTATGTCCTCAGAACATGCCACAATTCGATTCCGAAGGGATTCCAAATCAGGCACCGGAGACGAATAAACCAATGATTTTAAATGGCCCCACAAGTAGAACTCGAGAGGGTTCATATCAGGTGAGCGTGGAGGCCAAGCAATTGGGCCACCTCTACCTATCCATCGATCAGGAAACCTTCGATCCAAATACCGGCGAGCCGTACGACTGAAGTGTGCAGGAGCGCCATCATGCAAGAAGTGAATGTGTTGACGATTGATCAGTGGAGTGTCTTCTAAAACATGAGGTATGGTTCCGGTGAATTTCAATGTTGTGAAGGCCATAACTCGGAAATAACGCATTTCCGGACACATGTTGTAATGAACTATTTTGATTGTCTACATGTGGGAAATACATACCTGAAATTATGCCCCGTATTTTTGAAACACTCTGTATATTTCAAAATTATAGAATACAAATATAATATAGGTTGATTAATTCATAGACATAGGCTATACATTTATTTAATCAAATTGAAGATATTAACACGTTTCTAATTTTCGTGTTATATGTTAGTGGGTTACATGTTAGAAGTTTTGGGTGTAATTTAGTTAAAGCATTGTACAACCGAGGGTCAAAATTTATGCTATGCTTCAGACCAGCAGATGTGAGACATTTAGGTTCTACTAATGTTGAATTAATATTTCGTCTTGTGTCATAATTGTGTGTCTGTAATACAAACTTATTACGATTTTTATGATAAAATTTTAACAGCGTATACTTATAAATTTGTTCAATATTAAATACATTAAATTCAGAATAAATTAATTTAGTTGGATAATCGAAACGTTTATTCAAACAAATTTTAATTATTCGTTTTTGTAGTAAATTTAACGGACTAAGATTAATTTTTGTACTTCCACCCCAAAAAATTATACCATATTGAATGATAGACTGAATAATGGCCAAATAAACATTTCGTAGAACTCTAATAGGTAAGTAGCATCGAAGATTAACGAATTTATAAATTGTTTTACGAAGCCTCTTACAAAGATAATTAATGTGATGAGGCCATTTCAAATTCTGATCAATAATGATACCCAGATATTTGACATACGTGGCTTCTTTCAATGGTGGACATTTACAACTTTTGGGATATAAACAATTTTCACTGTGTATTATTAGTCTATATTTATCGCTAAATTTTAAATTTTGAACACTGGCAGCTGTTAAAGAAAAAGGAACTAAAGTTGATTTAGATATATTTAAAGAAAGGAAGTTGGAATTAAGCCATTTTTTAACAATGTTAGCACCTAGGCCTATATTAGCATTTCTATATGCTTCCTGCCAAGAAAAACCACTAAAAATAACTAGTGTATCATCCGCATATGAATATATTTTTATTTTATATGTATTACTTGATTTTGTCAATTGCAAAAATTTGTGTTCACTGACTGTACGATACTCAATATATTTTACTTTTAGATCACACTCAATGATAATGTGGGTTTATACTCTTCCACCCTTTCAAAAAAGATAAGGTTTGAAATCAACAGGGCAGACCCCGTCGATAGAATTGAAGTGACCTCAAAATACGGCGCCTACACATTCGGATCGGATTTTATTGTGTGTTAAGTGTTGTATAAATAAATTCAATAAACCAGAGAAATAATCTGATGTCGAAATTTATTGCCCGTAAAAAACTATCATTACTCACAGAGTTCGAGAAGGCTGCGGAGCCGGGAGTTCAGTGATTTATGGGCCGTCCACATTCCGCACGTCTAGACTCTTTTATAACTTATTATTAATTTTTGTTACGACGTAAAAAATATCTGGATTACGTCAATGGCCTCTTATGATCTTAACCACAGTGCCAAGTCGCGCAACTGTTCTGATTCGCGGACAAAAACTTCAGGTCTTACAATGATCAGAACCTTCACAGCCACATCAAAAGTCAGCAGAGATAAAAAAAGCAATAATTCTTATACATCTAAAGAAAGTACGCCATGTCCCGCTTAGAAGAATCGAGAATTAAATGCTCACCACTTAAAATCAGATAAAGATAAAGTTGTAATTTACATCTGATAAGATAGAGGAGCCATCGTCAACTGGCCTACATACTACTTCGGAGAGCCGAGATGCTGGCTGAGGAGGTAGTAGCACAGTTTAGTATATACAGTTGCGAAGCTCAATACTTACTAAATATGCAAACATAGACAGTTGAAATATGCATCCATAGATAGTTGCTAGCCACCAGGATCGCTACTATCGCCTCATCACAGACTCTTTCCCTAGCAGACGATAAAATGTATTGTACTTTTGATATCGTGTTCTTTTGAAAAATTAACACCTTCCTTCCACTATTGAAATACGAAATACATAAGGTTTATATATTATTTTCATAAAGTATATATTATATTTTATGCTCGACCATGCCGAAATGTAGTAATTATACACCTGGTAGCAGTCCTTTAATGCATGTCATTAAAGTACACCTACTCATTAAAGTACAGGTGTTCAGCCAATGACAACTCAGCTTACAGGTGTTCAGCCAATGACAAGTCAGCTTTGTACCGTTATAAAACCGCAAGTATCGATTATTCTCGGATATGCAATCGAAAGAGAATTAGCGAAAAGTCACGGAGGCTGGAAATCCAATACAGTCGCAGAAGGTTATGTCCTGTTACTATAACAATTAGCGTTAATTTTAAATAACATTCAAATAAATTCAATTTGTCATCTCATTTTTCAATGTCGAATTCAGTAATCTAGGTTATATCAAGTTTAAAGGGATTACATCAAGGTCAATGACATTATTGTTCCTCGGAAAAAATCAATACTTTCGCGTCTGCGCACATCTCACAATTCACGACCTAGAACAAGGTCACTTCCGATCTTGTCAGATACAAATAAAATGTATACATCTGAATAATTACAAGTTAGAAATATGGTCGAGCATATAACGGTAATGAAGAAGCTCGTATGAAAACTATGAAACTCGCTTGCGCTCGTTTCATAAACATCCATACTCGCTTCTTAATTACTATCATTATAGGCTCGTTGCATAATGTACTATTATAAACTCACCTTCCTGGATCTTTCGGAAGAAGGATAACTCTGACCTCTTTTTCTTAGAATTTATAGTGCTACAAACGTCTCCTTGTCCCATATTATTACTCAAATTATTTGTATTTTAGCCATTTACGGTTATTACAACCGATAACGAACATTTCACAGTTTACACAACTTTTCACAACAATCCGAAATACGGCACAGTCAATACCTTTTCGATCTAGACTAGGCCGTAATATATGTTCGGGTTTTCTATTTGAGTGTATGGAGCTCAGTGAATTATTATATTATAACTTTATTGCGTATCATAGCTAAGTTTTATTTAGTGTAATGTGTCCATAAGTTCCCTTTACTTCTTGTTGCATAATATGTTGCAGAAATAATTACAAAACTGTGTTATTTTAATGTGAAGAGAATTTTACATGTTAACATAATCTTTTCGCATCATCATTTTAAGTTTAGAATAGAAGCTATTTTGAGGTTTAATAAAAAATAATTTATATTGTGATTTAATATAGCACATCTACCTTCCTTAATAAAGACAGCAAATTTATCATATCACTCTTATGAAATTAGTGTACGTACGATTGTTACTTCGTCTCTTAGGTAGTAGATAAATACAATAATTCAGTACTCAATTGTAGTATTAAAATACAGACAAATTGAATGTGAGGAGTATCATACATGACATTATGCTTAATTATAATGTATAATTGCGAATTTAGGAATATAAGATATAGTAAACATAATCTATAACATTTCCATATGAATGGCAGGGCATTGGAGACCTCTAAAATTAGACAGAAAGGGGCAACTGGGACAGTAAACATAACCTATAATTTCAACATATCTAAATATCCGTGCGGGGCAACTGAAAATTATTGAATCGTGCATAAATGAATGTACAAGAATTTCGCAATATTTAATCGAAATAAAGGAAAGTACTACACGTATGAACAACGTAATTTTCACACCAAAAATAATATTTCATCTTAACTCGCAATTGATTTATGTCTGAAGTGTCTCATAATCATTGTTTTAAATTTTATTAATGCAATTATACTACATTTTAGAGAAATATATGTTACTCTTTATGCATTCCAACTAATTTATATGGTTGAAACGCCGCCCTTCGTGATCAAGTTAAGCAAGTTACATGGTCTGCCTTACGGCCTGTATTAGATCACGATGGCAGTGACACAGTCTATTGTTCCTAGTGCTCACAGCGCTCCAAGCGGCTAGCAACTATCGCGAGAAATGCAAAAAAACACCCCAAGCTTCGCAACTGTATATACTAAACTGTGGCAGTAGTGTGCAGTGTGTCGAGCCAAGCCAACGCATCCATCACAGAAGCCAACTTTCTGACCATAATTTACAATGCCTTCATTGACACCTAACATAAACCAGTTAGTGAGAGAAAAGCGAATTAAAAAATCCAGGAAAACCAATGCTAATGATCGGCGAAAATAATTTTTATAATTTGTTATTTACATTGTAATAAAATAATTTAGGCCTACTTCAGTCTTGTAACAGAAACGACAATATGTTCCACATGTTATACAGGGTGCGTCAGAAAGAACGGATGGATTTCACATGGCAAGAAAATTGTAAAGATTCATCAAATCAAAAATTTATTGTTATCAACATATTCACCAATACATGCAGTTTATTTATGGAAAACAACATTATCCATATGATGTTCTTGGCTTTTAATACAGGCATCGAGGCGTTTTCTGATGTTCGCCATCACTTTCACAGTCATAGCTGGTGCAATTGCCACGATTTCTTCACGAAACGCTGTCTTCAGTTCGTCCAGTGTATGTGATCGATGTTTACAAACTTACGCCTTCAAATGGTCCCAAAGAAAGAAGTTGCAGGGCGCGAGATCTTACCGTAGCCTCGGACAATCTCAGTGCAATAGAATTTCGTCCAGGTGTTTTCTTCTTTAATGTTGAACCTGTGATACGAAATGAAGCCACCCACCGCAAAATTGTATTCCGAGTTGGAATCCTAGCGTGACATCCGATGTCGAAATGAGTCCTGAGTGGCGATCACAGACTCTTCATTTTTCAAAAATGTCTCTACGATGAAAGCACGTTGTACACCAGACCAACACCATGTTCTCAACTGAAACTGCATTCTATGGCTGACCCAACAGTCGTGGTCCCCCTCACTATATCTCTCTCCTCGTTGCGTATCGATAGTTTGAAATGCATCCGTTCTTTCTGACGCACCCTTTACAAAATAACAAATAATTGGTTTTGTGATATATATAGTGTCAGATAAAAAATGGATGATTAATTTTATTTTATTGACGACACTTTAACAAAGGAATAGGATGACACGATTTAAATATTAGTAATGGATTCGATTTGTTTAATATTTTGTAACAGTGAAAATGAGTCATAGATCTGTAAGTTCTCAATTACTTTAATATGAAAAAAAAGAACTATTTGATTTCAAAACCGCTGCTATACATAACGAAAAAGTACAACTTGCTTGTTGTCTTAAACTAAAAAGTGATTTAAAAATCCAGGAAAACCAATGCTAACGAACAGTGAAAATAATTTTTATAATTTGTTATTTACATTGTAATAAAATAATTTAAGCCTACTTTTGCCTTGTAACAGAAACGATAATGTGTTTCATATGTTATACATAATAACAAATAATTGGTTTTGTGATATATAGTGTCAGATAAAAAATGGATAATTAATTTTATTTTATTGACGATACTTAAACAAATAAATAGGAGGATATGATTTAAAAATTACTAATGCATTCGATTTTTTTAATATTTCGTAACAGTGAAAATGCATTAGGCCTATAGATTTGTAAGTTCTCAATTATTTTAATATAAAAAAATAGTAATATGCGTTACAAGAGCGGTATGTTGACGTTTTCATGGTCGAGGAAAAGATTCAAAAAGTGAAACGTAGTTGAGCTTTTTTAATTTCCGAGAACATGAAAACAAACATATCGCTCGTGTATCGTACATTATTTTGTGCGAAGATCGTTTATTACATACCTGAAAGACGAATTTCTAATTAGTTGCAATGAAATCTCCATGTTGGTTTCTGTTTAATGACGACAACTTCGGAAAACCAAAATATCTTTCTTCAATATTGTTGCTATAAAATGTTTTCTGTGTTTACTATACTCCAGCAGGCCGTGATATACGTCTGTCTTTTTTTTCCCCCAGTCTATAAATGCGAACTTAAAACAAACGGTAAGGTTATGTAATGATTTATTTTTCATTTTAATATTTTAACAATATTATTTATATAACATATTGCAGTAATAACATCGGCATCTGGAATCTTGTTGATTTTTTCACGGCTTCCTTAATGTTACTTGTATCAGGAATGCAATAAGTTTCGTGGAGTAGTAGACTTTACTTAATTTTTGCAAATATTTAAAAACAATAATTAACATTGCAATTTAGGTGAAAATTGCAGTGGTAAGTTTCCAATTTATAATTATTACTCTGTTAAACGTCTCTAAAAATAATATGTTAAAAGCCTAAAGGAGTAAAATTAATGTCGCGCTTAAGCGGTAAGAAGAGGGAAATTGTTATGTGTGTTACGTTGGGAATACTGAATGTGGTATTTCACACTTACCGCGTATTGCTTCTATGCGGAAAACAAGCAAATACGCACGATCTCGCACAAAAACTATTTACTTTCAAAACCGTTACAATACATAACGGAAAAATACAAGTTATTTCTTGTCTTAAACTGAAAAGTGGTTTACTTATTAGGTCTAGACAGTTCCTCTTAAAATAAATTAAGTACATGCTTCTTCCGTGTTTATTATAATTATTAGAGACTGATTAAAAGGGTTGAACAAGTGATCGGACGCCACTGCCATCACCCGATTCCTTCCCCCCACCTCCTGCTGCACAGCTGATGTCTAAAGGTGCGTACACACTTAGCGAACGAACAACGAACGAATAATGAAGCGAAACTTCGTTGTTCGTTCGCTGTTTGGAGTAACATACAAATCATCAGCAAATGGTCAGAAAACATTCACGTTCGCTGATTATCCGCAATAAAGGCAGACGAAAATATAATTATAGCAAGTTCAGCCGTTGTTATTATAGGCAGTTTAACAAAATGGAAGTTAAAAAAAACAAAAGGCGATGGTGGCAGACGCCACTCTACGAAAGTCGCAATCAGTATAGAGGCACTGACTTGCTTCATGATTTACGTCGAATGGAATCGGGACAGCTTCACAACTTCTGTCGCATTTCAGAAACAGACTTCGAAATATTACTGTGCAAAATAGGGCCCAAAATTTCCAAGAAAGACAGTGATTGATGTCAGTAGGGACTCAATTTAATTTTGACTTCTGCTCCCTACAATAAACAACAAACATGTATCCACTGAAAATAAATAAACAATAATAATTTTCAAATTTTGCACGTGTTTGACTCGCCTATCTTACAGCTGAACATCTTTCCAATAGCTTCCCAAACATAATGTTTTCTTACTTTATTGTGGTAAGTAGGATGCTTGGAATTCCATAAAGTTTCCTGCTCCCTATATGCATTAATAAGATTTATAACAGCGTCTTCCGTCCACTCCAGTTGCGACATCCTGTTGGTGAAGTTGAACTAAGCGCTGCGTTCTGCTACGAACTACAAACTAGTGGTAAATCCCGTCCACAACGAATACCAACTTCCTTTGATGTACCGACAAGCGACGGATCACTTTCGAAGGCAAACCAAACGATCGGTTTGCCTTTGCTGCAATGTACACAGATACCGATTTCAATCAGTGAATGCATTCGTTTGTCGTTCGTTCGCTAAGTGTACGCATCTTAAGGGATAGAACTGAGCTAGCGAGCAAACTGTCACTGCACCATAGTGCATTGAAATGACGACTCCTGAGATAGAGAATCTATCCAAGTTTATGCAACAAAGTTTGAAAACAGCTGCATGCAGAACTTTCGTTTGTTTGTTGCTAGGGAACTAAAACAAGCCTGGCGCCATTTCGTAGGAGAAAACGCTATGGTACACATGTGGACATCATAACAGAAAGTTCAGTGCGTGCTATGGCTAGCAGAAGAAAAATCTGTCAGGCGAATACAACGCCGTGTTCGTCATACATGGAATGTAGATCCACATGGGCATAAAGCAATTCTCAAGTGGGACAAAACTCTCCGAGAAACAGGATCTTTGTTACCGCAGACTGGTAAACATGTGAAGCGGTGTGTAACTTTGGAGACAGTCGAACGGCATTCACTAAGGCCCAGTTTCACCAAGCTTCGTTAAACAATGCTAACAGCATGTTAACTAACGCGTTGTTAAAAATTAAACAACCTGTTAACACAGTCTAGTATATGCAGCAGGCATGTCAATTGATGCCCACAGGAGCAAGCGCGCGCTTTAGAGCCCAGGAGAGCTTGAGCGCTTTACAGCAGAAAGTAAGAGATGAAAGAGGTGGTATATGCCGCTTAGTCGAGCTATATTCAGGGATGGCCAGCACTGATTCAATGGATAAAGGGAAGAGAACTTATTAAAACTGTATCCATATTAATTTTTAGATTTGCCTGAGAAGTATAAGTGCATTATAAGAATGTAAGTTTTAATTTTAATGCTCATTTTTTACAAGCATGATTTCTTTTATTGAAAAGAAATATTTTCTCAACTTTTCGTATAGAAAAGTCACATTTTCAGGTATAGGCCTATTTATTTAGTAGCCTTACAGAATGTTTTCGTAAATCTAATATACCGTATATACGTATTACTGAAGATAGTGTATTGAAAATATTCGCATGAAAATTGTTTGTAAGGAAATGAATCAACAAAGCAACTACTGTTACATCATAAGCAAAAGATACGTGCCCATGTGTTGTAAAAATGTCAGATCTATAGCTTCTGCAGATTTCGAGAAAATAATTTAATATTCTGATGATAGGAAGTTGCTCACAAATATCACCTTAAAAGCATAATGCGATAAGAGTTTTGTTATGTAATATTACTTACACTTAAAACAGATACAGTACCTAGGTAACTTTGCTTTGTACTGTAATATTGTTTTCATTAGTTTACTGATTACTTTTGTAAGGTTAAAGATACCATCAATATAAATTCCAACTTATCATATCATACTCAATCTCTTTCTTCGGAATATCACTTTCTTTATGAATGATGTGTTTCATCCACTTAATACAGTATAATATTATACTACTATGGAATTTAAATGAATATTCCTTCTTAACTCTCTATTATGTTATTAAGATTTAAAACACACGTGCAATATTAAGAAATCAGTGTTAGTACTTTTGTTTTACAGACAATATAGATAATATTAAACAGAAAGAAGCCATATAAAAATAACGACATAAAATTGCACGTTCCGTTTGAAGTATGTGCACCACTGTTTTCTTAATCCAACAGGTTGCTTATTCATATACACAACCCTTCCTCTTTCCATACTTAGCGCTTGCTGCCCGCGCACGACGTCAAGGTCAGAAAAATGCGCTTGCTTTGACATCACTGATATACAGTCACGAAGCTTGAGTTGTGAGGATGCTAGGAACAATAGACTGTGCAGATACTATTACGCATTGTCTGTAATGAGGCGATATTAGCGATCCAAGTGGTTAGCAACTATCTATGGATGCATATTTACTACGTATTGAGCTTCGCGACTGTATATACTAGACTGTGCTGTTAATGTAATAGTGTTTCTGTGAAGTAATGTAATATGTTCCCTTCCACTCTGTGTAATATGTCTTTCAGAGAATCGGATTCATTTGGAAATTTATATTACAGTTAAGTACTTTAGAATAGCACGAAATGGAAATATAAAAGTTGGAAATTTATCCTTTGAAAGGAGGAAAAATTAAAATATCTTGGAGCAACAGTAACAAATGAAGAGTTCATTGCAAGAATGATGGATGTCACTTTCTTGTCGAAAATGAACCAAGACTGTCAATGCATAGCTTAAGACATATAGAATGTACATAGAGAGTTATATGGCATTAACACTGATAGTCATTCTCCAGTAATGATCGGAAAATCACAGTTAAGCTTTGAGCGCTAAGCATTTCAAACTTTCAATTGCTTCTCTGAAAAATGTATTCCAAATGACATCCATCATTCTTGCAGTGGACTCTTCAAATATAAATCACACTCGGGAGGATATTAAACGCAGAATAAATATGGGAAATGCCTATTATTATTCGGTTGAGAAGTTTTTGTCATCTAGTCTGCTGTCAAAAAAATCTTCAAGTTAGAATTTATAAAACAGTTAAATTACCGGTTGTTCTTTATGGTTGTGAAACTTGGGCTCTCACTTTGAGAGAGGAACAGAGGTTAAGGGTGTTTGAGAATAAGGTGCTTAGGAAAATTTTTTTTATTTATTTTATTGGGTTATTTTACGACGCTGTATCAACATCTAGGTTATTTAGCGTCTGAATGATATGAAGGTGATAAAGCCGGTGAAATGAGTCTGGGGGTCCAACGCCGAAAGTTAACCAGTATTTGCTCGTATTGGGTTGAGAGAAAACCCCGGAAAAAACCTCAACCAGATAACTTGCCCCGACCAGGATTCGAACCCGGGCCACCTGGTTTCGCGGCAAGACGCGCTGACCGTTACTCCACAGATGTGGACCGCTTAGGAAAATATTTGGAGCTAAGAGGGATGAAGTTACAGGAGAATGGAGAAAGTTACACAACGCAGAACTGCACGCATTGTATTCTTCGCCTGACATAATTACTTACCTACTGGCTTTTAAGGAACCCGGAGGTTCTTTGCCGCCCTCACATAAGCCCGCCATTGGTCCCTATCCTGAGCAAGACTAATCCATTCTCTATCATTATATCCCACCTCCCTCAAATCCATTTTAATATTATCTTGCCACCTACGTCTCGGCCTCCCCAAAGGGCTTTTTCCCTCCGGCCTCCCAACTAACACTCTATATGCATTTCTGGATTCGCCCATACGTGCTACATTCCCTGCCCATCTCAAACGTCTGGATTTTATGTTCCTAATTATGTCACGTGAAGAATACAATGCGTGCAGCTCTGCGTTGTGTAACTTTCTCCATTCTCCTGTAACTTCATCCCTCTGAGCCCCAAATATTTTCCTAAGAACCTTAATCTCAAAAACCCTCAATCTCTGTTCCTCTCTCAAAGTGAAAGTCCAAGTTTCACAACCATACAGAACAACAGGTAATATAACTGTTTTATAAATTCTAACTTTCAGATTTTTTGACAGAAGACTAGATGACAAAAGCTTCTCAACCGAATAATAACAGGTATTTCCCATATTTATTCTGCGTTTAATTTCCTCCCGAGTGTCATTTATATTTGTTACTGTTGCTCCAAGATATTTGAATTTTTCCACCTCTTCGAAAGATAAATCTCCAATTTTTATAGTTACATTTCGTACAATATTCTGGTCACGAGACGTGATTCCAGAAATGCATATAGAGTGTTAGTTGGGAGACCAGAGGGAAAACTACCTGTGGGGAGGCCGAGACGTAGATGGGAGGATAATATTAAAATAGATTTAAGGAAGGTGGGATATGATGGTAGAAACTGGATTAATCTTGCACAGGATAGGGACCGATGGCGGGCTTATGTGAGGGCGGCAATGAACCTGCGGGTTCCTTAAAACCTTAAGTAAGTAAGTAAGTAAGTAAGTAAGTAAGTAAGTAAGTAAGTAAGTAAGTAAGTAAGTAAGTAAGTAAGATTGTAAGTAAGTAAGTAAGATAGTAAGTAAGTAAGATTGTAAGTAAGTAAGTAAGTAAGTAAGGAAGTAAGTAAAGTACTTTAGAATCATTTAAATATTACAAAGAAAGGCCGCGCGGCACGGCTAATAATTGCATTAGCAAATTTGGTACCCTCATACTCGTAGCGAGAGGAGGTGGCATCATTGGTTCATGGCCTAATTACTAATTACTAATCACATTAGCATTAGGCTCTGGCTAATAATGTTGTTATAGGAAGCATGTGAAATTCTGTCTTTTTTGTTTCATCATGGATACCGGAACTTTTGCCCATACTCGGTGTGGGAGAATATGTAGATCTTCAACAGACCAAAGGGAACGAGTAGAAGAGATGCGAGACGATCTGAGAAGCGGATTACACTTAGGGCTGGTTCACAATAAACCGGGAACGGAAACGACAACGAGAACGAGAACGGAAATAATGTTAAAATAAATGTATTTAAATATGTGCATTCACAATGTTTAATTGTTCACTGTTCGTTAACAGAAAACCACAATTTAAGTCACACAGAGTTAGTGTGCACTCGAAGTTGGTTGCTTGACGGTTGTCAGCCCACTTTGAGGTCTGTGGATATAGAGGGAAAAATTGGATCGGTGTCGGTTAGAGTTCCCGGGCAGCTCAGTGGTAGAGCGTTGGTATGTTAAACCAAAGGTCCCAGGTTCGATACCCGGCTCCGGAACAATTTTTCCCCTCGAAATTATTTAAATCAACTTTACAGGGAGTTATACCTGAAATCTTGATTTGCATAATACACGTCACTGTTCGTTAACAGAAAACCACAATTTAAGAGTTAGTGTGCACTCGAAGTTGGTTGCTTGACGGTTGTCAGCCCACTTTGAGGCCTGTGGATATAGAGGGAAAAATTGGATCGGTGTCGGTTAGAGTTCCCGGGCAGCTCAGTGGTAGAGCGTTGGTATGTTAAACCAAAGGTCCCGGGTTCGATACCCAGCTCCGGAACAATTTTTCCCTCGAAATTATTCAAATCAACTTTACAGGGAATTATACCTGAAATCTTGATTTGCAACTTTAATTCTGTTAACTATTGGAACTATATGGTATATTTTGACTCTGAAGATGAATTAGATTGAAAAGTCCAAGCCATGAAGTTAACTGAGGTTATTGACGATAAGTTTCGAAATAATTATAGCCTACTCTCGGATTGCGTTGGTCATCTAGGATAGCAATGTAGTTTGCTCTTGCAACACAGTTTAGGAATGTAAAATATAATTCTGAACTTGTAGGAATTAAGTTACACATAATGTGTTGCGTGGCGAAATTTTAAGATCACTTTTTGAAACTGCTTCAGTTTACGTAATGTTTGATATAATGTTGTAAGAAAGATAAGATATTATTGATAATATGTTTAGTGTCAACTTTCTGATCTTTCTAAGACGATTAGATATGTAAAATTGAGTTTGAAGAGAGAATATTGATTTACTGATGTCTCGGGATTCACTTTGGAATGCTGTGTTGAGAACTTTTTACAAGGTATTTAAGATCAAAAATTTATTTTCAGAATGCTTGTTACCATAATGCTTTTTGTAGAATTGTTTTGTAGAAGGGCATCTTTATTTGGGCTTAAGTTACCTCTGAAATAATTTTATGAAGTCTTTGTTCTGTATCTGTTTTAATAATAAAACACTACTGTAAAAAAAAAAAGATAATTGTAAACAGGTGGGGTAAATTTAAACTAGTAATTAAAAGATGAAAATAGTCAACCTTATTATTTTAAACCCATTTTCAGTGAAAAGAAATATCTAAAAATAATACAATGTTTCTTCGTCATGCTTAACGTTACTGTGCGTTGTGTAATTTTGAAATATATTTGAAAAAAAAAAGAAAGAAAAAGAAAAAACCTTGATACACAGAATAAGACGATATCTAAAATGGCAGATTTTCGATGAAAAACGTAGATATATAGATATGACGTGTAATTTTCTGCATTGTGGTATGGTGCCTCTTGATATTCCAGCATAGGTATTCAATTCTTGGCCTCCTATTAGTTTTCGTCGTAGATGTGCGCCCCTTGCGTAGAATCAGCGCGTGGTCTTCTCTTTACCCTGGCTCTTGGTTTTCTTTTGAGAGGGCGCCGCTGCTGGTTCTGAATAAACACACGAAGGCTGCGGTTTCCAGTCGAGCAACACGGCCGCTCGTCTGTCTCTACGAGTGTATCAGGTAACACGCGACCAGTTCCTCTTGTTACACTCCCACCGCCTTCTAGTCGTACAGTGTCTTGATAAAATTCAGGCTTAGAAATGAAAATAAACACTACAACAACTGTTTATACAGAGTAAGTTAAAAGTCGCTTTCCCTAAACACTTACTTACATTTAATTACATTCAATTTACATTTAACTAAACATTCCCTTGCAGATTTTGTTCAAAATGGAGGCCCTGTTTCTCGATATACAGGGACATCATTTTATTTTTACTTCAATTTTTATTGTACCTGAGTTTTTCAATGTACTTCACTCCCACCCCTTCTACTAATGAAGTTCAACCGTCCTCCACACAGATCCAAGACCGCATATACAGTCATAGTAGCCTTACGGTCATAGTAAACAGTACGTTCCAAAACTATGTTCGCGTTTTCCAGTGACGAAAGAGCTTTCAATATCGAATCATTTTCGCACAGGTACTGTCATCCATTTGCCTATGTCATATCCCGGTTTCCCCCACCAGCATTTATTCGCCAGGTAGTGGCTTTGGCTGTCTTAGCTCTTTTCTGAAAGCATTAATTTCTGTTAGGAATTGGACGTCTACGTAATATTATACAACTGTTTAAAATAACTTAAATAAAAGGGCCTCGTTAAGTAATTAACTGTCACGTGATTTCCTCCCTTTCTACGACCCTACGGCATAACCACTTGGACGGACAGTAGATAATATGTCTGAGTAATTTTATCTTTTCGGATCGGGCAGAAGTGAAGATTGAATTTACAGTACGTAAGGTACTCTTTTATAGAGTAAGTACAGAATTATTTCAACATGAGTTACTAGTACGAAGAACGAAACTGGTAATTGGGATTAGGTACAATAGTCTATAGTGCGATAATATGCACATTAGAACTGAAGCCTGTATCGAAATGAACGGCCACCATTTTCAAAAATGTGTTTAAATATCCATATTATAATTATTTTTCAATTTAACTTCATTCTCTATAGTGTACGCTAATGTGCTGTAGACAGTATAATATACACTGCATAATGAATACGTCCACATGGAAACCTCAGTTCGTGAGTAAAAGCACTTATTGTTAGTACTGTACTGTATTTTTATTAAACAAAAACCTAATGAAAATTATCAAACTCAAAAGCGCAATATTTCCTAGTTTGCGTAAATGGATGAACTACTTTTCTTCCCTCCTATACCTAGTAAAGTGATTTATTTGTATATTAAGCCAGTATCATGGAACTCCAGTCGTGCAAGGGGGTAGCAAACGGCGTTGGTCCAGAGGTATAGGCAAGTTAATATTAGAAATGTTAGTAAAAGTAAAATGATGTCCCTGTATAATACACACGTTTAGACATTGATTTACAGATGGCAGAACATAACTCACGATTTTAATCGATTTTCACGAATTCGATCATTTGTCGCAACTGGTGCAGGTCCTGCGGTTTCTGAGCAAAAACATGATTTTCCACGATACGCCTCAGCGAAAAATCGCGACTGTAGAGAGGGGATCCTGATTTACAAGCACAAATTTGCGAAGAAAAAAACCAACAATTTACAGATTAGCAGTTTCAATTTTCATTAGGCTAGTTATTTTTCGAAGCGAACGTTGCTAAAGCAACCAGAATGGAACATTTGATAACAAATACCACGAAGTTCAATTCTATTCATTTTTAATGAAAGGTTAAACAAAGTTACAGCGATTTAAAGAGAGTCCAAACTTTTGAACAACCTTGTATGATGCCTTTTCCATCAACGGAAAACATATTTAATTTTAATTACTTTCTCCAACTTTCTGCATTCCTTCCCAGCTTGGTTATTCCATTTCTGCGGCTTGCATTTTTATTCAGTCCTTCTTTTGTCTACGTCTCAAATAATGTGAAAGCGTCCGGAGAGGAGCTTTATTATGCACTTTTACATTCCTCCCCTAGTAGACTAAATTATCTCCTGCCATTGTAATATAATATAATATAATATAATATAATATAATATAATATAATATAATATAATATAATATAATATAATATAATATAATATAATATAATATAATATAATATAATATAATAAAATAATAATAAAATATAACATAATATAACATAATATAATATAATATAATATAATATAATATAATATAATGTAATATAATATAATATAATATAATATAATATAATATAATATAATATAATATAATATAATATAATATAATAAGTTTTATGTAATACTAGTGGCTTGTGCAGCAAATGCTGCAAACTAAGTTCATTAGACGTTCAAATAAGCATTTTTCAGATTTATTTTCAATGAAGAATACCAGACGTTTTGAAAGTTATTTGCTTCCATAATAATGAAAGATACTCTCTCTCGAGCCAAAACTGAAGAGAACCACGCATATAAATATCTACACCACACCGCCATTAAATATATGAAAAAAGACCTAACCCCACTTGATTAATAATTATAAAAATATTTGATTTTTAATAATATTATTATCTTACGTAAGTTTTATAGCTTTCAGTAACATATACTATATATACTATATAGCCGCCACTCAGTAAAATATAGAAATCAAAATCTAATTTAAGTTGTTCTCTACATCTACTTACATAATACCAAAACGTTTCACTTTCATATCATCAATATAGCATTAATATGTATAATTAATGAAAAATAGTCACATCATGGCATTAACTACAATAATATTTCATTTCTAATGGTAATAATGTCATCAAATCACCTCACGTTTTGTAGTTTTTAATATCCAATACACAGCTGTACCCATAAAATTACACACCACAGAATCGAACCTGTAAATTATTTTTAGTAAGTTAAGTTTTTAATAACCAATTTAATTTGAGCTCTAAATATGTCAGCATTCTTGCAGATCATGGCCTTCGTGTAATATTGTTTACTGTAGTGTGTGTTTTGTTTTATTCTGAAATGCAATTAGCTAGTTCTCAAAACTGACGACAGATGGATTTTGGAAAATAGGAAAATTATGTTGAAAAATTGACATTTCACTGAAAATTACTATTTTTCTGAAAAACGTTGAGTTCCAAGCTTCAAAATGAGGGGTCATTTATTAAAATCCGTTCAGCCGTTTTCCCGTAATTTCCATTACCAGTTCAAATTATATTGTGACAGCGACGTGAGATTCGAACTCACGACCAGCGTCCCGCGAGAGAGCATATCGCGCGGGCTTCACGGGGAAAGGGGAAAGGGGCCTACACGCGAGGGGAGGCTGCGCGCGCAGCTGCTACTTAACGCAGTGAATGTGGAACGACCTTCCCGACTATTCCAGAAGTCCGTCGAAGTGGAGATATCGAGATAATTCTCTACACACCTGTAGAAATTTCTCGCAACTATGATTTTGCTATAAAAGAAGAAGCGCCAGCGAACTCGAGCAGAGTTTTCAGTTATTCAGTCAGTGAGTAAGCCAGAGCAAGCCAACCGGAGTTCGACTCGAGTGTGCGTCCGCATCTGCGTCAGCATCCGAAGGCCTGAGTTCGAGTGCAGTGGATCGCAGTTGGAGGGACCTGAGTTCGAGTGCAGTGGACCGCAGTTGGAGGGACCCGAGTTCGAGTACAGTGAACTGTCTCTGAAGGTCTGTGGTTCGAGATACTGTGGACTCGAGTGACTGAGATAGAAGAACTGTGACATGAGAACTGATAGTTCTGATTTGTAAATAATGCTTTGTAAATATTAGTTAAGATTAACAGTTCATTGTTGTTCGTACTAGTCCAAGTAAATTGTCATTGTCGTCGGTGGAGTGCTATAACGAATACTGTGTTGAGTGAAAATCCAATTGTTGACGAGAGCGTTTAAGGCGAATTGTAGAAAGGAATTATTGTTGTGACGAATAAATTACATTGTTGTTACTAATAAAATTCACAATATATAGATTCTTATTGAATTTGGTATTCCCAAGAAACCACTTCGATTAATTGAAATGTGCCTCAGTGAAACTTACAGCAGAGTCCGTATAGGCCAGTTTCTATCTGATGCTTTCCCAATTCACTGCGGGCTAAAGCAGGGAGATGCACTATCGCCTTTACTTTTTAACTTTGCTCTAGAATATGCCATTAGGAAAGTTCTGGATAACAGACAGGGTTTGGAATTGAACGGGTTACATCAGCTTCTTGTCTATGCGGATGACGTGAATATGTTAGGAGAAAATTCACAAACGATTAGGGAAAACACGGGAATTTTACTTGAAACAAGTAAATCGATAGGTTTGGAAGTAAATCCCGAAAAGACAAAGTAAATGATTATATCTCGTGACCAGAATATTGTACAAAATGGAAACATAAAAATTGGAGATTTATCCTTCGAAGAGGTTGAAAAATTCAAATATCTTGGAGCGGTAGTAACAAATATAAATGTCACTTGGTAGGAAATTAAACACAGAACAAATCTGTGGTGTTCGGGTAAAGGGGTATAAGTCAATTTTTTGTCCAGGTGGAATTTTGTTCTCCAGATGAACACACAAGTTAAATTATACAAGTGGGTGTGCAAAAATCAAAGAATACAAGTAGTTGATATGTTTTATTTGTGTAGAAAATTATTTGTAATAAGGGTTCCAAGTTTAATTTTCATTTATCTCCGAACTCATTTTTATGACTTATCTCCCTTTACCCAAACACCACAGAAATATGAGAAATGCCTGTTATTATTTGGTTGCGAAGCTTTTGTCATCCATTCTGCTGTCAAAAAATCTGAAAGTTAGAATTCATAAAACAGTTATATTACCGGTTGTTCTGTATGGTTGTGAAACTTGGACTCTCCTTTGAGAGAGGAACGGAGATTAAGGGTGTTTGAGAATAAGGTTCTTAGGAAAATATTTGGGGCTAAGAGGGATGAAGTTACAGGAGAATGGAAAAAGTTACACAACGCAGAACTGCACGCATTGTATTCTTCACCTGACATAATTAGGAACATTAAATCCAGACGATTGAGATGGGCAGAGCATGTAGCACGTATGGCGAATCCAGAAATGCATATAGATTGTTAGTTGGGAGGCTGGAGGGAATAAGACCTTTGGAGAGGCCGAGACGTAGACGGGAAGATAATATTAAAATGAATTTGAGGGAGGTGGGATATGATGGTAGAGACTGGATAAATCTTGCTCAGGATAGAGACCGATGGCGGGCTTATGTGAGAGCGGCAATGAACCTTCGAATTCCTTAAATTATTATTATTATTATTATTATTATTATTATTATTATTATTATTATTATTATTATTAGCCTAATATTAAAGGGGTTACATTCGTGGTTACTGGCATATTTTGCACGATGTTTCATATTTCGCGAGTTTATTTTGCTTAAGTACGGTATTTAAGATATCTAGAAGAATAATGGCCGGTTTTTCTACGTAATTATTAGAACGTTTAATCACTGTTAAATCCTATAGAGTTTGTTAAATACAGTTTTTGTATGTGTTCAAAACCAGTTTGATTTAACAGATTGTTAACGATTTGTTAACCTTAAATAGCCTACAGGTTTTCAGGCAGTTAACTCATTTGACAAATACTTAAATATGTCGGATGACACCACAGCTGTTCAAATAGAAATTATGAAAGTAATATTTTGTCTCTCTTCTCAGCGAATGTTAAAACATAACCGATAATATCAGATTTAAAAGCTACTTTGGAATATTTAATATACTATATCAATGTTAATATAGAGAATATAACCTCTAAAACTTGTTTCTCAGCAAACCCTACTTAAAAACTGTGTAGTTAGAAACAAAATAAAATGACACTTTCAACATCTGCTTTATAAATAGGTAATTCAGTACCAGGATACTGAAAATATATGTACTTCGTGAACATCAACATCTTCAAACGAATTTTTTGCTTCACTGCTCTAGTTTCTTTTTTTTAGTTTCTGTAATGAGAAAATATAAAAGACAGGTGTAAAAAAAATCCCGCATAGCAACCTGGATACGAAAGGTAACAGAACAAGTGACACACGAAATCCTTTCTTTCGTATCACAGCAACTACCGAGAGATGGGAATGTGTCCATTCGCCTAGCAACGAGAGAGAGAGAGAGAGAGAGAGAGAGAGAGAGAGAGAGAGAGACAGAGAGACAGGAGATTGGGTAGGCAACCCGCCGATCCCCGTGACATTTTCCGTCTCTCCGTGTCCTTTGAGTGAACTTTCACATTCTGGTAACGGCGTGGTCTCCCGGGTTTGTAGTCTGTGGATCCGATCCATATGTGGACCGTCATTTCCTGATATAAATCCAAATTGGCTCAAGTGCAGGCACTTGAGATGAACGAAACAAAACAATTTCCTAAATATAAGACTTCGAAAATTTATACTATAATGGAAAAATCAGATATTAAATTTTTATTTATTGCTCATACCTGAATAATATCGCGATTACATTCAACGTAAACAATATTGTTGTGTCACTATTGCTACTGCCATTACAACTACTACTACCACTGCAACTACTAGTGTCGATAGGATTGGTGATAGCGAGATGATATTTGGCGAGATGAGGCCGATGTATTGCCGATAATTCGTCATAGATTACCTGACATTCGCCTTACGGTTGGAGAAAACCTCGGAAACAAACCAACCAGGTATTAAGCCCAAATCAGATTTCTTAGGACTATATTTATATATTAAAAAAAATCTGCCCAAATGAGATTTCATAGGACTATATTTTATAACATGTCATTCAAGAATTATCTTCACTGAATCTACAGGGACATCATTTTATTTTTACTAACATTTCTAATATTAACTTGGCTACACCTTTGGCTTAACGGTTGAGAACCGGAAACACCGTTTGCTACCTCCTTCCACGACTGGAGTTCGATGATACTGGCTTAAAGTACAAATAAATCACTTCACTAGGTATAGAAAGGAAGAAAGGTAGCTAGTTCATCCATTTACGTAAACTAGGAAATATCGCGATTATGAGTTCGATAATTTTCATTAGGTTTTTGTTTAACTAAAATACATCACTGTAATAACAATAAGTGTTTTTACTCACCAACCGAGCTATCCATTCGGACGTATTCATTATGCAGTGTACATTATACTGTCTACAGCACATTAGCATACAATATAGAGAATGAAGTTAAATTGAAAAATAATCATAATATGGATATTTAAACACAAATTTTTGAAAATGGTAGCCGTTTATTTCGATACGGGCTTCAGTTCTTTTTTCATATTATCGCACTATAGACTATTGTATCTACAGTAATTTCAATTACCAGTTTCGTTCTTCGTACTAGCAAATCATGTTGAAATAATTCTGTACCTACTCTATAAAAGAGTACCTTACGTAGAGTAAATTCAATCTTCACTTCTGCCCGATTCGAAAAGATAAAATTACTCAGACATGCTAATCTACTGTCCGTCCAAGTGGTTTTGTCGCAGGGTCGTAGAAAGGAGGGAATCACGTGACAATTAATTAATGAGGCCCTTTTATTTAAGTTATTTTAAACAGTTGTATAATATTACGTAGACGTCCAATTCCTAATAGAAATTAATGTTTTCAGAAAAGAGCTAAAACAGCCCAGTCACTAGCCTTTACAGAGGGGCGAGGAGAAGCGGGTGGGGGAAACCGGGACGCGACGTAGGAAAATGGACGACACTACCTGTGCGAAAATATGATTCAATATTGAAAGCTCTTTCGTCACTGGAAAACGCGAACATATTTCTGGAACGTACTATATTCACTAACTCAGTAGGCCTACTGTTTAGTATGACCGTAAGGCGACTTTGACTGTATACCCGGACTTGGTTCTGTGTGGAGGACAGTTGGAAGTTTACTAGTAGAGGAGGTGGGAGTGAAGTACATTAAAAAACTAAGATACAATGAAAATTGAAGTAAAAATAAAATGATGTCCACACCTGTGGAGTAACGGTCAGCGGGTCTGGCCGCGAAATCAGGTGGCCCGGGTTCGAATCCCGGTCGGGGCAAGTTACCTGGTTGAGGTTTTTTCCGGGATTTTCCCTCAACCCAATACGAGCAAATGCTGGGTAACTTTCGGTGCTGGACCCCGGACTCATTTCACCGGCATTATCACCTTCATTTCATTCAGACGCTAAATAACCTAGATGTTGATAAAGCGTCGTAAAGTAACCCAATAAAATAAAATAAAATGATGTCCCTGCATAAGTAACAACCTTGCTTCATTACTACAATACAGTCAGACATTTTCTTTACTTGTGGAGGAATGCAGCACGAATCCTCGTCTGGAAATCCTTCAGATCGAGCCCTGTGTCTGGTATTTAGCAAAACTATGTGATGCATATTTATGGAGTGGAATGCCAAGGCTCCCGGGCGAGTCTCGATAAAGGTTCAGTTTGTTTTCCCAAGTCTGACATTTTACATCTGGGAATCCGTCAAACTGAAGTTCAGCAGCGCATTAATCCGAAACGCCATTTCTTCTCCTCTTTAATTCTCTCATACCACCGACATCTATACTGACGGTCAGTAATGAAGTCGACAGCATTTAGGAAGTATGTGTATGAGTGATTTTTCTTTGTAATCCGGCAGGATGTAATGATGTGTATCAGTGGTCTCTCTTTGTAATCTTGCAGCATATGCGTTTAGAAATTTGATTTCCAATGTGGCAAATTTTGATCGGTTTTCTCGTTTCTCCGCGCATGCGCCGATCGTCCTTTAGGCCGCTAGCTTTATGCAGCTGGCGGTGAGCGTACAGAGTTTACTGGATCTCAAGGTACTAACTGGTACCTAAAAGACTTTCCTATCCTTGCTCGGGAGCCTCATATCTTGACCAGCTATGTAAAAGTAATTTGGGTAACTATACAACGTGTCCACACTAAAAGTATAGCCTACAAAAATAACAGTTTATATCGTAACTTGGATAAGATTGATTAAATAAATTTCTTCTGCATTGTATAGAGAACTGAAAAAGTTTTTATTTCCACTAGTACAATTCAATATGAGCACTATTTATAGCTCAACAGGTACCAAAACGATACTCAACCTCTCGCCAGGTGTTCACCAACATATCAGGTGTTATAAACTCAACTGCTTGAATGGCACGCTGTCTCAAATCAATCAAATTACGAATTTGTCTGCTGTACATAAAATGTTTAATAAGTCTCCACGCAAAAAAATCTAAAGGAATTAAATCCGGGGACCTAGGCGGCCAGGAAGTTGGCCCACTCCTACCAATCCAATTTCTTGGGAAGGTTACATCCAAAAACGTTTTAATATTTCAATCAAAGTGTAGTAGAACACCATCCTACTGAAATATTAAACCTTGCGGAAATTGCAGAATAGCAAAGTTCTCCAGCATATCAAGGTACGTGATTTACGTGGACATGTAGCAAATGATTCACGCACCTGATCCACAGTCATTTCGGCCACATGCTTTTTGGAATGTTTCTCTGTCTTTGAAATCAAGCTTTCATCACCTCGTAGAGTTCTATCCCACTCGTAAATGGATTTGCTTGTAGGAGGATCCACATTCCATTCCCTCTGTATGCGCCTGAACTGTATTCAATTCTGCAAACCAAAGCACGCATTGAAGTTTTTGCTGTACCGTCCACATCTCTATTGACAAGGAACTAGATAAGGAATTATAATATATGATTGTGAAATTATAAGCTATTATTTTTGTATAATCTTAGTGTGAACACGGTGTACTTTGGGTTTTCCTCAAGACTTGTTAAATTATATCCCCGGAAGTTTTGAGCGTATATTGGAACTGATTAAAGTTTTCAGATTTCAAAGTTAATGTTTTGGGAGATCTGCCGTGGTTATTAAAATCTTGAGGGTTTAAACAATTCCACATCGGAAAGCTGCAAGCTGTAATAGTTACTGATTGAATTTGATCTCGAGGTTATTGTTAAAATTTCTGAGTGTGAGTTCCATGTTGTTTTAGAATGATACTGGATATCTAACTTGATTTACCTTCAATATTATGTGACTGTTTTTCATGGAGGTGTTTTGAAGTTTAAAGAGAGTTGTATTGCTGAGTGTGAGTTCAGCATTTTAAAAATAATTCCTGCTAATTTAATGTTTAGTTATTGAGCTGAAAATAAATTTGAAATAAACTGCATATGAGCCGATCAGAGCGGAAGTGGTGTAAGTCAAAATTGGGTAATGAGGTTTAAAGTAAAAATTATGTAAAATACAGCGCAAAGTAGCAATTAATATGCCCTTCGTGCTATCCACTGACTACTAATAGTTTAAATGAATTAAATATTAACTGCTACTTTGCGCTGTATTTTACAGAACGTTTACTTTAACACTCATTACCCATTTTTGACTTACATCACTTCTGCTATAAACGGCTCATATGTTGAAAGAGTTTTTGGTATTCTGGACAACCTGAATATACCAATAATATAGTTACGGGCGCTTCAACTCTTCGTATAAAATCATTTGTTTGTTTCATCCTTTTTCCCCGTTCTTTCTTCTGTCTAGTATTGCCAACTCACTCACACAAAAAAATTGGGAGATATTTTCAAAAATCGGTATGTGCGTATCGGTATGTACTGTAGAGGACATCAGGAATATAGACAATAGGCAGCAGTTTTAAGTTGTAATATAAATCTTATTTAGACAATAAACATATTAACCCTTCTGCCCTGTTTGGAGTCTTTTCTGACTGCAATGGTAATATGAAGTTAGTTAGCAGGCACAATTTTTATTCTAAAACTTTCAACTTATAAAAAAATAAAAATAAATAAATAGATAAATAAATAAATACATAAATAAATACGTAAATAAATAAGTAAATAAATAAATAAATAAATAAATAAATAAATAAATAAATAAATAAATAAATAAATAAGTAAGTAAATAAATAAATAAATAAAGTAAATAGATAAATAAATAAATAAATAAATAAAATAAATAAATAAGTAAATAAATAAATAAATAAATAAATAAATAAATAAATAAATAAGTAAATAAATAAATAAGTAAATAAATAAATAATAAATGAGTAAATAAATAAATAAATAAATAAATAAATAAATAAATAAATAAATAAATAAGTAAATAAGCAAATAAATAAATAAGTAAATAAGTAAATAAATAAATTAAATAAATAAATAAGTAAATAAGTAAATAAATAAATAAATAAAAAATGAATAAGTAAATAAGTAAATAAATAAATAAGTAAATAAATAAATAAGTAAATAAATAAATAAGTAAATAAATAAATAATAAATGAGTAAATAAATAAATAAGTAAATAAATAAGTAAATAAGTAAATAAATAAATAAATGAGTAAGTAAATAAGTAAATAAATTAAATAAATAAATAAGTAAATAAATAAATAAGTAAATAGATAAGTAAGTAAATAAAATAAGTAAATAAATAAAATAACTAAGTAAATATATAAATAAATAAATAAAGTAAATAAATAAATAAAATAAATAGATAAATAAATAAACAAATAAATAAATAAGTAAATAAATAAAATAAATAAATAAGTAAATAAATAAATAAGTAAATAAATATATAAATAAATGAATAAGTAAATAAGTAAATAAATAAATAAGTAAATAAATACTAAATGAGTAAATAAATAAATAAATAAATAAGTAAATAAATAAGTAAATAGGTAAATAAATAAATTAATTAAATAAATAAGTAAATAAATAAATAAGTAAATAAATAAATAAGGAAATAAGTAAATAAATAAATTAAATAAATAAATAAGTAAATAAATAAATAAATAAATAAGTAAATAAATAAGTAAATAAATAAATAAATAAATAAATAAATAAATAGATAAGTAAATAAGTAAATAAAATAAGTAAATAAGTAAATAAATAAAATAACTAAGTAAATATATAACTAAATAAATAAAGTAACTAAATAAATAAAATAAATAGATAAATAAATAAACAAATAAATAAATAAGTAAATAAATAAAATAAATAAATAAATAAGTAAATAAATAAATAAGAAAATAAATATATAAATAAATGAATAAGTAAATAAGTAAATAAATAAATAAGTAAATAAATAATAAATGAGTAAATAAATAAATAAGTAAATAAATAAGTAAATAGGTAAATAAATTAATTAATTAAATAAATAAGTAAATAAATAAATAAGTAAATAAATAAATAAGGAAATAAGTAAATAAATAAATTAAATAAATAAATAAGTAAATAAATAAATAAGTAAATAAATAAATAAAGTAAATAAATAAATTTATATTTTCCGGAAAAAGCAATCAGTACAGTTAAATTCATAACAGTTACGTAACTCACTTTTAACTGAAGTATAGGCCTACCAAAAACCGGGCATTAATTTAGCCTCTCTCTTATTGTAGAAACCGTTCCTCGGTGGTTGAAGAATGATCTTGGATGCGCTCTTTTCTCATCTATTTTTAAGGTTAACAAAAAAACAGTCCATCAGCTTCACTGTGTTCTCTGAGTACAGTATACGGAATTAGTACGGCAGTTTTAGCATCAGAAATCTGAGCAGCCTAACTGTGAAGGATATAGCAAGAAGAGCTCACGTAGATGCGAGTGTTTTTATGAAGTACTAACCAAATAACGAAGACAAATGATTAATACACAGCGTTACTTGAACATTACGTACCGGTGGCGCATTACACACGTACATGCTTGTGTTTTGTTACAAATATACAGACTGGAGAAGTTTTTATATGTAAGTCGTAATTTATATAATTTCGACTTAATTACGTTTTACCGGACAGCGAAAAGTGTAGCAAAAGGGTTAAGTGTGTAAATTATGTTGTAATGTGCGAACCACGTTATGCAACATTAATGGAATAACGCGTGCCTGCCGCATAAAACGGAGTGTAATCCATTTACATGGGGCTGATGTGTCTTCCCCGACACGAGACAGACAAGGGATGGGGTGAGGGGATCAAGAATGTGACGCCATTCTTCAAGGGTTGTGTACAATGACGAAGCTGCGATGTTGACAGGAACAAGAAGAGAAAAGTCAACTGAACAGTGCGCTTATCGTGGTTATTGTTCATAATAATAATAATAATAATAATAATACTTACGGCTTTTAAGGAACCCGAAGGTTCATTGCCGCCCTCACATAAGCCCGCCATTGGTTCCTATCCTGAGCAAGATCAATCCATTCTCTATCATCATATCCCACCTCCCTCAAATCCATTTTTATATTATCTTCCCATCTACGTCTCGGCCTCCCCAAAGGTCTTTTTCCCTCCGGCCTCCCAACTAACACTCTATATGCATTTCTGGATTCGCCCATGCGTGCTACATGCCCTGCCTATTTCAAACGTCTGCATTTAATGTTCCTAATTATGTCAGGTGAAGAATACAATGCGTGCAGTTCTGTGTTGTGTAACTTTCTCCATTCTCCTGTAACTTCATCCCGCTTAGCCCCAAATATTTTCCTAAGAATCTTATTCTCAAACACCCTTAACCTATTTTCCTCTCTCAAAGTGAGAGTCCAAGTTTCACAACCATAAAGAAGAACCGGTAATATAACTGTTTTATAAATTCTAACTTTCAAATTTTTTGACAGCAGACTGGATGATAAAAGCTTCTCAACCGAATACTAACACGCATTTCCCATATTTATTCTGTGTTTAATTTCCACCCGAGTATCATTTACATATGTTACTGTTGCTCCCAGATATTTGAACTTCTCCACCTCTTCAAAATTTAAATTTCCAATTTTTATATTTCCATTTCGTACAATGTTCTCGTCACGAGACATAACCATATACTTTGTCTTTTCGGGATTTACTTCCAAACCTATCTCTTTACTTGCTTCCAGTAAAATTCCCGTGTTTTTCCTAATCGTTTGTGGATTTTCTCCTAACATTTTCACGTCATCCGCATAGACAAGCAGCTGATGTAACCCGTTCAATTCCAAACCCTCTCTGTTATCCTGGACTTTACTAATGGCATAATCTAGAGCGAAGTTAAAAAGTAAAGGTGATAGTGCATCTCCTTGCTTTAGCCCACAGTGAATTGGAAACGCTTCTGATAGAAACTGACCTATACGAACTTTGCTGTACACATTTTAATTAATCGAACTAGTTTCTTGGGAATACCAAATTCAATAAGAATATCATATAAAACTTTTCTCTTAACCGAGTCATACGCCTTTTTGAAATCTATGAATAACTGATGTACTGTACCCTTATACTCCCATTTTTTCTCCATTATCTGTCGAATACAAAATATCTGGTCAATAGTTGATCTATTATGCCTAAAACCACACTGATGATCCCCAATAATTTCATTTACATATGGAGTTAATCTTCTCAAAAGAATATTGGACAAAATTTTATACGACGTCAACAAAAGTGATATTCCTCGAAAGTTACTACAGTTAGTCTTGTCCCCCCTCTTAAAGATAGGTACGATTATGGACTCCTTCCATTGTTCGGGTACAATTTCTTCTTCTTCTTCTTCTTCTTCTTCTTCTTCTTCTTCTTCTTCTTCTTCTTCATGCATTAAGCCCTACAAAGGCTTGTTGCGCGCTCCAAATTATTAGTTCATTGGTCTTTCCATCGTTTTTTTGGTCTTCCTATGTTTCGTTTCCCTTCTGGTATATAATGTAATATTTTCTTTGGGTATCTTCTCTCATCCATTCTGTCTACGTGATCTAGCCATTTTTGTCTATGATGGTCTATTCCTTCATTTAGGCTAAAAATCTGTAATTGATTTCTTATGTCTTCATTTCTGATTCTGTCCCTTTTAGTGACTCCCAGAACTGATCTTAAAAACCTCATTTCTGCTGCCTATAGTCTACTTTTATCTCTACTTGTCATTGTCCAAGTTTCACTACTATATAGAGCTGCAGGAACTGCCATAGTTTTATAAAATTTTATCATCGTATCTTTTCTTACTTTATTTTTTAAAGTTCTTTTAATTGTTCCGCATATTTTTGAAAACATTTCAACTTTATTTCCAATATCTACCTCTTTAATATATGATATTGATGATCCTAAAAATTTAAATGTATTTACTTGTTCAATTATATTATTGTCTAATACAAGTTTACATCTTAGCGGATGAGTTCCTTGAAATGCCATAGCTTTGGTTTTATTTTTTGATATATCAAAATTGTAATTAATAATTATTTTATGGAGTTCATATAATGCTCTTCGTATCTGGTACAATTTACTTTTCCCAAATAGCAAGTACAAGCTTATAAATTTCAACAACAACAATAATAATAATAATAATAATAATAATAATAATAATAATAATAATAATAATAATAATAATAACAATAATAATCATAATGTAACTTTTATTCTCTTTAATTCACCCTACAACAATGGGTATTCCACTCAACACAGCAACACAATGGTCGTTACTGCACTCCTTACGACCAGCGTTGCCAAGTCAGCGGTTTTGTAGCTAAATCTGGTGTTTTCAGGACTATGGTCAGCTACAGAATTTTACCGTCAGCGGCTAGCTGTTTATTTGGCGTTTTTTGAAGATTCCGGCAGAGGGAGACGATATTTTTAAGTTTTTTTTTTTCTGTAAAGATGTTATAATTGTTTTATACGTACTTACGGACAAAAATATTAGTTAATCATAAATCAGAGATTCATATGGTATTAACCCCATTTTTCATTATGCGAGTATAAAATATCAATGTTTTATGTTAACTCGATTTGGTACAACCATGTCCATTTCCTGCCTCATCCATTGTTTTCGTACAAATAAGGTATGGCACATTCGTAAACTCTCGTCTAATCATGTAGGCCTAGGCATTGTTTTTGTAAATGAATTGATATGTTGAATCATAAGTAGTAGATAATGAACGAATTATTATTTTCATTTATGATAACTTATATTATGATTCATTCATTCATAGTGTTCTGTCCATGGGCAGATCTTTCACTACAAACCCAGCATTCTCCAGCTTTCCTACTTTCTGCCTTCCTCTTTGTCTCCTCATTCTCATATGATCCATATATCTTATTGTCTGTATAGTCTGGTAGTCTGTATAGCTCAACTGATGAATTGTTTATGATTATAAATTGAATTAATCTACTTGATATTAATTGCACAAATTTGTATAGCTTAATGAAGGTATGCTTATAAATTAAATTATTCTGCTTACTTTGTATTGTATATATTTGTACAGTTTTGGCCGATGAATTGCATATGCATTAAATTGAATAGTAATCTGTATAGTTCTATTGATAAATTATTTGTGTTTGTAATTTGAAGTAGTTTGCATGATATGTATTATCAATTTCTGTTTATCACAACTGGTTGAATTGTTTGTGCCTTAAATTTAATTAACTTGCTTGTTTTGTATTATACATATAGCTCAACTGATGAATGATCGTTTGCGTTTGTAAATTTAATAATCTGATTGGCTATGGTAGAGGGGCAGAGAAGGCCTGACGGCCTTATCTCTACCAGGTTAAATAAATAAATACTACTATTAATACTAATACTGCTATGTATTGTATACTTTTAGTAGAGCCATCGATGTAGCTCAGTCGGCAGACTCGCTGGGCTGCTGATCCGGAGCTGCGTTCGGGCTTGGGTTTGATCCCACTTTGGTCTTTGGTTTCTTCTGAGGTTTTCCACAGCCGTGGGACTGAAGCCGGATGGTCTATGGCGAGTCCTTGGCATCAACCCTTTTGATTTGATTACCTGGTTGGGTTTTTCCGAGGTTTTCCTCAACCAAAAGGCAAATGCCGGGTAATATTTTGGCAAATCCTCGGACCTCACCTCATCTCACTACATCTCGCCAAAATATTGTAAAAAATTGCACAAAATTGTAAAAATTGTAGAAAATTACTAAATTGTAAAACTGTAAAAATTGTAATTGTAATATTGTGAAATTTTGACTTGTTCCACATCTTAAAGCTTCATTGCTCATATAAGATCTACGGAGTAAAATAAATGAATGAAATGAATGTCGTCTTATATTATATATTATTTAATTTACCATTCCGCATTGTAGTTTATGTAACACAGACATACTGAAAACTTAAAACCAGATTCATTGTTACAGGCACGTCTCCAGCTCAGTGTGAAATCAGATTACGAACCGACTGGTGTGATTGTGAATGTGATCGTTTCCGAAGTGTCCAGTATATTCTTGAGCTACTTCATTCAATTTTGAAGAAATATGCCGTGTAGAACTCCATACGTACAAAAGTTTATAGTTGTGTGAAAAAAACATACTGTGTTGAAAGATTGGGTAGAAGAAGTTGCCGGTGATAGTTGGAAAACTCGGTGTAAATAAATGGTGTAAGGTGATATTGAATGCAAAATATTCAGATTTAATTGTCCACACGATTTTGCATAGAACATAGAGCCTACAAACTGATACACACTTTCTATAATTTAGTATACATTTTTATAAAGTTCTCCAGTTCCTAAAACTGTATTTGTATTTCAAATTTGGAAGTGATGTGTTAAGAAAAATCTAGAGTTTTTCAACTACAGTGTAGCGGTTTTTTTTAAGTTTGTGTAGCGATAAATGAAATTCTGAGTTGGCAACACTGCACACGACAACAATGACCGATTGGTAGCAGTTATAGTCGCGACGCTGTTATTCCCGGCGTGACTCCTCCCCTTTGTTTTCGTCTTAGGAAGTCAAGGCTCTATAAAGTCTACATAGGTAGTATCGTTCGCCATTTTTGTTCTTTCGTTCCCGAGCTACCAGACGAGGAATCTATTTGCCACACCGTTAAACATTATCATGTCGTAGCTCCTATGATAATAAATCAAACGCACTGTAATTCAGCAAATAATTGAGCGGCAAATAACTCTTCGTGTGCTTTCTGCGAACGCCAACGAAAGGGCCAAAATGGCGGGCGATTATATTAAGTATTTATCCAGCCTTAGGACATGCTTAACATCTTCATCAGCAAATCACAAGACGCACACGTTTAAATGTAGCCGACCTGCAATGTGATTGGCTGCCGGAAATTAGAGTGACGGGACTATAGAAGATTGATAGTGACACGAGAAGAAGTGTTGGTGAAGGCAGAAGTGAGAAGAGTGATTGTGTTGATGGAGACGGATAGGTGTTGGTGAAAGTGGTGGTTCCGGATATGGTGATGGTGGTGGTGGTGGTGGTAGTTGTAGGGAGGCGGAAATTTCGTAAAGAAACTTCTATCATCGGTGAATATTATGAATCAAGCAGAATTTAAAAATGTTTAAGAGTTGCAAAGTTATTTCAATGTAATCTTTCTACGTTAAGAGTAAATGAATTTTGGAACAATATTTACACTTTGTTCCAGATAGTAAGAGGTAATGAACCCGTAAGACTCCAAAGAATACGGAGACATATTCTTTAATATCACTGTTAAAATAAACAGAAATCATTTAAAATGTGATGAAACGTATTTCAACAACAATTTAATTAAAGACAAAGCAATAAAATAACAATTTGTAATAATTCTCAAAGTTGTGATGAAATTAAATTGGTTTTATAACTGTAAAAAAAAAGCAACGAAGTTGTTTTAATGGATTGAAAAAACAAAATATGGAAAAATAAAATGCTTACAGCGTGCGAAAACAATTAAAAGAGAATTAGGCATAAAATAATATGCGAAAGGGTGGGGAGGAACGTGGGAGTAATGGCTCTCACAATAAAATGAGAAAGGAGGGAGAGCCCAGCTGTGATAAAAGTACAGGATCATTCAAAAGTTAAGGAACACCTACGTATTTACGCATGACTTACGTCACTAAATCCATTTTCTTGATTTTAGTTCTATGGTTCATGAGCTTTTTAATATTAATTAATTTCAGTGACAGTGTTCACCGACATTTTTGTTCTTTAAGGTGTCCAGTGATATTCTTAAATTATCATTTAGAAGACGTGCAAAAATATAGTTATTTATCACAGCTACCCTCCATATCTGGAGGCCGTCTCCTCGATCCGCAACCTGAGGACGCGCCATGCCGTGGTGATAGGGATCCACAATACATGGACATCCTTCACTAAATGAAATTATTATTAATCTCATTTTAACATCGAAACGTATACTTTCATGACCAAATTATTACAAAACATAGCTCATTCGACACAAAACTACAAAAAAGCTAGTATTTTTAATCTATTTCTTTAGTAAATTAGTAAAGAAAATTTCACAATCGTACACATTATTTTGAAAGATTTTAATCAATTTTTTCTCGCCTTTTTCCTACCAGCTCCCGTACCGTCCTCCAGCAGTTGAATACTACAGGGACATCATTTTATTTTTACTTCAATTTTTATTGTACCTGAGTTTTTGAATGTACTTCACTCCCGCCCCTTCTACTAATGAAGTTCCAACTCCACACAGAGCCAAGACCGCAGATAGTAAGCAGTACTGAGTTACTGAGTATAGTACGTTCCAGAAATATGTTCGCGTTTTCCAGTGACGAAAGAGCTTTCAATATTGAATCATATTTTCGCACAGGTACTGTCCGTTTGCCTACGTCGCATCCCGATTTCCACCACCTGCTTCTGCTCGCCCCTCTGTAATAGCTGGGCTGTCTTAGCTCTTTTCTGAAAACATTAATTTCTCTTAGGAATTGGAAGTTTACGTAATATTATACAGCTGTTTAATTTAACTTAAATAAAAGGGCCTCGTTAAGTAATTAACTGTCACGTGATTTCCTCCCTTTCTACAATCCTGCGGCATAACCACTTGGACGGACAGTAGATAGCATGTCTGAGTAATTTTATATTTTCGGGTCGGGCAGAAGTGAAGATTGAATTTACAGTACGTAGAGTAGGTACAGAATTATTTCAACATGAGTTACTAATACGAAGGACGAAACTGGCAATTGGAATTAGATGCAATAGTCTATAGTGCGATAATATGCACAAAAGCACTGAAGCCTGTATCGAAATGAACGGCTACCATTTTCAAAATTGTGTTTAAATATTCATATTATGATTATTTTTCAATCTAACTTCTTTCTCTATATTGTACGCTAATGTGCCGTAGACAGTATAATATAGACCGCATAATGAATACGTTCGCATGGATAACTCACTTCGTGAGTAAAAACACTTATTGTTAATACAGTACTGTACTTTGATTAAAGAAAAATCTAATGAAAATTATCAAACTCAAAATCGCGATATTTCCTACAGTCGAGCCGTTCTTATTTCCAGCGTGGCCACGCCTTCTCGACTTTTGGCGCGAAGAAGGTAGGCAATAGCGGTGTTGCTAAATCTCTGTCAAGCCAATAGTTTATATATATATATATTTTTTTTTTTCGTTTTTTCCTGTTTTTCTGTTTTTCAGTTTTCTTAAACTAGTATTAAACTAATACGTGCACAACACCCATGCCCAAGGCGGGACTCGAACCCACAACCTTTCGGACCAAGCGATAGAGACATGCCGTGCCTCTACCGCTTGAGCCATCCAGGTCGGCTTTCCATAGTGAACGGACGCAGTTCTAATAGCTGGTTGTCGAACAATCAGTCGGTATTGTTGATAGTGCTATGTTATCGCTGAGTTTTCAGCATCATAATGCCGCAGAGGAGTCGGAAGACCATCAATTCGCAAAGCAGAGAAATGATTCTTAGCGTTAGAGATTATTTCGAAAATGAACGTAAAATAAGCGTAGTTTATTGCCTTTAATGCAAGTGGCGCAATGAACAGCCGATGCGTGTGATGTGAACAAGTTCACGGTTTCTCAAATAACGACAGAGAAGTACGGACAATCCGGCAAAGAAGAAAATAATCTGAGAACTATGGCGGCGGCAGGTACTAACAATGATTGTAGCGATCTAGGCGTAGCACCTCTAAATTGAACAATACCGTTAGGCAAGGTTCTTCGTGTAATTTTGTTTATGTAGCAATGACTTATCATGACAAAATTTTTAATACTAACATATTTTACTTAATTTACAGGTTGTGTGGTTTTAGTTATTCATTCACATAAAAAATGTTTATTTATTATATTTTACAGCTTTCTCCAATTTTAGTAATTTCTAATATTGTTTCTGTATTTACGAAAATCGTTACTTCAAATGGTCGGAAAAATAAATTATAGCACAACATGGTAAGTCTTCTGTGTCCTGGGATGCTAGGATCAACAATAACAATAATATATAATATTATGTATTCATATATTACTAATTATTTATCGTAGGAAATAATTTTTCGTTCGATGTTTAAGACTAGACATGTGCTAAACTTCGTTAAGAGTACAAGGGTAGACTTGACAACGCAGTAGCATCCACCGTGAGCGGGAAGCGGTATGTCGTCTGCATAACCTTGACGACAACCACTCCCAGTGAAGCAGCGTGTCAGCTGACCAGAAGCTGTCGTGTGATTTGCTGCCGGAAATAAGAAAGACTCGACTGTAATTTACGTAAATGGATGAACTACTTTTCTTCCTTCCTATACCTAGTAGAGTGATTTGTGTTTTACGCCAGTATCATCGAACTCTAGTCTTGGAGGGGGGAGCAAGCGCTGTTTCCGGTTCTCTAAAGGTATAGACAGGTTAATATTAAAAATGTTAGTAAAAATAAAATGATGTCCCTGTAGTACAGTTACGTATATCACTGGTTGAGAAACTCATGCCTAAAATATGCGTTTTAACTCTTCAGTACTGAACAAGAAAGAAAAACTTCGGCAAGGAAAGCTGAAATTAGTTTTCAAAATTATATCGCACCAAATTTAATTTAGATGAGTTACTATCAAGCGTGGGTAAGAGATCACGGCCCCAAAGAGGCACACGCTATGGAACAACTGCCGATTAAAACAAAAGAGAAACGACAAAGCGAAGTTGCGTTGCTAGGTAAAGTTGGCGAGCACAATGCCGTGTAAAGAATTCCTTGCGGAAGCGGTGTGCACTTCATTGACTTCTTTTTTTTTTCTGTGGAATCTGTGCGGCGCGCCTGAAGAACTGATTAGCTGACATTTCTCCGATTGCAGGGGCGCAGAACAAATGCTTGGCTCAATGACTGCAGCCCTCAACAAAGCTGACTCAAGCCCTTTTCTCCAAGGCTTTCGGGCAATCAACGAAACTGCATTCAAGTTGAGCCCGACCTCACAAAGACTTCTACTTCCTGGAATTGAATAGTCTCGTTTACCGTACTGACGACAACTTTGCCATTCTGACGACACGAATCTATTCTACTCTCGCTATACAGAGTGTCGCAAAAGCTCTTTAGTTAGGAAAGTTGCAAATGAGGTGTACTTACTTTAAGAATGCAACCTTCGCTGTTCATGTCTCTAAAATTGGAGCCTATTTCAAATAATTAATGAGAAAGCATAAAGAAAACCCATTAAAGCGAATGTTAAAATAGTAGATTACAAGCATTTATAAATTTAACTGTCTTTGCTAAAGACACTAAATTAAATTCTACTTATGTTGACATTCATATTATCTTAATATCTTTATTTTTGATCCAATTCAGAAATTATTGCACTCTTTTGCAAGTAATCAATTTCTACTGCCATGATTTTCCTTTTTAAAGTTGCATTTAACAACCAAATTTCACTTTCATATCTCAAAACAGATTCCACCAGTACCTTTCTTATACAAGTTTTGTGTCCTTTTTTTATATGTTTGTCCACCAAATTGAACTCGCTCAGTCCATTTGGCCATTTTTATGTTTTATATATACAGGATGATTCACGAAATTCTACCCAGGTTTATGGAGCTGATTCCTGAAGTTATTTGGAACAAAACTTTGTTTAGTTGTTGATTTATTTATATGTTTATTTGTTTGCTTATTTATTTGTTTATTTACTTGTTTATTTATTTTCTTGACAGGGCAAAGCCCAAAATTACAATATACAGTAGGGCCTATAGATATTTGCTTGAAATATAATACAAATGCAGATAACATGAAAAAGAGATAAAAAAGATACAAATGCAAGATACAGATATAAATACAAATGACAAATAAAAAAAACAGACAAATACATACGTAAATAAAATACACAGATATAGATATGAATAAAAATACAAAAGAAAAAAAATTAGATATATATATATATATATATATATATACACATACCATAACCAAAAGATGTAAATGTAGTTATAAATGGCAATTACAGAACAATAAAATTTATAGATAGCAATACTATTTAAAATCAACTACCTACAGTATATTAATAAAAAAAAGTATTTCATGTAAGAAATGCTGAAATCTAGATCCCATGTGTCACATATTTCACCGAATTTCTAACACTGGTGAATTTTTATGTGATGAAGTGTTCGGTTTTTTATACACACAAATTCCACAATTTGGGACATCTGGCCGAAATCTACGGCTGACCGCTAGGATCCAGAATACAAAGAAGAGGTTAAATTAAAAATACAATATGATTGCGGAGAGAATACGGAACAATGATAAATTTAAAAATATAGTACAATTTGATTTCGGAGAAACGTGAGATGAAAATGCATTGAAGAGTAATGAAATGAAGTAAAAAAAATTACAGAGTATTATACAAGTGATTGTGTAAAATGGATAATGAATCTCTCAATACCATTAGACAGATTTTGTTAATGTCCTCATTAGAAAATTTAGGAGAAAGGAGAATGGTTTTGGTCAGCTTAAATGAAGTTCCTCTAGCGCCAAAAAGAAGTCCTTTCACTTCCCATGTATTAATATTAATTTTGTATCTCTCACTGAAGTGAGGAATACATGGGTTGTAAATAGACTTCTTTTCATCGTTAACGTTATTGGCTTGTTGATCATCCTTCTCAAAACGGACAGTGGGGTCAAGAATGAGACTTCTTTGATTCCGGCGATCGACGGCTATAATGTCTGCTCTTCTCGTTGACCCATTCTCAGCCAAGCAGTGCACTTCTTCGTAAACCTCCCACTTTGCCTTCCGAAGAGTGGTTGCGATGGAGCTTCTCACTTTATGGTGGCGATTGTTCCTCAGTAGTTAGGGCAATAACCCAAAACATGCCCAAGGGTTTCTACTTCGCTGCATCCTGGATGACGACACTTTTGATTTTGAAAGGAACGACCTGGCACCGATCGTACAGCTGCGATGTTTGTGGACATCTTTATGGCATTGGTCCACTCTGAGGTGAATTTTTATGTGATGAAGTGTTCGGTTTTCTTTTATAATATAACAATATTGACGATTTCTTAAATTATATGTTCTTAGCGTTAATCTGGATTTGTGACAATATTTCGCTGCTATCCAATAGACCGTTGAATATTTTATACAATAAAAGTTGCTCAGCAAGTAATCTACGATTGATAAGACACATGACATTAAATTCAGCAAGTAGAATCTTGTACGAAATTTTGTTACTTTCCGAAGAGAACTCGTAATTATGTGTATGTATTTATTCACACTGCAGTGGGTATATACCCGGTGGCAGTGGTAACTAATTACACTCAATAATGACAATAATACACTTATTAATTAAAAATACAATTAATAATACTAATAATTAATACTAACAATAATTAATAATAATAATAATAACAACAACAACAGGGAATATACTAAATTAAATGAAACGATCACTTAAAATAACATTTGAAATAAATCTAATTTGTATCTTAAAACTAAGATCGAACTAAAACCCACGAGTATGATATGTTCATATCTACACAAGTACCTTTCAAATTACACTCATTTCGCTGTCAACTTACTCACTGCAATGGAACTACGACACATTTCACTGATTCTATCCTGATTTCACTAACACTTCAAAAACTTTCACTGTTCAAATACTATGCACTGCCACTATAAACTATAACGCTTCACTGACAGGAACACTTTTCACTTACACAGCACACTTCACTGACACGACATACTTCTTCACTGACACAACATAATTCTTCACTGATACAACACTTCAATAACAACATATCATTTACACCCTTTAAATACTGTGTATAATTACCGTCTATTAGTAAGGTCCTTAAGGGTATATGTACGTGAACAACCACAAATATTATCAGAAAATGCAGGCTCTAAATTTCTAAACTTTTATAAGGAAATGGACTCACAATTGGACAAAAATTACAAGGTATCACAACAAGACTTAGTAGAAATTAAATATCTGATAAAAGTATAAAAAAAGGTTATTAATAATATTTTTTAGAATTAACTTTTTACTTTAAATTAAATTTTCCAAAATTTGAAAATTTTCGCACATAGTATTTCATAACGCCACAACCATTAGAGATAGAATTCTGAAATTTTGTAAACTGATTTAACATGCATTTATGCAAAAGGTAAACTACAATAACGCCTATTTCTCTGAAAATAGAAAAAATAGGTCACAAAACATTATGTAAATTTTAATATATTTCATATGGGACAAATAAAAAATTAATTGTATTAAAATAAACAACTTTACATGTCTGAGAATAGTCTACTTTTTAAAAATAAGTATTTATTACATGCAGGAAAAATATTAAATATGTTAGAGAGACCATAACAATGTTAGGGTTACCAAATAATGTAACTGCAGAATTTTTTTGTTTTTTTTTCATACTTTCATAAAACTGGTTTAAAAATATTACTAGAATTTTTTATACTTTTATCAAATATTTAAGTCCTAATAAGTCTTGTTGTGGTACCTTATAATTTTTGCCCAATTGTTAGTTCATTTTCTTATAAAATTTTAGAAATTTAGAGCCTGCATTTTCTGATAATATTTGTGGTCGTTCACGTACATATATCCTTAAGCCTATTTTTAAAAAAAACATTTTTGGTTGTTGGTAATTATTTACCCGGGAGCCAAAGGACGAGCATCTGTGTACTTTTTAGTTCAACAATTCTATCTCGCCCTCATTTATACTCACTCTATTGTGTAACAAATGCCGTCTGAATTGCGCTCTGCTGCTGTCAACGAAAAGAAGAACAGATATCCCCAATAGTGTTCGGTATTTCATCAACGAATTCACTCTTTTGAAAGACTTGATCGGAGTATGGCAGCGCAATGAGCTATTTCGCATAAAAGAGCTGTTTTAGCACATAACTACTCGTAACCCCCGACCTACTGGGATATGTTTTCGCTCATTCTATGTTGTAAACGGTCCATATATAACAGCTTCAAAACTGCTTACTCGATACTCTAACTTCTGACAGGATATTCATAGAAAAGTTTTTTTTCCAATTCCGGGTAATATCCATTATTCCCAAGCCTGTGCCCTGACATTGTTTCGCAGTCCCTGGGGCATCTCAATGGGAATTATTCGACAACTGCAATCTCAATTTCGCAGAATTTCTTGAATAATTTACTATACGTCGTTCGAACAATCAACAAGTTGATTACATCGTTATTGGATACGATGAATAAGGCTCAGTTTCCATTCAGACTGGCGACTATTTTAAAAGTTTTATAAACGCCGTGTGTATTCATGCTACTCACCCTGGCTTGATTCGCGAAAGTGATGGAAACACGAACAAAATACAAACGTTTCTTTATTTAACAGTGATAGCAATGTGGAGTAAAGGTAATTTATGCTTTATACATGCTCTTCTCCATGGTCAAACGCAGTGATTCTCCAACAGGGAGGCGCTCCCCCTTCGGGGCCGGGAAAATAATAATAATTTATTTTTATTTTATTTTTTATTCATTTATTAATATTTGTGTCCTGAACAACAACCAGAGGCCAATTATAGTTCAGCACAATACACAGAAGACACAAAGGTGGAAGAATAAATAAAATAATATCTTAAATCTAGAAAATATACATAAATAAAATTGAGAACAAAGACAGTAAATATTGATAAACGAAACTATACATTAAAAGAATCTAAATTGTTCCCATGCAAATTGGCATATTTTATGCATCTACAGACTGGAGAAATAGATTTTGAATTTCTGTTGTAAAAATTTTTTTGAAATCTAAAACCCTTTGTAGGAATATGAAGGCTGATATTGTTTATGATAGACTCACAATCAATATCACCCTTGATAACTTTTCAAAAAAATTAATAATCAAGATTTCGACGTTTAGAATGAAGGCTACAACAGTGAAAATATTTACAGGTGATCTCATAATTAAAGTCAGAGGAATTGGGTATAAATCGAAAAGCACATAAGGAAATAAATTTTGTTTGAATATTTTCCAATTTCGCCGAATCAGTTGAAGTAATGGAATTCCAGGCTGCAGATGCATATTCAAGTTTAGATCGAACAAAAGTAAAGTATAGAATTAATAGAGACGCAGGGGTAATAATAATAATAATAATAATAATAATAATAATAATAATAATAATAATAATAATAATGATAATGTTTACAATGCTTTCCTGCTCCGCAAAGAGAAATTAAATCACAGCTCTCTGCTTTGTACGTGTTTCACGTGCAGTCGTCATTTTAATACTAAAGTACATCACAGCCCTCTAACGGAAGACGGCGAAACTATATGACGAAATGCAGGAAGCTCTAAAGATGATGTGTATAAAATTTCGTTATTTTCCAATGAATGGCATCCGAGAAAAAATGATGTGCATTACTTATTGAATCACCCACGTATATAAAATGCCAAAAAGAATCTTATTGTGCCAAGTATCGAAAATAAAGTTTAAACAATTGAGTGGTTTGGAGAAATAGAAACTGCAGCCCATCTCGCATCAGAATACGAGATTGGAGCGCATGAAGTATGTAAATCTACAACATGAGACCTCCACTATTTCTATCTTTCCACAGATAGCCATTACAAGGAGTTTTCTTGGCCCTTAAAAACAGTCGTTGACAACCAGACTTAAATTAGTGAATTTCTGATCCACTATCTACAAAACAACGGAGGAAATTACGAAAGTGTATTACTCACTAAATTTAAAAAAAACCTTTTATTATTATATGGATTATCAGATTTTTTCGATTAATATTTCAGTCCTCACCCTTAGTACACAGACAATATAGGTTCTTCTGTATTACTATACACTTGAGATAAAGTATTAAGTTTGTTGTGTTTTTTGGGATAAATAAATACATAAATACATAAATGTATAAATGTATATATCCTTATTACAAGCCACAAACACATAATTAATAAAGACACTGAAACTAACAAATGGCTTTTAAAGAACCCGGAGGTTCATTGCCGCTCTCACATAAGCCCGCCATCGGTCCCTATCCTGAGCAAGATTAATCCATTCTCTACCATCATATACCACATCCCTCAAATCCATTTTACTATTATCCTCCCATTTATATCCCGGCCTCCCCAAAGGTCTTTTTCCCTCAAGCCTCCCAACCAACACTCTATATGCATTTCTGGATTCGCCCATAAGTGCTATATGCTCTACCCATCTCAGACTTCTGGATTTAATATTCCTAATTATGTCAGGTGAAGAATACAATGCGTGCAGTTCTACATTGTGTAACTTTCTCCATTCTCCTGTAACTCCATCCCTCTTACCTCCAAATATTTTCCTAAGCACCTTATTCTCGAACACCCTTAGGCTCTGTTCATCTTTCAAAGTGAGAGTCCAAGTTTCACAACCATACATAACAACCGGTAATATAACTGTTTTATAAATTCTAATTTTCAGATTTTTTGACAGCAGACTGGATGACAAAAGCTTCTCAACCGAATAATAACAGACATTTCCCATATTTATTCTGCGTTTAAGTTCCTCCCGAGTGTCATTTATATTTGTTACTGTTGCTCCAAGATATTTGAACTTTTCCACCTTTTGAAAGGATAAATTTCCAATGTTTATATTTCCATTTCGTAGTGTGTTCTGGTCACGAGACATAATCATATACTTTGTCTTTTCGGGATTTACTTCCAAACCTTATCTTTACTTTCTTCTAGTAAATTTTCCGTGTTTTCTCTAATAGTTTGTGACATATTCACGTCATCAGCAAAGACAAGAAGCTGATGTAACCCGTTCAATTCCAAACCCTCTCTGTTTTTCTGAAGTTTCCTAATGGCATACTCTAGAGCAAAGTTAAAAAGTAAAGGTGATAGCGCATCTCCTTGCTTTAGCCCGCAGTAAATTGGAAAAGCATCACATAGAATCTGGCCTATACGGACTCTGCTGTAAGTTTCACTAAGACACATTTTAATTCATCGGACTAGTTTCTTGGGAATACCAAATTCAATAAGAATGTTATATAAAACTTCTCTCTTAACCCAGTCATATGCCTTTTCGAAATCTATGAATATCTGATGTACTGTATCCTTATACTCACATTTTTCTCTCCAATATTATTTTATTTTATTGGGTTATTTAACGACGCTGTATCAACATCTGGGTTATTTAGCGTCTGAATGATATGAAGGTGATAATGCCGGTAAAATGAGTCCGGGGTCCAGCACCGAAAGTTACCCAGCATTTGCTCCTATTGGGTTGAGGGAAAACCCCGGAAAAAACCTCAACCAGGTAACTTGCCCCGACCGGGATTCGAACCCGGGCCACCTGTTTTCACAGCCAGACGCGCTGACCGTTACTCCACAGGTGTGGCCATTTTTTTTCTCTCCAATATTTGTCGAATACAAACAATCTTATCAATAATTAGTTGATCTATTACGCCTAAAACCTAAATAAATAACTAATATATATACAGTGTGTTTGTAAAATGGTGGCACATTATCTTACAACTTTTGTAAACGAATATTTTGTCTGGTATCACACGTTTAGCCAGAGAAGCAAGATTTTGACGCATGCAGGTGGAACGAGAATGCTCGGGCAGGGTCCGAGTGGGCGATGGCCGCATAAATCACATTTCTGCGCGAGTAAGCATTCTATTGTCTGATTCCCGGATTACCCATGCTCCACTGAGCGTCGCCCGTGTGCGTGTGTGTTCCACGAGACGGAAAAAGCGATCCGCAAGTCGCGGTGAAGTGTTTCGAGGCGCAGATAGACCAGAGCTTCCTTTAGCCACGCCACTCTAGTGCAAGGACGATAAAACTTGTTCCGTCATGCCAGGGAATTGCTATGGTTACTTGCTGAGAGCAGTGTTCGTTCATACTCAACAATTCGTGATACACGTTACAAGTTGCGACATGAATTTTTTTATTTAAATAGGTTATTTTACGACGCTTTATCAACATCTCAGGTTATTTAGCGTCTGAATGAGATGAAGGTGATAATGCAGGTGAAATGAGTCCGGGGTCCAGCACCGAAAGATACCCAGTATTTGCTCATATTGGGTTGAGGGAAAACCCCGAAAAAAACCTCATCCAGGTAACTTGCCCCAACCGGGAATCGAACCCGGGCCACCTGGTTTCGCGGCCAGACGCGCTAACCGTTACTCCACAGGTGTGGACGTAACCTATGAATATTGAACAAATTTATAAATATACTCTGTTAAAACTGTATCATAAAAATCGTAATAAGTTTATATTACAGGCACATAATCATGACACAAGACGAAATAATAATTCAACATTAGTAGAACATAAATGTTCACATCTGCTGGTCTAAAGCATAGTATTAATTTTGACCCTCGGTTATATAATTCTTTAGCTAAATTGCACCCAGAACTTCTATATGTAGCCCACTAACATAGGTTATAACAAGAAAATTAGAAACGTGTTAATGTCTTCAATTTGAGTAAATAAATTTATAGTCTATGTCTATGAATTAATCAGCCTATATTATATTTGTAATCTATAATTTCGGAGTATATATTTTTCATAAATTGTCCCACTTTATTCACGTACGATATTATTCTTCTCTATGTTAATATTATATATTATATTATATAACTTCATTGCAGCTGTAATTTTAATCTTAGTTCTTATCTTATTTTATATATTCCTCTTATATTGTTAATATATTATATTATATAATTCAATGCAGCCGTAATTTTAATTTTAGTTCATATTTTATTTTATCTTCTATAGTCCTCTCATATTAATATATTATATTATATAATTTCATTGGAGCCGTAATTTTTATTTTAGTTCCTATTTTATTTTATTTTCTATATTCCTCTTATATTAATATGTTATATTATATAATTTTATTGTAGCTGTAATTTTAATTTTAGTTCCTATTTTATTTTATCTTCTTTATTCCTCTTATATTAATATGTTATATTATATAATTTTATTGTAGCTGTAATTTTAATTTTAGTTCCTATTTTATTTTATCTTCTTTATTCCTCTTATATTGATAATACATCTGAACTACTCCTCATGGGGGAAGAAATTTTCTCATGAAATTTCGGCCAGTGTATGGGAACGGTGCCCACCCAGCATCGTGATGCATTTGGGGAGCTACGATAGGTAGCGAAACCCGGTTGCGAATGGCAGCTATAACGGCTGGGGGGATCATCGTGCTAACCACACGATACCTCCATTCTGGTTGGATGATCGTCCACCTCTGCTTCGGCATGTGGGCATGAGGCCAGCAGCCGGCTGGTCGGTCTATGCCCTTCATGGGCTGTAGCGCCACGGATTATTATTATTATTATTATTATTATTATTATTATTATTATTATTATAGCTGAACTACGACCGAACACGAGCGCTGCTCATTCGGTCCTCAAATTTTGTTAATATTATTGTATCCTCTTTTTATAGACATTTTATTATTTTATTTCTATTTCTATTGTTCTAATTATATTCTGTAGTCTGATGTATTATTCAGTATTATATGTTCTGTCCTGTATTATTATAAGAATTTGTACTTGACCATGTTATAGCAGCTTCCGATGGATTTGACATTTGAAATGAATAAAAATAACTTAAATAATAAAATATTATAACCTACAATGTCCAGCAATTGGTTCTGACGAATTTCAGCATGCTGTTATGAAGTGAATATAAAGTGTATAAATATCTTTATTTTTAGTTGGTTAATTAACGATGCTGTATCAACTATCGTCAACTGGGGTAACACTGGCCATTTTTTTTACCATTCTAAAAATAAACTTTTGTAATTTATATGCGTGTTAATTTATTTTAAGAGCATTTGAAATGTGGATATAGATAAGAATGGAACATGTGAAGTGGACAGAGAGAATAAGAAATTAAGTTGTGTTGGAAAGAGTGGGTGAAGAAAGAATGATGCTGAAACTGATCAGGAAGAGGAAAGAGAATTGACTGGGTCACTGGCTGGGAAAAAATTGCCTACTGGAGGATGCACTGGAAGGAATGGTGAACGGGAGAAGAGTTCGTGACAGAGGAAGATATCAGATAATAGACGAGGTTAATACAGGGTGTTTCAATAATACGGGGCATAATTTCAGGTATGTATTTCCCACATGTAGACAATCAAAATAGTTCATTACAACATGTGTCCAGAAATGCTTCATTTCCGAGTTATGGCCTTCACTACATTGAAATTCACCGGAACGTTTTTCTTTCCGTAGGTCGTTGTCATTACAGAAGATGTTCAAAATGTCCACCTCCTGCTTGAATACAGACCTCATATCGATGTCTCATTGGCCTGCGAACATGATCCCAAACTCCAGGAGTATTGCTTATGTCCTCAGAACATGCCACAATTCGATTCCGAAGGGATTCCAAATCAGGCACCGGAGACGAATAAACCAATGATTTTAAATGGCCCCACAAGTAGAAATCGAGAGGGTTCAGATCAGGTGAGCGTGGAGGCCAAGCAATTGGGCCACCTCTACCTATCCATCGATTTGCCAGCTCTTGATTTGAATACATGTCGCACAGTCTAACGCCTACACAACACTGAATGTAACCTTCGCCTCGGAATGAACTGTCAGAGTGCCCTCTTAATGTCTCCTTTCACGGCAACGACCTGCGGAAAGAAAATCGTTCCGGTGAATTTCAATGTTGTGAAGACCATAACTCGGAAATAAAGCATTTCCGGACACATGTTGTAATGAACTATTTTGATTGTCTACATGTGGGAAATACATACCTGAAATTATGCCCCGTATATTTGAAACACTCTGTATATGTGGATCGTATGGGGAGACAAAGAGAAAGGCAGAAAATAGAAATGGTAAAATAATATGTTTTTGAAGTAGAAAATCAAGCAACGAATACTTTTTTTCCTTGAAAAGATAAGTGGGTAGCTGCAGTGTATGAAATCGTCTAAATACATTATACTTTATGTTGAAAAAAAAACCATGTTAATAGAATGAGTCTACAAGATATTATCACTTGTTAAGGTTAATGTCTGACTGCTCGCGGTCCGTCACGTAGCGAGCGCGTACCTAAACATTATTTATCTTCAAAATCCAACAGTGCTTTAAAAATAAGCATTTATTGTTTTCATTGGTTTCATTTACGTAAGGGCCAGACTAAAATGTTGAGTCAGTTTAGTCAGTTGTCTCCAGTCTTTTCCACTGAATTTTTGAAACAAAAATCCCACTTACCGTAAAGAAACGATTCTATCACCGCCTTTTCGCAGAATACGGAAAATACAAGTGGAAGAAATGTGTTGATCACGTTAAAAATAACAATATTTTTGTAGTGCTAATGTAATACTGAGTGTTCATTTCAAAATGTGTCATGACGTCACTGTTGTGAGTCAGCGATTTGAAGCGAGTTTCAGCTTTTATGTCAGAGAAGTTGCCTATTAATCAAGGCGTTCAATCTGAACTTGAGAACATATACGGTATAACTTGAACGTCGTAGCAACAGATGGCGGTCTGTACGGTCTGTGTGCTACCATAACCTCTTTCGAACTGTGTTTTGAGCGGGCAAGTCGTACGCAGGGTATTTGTTATCATCGGTTGCGTACGGCAACATTCCACAACACAAATCAAATGCTCCGTGTCCATGCTGACCGTCCAAGTTAATGTCAACAAATACGTAAGTAATCGTCTTAACCCTCTCCCCATATCCCGACAGTAAGAAAAAAACTCACCCAAGTACGTGTTTCCAAACAGTTCACATTCCTGCCACTACCGGCGTTACCGTACGTATCGGTAAGTACTCTTCAGAATGAACGCCGTACTTCCTAGGCAACTTCTCTGGCACTTAGGCAATACGCTTCTGCGGAAGTGTAGGCAGATTGAATTCTCTAGGCTCATCGGCTAGCCACATGACGTCATACAGCGAGTCATGACACACTCTGATTTCGTTAGGAGAATGTTTAACTGGTAGCAGTGATGCATCAGATGACTTGTCAATCAATGCGACAATGGTTCAGATTAATGGAGGGAAACTTTGCCTCCAGCGGAACGGTAAGGCTTAGTAACCTCCTACAGCGGAATTAAGCTAGTTGTTAACCTATAGAAATTATAAGCGCAACAAAACTGGCCTTGAAAATGTGTCGGTCAACTTTCTGGGATGGCACGAACTTATAATAAATGTATTCACAAAAGAGAAGAAGAAGAAGAAGAATGTATAAATAGCGATCTATGAATGAAGAAGAGTATAATATTTCCGCTGATAAATAAGAATAATGATTATCAAACAAATATTTTATTTTATTTCATTTTATTTTATTTTATTAATTCTTTTGTGTTATAGACGTAAAATTATGCATAGAAGAAAGTAGCAAGTGTTGCTATATGGAGAAATACGAAGAAAGCCAGCATCTCTTAATAATGAACAAATACACTGAAAATAAAATACCGGAGAAGTTTGCTAAAATAAAAAATAAAAGGAGGGAATTATTAAAGGAAAGTAAAGTTACTGAGTTGACTAATAAATTCAATTTTGACAAGTATGCATTTTCTAGACTTACCGATAATAACATATTTGACTTGGTTAGAAACTTATTTAACTATTTTTTTATTTGTAAATTTAATAGTTTTGAAGGTACGACAAAAGAACACTATGAAATAAAATTAAGAAATGAAGGCTTACCTACGAGAGAGAGCTTGTATGAATTGTATACGTATTTCTGTAGCGAAAGAGGGATGGAAAATACTAGAATACGAGAAGATTTAGATATGCTAGCTGCACATTGCAGATTGAAACGTGAAGTACAACTTAGGAAGGTGGACAAATACTGATTGTAAAAACAGACTAGAATGAGCTGAGTCTTGCACAAAACTAAAAGCAAGTGCAAGATAAAACAACATTTTTTTGTATATTAAATATGTAAATTGTAGAAATTGTATTTAATTAATAATAGTATGTCTTTGTGTAAAAATTATAAACTGTGTAATGTAAGGGTTTAATTGATTACTTGTATGTACTTTGTCTATGAACTATAATATAATAAATATCATATTTCCGCTGAGGAAATCTGTCAAGAAGGCAAAAATATTCCTTGCGTTCTCTGTAGATAATATTATTTATAACAGTACAGTTTTCCTCTTGATCTTTTAATTGAAGATATTTCACTTGCCTAGTTTTTCAATCTCTCTTAAATTTTCCGGCGAAAGTGTCTTTCACTATCAATTAATTTCCTTTAATATTCCTCAATGTCGCCACTTTTTTCTAAAGTTATGTAACCTGCTTCTTCTTAAAAAGAATCTGATTCAATTTGTACACCCCTGTGCTGTGTGTGGATGCAGCAGAGGAGGTCGTAACTCAGGATTCATTCCACAACTACACATAAACACAGCTTTACAACATTTCTCATTCGTGTGGCCGCTCCTCCCCACATACAAGGGGTGCTACAAACGACCACACACTCCACTCTGTTCTCAGCAGGTTTTAACAATGTTTCTACACGGCGCCTTAGTGGTAGACTACTTATCTGACACATATTGCATGTACGTATAGTAAATGTGGACTAAATATTCTCAATCATCGTGTGGCAGATGTTTATCATAACTCGTCTGTTTTTCAAGAAATCTGTAGTCACCTCAACCACGATTAGACGTTCAATTGTTTATCTTTGGAAATATTTTATAGCACCTATTTATGAGGAAAGATTTTAACGCTTCAGTTTAAATAAGATGTAAAACCAATAATAATAATAATAATAATAATAATAATAATAATAATAATAATAATAATAATAATAATAATAATAATAATAACAATAATAATAATAATAATAATAATAATAATAATCCGTGGCGCTACAGCCCGTGAAGGGCCTAGACCGACCAGCCGGCTGCTGGCCTCACGCCCACATGCCGAAGCAGAGGTGGACGATCATCCAACCAGAATGGAGGTATCGTGTGGTTAGCACGATGATCCTCCCAGCGGTTATAGCTGGCTTTCGCAACCGGATTTCCCTACCTATCGTAGCTCCCCAAGTGCATCACGATGCTGGGTGGGCACCGGTCCCATACACTGGCCGAAATTTCATGAGAAAATTTCTTCCCCCATGAGGACTCGAACCAGCGCGCATTCCGTAACGCAAGTCCTAGGCAGGATGCCTTAAACCACGACGCCACGACGCGAGACATGTAAAACCAATACGCAGGTTTATTGAAAAGTCACGAAAGATTTGAAAACTCATAATTTTGTTCAAAAGTATGATTATAGAAAAATAAATATTATGTTTTCTTAGTAGTAGTAATAATAATAATAATAATAGAGTAAAAATAATAATAATAATAATAATAATAATAATAATAATAATAATAATAGACCTAATAATAATAGGCCAAATAATAATAATAATAATAATAATAATAATAATAATAATAATAATAAAGTAATAATAATAATAGACCTAATAATAGTAGGCCTAATAATAATAATAATAATAATAACAATAATAATAACAATAATAATAATTCATTCATTCACAGTGTTCTGTCCAAGGACAGGTTTTTCACTGCAAACCCAGCTTTATCCAATCTTTTCTATTTTCTGTCTTCCTCTTAGTCTCCTCATATGATCCACATATCTTAATGTCGTCTATCATCTGATATCTTCTTCTGCCCCGAACTCTTCTCCCGTTCACCATTCCTTACAGTGCATCCTTCAGTAGGCAGTTTCTTCTCAGCCAGTGACCAAACTAATTCCTTTTTTCATTCCTGTTCAGATTCAGCATCATTCTTTCTTCATCCGCTCTTTTCAACAGAGCTTCGTTTCTTATTGTCTGTCTGTCCATTTCATATGCTTCATTCTTCTCCATATCCACATTTCAATTGCTTATAGTCACTTTGTCGTAATGTCCATGTTTCTGCCTCATACAAAACCACACTCCACACAAAGCACTTCACTAGTCTCTTTCTTAGTTCTTTCTCCAGAGATCGCAGAAGATGCACCTTTTTCTATTAAAAGCTTCCTTTGCCATTGCTATCCTTCTTTTGACTTCCTGGCAGCACTTCATGTTACTGCTTATAGTACACCCCAAGTAGTTGAAGCTGTCCACTTGCTCTACTGCCTCATTTAGAATTCGCAAGTTTACTTTCTTTACTTTTCTTCATTTACAGCAGCAGAGTGGTGGTGGTGGTGGTGGTGGTGGTGGTGGTAGTAGTAGTAGTAGTAGTAGTAGTAGTAGTAGTAGTAGTAGTAGTAGTAGTAGTAGTAGAGACCGTATAGCTGGGCTATAATGTTTCTGGACAGTAGGCTAGAAGAGAGCGTATAGCTGGACGATAATGTTTCGGAACAGTAGGTTAGAAGAGCGGATAGCTGAGTTGATAATGTTTCTGGACAGTAAGTTAGAAGAGCGGATAGCTGGGCGATAATGTTTCTGGACAGTAGGCTAGAAGTGCGCGTATAGCTGGACGATAATGTTTCGGAACAGTAGGTTAGAAGAGCGGATAGCTGAGTTGATAATATTTCTGGACAGTAGGTTAGTAGAGCGGATAGCTGAGTTGATAATGTTTCTGGACAGTAGGTTAGAAGAGCGGATAGCTGAGTTGATAATGTTTCTGGACAGTAGGTTAGAAGAGCGGATAGCTGAGTTGATAATATTTCTGGACAGTAGGTTAGTAGAGCGGATAGCTGAGTTGATAATGTTTCTGGACAGTAGGTTAGAAGAGCGGATAGCTGGGCGATAATGTTTCTGGACAGTAGGCTAGAAGAGCGCGTATAGCTGGACGATAATGTTTCGGAACAGTAGGTTAGTAGAGCGGATAGCTGAGTTGATAATGTTTCTGGACAGTAGGTTAGAAGAGCGGATAGCTGGGCGATAATGTTTCTGGACAGTAGGCTAGAAGAGCGCGTATAGCTGGACGATAATGTTTCGGAACAGTAGGTTAGAAGAGCGGATAGCTGAGTTGATAATGTTTCTGGACAGTAGGTTAGAAGAGCGGATAGCTGAGTTGATAATGTTTCTGGACAGTAGGTTAGAAGAGCGGATAGCTGAGTTGATAATGTTTCTGGACAGTAGGTTAGAAGAGCGGATAGCTGGGCGATAATGTTTCGGAACAGTAGGTTAGAAGAGCGGATAGCTGAGTTGATAATGTTTCTGGACAGTAGGTTAGAAGAGCGGATAGCTGGGCGATAATGTTTCTGGACAGTAGGCTAGAAGAGCGGATAGCTGAGTTGATAATGTTTCTGGACAGTAGGTTAGAAGAGCGGATAGCTGGGCGATAATGTTTCTGGACAGTAGGCTAGAAGAGCGCGTATAGCTGGACGATAATGTTTCGGAACAGTAGGTTAGTAGAGCGGATAGCTGAGTTGATAATGTTTCTGGACAGTAGGTTAGAAGAGCGGATAGCTGGGCGATAATGTTTCTGGACAGTAGGCTAGAAGAGCGCGTATAGCTGGACGATAATGTTTCGGAACAGTAGGTTAGAAGAGCGGATAGCTGAGTTGATAATGTTTCTGGACAGTAGGTTAGAAGAGCGGATAGCTGAGTTGATAATGTTTCTGGACAGTAGGTTAGAAGAGCGGATAGCTGAGTTGATAATGTTTCTGGACAGTAGGTTAGAAGAGCGGATAGCTGGGCGATAATGTTTCGGAACAGTAGGTTAGAAGAGCGGATAGCTGAGTTGATAATGTTTCTGGACAGTAGGTTAGAAGAGCGGATAGCTGGGCGATAATGTTTCTGGACAGTAGGCTAGAAGAGATCGTACACCTAGGCTATAATGTTTCTATTTGCTTGAGCAGTCGGTGCAATAAAGTTTGAAAGGAGATCGTCCCTACGACGCCCACCTGACTGGAGGTTTTCCTACTGTAGGAAGGAGACTTGCTTTTACGAGACAGGAAGGACGGACAGTCGATCAATGGAATTCTACGTACTATGGGTGGTCTAACCCTTCCGGCGTAAAGCGTATTGACTGGACAAGAGGAGCTTGCGTCGGAAGAGGGTTTGCCGACATCCACGTGTTATTGTACATGAGAATAGAGTAGTGGTGGCCGTGATGGTGGTCATAGCAACGGTAATAAAAACCGTACAAGCTGGCGATTGTAAATCAAGTTGCACTCTAGAGGTCGAGCATCGTATTCATTCCTCAATACGGATGTCTTGGCATGTGGGCGTGTAGTATACTTACAGGATGAACCGTAAATATTGTCATTAATTTCAGGGTGTTATTCTTTGAGATATGCAATTTTGCTCGTTTTTGTTTCTTTTTGGAGATAAAAAGTGTTTTATATTAAACATTTCATATCGTGGTTTGTGATTTTGTGATTAAATTACCAATATACTCGGTCGATTTAACAGAGCAGTGTATCATGATAACAAATGATTGAAAGAAATTTCGTTTTTTATATAAATGTGCAGAAATTTGATCGGAACAAATATAACTTTACATTCTTGAAAGGAAATTTTACAATGTTACACTTGTTCCGAAAAATTTCTGCACATTTAAAAGGACAAAACTAAAACACTTTCAATAAATTTATTATCATAATATAACACTGTATACCTCTTGGTGAAAAATATAAACTTATCAATGCATTGATTATGTAACACAACCTTATCTTAGGAAATTATTTTCTTAGCATTTTTCTCATTCCATGAGGCCATTTTTACTCACTTACTTACTTACAAATGCTTTTAAGGAACCCGCAGGTTCATTGCCGCCCTAACATAAGCCCGCCATCAGTCCCTATCCTGTGCAAGATTAATTCAGTCTCTATAATCATATCCCACCTCCCTCAAATCCATTTTAATATTATCCTCCCATCTACGTATCGGCCTCCCCAAAGGTCTTTTTCCCTCCGGTCTCCCAACTAACACTCCATACGCATTTCTGGATTCGCCCATACGTGCTACATGCCCTGCCCATCTCAAACGTCTGGATTTAGTAGGTCTATTCCTAATTATGTCAGGTGAAGAATAGAATGCGTGCAGTTCTGCGTTGTGTAACTTTCTCCATTTTCCTGTAACTTCATCCCTCTTAGCCCCAAATATTTTCCGAAGCACCTTATTCTCAAACACCACTAAAACCTTAGTATCACGAAATTAGCCGAGTCTGACCTAAATGTGAATTAGACATTTAATTAATATATAAAGAATTTAATAAATAGATAGATGAAAATGAATAATATAACAAAAGAATTAACGAACGGACGAATAAATAATTGAATGAATGAAAGAATTAGCAAAAGAATAAACTAAAAGTTAAACGAATTAAAGAATGACAAGTGAATAAATACATTAATTATTAAATTAATGATTAGATCAATTGGAAACCCTCGGAATAAGGGCTAAGTGCATATAGAAACAATTAACCATATTTGAAGGATTCAGAGCTATACTGGGCCAAGCGCCATATATTAAAAACGAAGAAAACAAGGGCTAAAATTAAGTGATTACCACAATTTAATGAAACATATAGCAAGTAAGATAAAGTATGCACATTAAAACTAAATATGTCAATTAATCTTCATTAAACTATGGTATTCAGTTGACCTTAAACCTTGCTTTATCCGTTTTTAATAAATGGCGCTTGGCCCACTATGGCTCTGAACCCTTCATATTAACCTTATTCTGGGTGGAGTACTCAATTAATGATAGAGAAAATGAATGATTAAATGATTTATTACGGATTAAGTGACAGACTAAATGAATTAATGAGAATTAGCGAAAGAATAAGCTAAAATTTAAACGAATTAAAGATTGAGATGTGAATGAATACATTAATTACTAAATTAATGATTAGATCAATTGTATACCCAAGGAATAAGGGTCTAAGTACATATGCTAACATAATTGAATTAAACCATAATTGAAGGGTTTAGAGCCATAGTGGGCCAAGCGCCATATATTAAAAACGAAGAAAACAAGGGCTAAAATTAAGTGATTATCGTAATTTAATGAAACATATAGCAAGTAATATAAAGTATGCACATTAAAACTAAATGATATGTCAATCAATCTTCATTAAACTATGGTATTCAGTTGACTTTAAACCTTGCTTTCTCCGTTTTTAATAAATGGCGCTTGGCCCACTATGGCTCTGAACCCTTCATATTACCCTTATTCCGAGTGGGGTACTCAATTAATGATAGAGGAAATGGATTAAATGACTGATTAAGGATTAAGTGAGAGACTAAATGAAATAATGAGAAGCAAATTAATTACTGAATGAATTAATGAAAGCAGGAAGCCTACAGAGGCATACATTAAGATGCACTTGTTTTATACCAAAAGCTGCGAAACACGCACGGCCTGGTATTCCATTGTTCGCCAGGCACGTCGCAGATTAATGTGGGCGCGTTATTCTTGAGAGGGTCGGACCCCATTACAGTGCTTTATGCTCGCCATAAACAGAAATGGCTCCCCGGGGAGGCCGCCACATTGCTCATGGGTTCGACTCCCGCCCGGTTCCTACATGAAGTGCGGTCACATTTCCAGGACAAACATCTCAATTACTTCTACTATATGCTACAGGGTGTTCGAATTTTTCTTGAATAGCTTCCTAAGTCCTGAGACATTTTTTTGGTTTTATTTTCAAAGTTCAATATTTATTTATTTATTTTGCTAATAATTGTAACATAAAATATATTATAAACAGATCAAACTTTAGCTAACCCCTGAAAGAGTAGAACTCGTGCTCAGGGGCGGATTCCTGAATTGAAATTAAGAAGTATGTAATACAATTTGTCTTATGTCTACTACACAATAAGTATATATAAGAAATCTAAATTTATAATTTTTCATTATTTATAAAATACATACACAACTTTTTAAATTTAATAATAGAACTATTAGAATTGACAAGATTAGGTTATTTAAATATAAACTTATTATATATTCTTGAGTCTAAATTACTACTATGATGAAATACTGTAGCAGTGTTGCATTTTGGTTCAAACAATCTTAAAGAATTCATACCTTTTGTTTCATAACTACTGTATGAATATAATTCAAAATTATTTCGATTTTTATGTATGAATTTTATTAATACAATATAATAAGTTTGTCTTATTTTAAGAACATTAAAGTCTAAAAACAATTTTTGAAATGGAAAATCAATAGGTTTATGAAGACATTTTCTTTTGTAATAAATAAAGTGGATTAAAATTTCTTTTAAATAAGCTACCCCATCCTATAATTTCATACATAATTACCGACTGAAATAAAGTTAAGTATATTGTGTGTAATAAACTTATTGACAAGTAATTCCTCAATAAAACAAAATAATACATTAATTTACGTAATTTATTACAAAGGTAATTAATGTGTTGGTTCCATTTTAAATGGCTGTAATTATATCTAAATATTTAACTTCAGAGGACTTCTTAATAACCGGACATTTACACTGTATAAGGCAACAATCAGAGTTATGTAATTTAATACTTAATATAGATGAAGGAGGTTTGTTACATTTTTCAGATAATGAGAATGGAATAATTATGGTTTTATTTTCGTTGATAGAAAGATAAATAATTTATGTCAAACCATTTTTTATTAATTTAAGTCCATTATTTCAATTATTATATGCATCATACCAGGTTTTTCCACCAAAAAGTAAAACTGTGTCATCTTACTTACTTACTTACTTACAAATGGCTTTTAAGGAACCCGAAGGTTCATTGCCGCCCTCACATAAGCCCGCCATTGGTCCCTATCCTGTGCAAGATTAATCCAGTCTCTATCATCATACCCCACCTCCCTCAAATCCATTTTAATATTATCCTCCCATCTACGTCTCGGCCTCCCTAAAGGTCTTTTTCCCTCCGGTCTCCCAACTAACACTCTATATGCATTTCTGGATTCGCCCATACGTGCTACATGCCCTGCCCATCTCAAACGTCTCGATTTTATGTTCCTAATTATGTCAGGTGAAGAATACAATGCGTGCAGTTCTGTGTTGTGTAACTTTCTCCATTCTCCTGTAACTTCATCCCGCTTAGCCCCAAATATTTTCCTTAGCACCTTATTCTCAAACACTCTGAACCTATGTTCCTCTCTCAGAGTGAGAGTCCAAGTTTCACAACCATACAGAAGAACAGGTAATATAACTGTTTTATAAATTCTAACTTTCAGATTTTTGGACAGCAGACTGGATGATAAGAGCTTCTCAACCGAATAATAACACGCATTTCCCATATTTATTCTGCGTTTAATTTCCTCCCGAGTGTCATTTATATTTGTTACTGTTGCTCCAAGATATTTGAATTATTCCACCTCTTCGAAGGATAAATCTCCAATTTTTATATTTCCATTTCGTACAATATTCTGGTCACGAGACATAATCATATACTTTGTCTTTTCGGGATTTACTTCCAAACCGATCGCTCTACTTGCTTCAAGTAAAATTTCCGTGTTTTCCCTAATCGTTTGTGTATTTTCTCCTAACAACTGTGTCATCTGCATAAGAATAATGAACACCATTGTATTGTTGTAAGTCAATTTTTAATAAGTCATTAATATATATTAAAAATATAATTGGGCCAAGAATTGTGTTTTGGGGAACACCTATATTAATAAGTAATTGAAAGTTCACTTGAATAATTGTCAATTTTCGTTATTTGAATTCTACACTTCAAAGAAGTCACTGAAATGAAAGGAAATGCCGAAAAAGTTTTACAGGTTACAGTTAGGGTACAAATGTAGGTGTATTATATAGGGTGATGCAAAAGTGTGGCGACATAGACAAACTCCGTTATTAGAGAAGATAGCGAAAAATGTAAAGACGGGAAATTTGTTGGAAATGTGTGGTCTTCAATCTAATATGCTTGAATTTTCAACGTGGAATACACCGTTGATGCTGTAAACTAGTACCACAGTCTAGTATATACAGTCACGAAGCTCAATACGTAGTAAATATGCATCCATAGATACTTTCTAACCACTAGGATCGCTGCTATCGCCTCACTACAGACAATGCGAAATAGTACTTGCACAGTCTATTGTTTCTAGTACCCCCATAAACTCAAGCTTCGTGACTGTATATACTAGACTGTGCTAGTACGACACACCCGCCAGTCCCAATACTGCCAATTTAAGTGGCTTTTCCGCTAGTTATTGTCGGATTTTAGATGTATAGTGTATCGGATAAATTACGAAATGATGACGACAATTAACAATGTTGCCAATACGTTCAGGGAAAACCGCTGGACAAGAATGAATTTCCCCTGAATTCTTATGTTGTCAATGTAAATAAATGTTTCTTTGCACTGTGAGAAGTTAAATAACCGTTAAATTCTGCATGTAAACCATTTTTCTCCGTTAAATAATATGTTAAACAGCCGTCAATCTTCCAGGAGTAACTGTATGGTGTGGTCTGTCTTCCAGAGGAATAACTGGGCCGTACTTCTTCGAAGGAACTGTCACTGGCGAGAAATACCTACAAATGTTGGAAACGAAAATTCCACGTCTTAATGACCCCTTTGAGAATGAAAATGGATTTCACTTTCAACAAGACGGGGCTCCAGCTCACTTTCATGTCAAAGTGAGGAATTTTCTCGATCGCACACTCAATCAGAGATGGATAGGACGAAGAGGAAGTGCTGCGGAGTTCCCGCCCCGATCTCCGGATTTAACTCCTCCAGATTTCTACCTATGGGGAGCTCTAAAAGACACAGTGTACGCCACAAAACCACAAACACTGGAGGAACTGAGAGTACAGATTGAACATGCTGTATTGATTATTCCAGTTGGTATGTCGCTCTGTTGTACGTCGTTGTTGGGTGTGTACTGTAGCGGAAGGTGGCCGTTTTGAACATGTACGGACTTAAGGAATACAAAACCGCAAAAATCGTATTTCTGTCTCATCTCGTTGCTGTGAAATAGTGTTTCAAAATGTGTATACATCAATTTGGAACACTCTACATATAGGCCAGTTTTGTTTCATATTGTATTAATGAACAATTTATAAATTTTATTACATAATACAGATACAGAACTGAAAACTGAATGCAATGCCTTCTGTGTATTTCTATTTCTATTGTTTCCTAAGCAAAGTCCTCGTAACACGATAATATTTCAAATCGATAGCGACTTCGACACTGCATTTCATTTGCAACCCAGTAAACTAACAGCAGCTGTAGCAGTAGCAGCATTACTGAAAGCGGTAATGGCAGTCTTATTAGTTTGGTAATACGTTGGTAGTAATAATAATTCATAGTTATTAATTTTCAATTAAGTTACTAGAGCTTCTACGAATTAGTTCGAGTACATAATTTAATTATGAAGCATGGTTCAAAGGGGATATAGTTAATATTTCCATATAAATCAATAATTCGATTATATGAGCTGGTACTATCATTACCTATTAAAACACACATGAATATTTCAACAAAATCGCCGTGTAACATAACTGAATATATCTGAAATAGCATGGAGTATCATGGATGTGTTTTCTGACGTCATATCCGTTATGTCGCTATCAAATATTTTCCTGGCTGGCTATGCTCCATAGAACAACAAAATGATAGAACTGCACGGCGCATAATACGACAGAGAAAGAAGAGGAGAGGTGCGCTCCTGGTGGCCTGACTATGAAGCTTAACATATGAACATTTGAATGCGAAATAGGTGATTTTGTTTATCAAATTATAAAGATTATTAAATATGAATGTTATTAGTTTTGTGTGTTTATCTTATTTAATTAAGATAAGTAAAAATTTTAATCAGAACAAGTATAAATAAAACATTCATTGTTCTGATGAAACGTTCACTCATGTTGTTAATTAAATAATCACACAAAAGACTCATAAAATCATCAGACTCTCATCTCAAAACAAATATGGTGGCCATTTTGTTGTTCTGTGTGGCTTTGCATTGTCTACGTCATATATCTGGGCTTTCCCGCCATCATCCAATCAAAAAATTCCAATGAAACGTTTAGCGCTACTGGTGGCCAGGCAACAAAACAATTGACTGCCGAGTCATGCTATCAGAAACTTTTATCTCATATTCACTCATAGACATATGAGTAGCTTAAAATCAAAGACGGACATCCGATCTTAATCGAAATTTAGATAGCTGTGGTTTTTTTAATACAATTTTTCATGCTCTTTCCAGTTATAGTGAAACCATATGCAAACTCTAACACTACATTTATAAAATAAATTGTGTTAAATAATACAAAGAACACTGTGAATTAAAAAATTGCCTCTAGATCAAAACTATGGAGACGACAGATGTCTGTCTTTGATATTAAACTACTCATATAACTTTCATGTCTATGGTTTTACTAGAGTTCTTCAATAATAATAACTGAATATAAGAGTTGAGACACAGGATCCAAACATTACCTACCTTGTTTCATAATCCAGTGAGCACTTGCAACGGCTTTAGTTCTAGCAAACACAAGATAACACATTTTTCTTATTCCTCAGTGATAAACTAGCTGTAATAATTTTATGTATTATATATAATAAATTATATCATAAAATAATAATATATTATATAATATAAGTTAATCAAATTTGTTCAATGTCTGTAAAAATATATAGGCTTATGGTTTCACTTCTCATAAGAGATTTCTTTTTCGATTTTCAGTGCTATAAAATTATTGCAAATTATGATATTTCAATTGTTGATGGGATTAAAGTCTCAACTCCCATTATAAAGGGAGTCTAGAGTTTAGATATTACAGATAATGAGTGATTTAATATTTCAACAATCCAATTTATTTTTTTTAGTAAGCCTACAAATTATATGTGTCTAGATTTATTAATTACACTGGTTGACAGCCGTTTTATTCTCTGGTGTGTGATGTCCTCCCATCTACGTCTCGGTCCCCCAAAGGTCTTTTTCCCTCCGGACTCCCAACTAACCCTCTATATACATTTATGGATTCGCCCATACATGCTACATGCCGTACCCATCTCAAAGGCCTGGATTTAATGGTCCTAATTATGTCAGGTGAAGAATAAAATTCATGCAGTTCTGTGTCGTGTAACTTTCTCCATTCTCCTGTAATTTCATCCCTATTATCTCCAAATATTTTCCTAAGAACCTTATTCTCAAACACCCTCAACCTATGTTCCTCTCTCAAAGTAAGAGTCCAAGTTTCACAAAGATACAGAACAACTGGTAACATAAATTTTATAAATTCTAACTTTCATACTTTTTTTACGGCAGACTAGATGACAAAAGCTTCTCAATCGAATAATAACGGGCATTTCTCACTCCCGAGTGTCATTTATATTTGTTATTGTTGTTCCAAGATATTTGAATTTTTCCAACTCTTCGAAAGATAAAACACCAATTTTTATATTTGCATTTTGTAGAATATTCTGGTCACGAGACATAATCATATACTTCGTCTTTTCGGAATTTACTTCCAAACCTATCGCTTTACTTGCTTCAAGTAAAATTCCCGTGTTTTTCATCATGGGTTGTGGATTTTCTCTTAACATATTCACGTCATCCGTATAGACAAGAAGCTGATGTAACCCGTTCAATTCCAAACCCTCTCAGTTATCCTGAAATTTCCTAATGGCATATTCTAGAGCAAAGTTAAAAAGTAAAGGTGATAGTGCATCTCCTGGTTTTAGCCCGCAGTGAATTGGAAAAGCATCAGGCAGAAGCTGGCCTATACGGACTCTGCTGTAGGTTTCACTGAGACATATTTTAATTAATCGAACTAGTTTCTTGGGAATACCAAATTCAATAAGAGAGTTATATAAAACTTCTCTCTTAACCGAGTCATATGCCTTTTTCAAATCTGCGAATAACTGATGTGAAATGAAATGAAATGATTAGCCTAAAAATGTCCAGTTAAGGGCAAAGGCCTCCTCCTATAGAGGGAGAGCTCTATTTGTCTCACGTGGTGAGCTACTCCGCGTTAGAGAAGCAGATATTGGAGAAAAAATGGGAATATAACTGATGTACTGTACTCTTATATTCCCATTTTTCTCCAATATCTGTCGAATACAAAAAATCTGATCAATAGTCGATCTATTACGCCTAAAACCACACTGATGATCCCCAATAATTTCATCTACATACGAAGTTAATCTTCTCAAAAGAATATATTCAGCACCCCTAAATTAGATAAAGTAAAACACTCGTTTACAAACCATATATATGTCATTGTCTCAACTCTTACATTTAATTATTATTGAGGGACTCTTAAGTTTGACTTCCCTCCAATGCTCTCTTGTGTCGTAGGTCTATATACTTTCAGGCTCAAATACGAGTAGTGTACATTCTTTTGTTGCAAAGTTGTAACTGGCTTATGAGATAAAAAGAAAGGCCATCACTGTTTACAGTTTGCCATGGAAACTCTATCTTCTTAAAAGTTGTATGTCTGCAACTTCGCAGTATTCAATACCTTGAAGAAAAATATAATCCCTATAATACTACCTCAACTCGGGGTCTATTTATTTCGAATTTATCTTCTCCAGCTTAGTCTTCATCATCTACAGCAGTCTAGAAACCAGCTGCGTTCTGTACAGTCCGGAAGAAAGGGAAGCTGTGGAGGTTATGTTACTGAAGTTGAATGTTTCGAAAGCCGTATAAGCGGAGATGAAGGCAGACAATCAGTTTATGTCATATCTGTAATATCTGTCTATCCGACTCGGCGGAGAGTTCCTCTCTCAGAATTTGCATGCAACTCATTCTGCAGTTCCGTCTTCATCCGCGGAGCCGTATGGCGCCACTTCGACTGAATTGCTTCCCACAACACATCTCGACCATTCAGATGACAATCACTCACGTTCAATATATGTCCGATAGGTGACAGGTCGGTCGTATTGACTTCAAGCTGTCATCAAGGAGGTTCGCACTCATATCTTAGGGATTGTGGGAGAAAAACTGAAGGTGTACAATCCGTAAAGAAAATAGATTTGCACTACTGAAAACGTTTCCCCTATCGTTATTCAAGTAAATTCAAACTTAGAAGTGCTGTAGCATTTATAACATGCGAACTAAAGAAGACACGAGAACGACATTATGTTAGGCTTAATGGCCATTCATAATTACAATAACACAAAACACGGAAGTTTGAAGTTAGGTTAGTTAAAGTAGTCACTGACTCCACCTCTCCGTCAATGACTCAGATTCTCCGTCAATGGCTCCACCCCTCCCTCAATGTACCCACCGCCAAATTTGCTTTGTCAGTGGACTGGCCCCCTTTGTCATTGGCACCGCCCCTTTTCCAATGGCCCCGCCCATCTTCGTTAATGACATCGCCCCTTATTCAATATCCCCGCCCCTCTTCGTCAATGACCCCGCCCCATTGTATGTGGCCCCGTCCACTTTGTCAATGGCCCCATCCACTTTTGTCAATAGCCCCGTCCCCTTTGTCAATGGCCCCATCCACTTTTCTCAATAGCCCCGTCCCCTTTATCAATGGTCCCGCCCCCTTGTATGTGGCCCCGTCCCCTTTGTCAATGGCCCCATCCACTTTTGTCAATAGCCCCGTCCCCTTTCTCAATGGCCCCGCCCCCTTGTATGTGGCCCCGTCGCCTTTGCCAATGGCCCCATCCACTTTTGTCAATAGCCACGTCACCTATGTCAATGGCCCCGCCCCCTTGTATGTGGCCCCGTCCCCTTTGACAATGGCCCCATCCACTTTTGTCAATCGCCCCGCCCCTTTGCCAATGGCCCCATCCACTTTTGTCAATAGCCCCGCCCCCTTGTCAATGGCCCTACCCACTTTTGTCAATAGCCCCGTCCCCTTTGTCAATGGCCCCGGCACCTTGTATGTGGCCCCGTACCCTTTGTCAATAGCCCAGCCCCATTGCATGGGGCCCCGTACCCTTTGTCAATGGCCCCACCCACTTTTGTCAATAGGCCCGCCCCCTTTGTGAATGGCCCCGCCCCCTTGCATGTGGCCCCGTCCCCTTTGTCAATGGTTCCATCCACTTTTGTAAACAGCCCCGCCCCATTTGTCAATGGCCCCACCCACTTTTGTCAACAGCCCCGCCTCCTTTGTTAATGGCCCCGCCCCATTGCATGGGGCTCCGTACCCTTTGTCAATGGCCCCACCCACTTTTGTCAATAGCCCGCCCCCTTTGTCAATGGCCCCGCCCTCTTGCATGTGGCCCCGTCCCCTTTGTTATTGGCCCCATCCACTTTTGTCAATAGCCCCGCCCACTTTTCCAATGGCCCTACCCACTTTTGCCAATAGCCCCGTCCCCTTTGTCAATGGCCCCATCCACTTTTGTCAATAGCCCCGTCCCCTTTGTCAATGGCCCCATCCACTTTTGTCAATAGCCCCGCCCCCTTCGTCAATGGCGCCACCCACTTTTGTCAATTGCCCCGTCCCCTTTGTCAATGGCCCCATCCACTTTTGTCTATAGCCCCGCCCCTTTGTCAATGGCTCCATCCACTTTTGTCAATAGCCCCGCCCCCTTTGTCAATAGCCCCGTCCCCTTTGTCAATAGCCCGTCCCCTTTGTCAATGGCCCCGCCCACTTAGTTGATGGCCCCTACCCACTTGTCTGTGGCCCATCCCTTTGCCAATGGCCCCACCAGTTTTGTCAATGGCCACGCCCCCTTTGTCAATGGCCCCGCCCACTTTGCCAATGACCATACCCACTTTCGTCAATGGTCACGTCCCCTTTGTCTCTGGCTCGGCCTACTTCGTCAATGGCTCCGTCCCTTCGTCGATGTTCGCTCTGCAGATGAAGGCCTGTCGTGGTTTTTTCCATTTTGTTATAAAAATATTAGCTGTCCTCTACTCCCACCCCTTCATGTTTTAACATAGGCTTTAAGATTAATTTTTCGTATAAAATAAGACGAAGTTTATAATGTTTTGGTTTCCTCTCTCTTGTTGGAACTTTGCACATACTAATGTTATGTTTTATTTAACGACGCTCGCAACTGCAGAGGTTATATCAGCGTTGCCGGATGTGCCGGAATTTTGTCCCGCAGTAGTCTTTTACATGCCAATAAATCTACTGACATGAGCCTGTCGCATTTAAGCACACTTAAATGCCATCGACCTGGCCCGGGATCGAACCCGCAACCTTGGGCATAGAAGGCCAGCTTGCACATACTAGTCGGCACATTGAGCATATGCGTTTTCTAAATATATTTTGTTTGATTTATTTATATGCATAATTTTGTGAATGTTTAATGATATTAATAAAGGAAAAACTGCCTATAATCATTACTATGCGTAACTTCGCAAGATATGTGCCTGATCCCTTATGCAGCTAAAGTGTAAAGGCGCAGGGAGAGGAGGAATTAAGAAGAAGGGTACCCGTCATATGTAAGGAAGGGGAAAGATTGAACAAAGGCAAAGGAAGCTTCAGTTCTACAAAGACTCGGAAAACATGAACCGAACATAAGGCCTCTTACTGGTTTTCAATGGACTCGGTTATTTTAGTTTACATGTTTCACTTCCACGTACTGCTGGATGCCTATGGAGTAGGGCGAAGTTTGTAGTATCTTGATATCCCCTCTCATGTTCGAACATTACACGACACTAATACACCTTGCACACCTGTGCTTTGCTACCCACTGTCCTTTTATCGCAGCACACTCCCACTGTCAATAACATTTCGGTGCCACTCCCGGTTTGTTGGCCGTAATGACGGTTCTCTTCCATATTGGGTCCGAACGTGACGTTGCACCTATGTATCTGATCGTTTCTCGATAAACCAGGATACGCATTGTGCCATCTACTAAGGTGTCCACATTTCCTTCTCTGTCAGATTTCACCAAAAATCACACCTTCAACCAAAAAACTCATTTCAACAAATCCAACACAATTCCCATAAAAAGTTTGACGGTTTCTGATTACAATTCAGGAAACCGCATCCAGGTATCGTGTCTCAATTATTTGTTATTTACATCTGAAGTTGTAAAGGTTGCATGTGGACACCCTGTATATTTTGAAGTCTTAAATGGATTTGCGTATCTTACATTTTCGGCCACTAAAATCCTATGTTATTCCCTTCCAATATATTGCTGATGATATTACTTCCATAAAACGTTTGAGCCCACACCTGTGGAGTAACGGTCAGCGCGTCTGGCCGCGGAAACCAGGTGGCCCGGGTTCGAATCCCGGTCGGGGTAAGTTACCTGGTTGAGGTTTTTTCCGGGGTTTTCCCTCAACCCAATACGAGCAAATGCTGGGTAACTTTCGGTGCTGGACCCCGGATTCATTTCACCGGCATTATCACCTTCATTTCATTCAGACACTAAATAACCTAGATGTTGATACAACGTCGTAAAATAACCCAATAAAATAAAAATAATAAAAATAAAACGTTTGACAGTTTCTGATTAAAATTCAGAAAACCGCATCCAGGTATCGTGTCTCAATAATTTGTTATTTACATCTCAAGTTGTAAAGGTTGTATGTGGACACCCTGTATATTTTGAAGTCATAAATGTATTTGCGTATCTTACATTTTTGGCAGATTTTAGGTCACTAAAATCCTATGTTATCCCCTTCAATATATTGCTGATGATATTATTTCCATAAAACGTTTGACAGTTTCTGATTAATATTAAGAAAATCGCATCCACGTATCGTGTATCAGTAATTTGTTATTTACATCTGAAGTTGTAAAGCAGGCTTGTCAATTGATGCCCACAGGAGCAAGCGCGCGCTTTAGAGTCCAGGAGAGCCTGAGCGCTTTACAGCGGAAAGGAAAGAGACAGACGAAAGAGGTGGTATATGCCGCTTGGTCGAGCTATATTCAGGGATGGCCAGCACTGATTCAATGGATAAAGGGAAGAGAACTTATTAAAACTGTATCCATGTAAATTTTTAGATTTGCCTGAGAAGTATAAGTGCATTATAAGAATGTAAGTTTTAATTTTAATATTCATTTTTCACAAGTTTGATTTTTTTATTCAAAAGAAATATTGTCTCAACTTTTCGTATATAAAAGTGAAATTTTCAGGTATAGGCTTATTTATTTAGTGCCTTTTTGTTTTCGTAAATCTAATATACCGTATATACGTATTACTGAAGATAGTGTACCGGTATTGAAATTTTTGAAAATATTCGCATAGAAATTGTTTGCAAGGAAATGAATTAACAAAGCAACTACTGTTACATCATAAGCAAAAGATACGTACCCATGTGTTGTAAAAATGTCAGCTCTATAGCTTCAGCACATTTCGAGAAAATAATTTAATATTCTGATGATAGGAAGTTGCTCACAAATATCACTTTAAAGGCATAATGCGATAAGAGTTTTGTTATGTAATATTAGTTACACTTAAAACTGATACAGTACCTAGGTAACTTTGCTTTGTACTGTAATATTGTTTTGATTACTTTATTGATTACTTTTGTAAGGCTAAAGATACCATCAATATAAATTCCAACTTATCATGTCACACTCAATCTCTTTTTTTGGGATATCACTTTCTTTATGATTGATGTGTTTCATCCACTTAATACAGTATAATATTATACTACTATGGAATTTAAGTGAATATTCCTTCTTAACTCTCTATTATGTTATTAAGATTTAAAACAAAAGTGCAATATTAAGAAATCAGTGTTAGTACTTTTGTTTTACAGACAATATAGATAATATTAAACAGAAAGAAGCCATATAAAAATAACGACATAAAATTTCACATTCCGTTTGAAGTTTGTGCACCTCTATTTTCTTAATCCAACAGGCTGCTTATTCATATACACAACCCTTCCTCTTTCCATACTTAGCGCTTGCTGCCCGCGCACGACGTCAAGGTCAGAAAAATGCGCTTGCTTTGACATCACTGTTGTAAAGGTTTCATGTGGACACACTGTATATTTTGAAGTCATAAATGAATTTGCGTAACTTACATTTTTGGCAGATTTTAGCTCACTAAAATCCTATGTTATTCCTTTCCAATATATTGCTGATGATATTACTCGTGTGAATATACAAGCGAGACCTCTGTCGACCCCTGACGCATACTACTGTGAACTGACCCTTGAAAATTTAACAGGGAGGGATGTAACACGGTAATAAGGAAGAAAACAAATGTCTGCAAGGGTTGATGGCGTGAAGCCAGGTTCCGACTTCAGATCTGACCCCTTTTTGTGGGTCATTGCTCCAAAGCGGATCACAAGTTGACAAACAATACCATAACCAAGTCTCTAAACGGAGCTTGGACGACGTCATAAATTCGAGGGGGTTGGGAAGCATTACTTTATGCGAGTCGAGTTCAGAGATTCCTGCTGGAAGATAGCTAAATGGCTTTCAAGGCGAGGAAACTCTCTGTTGCGAGGCGCCCCGACTGTACCAGCCAACCAGAGAGAGGGCGAGACTGGGCAATAAAATGAATATTTCAGATGATGTGTTTTCCTTTCCGTGCAATGAACTAGCTCCATGCAGCCTCCGACTATAAGAATCTTACGGTTACGCGTATCAAATTTCTTTTCTATCCACTTATATTCGTTAAAGGTAAGGGATCCTCAAACCTGGGTCCACGTACCCCCTGCAGTGCGCAAAAGCTTCAAAGGAAGCCTGAAAATTGTGGATACTACATAAAACATGTTCAAGCTGATAAGTATAGTCAGTTTACAGAAAAGGTAGCCCAACTAAGGGTCGTATTCATAGACGAGACTTTGGAAAGTACAAAGTCACCATTTTCCTATTCACAGTCGACACTTTGAGGAAAGTAAACTTCAATCGTGACTTTACTTCGAAGTCGCCGAAAATCTAGACTTTGACTTTGACTTTCGTTCGTGAACATAAGGAAAATGACTAATATTTGGGAAATTGTTGAATTTTCCGAGAATATTGAAGATATCTACGAGATTATTAAAGTTGCTTATGGTCCTTAGCGTGTTATTTTAGATTATAAATTCAAATCAAGGTACAGATTTGATAAACAGACATTATTAAATATCCTCGTCATGTTTCAACTTTCAATGATGAATAATCAAAGAGGATTATCTATTCCACCATAAATAATACAACTTATTTCATCACGATTTTACGCTATGTCTTATGTAAGTATTAATAGCTTAATGCAGTTAATTTATAATCCTGCGGTCGTCATAATAATGTTTTCTGCATATTGATTTCAGATAATTTTTAAGTAGTTGCTGTAGACATGCAGGGAATAACTCTGCCAACTGTCAGCTGGATAATATGTCTCTTTCATAGTCTGTCATTGGTGGCATCTTATCTTCCATATCTTCACAACAAAATTATTTTGCAATGAAATAATTTCATGGCTTAATGTGAAAGTAACGTAACTACAATAGACGTTTTATTCAGAACAAAATTCTTAACAGGCAATACTATTTCAGATAAACTATATCACCATGTTTTGTTGTTATGAATTGTGTTATATACAAGAGAGTTTGAACTTAGTTACGATTTTTTGTGGCCAGGTAGAAGAACAAATTATTATCGATTGGTGTAAAGACCTAAAAATGTCAATTTTTGTACTTACGTTAGTTCCACAATAAGTTCTCGAATAATATTATTCTTATGTAAAGCTGCAAGAACGATTAACAATTGCTTAACATGTACCGATGTTCAACTGTTTAATTGATTTGTGTCTTAAAAGGTGGCTTTGATTGTGGCAGTGCCTACTCTATTTCAACTATCTATTAATTCGTTTAGAAGGCAGTGATTGTGACTGCCAACATTAGAACAAGATCGTCAAATCTCGACTCAACGAAGTCAAAGTCAAAGTCTCAGAAGTATTGTCTATGAATAAGACTTTTAACAAAGTTAAACTTTACTACGAAAGTCGACTTTGGGAAGTCTTCATCCAAAGTCTCGTTTATGAATACGACCCTAAAAATGTGGGCACAGATTTTTATTTAATCTTTAACTTGGCAAACCAGCGAATAGTGATTATAAAGAATGGACACTGAGCGAATTTTCCTGTGTTTTGTTTCTCTGTGCGCCAGCGTTTAGTTCTACTTTCAAGCGCTAGAGGTTAGTGTAATCGAGCATAGGCTAACATAATAATTTAGAATAGAGTTGAGACACAGGATTCAAACATCGCCTACCTTATTGCATAATCCAGCAACGCTTTGCTTCAAATAAATTCAAGTTAACAGCTTTTCCTTATTTCTCAGTGACGAACTAGTTGTAATAATATTTTTTTTTATATTTCAGATATAATAAATTATATTATAAAATAATATAATACATTATAAAATTATGTATCAAATTCGTTTAATATTTGTATATAATATAATATAATATAGGTATATGGTTTTACTTCTCATAAGAGTTTTGTTTTTCCATTTTCAGCGCTATCAAATCATTACATATTTTAATTGTTGTTGGGGTCGTCTCAACTCTCATTATAAAGAAACTCTAGAGTCTAGACATTACAGTTAATGACGGATTTATTATTTTTTGGATTCAATTTATTTTATTTGAGTACATAATGTACCTAGATGTATCAATTATATGTGTTATATTTCCGCTGTGTCGACTGCTAGCTGGTGTGATGTCAGCGCCAACTCTAGGGAGAAAGCAGAATCTCACGCTCTAGCTGGCTTGAAGGTCATTGAAATCAGTCCGGCTACATCAAAGGTACTGACGTGAAGTGTCCATTCTTTATAATCCCTATTCGCTGGGCAAACCTTCATTTCTCACACTAGTTTATTAAACCGTGTCGGACTGTAAAGAAAACAACTATCGCAATGTCCATATTTTACATGTCGTACAACATTCATCTTTATAATATTCAATGTATATTATTTATTTTCAATACATTTTTATCGTTTTGACAGCCACCACATCTTGTCGCAGAATATTCTTTTTTAAAATCTAATTATGTATTTTTTAACATTAATTTACATTTTCTTTTTTGTTCATTTGAATTGATTAGGATACCGATATTTTAAATCCAAGATTTGGACGGTTATCATTTTGATGATTTTCTCTCTTGTGAAATTTTAATTTTACTACCAATTTTTTTTCTATTGTTCTATCAAAATTATAGCATATAACCTATTAACATCTTGTATCCTATAGGATACTTTGCGAATTTAAGGGTTAATTGCTCACAGTACAGCTGTTTTTAAATTGAAGAATAAATAATACTACTCACATTTTTTATAATTTTTGTGATACGCTCACAATCCGACCACATTCTATTTCTCTACATATAATAAAATTGTTGTATTCTTCGATAACTTTTATACAATATTGAAAATGAGTACCCCTTCTATCTTTGTCTATACAATCCTGTGTTAAGCTTTTCGTATCAAAAAATGAACTTTTGATGATCCTGTTGCCTTTGTCGTGGTCGTTTATCGTGATTCTTATCGTGGGCCTTCTCATTATAATGGTACTTATCTGATGAAAGATGAGTGGAACGGAGAAAAATTTTCTCTGGCACCGAGATTTGAACCCGGGTTTTCAGCTCTACGTGCTGATGCTCTATCCACAAAGCCACGTGTGCTGTGCATACTAAACTCTATTCTCATAACCAACTCACTGTATATCCACAAATGCGGATGGATGACTTCCGTAACTACATTACACCAATATACACAGTAGAAAAGCAGTTTCATTACGTGCTAACGTTTGCAGCGGAGTTGTGTAGTTTAGTGAGCGGTGCCATATATGAAATGAACTATTATATTTGCAAAGCTGTTGTTCAGTCGGTGATACAGTAAGGAATACCGTATCATATTTCAAAGTTGCTCGAGTTATGTCTTGTGACGTAGAACATTTTCAGGATACAAATATTATTTTTCTGAACATAGAAAAGCATATTTTTGATAAAATGAAAATGTAAATTATTATAAACTTTAACAAGGCTAGATATATACTATTATTACGTATTTTGTTTGTTATTATTATATGTATGGGTGCATTATTATATATTGAAAATTACGAAGAATGTAACTGCCAATTATTGTTCTTTTACACAATGTTAATTGTTCATTTCGTTTCTTATTCTAAGGCCATGGATCATTGGCACAAAGATAAATTTGGCTACCAGCCGACTGTACATGTTTGTTTTGTTGACTTGATGGCGTTGAGGGCTGCGTTACCACAGTTCATTCGGTAGATGTAAAGTCCGAACTCACACAACTTAACAGTTTTGGTAAGAATTTCTTATCTCTGGTGAGTATATAAATAAATAAATAAATAAATAAATAAATAAATAAATAAATAAATAAATAAATAAATAAATAAATAACTGAGTGAGTGAGTGAATAAATAAAATTAAATACATAAATAAATAAAATAAAAGAAATAAAATAAAATAAAATAAATAAAGTAAAATAAGATAAATAAAATGAAATAAATTAAAATAAAAGAAATAAATTAAACAAAATAAATAAAATGAAATAAATTAAATTCAAATAAAACAAATAAAATAAAATTAATAAAATAAAATAAAATAAATAAAATGAATAAAATAAAATAAAATATAATATAATATAACAAATTAAATAAGTAAAATAAATTCATTGAAAGAAATAAAATAAAATTAAATAGATAAAATAAAATAAATAAAATAAAATAAAATACATAAAATAAAATGAATAAAATAAAATAAATAAAATAAATAAAATAAAATAACTAAAATGAAACAAAATAAATTAAATTAAATAAATAAAACAAAATAAATAAAATGAATAAAATAAAATAAATTAAATTAATATAATGAAATAAATAAAATAAAATAAAAAATAAAATAAAAATACATAAAATAAAATAAAATTAAATTAAGTTAAGTTTAATAAAATAAAATAAAACAAAATTAAATTATAAAATAAATAAAATAAGTAGAGTAGAGTAGGATAGAGTAAAGTAGAGTAGAGTAGAGTAGAATTAAATAAACAAATAAATAAATAAAATTTAAAAAATAAAATAAAAATACAATTAAATAAAAATAAATAAAATTAAAATAAGATAAATAAAATGAAATAAATTAATATAAATTAAATTAAATTAAAATAAAACAAATAAAATATAATGAATGAAATAAAATAAAATAAATAAATTGAATAAAATAAATAAAATAAAATAAAATATAATAAATTAAATAAGTAAAATAAATAAAATGAAATAAATAAAATAAAATAAAGTAAATAATATAAAAAAATAAGATAAATAAAATAAAATAAAATAGATAAAATAAAATAAAATAAAATAAAATACATAAAATAAAATAAATAAAATCAAATAAATAAAATAAAATAAATTAAATGAAATAAAATAAACAAAATAAATAAAATGAAATAAATAAAATAAAATAAATTAAATGAAATAAAATAAACAAAATAAATAAAATTACATTATATTAAATAAATAAAACAAAAATAAATAAAATAAAATAAATTAAATTAATAGAATAAAATAAAATGAAATAAATAAAATAAAATATAAAATCAAATAAAACAAAATTAAATTAAATTAAATTAAATTATAAAATAAATAAATAAAATAAGTAGAGTAGAATTAAATAAATAAATAAGTGATTGTAATATTTGTTCTCACTGTCGTGCGACAGACTATCGACCGCTCTCGGGAAAAGCATCTGTGTCCAGCAGGATTTGTCTCGAGTCCTGAGGGACGTACTTTCAGACCTGCACAAAGAGAAGCGGGCGGGCGGTTGGCCAGCCTGGATTACGGTGCAATTTATGAACTGCTCCGCCTCGCTCAGATTTACGGCTTTGACGCGGCGGCGTCTCTCCGTCGTTAATAACTTTGCAAATAATTGCAAGAATTTAATGCAGGCAGCCACCCCACAACGAGCAGGTGGGACACAAAGCGGCTCCATCTCGAAATTCAGGACATCTCTGAGAAGGGCGATGTGAAAGATAGGCCGGCTACTATATACCGTCACAGGACAAAGTTAGTTACTAGAAGGCAGAGAAGAAATACAGAAGAGAAGAAAGCCATGGAGAAAATTAATGGTAAAACATTAGAAGTCATTAAAGATGTATGTATTTATTCACACTGCAATGGGTATATACCCGGTGGCAGTGGTAAATAATTACTCTCAATAATGACAATAAACTTATCAATTAAAAATACAATTAATAATAATACTAATAATAATAATAATAATAATAATAATAATAATAATAATAACAACAGGGAATATACTAAATTAAATGAAACGATCACTTAAAATAACATTTGAAATATTCTAATTTGTATCTTAAAACTAAGATCGAACCAAAACCCACGAGTATATGTTCATATCTGCACAAGTACCTTTCAACATTACACTCATTTCGCTGTCAACTCACTCACTGCACTGGAATTACGACACATTTCACTGGTCCTATCCTGATTTCACTAACACTTCAAAAACATTTCAGTGTTCAAATTCTTTGCACTGCCACTATAAACTATAAAGCTTCACTGACAGGAACACGTTTCACTTACACAGCACACTTCACTGACACGACATACTTCTTCACTGATACAACACACTTCACTGACACAACATAATTCTTCACTGATACAACACTTCAATAACAACATATCGTTTACACCCTTTAAATACTGTGTATAATTACCGTCTATTAGTAAGGTCCTTAAGCCTATTTTTAAATGCATTTTTGGTTGTTGGTAAAGCCTTTAGTAAGTCTGCAGGTAAAGCATTCCAGTCCCTGATAGTACGATTGAGAAAAGAAAACTTTCCAGTGTCCGTCCTCTGCCTTCTTTCCCTCAGTTTGTATGAGTGGTCGTTCCTTGAAGAGTAATTTGGCGGCTGCAACCTATTTTTTATTTCTCTCCAGACAGGCTCACCTCTGTAGGGGTATGTTTTGAACAGTGCGCATAATCGAATTCGCGTTCTCCTGTCCGTGAGTGTGTCCTATTTTAATGGTGAATTTTTCCGACAACACTTAAGAGCCCGTTTTTGAACCTTTTCCAGTGTCTTAATATGTTCTAATCTGTAAGGATCCCAACATGCAGCATCATATTCATTTACTGGACGTACTAGTGATTTATAATAAGAATAATATAAGAATAATAAAGAAACGAAGAAAAATGAGAAAAATTAAATAATGAATTAGAAGAAAAGGTTTCATAGGAAAAAGTAATAGAGTAGCAAGAAACGAAAATGCTGAGAAATGATAACGGAAGGGAAACCAAAAGGAAGAAAGAAACACAGAAAAGGTAACAGTTAAAATAAAGAACTTCCCCTCGAAGAAAAGTAGATAGATAGATGGATTTGTTGAGTAATATTATACATACAGATTTTATATTATCATCATTTTCTCTAAAATCCAATGCACGGGTCTTCTGACCGTACGTGTTTTGTACCCAAAACAAATCCTCCTTTGTAGGTCCCCCCCCCCCCACCTATGATTACATCCAACTACTCTTTAAAAGAACACACATATTAAAATGAAAATGGCACAATAAAACACATTATATAATATATCCAAGCCTAAAAGACATAAAAGTATACAGCTGGGTAGATACTATTATCCCTTCCTCAGTTGGCGTAGCAAACTTCAACAGCTGAAGTTCTAATCTTTCTCGCCTTCAAGAGGAACAATCCAGTCTTTTGCTCCCATTCTCTGTTCCCCATGAGGTCAAGACATGCAAGCGAACTCGCGAAGAAAAGTATGGAAAACGCGATAGAACGAATGTAAAAACGTCACTTCGTAAAAGCGAAACACACAGAATGAATAGGGGAGAGTCGGGTAGTATCGGACATCGGGTAGTATCGGACAGTGCGTTTTTTTCATCTACCACCATATGGTAGTACTTGAATGACATGGTTAAGTTTCTCTATTCGACATCACAGAAACGTAACCATGTCAATCAGGTACTATCACTGTCCGATATTACCCGATGTCCGATACTACCCGACTCTCCCCTCAATGAGAAATACAAAAAGTAATAGTAATAGAAAATTTACAACGATTAAAACGAGGGAAAATAAATGGAAAAAGATAAAATTAAAAGGAGATATAAAGGGAAAGAGAGACAGAAAAAGGGAAATATACATAAAACGGAGAGAGAGGGAGAGAGAAAAACAGGGAAAGAGATATAAAAATGGGAAAAGGGATACAAAAAGATTAAGGGCGTTAGAAAAAAGGAATGAGAATAAAGAAAAAGAGAAACTAAGATAGAAAAATGGAAAGGGAGACAGAAGAAGTAAAAGAGAGATAGGAAAAGAGAAAAAGAGTTAGAAGAAGACAAACAGGCATAAAACAGGGAAAGAAAAATAGTGAAAGGAAAGAGCAACAAAAAGGGAACGAAAAAGAACAAGGGAAAAAGAAATAGAAAATGGAATAGAAAAAAAATAGAAAAGGGGAAAAAGAAACAGGAAAAGGGAAGGTAAATAAAAACGGGAAAGAGAAATAGTAAAACGTAAAGATAAATAAAAAAGAGAAAGACACATAGGAAGAGGGAAAGAGAAATTGTAAAGAGGAGAAATAGAAAAGAGGATATAGAAATAGAAAAAAGGAACAGAATAGAAAAAAGGAAAGAGAATAGAGAAAAAGGAAAAAGAAATATAAAAAGGGAAGGGAAGGGAAATGGAAAATAGGAAAGGGAAAAAGATAGATAGAGATAGAAAAAGGAAAGATAAATAAAAAGAGAAATAGAGAAAAAGAAAAGTGGAATAGAAGAGGGAAAGAGATAGAAAAAAGGAAAGAGAAAAAGAAGAAAGGAAAATAGAAAATAGGAGAGAAAAACAGAAAATGGAAGAGAGGAATAGAAAGAAAGACAAGAAAAATAAAAAAGAGAAACAGAGAAAAAGAAGAGAAATTGTAAAGAGGAGAAATAGAAAAGAGGACAGAGAAATAGAAAAAAGGAAAGAGAATAGAGTAAAAGGAAAGAGAAGTAGAAAAAGGGAAGGGAAGGGAAATAGAAAATAGCAAAGGGAAAAAGATAGATAGAAATAGAAAAAGGAAAGATAAATAAAAAGAGAAATAGAGGAAAAGGAAAGTGGAATAGAAAAGGGAAAGACATTGAAAAAAGGAAAGAGAAAAAGAAGAAAGGAAAATAGAAAATAGGAGAGAAAACAGAAAATGGAAGAGAAGAACAGAAAGACAAGAAAAATAAAAAAGAGAAACAGAGAAAAAGAAAAGAGAAAGAGATAGAAACGGGAAAAGACAGGAAAAAGGAAAGGGAAACGGAAACAGGTAAAGAGTAATAGAAATAGGGGAAGAAAACTGGAAAAAGGAAAAGAGAGATAAAAAGGTAAAGAGAAATACGAAAGGGAAAGAGAAATATAAAAATGGAAGGGAAATATATAATAGGAAAGGGAAAAAGATAGATAGAACTAGAAAAAGGAAAGATAAATAAAGAGAGAAATAGAGAAAAAGAAAAGTGAAATAGAAAAGGGGAAGAGATAGAAAAAAGGAAAGAGAAAAAGAAGAAAGGAAAATAGAAAATAGGAGAGTAAAACAGAAAATGGAAGAGAGGAACAGAAAGAAAGACAAGAAAAATAAAAAAGAGAAACAGAGAAAAAGAAAAGAGAAAGAGATAGAAACGGGAAAAAGACAGAAAAAAGGAAAGGGAAACAGAAAAAGGTAAAGAGAAATAGAAATAGGGGACGAAAACTGGAAAAAGGAAAAGAGAGATAAAAAGGTAAAGAGAAATACGAAAGGGAAAGAGAAATATAAAAATGGAAGGGAAATAGATAATAGGAAAGGGAAAAAGATAGATAGAAATAGAAAAAGGAAAGATAAATAAAAAGAGAAATAGAGAAAAAGGAAAGTGGAATAGAAAATGGGAAAGACATTGAAAAAAGGAAAGAGAAAAAGAAGAAAGGAAAATAGAAAATAGGAAAGAAAAACAGAAAATGGAAGAGAAGAATAGAAAGAAAGACAAGAAAAATAAAAGAGAGAAACAGAGAAAAAGAAAAGAGAAAGAGATAGAAACGGGAAAAAGACAGAAAAAAGGAAAGGGAAACAGAAAAGGTGAAGAGAAATAGAAATAGGGGAAGAAAAATAGAAAAAGGAAAAGAGGGGTAAAAAGGTAAAGAGAAATACGAAAGGGAAAGAGAATTAGAAAAAGAGTAAAGCTAAAGAGAAATATAAATTTTAAAAAGCGAAAAGAACATAAAAAGAGAAGAAAAGTAGCAAGAAGGATAGAGGGCACTATAGAAGAATGGTACACAAAGAGGAAATAAAAAAAAGAAAAGAGGAAGAAAGATAAATATAATTTGAAAGAAAGTAGAAAGAAAAACAGAAGGAAATTGTGAAGTAGGATGGAAGACAACTGATAGATGCAGTATTATTGACAAACGTATGCACAATCGGAGGGTGGGAGGGAGGGAGAGGTGCAGCTGGGCTCCCAGAACCCTTCAATGGGGACAGCAGAACATCGATCAAGGCAGCAGCAGCGGCATCAGCAGCTACTTGGGACAAATGAGCGCAGTGCCAAACTGGTCATCCTTGTGTGCAGCGCACCCGCACAAATCATACAGCCGCGTTGCCATGGCGACGCAGAGTCGGGATTAACCTTCATAATTATTGTTATTCTAAACTAATTCTAACAACGCATGCGCAAGTTTCAAGCCGTTGTAACAGATATGACCCAGGAGTTAATAGATTGAAGACACATGCGCTAGCATCGAATTAAAAAGAGCTTGGCAGTAGAAATACGATCTAAGCTCTTGAAGGTGTGCATTCTTTGAAACTGCAATTTACAGAGGAGGAATTTACAGTAAAAGGTGAAAGGAACAACTGTGATAACTATAGGGGAATAAGTATACTAAATACGTGTTATAAACTATATGCAACAATATTAAAGAACCGATTGAAGATAATAATGGAGAATATTATCTCGGAAGCTCAAAATGGGTTTCGTGAAGGAAGAGCTTGTGTAGACGGCATATTTAGTATAAACCAAATAATAGAAAAACATAGTGAATATAACATACCAACATATATGGCATTCATAGATTACGAAAAAGCCTTTGATAAGGTTAATAGAAATAAATTATGGAGTATTTTAGAACAAAAAGGTATACCGAAACATTTAATAACAATAATAAGAAGTTTGTATGTAGACAACAAAATAATGATAGAAACAAGAACAAAGAACGAGGATAAAATAGCAACAATTAACAAAGGAGTGAGACAAGGTTGTCCTCTCTCACCACTGCTTTTTAATATAAATATATATATATATATATATATATATATATATATATATATATATATATATATATATTGACAATGTCATAGAAGAATGGCAGATACATTTAAAGACACATTTTAAAATTAAGAATAGGTTTTTAGACACAATTTTATTTGCAGATGACCAAGTTCTAATCTGTAGCTCAGAGGATAATTTACAAAAAGCCATATACCAATTAAATAATGTAAGTAAAAAGTATGCATTAAACATCTCCACAGCCAAAACAAAAGTACTAGCATTTCAGGGGCCCAATACAATCAGGGCTAAAATCATTTTAGAAGGAAAAATAATAGAACAAGTAAACAATTTTAATTATTTAGGCTGCAGTGGATCATACGTTAAAAATGATGATGTAATAAAAAAGATTAATAAATTTAACTATATATGTGGAACAATAAAAAGAAACCTCAAACAAACTAGGAAAGAAACTAAATTAAAATTTTATAAAGTAATGGCAGTGCCCATGTTCCTATATGGCTCCGAATGTTGGACATTGAGAAAAAGTGAAGAGAGAAAAATAGAGGCCGCCGAAATGCGATTCCTAAGGAGTACAGCTGGCTACACTTTGTTAGACAAAAGGAGGAATGATGACATAAGAAAGGGATTGGGCATCTTTAAACTAACAGAGAAGATGCACCAATATAGAACTAAGTGGAGGGAACATGTGGAGAGAATGGAAGAATACCGCATTCCAAAACTGCTATTAGATTACAGACCAACAGGCAAAAGAAACATTGGCAGACCAAAGAAAAGATGGACTCAACAAATGTTTAATGCATGAGACCGGAACAAGCCTTTAGAGGCTTAAACCTTGACGATGATGATGATGATGATGATGAATTTACAGTAATAATAATAATAATAATAATAATAATAATAATAATAATAATAATAATAATAATAATAATAATCTGTATAGCACTTGCCTTCTGTGCTCGAGGTTGCGGGTTCGATCCTGGCCCAAGTCGGTGGCATTTAAGTGTGCCATATCAGTAAATCTATTGGCAAGTAAAAGAACTCCTGTGGGACAAATTCCGGAACAACGACAACGTTGATATCCTCGGCAGTGGACAAGGTGGACGATCATCCAACCAGAATAGAGATATCATGTGGTTAGCACGATGATACCCCCCTCCCGTCGTTATAGCTAGATTTAATAACCGGATTTCTTTACCTATTGTAGCTCTCCAAGTGTATTACGGTTCTGGGTGGGCACCAGTCCCATACACTGGCAGAGATTTTATGAGAAAATTTCTTCCCGCATGAGAACTGGAACCAGAGCGCGAGGAATTTTCAGTACTTTATGTAATCTATTTCAATATTTGGTTTAATTTTATAAAGCTGTCTTAATATATCACAATAATTTGTGAGTTACTTGGTAGATAGTAAAAACTGACAATTAAAATCATCGAATATCATTAATACATCCAGAAAATCAGTCCAGGAGAATAGATCTCGTTAACGGATCCAACTAATCCAGAAAAAAAGTCGTCGTGAATAGCTCTTGTTAACCCTTAAAGTCACAATGTATCCTATAGGATACAATAGGTTAATAGGCTATATGCTATAATTTTAATGCAACAACAAAAAAAAATTGGCAGGAAAATTAAATTTAACAAAAATTTCACAATATTATAGACTAATATTGTACAACATATAAAATATGGACATTGCGATAGTTGTTTTCTTTACGGTCCGACACGGTTTAATAAACTAGTGTGAGAAATGAAGTTTTGCCAATTTAAGGGTTAAGGAATTCAACTTTCGGAAAAAATGTCCGGAGAATATCCATTGTTAACGGTCCCAACAGATTCTGGGAAAAAAGTCCTGGAGAAAAACCCTTGTTAACGGATCCAACAGATCTGGGAAAAAGTACTGGAGAATAGCTCTTGTTAACGAATTCAAAAGATCCGGAAAAAAATCCTAGAGAATAGCCCATACTAACGGACCCAACTGATCCGAGAAAAAAGTCTGGAGAATACCTCCTGTTAACGGACCCAACAGATCCGGGGAAAAAAGCCCTGAAGAAAAACTCTTGTTAACGAATACCACAGATCTGGGAAAAAATTCTGGAGAATAGTTCTCGTTATGGATCCAATGATCCGGGGAAAAAGACCTGAAGAACAGTTCTTGTTAACAGATCCATCTGATTCGGGGAAAAAGTGCTGGAGAAAAGCCCTTGTTAACGGATCCAAATGATACAGGAAAAAAAGTCCTGGAAAATAGCCCTTGTTAATGCTTGTTAATGAATTCAACAGATCCGACGAACATTCCTGGATAATAGGCCTTTTTACCGGAATCAACAAATCCGGGAAAAAGGCTTGAAGAACTGTTAACGAATCCAACTGATCCGGGAAAAAGTCCTGGAAAATAGCCTTTGTAACCGGGGCAAATAGGTCTGAGAATAGCCCTTGTTAACCTAGGAAAAAAGCCCTGGTGAATAGCTCTTGTTAACGAATTCAAAAGATCCGGAAAAAATTATGGAGAATAGCCCTTGTTAACGGACCAAACAGATCCGGCAAAAAGCCGTTGGGAAAAGCCCTTGTTACGGATTGAAAGATCCGGGAAAAAAGTGCTGCAGAATAGCTCTTGTTAACGAATTGAAAAGATCCGGAAAAATGTCTGGAGAATAGCTCTTGTTAACGGATATAACAGATCTGGGAAAAGTTGTTACGAATCCAATGATCCTGGGAAAAAAGACCTGGAGAACAGACCTTGTTAACGGATCCACCTGATCCGGGAAATCAATTCTGGAGATTATTGCTTCCGTTATCCAGATTCTTGTGAACTTCGCTCCATCAGAATTACAATATACTCTATTCTAAATAATTGACACTGCGTGAAACAATGGACAGAGTATTCCATAAATATTCACAATGAATTGCGAAATGGATGCTTTGTTAATATTGTTGTTTGATTTATTACTAGTGTAAGTACTGCATTGACGGGCGCAGTTCACCCTCGGAGAGTGAAATCCAGATTTACTACAAATTTTTCTTACTTACATACTTACTGGCTTTTAAGGAACCCGGAGGTTCATTGCCGCCCTCACATAAGCCCGCCATTGCTCCCTATCTTGAGCAAGATTAATCCAGTCTCAATCATCATATCCCACCTCCCTCAAATCCATTTTAATATTATCCTCCCATCTACGTCTCGGCCTTCCCAAACGTCTTTTTCCCTCCGGCCTCCCACCTAACACTCTACATGCATTTCTGGATTCGCCCATACGTGCTACATGCCCTGCCCATCCCAAACGTCTGGATTTAATGTTCCTAATTATGTCAGGTGAAGAATACAATGCGTGCAGTTCTCTGTTGTGTAACTTTCTCCATTCTCCTGTAACTTCATCCCTCTTAGCCCCAAATATTTTCCTACAAATTTTTCTAGAGAGTAATAATGCGAATGTGTCCCGCGCCGTGGCGTCGCGGTCTAAGGCATCCTGCCTACGACTCGCGTTACGGAATGCGCGCTGGTTCGAGTCCTCATGGGGGAAGAAATTTTCTCATGAAATTTCGGCCAGTGTATGGGACCGGTGCCCACCCAGCATCGTGATGCACTTGGGGAGCTACGATAGGTAGCGAAATCCGGTTGCGAATACCAGCTATAACGGCTGGGGGGATCATCGTGCTAACCACACGATACCTCCATTCTGGTTGGATGATCGTCCACCTCTGCTTCGGCATGTGGGCGTGAGGCCAGCAGCCGGCTGGTCGGTCTAGGCCCTTCACGGGCTGTAGCGCCACGGATTATTATTAATAATGCGAATGTACTTTAATATATTTCTAATACTCGTACACTAGAACCATTCTCCTACGTATTTAAATGTTTCAATTCTGATTAGTGAAGTATGCTACTTGTCAGCAATGTATGGAATGGAGGGGGAAAAGAACTAGCCACCCTACCCAAAACATAATATAAAAATACTGACTTCAATTTCACGTTGCATACATGCAACACTAGATAATGAAAGATAATAATAGAAAATGACAATTACATATTCTTACAGTATTAAATTAGGCATAATAATTTTAGGTTACAGTCTATGTCAAATGGAGGGCTGCTAAATAATTGTTTAGTAAATGGAAATAATTTTACGAAAACTAAACATTCAAGGCCATTGCGCTTCGACTAAAAATGTTTTTAGAAAACTGAAATTTTTTGTGCTTAAGTACTGGGACATAATACAGTAGAACTTGGTTATAACGACATCCAAGGGACCTTAAAAATTATGTTGTTATAAACGAGTGTCATAGTAACCGAGGTTCACATTATCAATCTAGTGAGGTGGAAAATGAAAAATAACAAATTTAATTAAACTTATTTTAGATTTATGTATTGACTTTTAAGCCTACAATGAACATAATAAAATACATGTAGGCCTACAATTATAAATACAGTATTCTGTATTAAAATAGTTTGTTCAGTACTCACCAAACTACTTTACTTAGAAGTGAAGTAATCAGTCATTTTACTCTGTTGTCTTCTACTTGCCCAATACACATTTTCTTGGGCTAAATTAATTTCTATGTTCGTAATTTCAGTTGCAATTTCACTGCTCCCTTACCTAGCTTCATAGAACATGTTCATAATTCTAATGGCTTCTGAAGCGTCACTCACTTTTTAGTGGCCATACTGCGTTAAAATGCGTGCACTTAGTGAAAACTTCCTGTCGAAACTGATCTAATACCGCATGAATTCGGGCAGGTTACAATGGGGTGGGGAATCCGCCTGCATTCTAGAGGTCTATGACAGAAGGAGACTGTAAAGAATTTGTCAGGGTCAGATTTCAACAAAATATTTCTTAAAATACTTCGGTTCTTAGAAAATCTTATTCCAAACTGAGGTTGAAAATGACATTATATGCGAGGTAGACGCACATGCGTTTGTCGTATTAAGCAAGGTAGGAAAGTATAAGTCTTATGGGGAATTAGTTGGGACCACAGAATATCTGACGTTATAGGCGAGGTGTCGCACAAAATGAGGTCGCTATAACCAAGTTCTACTGTATAACTATTTTCCTACCCAACTTTGAATTAAAAAAGTAGTCCATTTTCGATTCACCCTACTGAACATACGACATACTTTAATAACTTTCACGTTAATGTTCAACTTTCAGGAGGCTGTAATTTAGGGAATTTCAAAATTGACATACGTTTATATTAACTTTTTTCACCACAACTTTATCAGAAATCACTTCCTAGACTACTGTACGGTATTCGTGAATCACCCTGTATAACTTTCTTCCTTATGAGCGACTGAATTAGTTCGCTTGATTTGATACCGTATTATTAATTTATTAATATACTTTCAAGAATTGGACTTTAAGCCTGTCCGATCCTCATACAGAACTGTGATTCAAAACAAAACTCACAACCAGCGGGATCCTTTAATTTGTTGTCAGCATAATGCTGAAACAAATATTAATACAGCACAGGGTAATCAAAAGACAAATCAACACACAGTAATGCATTCTAGAAAGGAGACAAATGTATATTTATTTTAAGGGACTCGAAAGCACGTTCGTCTGATTATTAGCCTGATATTTAGACATCAATGACGAAGGAATCTAACAACTAGAAGCTAATGCTCTACAATAAGAATTTATTGTAATACTAGCCGTACCCGTGCGCTCCGCTGCACTCGTTAGAAATAAATATAAAGTAATTACATAATTAAAATAGGACATTTGATCCAGGGAACATTCGTGTTTCATAGAAGGATAAATCGTTTAATATGTTACTTAATTTAAATTGCATCCAAATAATTAAAATGCTATCATTTTGGTCCAGAGACCACTCATTGGTGCAATGACAATTCCTTTAACATGTTTCTAATTTTTATTACATGCAACCATAGTAGAATGAACATTGACATCATTTACATTTAATGTGTATACTTTATTTTACTTGTTTTAGGTTTCCATTGAATTATGGTAATAACTTAATTTTAACCATTGTTTTCTACGCATTCAGTAAATGGCGTTTGGCCCACTATGGTTCTGAACCCTTCAAATAACTTAAATTATATTATATAATATTACATTACATATATTATATTATATTATATTATATTATATTATATTATATTATATTACATTATATCAGAAGTTACTGTAATAACATTATAGCATTATGTCCATCTAGAGAAACTACACTTTCCAATGGTGAAATAATAATTAATTATACAAATCGGTTGATTTAGCTTCTGATATTACTTCATAGAAACGCAGAAACATTCTCTGTAGGCTATCTTTCATAGCTTTCGATTGTTGCTGTCCAAGGCCCCTTATAGACGAAGTCATTTGTTTTTTATTCCATTATACGGCCTTAGATGGCAGTTATTTTAATTTTAAAACTAATTTATCTCATTAAATATCAGTCCTATCAAAATTTTTCAAGTAATAAAACTTATCGAACATTATTTTTAAAGAAACTTTTGTCATGCAACAATTTTCACAAAAATCAATAATAAGCGAGATATTTCGATTTATTTAATTCAGGCCCCCTTATAACCCCCCCCTTTAAATAATGTATTTTGAATGCCATATAGCCTAAAATCTAAGTTACAACGAACATAATTTATATTCCAATTTTCATCGAAATCCGTTCATCCATTATCGCGTGAAAAGGTAACAAACATACATACATACAGACAGACAGACAGACAGACAGACAGACAGACAGACAGACAGACAGACAGACATACAAACAAAAATGTCAAAAAAGCGATTTTCGGTTTCAGGGTGGTTAATTATATATGTTAGGACCAATTATTTTTGGAAAATCGAAAATTACCAGAAAAATTTCGGCTACAGATTTATTATTAGTATAGACTAGCCGTACCCGTGCGCTCCGCAGCACCCGTTAGATATAAATATAAAGTAATTACATAATTAAAATAGGACATTTGATCCAGGGAACATTCGTGTTTGATAGAAGGATAAATCTTTTAATATGTTACTTAATTTAAATTGTGTTTAAATAATTAAAATGTTATCATTTCGGTCCAGAGAGCACTCATTTGATGCAATGACATTTCCTTTAACATGTTTCTTAATTGTTATTCCATACAACCATAGTTTAATGAACATTGACATCATATTGATTTCATATCTATACCTTATTTTACTTGCTATATGGAAATAACTTAATTTTAACCCTTCTTTTCTACGTATTCAGTAAATGGCATTTGGCCCACTATGGATCTGAACCCTTCAAATAACTTAAATTATATTATATAATATTACATATTATATTATATTATATTATATTATATTATATTATATTATATTATATCAGAAGTTACTGTAATAACATTATAGCATTATGTCCATCTAGAGAAACTACACTTTCCAATGGTGAAATAATAATTAATTATACAAATCGGTTAATTTAGCTTCCGATATTACTTCATACAAACACAGAAACATTCTCTGTAGGCTATCTTTCATAGCTTTCGATTGTTGCTGTCCAAGGCCCCTTATATACGGAGTCATTTGTTTTTTATTCCATTATACGGCCTTTGATGGCAGTTATTTTAATTTTAAAACTCATTTATCTCATTAAATATCAGTCCTATCAAAATTTCTCAAGGAATAAAACGTATCGCAAATTATTTTTAAAGATACTTTGTTATGTAACATTTTTCACAAAAATCAATAATAAGCGAGATATTTCGATTTATTTAATTCAGGCCCCCTTATAACCCCCCTTTTAAATGGTGTATTTTGAATGCCATATAGCCTAAAATCTAAGTTACAACGAACTTAATTTATATTCCAATTTTCATCGAAATCTGTTCAGCCATTATCGCGTGAAAAGGTAACAAACATACAGACAGACAGACAGACAGACATAGAAACAAAAATTTCAAAAAAGCGATTTTTGGTTTCAGGGTGGTTAATTATATATGTTAGGACCAATTATTTTTGGAAAATCGAAAATTACCAGAAAAATTTCAGCTACAGATTTATTATTAGTATAGATTTATTAAATTGTTTTTTGGCAGATCGTGTTTTTTAACAATCTTACTGATGTTGTTGGTAGGCCTTGTAAGTTAAACTTACAACACATGTGCGGTAAGTAAATCAATCAAATCAAATTTTATTTGTTTGCATAAAAGTAACGAACTATCAGTGTCGCGCACCACTATGTGCTATGAATAAATAACTAAATGTCTTATTATACCTGTAATCTTTCTAAATTAATTTATTCAAGTGGAGATTTGTAAGAAAACAGGAATTAATGTAGATAAGACGTAAGCGTGAAAATCATTTCTAACGGCTTCCGGTTGTTGCTCTGAGCGCCACTCATGGGGTGGGGGCAGAACGCGAAAACACACACGGAGTAAAATACGTATTGAGGCATTAACCTACACCGGTATGCAACTTCTTTACACTGATGTATATTAATATGTCATCTACAAATATTTTCTATATGATATCTATATATATAATTTGAACTGGTAATGGAAATTACGGGAAAACGGCTGAACGGATTTTAATAAATGGCCCCTCATTTTGAAGCTTGGAACCCAAAGTTTTTCGGAAAAGTAGTAGTTTTCAGTGAAATGTCAATTTTCTACGTAATTTTCCTATTTTCCAAAATCCATCTGTTGTCATTTTTGAGAACTAATTTTAATGAATCACGGCCGACTTGATTGAATTTCAGAACAAAACACACACTACAATAAACAATGGCTATTACACGAAGGCCATGTGCTGCAGGATTGCCAACATATTTAGAGCTCAATTCAATTTGTTATTAAAAACTGATTCTGCAGTGTATAATTTTGTGAGTACAGCTGTGTATTGGATATTCAAATCTACGAAACCTGAGGTGGTTTGATGACATTATTACCATTAGAAATTAAATATTATTATAGTTAATATCATGATGCGTCTATGTTACATTAATTGTACATAATATTGATGCTATATTGATGATATGAAAGGTTATGTAAGTAAATGTAGAGAATATCTTAATTTAGATCTTCATTTCTATAATTTACTGAGTGACTGCTATATATAACTACAAAACTTAAGATAATAATATTGTTATTAAAAATCAAATATTTTTATACTTATTAAACCAGTGGGGTTGGGTCTTTTTCATATACTTAATGGCGGTGTAGTGTAGATATTGATATGTGTCATTGTCTTCAGTATTGGCTCGAGAGAGCGCAAAAATTACAGTTCCTAAGGAAAGATAAAAAGGTATTACTTACTGATAAAATAAGAGGCCTAGAAAATTTTGTAGTCTCAGATCATTTCAGCAAGATCTCTTAGTAGGATAAAATGATTTTACGCTCTACATTTCAAGTTCTACATGCAGCAGCTATACGAAAATGCTATTGTTCGAAAGCTTAGCAAACCTGACATTTTTTTAACTTTCACCTACAATCCACAATGACATGACATAGCTACTGCTATCGTCCTGACATTGATACTTGTGTTTTCGCGTTGAATCTGAAAAACTGAAGTTGGATAGGTTCAAGAAAAAGTATTTGGCCTAAAAAATGCATTCGGAGGGATTATGTTTCATTATTATGGAAGCAAATAACTATCAAAAAGACAAGTATTCTTGATTGAAAATGAATCTGAAAAATTTTTATTTGAACGTCTAACGAACTTCGTTTGCAGCAGCATTTGCTGCACAAGCCACTAGTTTTTTTATATTGATGTATAATTAATGTGTCACCTACCTACTTCTTTGAAGACAAAACTAAACTTTCTGTCATTTATTTTATTACAACATTTACACAATCGCCGCCGAATAATAACAAATGAATAACATCTACCAACAAATACGAATAAAAACAAATGAATGACGCCTATCGACAAATAACAAACGACGATCACACATGAAAATGTTAGCATCCGAAAACGAACTATTTATTTAAATTAAAAGTGATTAATAATAATTTATCTTTTATTAAGATCGGCAATAAAATAATATGCAAAATATGTGTTAAGTGCATAACAGAATCTCGGAAATAGAGAAGAGTTTCGTCTTCTCTAACTTTTCCTAGATTCTGTTCTAATGCATTTACCACGCTTGTATCGCAATATTACTATATCAGAATTTTGTTGAACATAGTTCGTTACTAAGTAAGACAGCATCCGTACAATAGGAAGCTATCCCCTTAATAGAGATTCAACTGTTCGTTGCTAATTAGAATATAAAATGGGAACGTGAAACCAAATGGTGTCGAGTTTTTGTATAAATATACCCATTTTCTACGTCATTAATTTTAAAAGTATAGTATACGGCATTCCCTTTACGACACATTCGCATACATTTTGTGTTTTGTGCCCGCATTCGTACATTCCCTGCTTTTAATACGATTTAAATCCAGTTCTTTATGGGCCATATATTACCCAGCAAGCCATTAAAGTCTTCGACATTATTAAATAACGGGTTTATTCCATTAAACATCTCTCTCTATCTTTAAAATAGCGTTACCGCGGAGCTATCTGATAAAAAAATCATAATTTATATAAAAGAAATACGAATGGCTATACCAGTGATCGGCAGAATCAATGCTCTGTGACGTCATCCCTTAGAGTAATCGTAGTCTCTTTTAAGAACATTGGCATCCAGAGCTCTGAGCGGCGAAGAATAGCTGATCAACTTCAATACCGACCTCTACAGTGACGACCTATACAACTAAATTCGAGCATATGATTGTTTTATTTAATTCTGCTCGTTCCTGTTTCTCCTTAGAGATAAAAATCTATATATACTAATGGCATGTGCAGCAAATGCTGCTGCAAACTAAGTTCGTTAGACGTTCAAATAAAAATTTTTCAGATTTATTTTCAATGAAGAATACTTGTCTTTTTGATAGTTATTTGCTTCCACAATAATGAACCATACTCCCTCTGAATAGATTTTTTTAGGCCAAATAATTTTTCTTGAACCTAGCCAACATCAGTTTTTGAGTTTCAACGCGAAAACGCAAGTATCAATGTCAGGACGATAGCAGTAGCTATTTCAGGTCATTGTGGATTGTAGGCATATTTAAAAAAAAAAGTGTCAGGTTTGCTAAGCTTTCGAACAATAGCATTTTCGTATAGCTGCTGCATGTAGAACTTGAAATGTAGAGCGTAAAATCATTTTATCCTACTAAGAGATCTTGCTGAAATGATCTGGAGACTACAAAATTTTCTAGGCCTCTTATTTTATCAGTAAGTAATACCTTTTTATCTTTCCTTAGGAACTGTAATTTTTGCGCTCTCTCGAGCCAATACTGAAGACAATGACACATATCAATATCTACACTACAACGCCATTAAGTATATGAAAAAGACCCTGGAACCCCACTGGGTTAATAAGTATAAAAATATTTGATTTTTAATAACAATATTATTATCTTACTTAAGTTTTGTAGTTATATATAGCAGCCATTCAGTAAATTATAGAAATGAAGACCTAAATTAAGATATTCTCTACATTTACTTACATAACCACAAAACGTTTCACTTTCATGTCATCAATATAGCATCAATATTATGTACAAATAATGAAAAATAGATGCATCATGATATTAATTATAATAATATTTAATTTCTAATGGTAATAATGTCATCAAACCACCTCAAGTTTCGTAGATTTGAATATCCAATACACAGCTGTACTTAGAAAATTATACACTGCAGAATCAGTTTTTAATAACAAATTGAATTGAGCTCTAAATATGTCGGCAATCCTGCAGGTCATGGCCTTCGTGTAATAGCCTATTGTTGATTGTAGTGTGTGTTTTGTTCTGAAATTCAATCAAGTCGGCCGTGATTCAATAAAATAGTTCTCAAAACTGACAACAGATGGATTTTGGAAAATAGGAAATTATGTAGGAAAATTGACATTTCACTGAAAACTACTACTTTTCCGAAAAACTTTGGATGCCAGGCATGAAAATGAGGGGCCACTCTTTAAAATCCGTTCAGCCGTTTTCCCGTAATTTCCATTACCAGTTCAAATTATATATATATATATATATATATAATTTGAACCGGTAATGGAAATTACGGGAAAACGGCTGAACGGATTTTAATGAATGACTCGTCATTTTGAAGCTTGGCATCCAAGGATTTTCAGAAAAATAGTAACTTTCAGTGAAGCATTAATTTTCCTACATAATTTTCCTATTTTCCAAAATCCATTTTTCGCCAGTTTTGAGAACTAATTACATTTCAAAATAAAACAAAACACACACTACAATAAACAATAGGCTATTACAAGAAGGCCATAACCTGCAGGATTGCTGACATATTTAGAGTTCAAATTCAATTGGTTATTAAAAACTTCAAGACTTTCTAAAAATAATTTACAGGTCTGATTCTGCGATGTGTAATTTTGTGAATACAGCTGTGTATTGAATATTAAAATCTACAAAACCTGATGTGGTTTGATGACATTATTACCATTAGAAATGAAATATTATTATAGTTAATGCCATGATGTTAATATACCGTAACTACAAAACTTGCGTAAGATAATAATACTGTTATTAAAAATCAAATATGTTTATAGTTATTAACCCAGTGGGGTTGGGTCTTTTTCATATAATTAATGGCGGTGTAGTGTAGATATTTATATGCGTCATTCTCTTCAGTATTGGCTCGAGAAAGCGCAAAAACTACAGTTCCTGAGGAAAGACGGTATTACTTACTGATCAAATAAGAGGCCTACAAAATTTTGTAGTCACCCGATTATTTCAGCAAGATCTCTTAGCAGGATAAAATGATTTTATCCTCTACATTTCAAGCTCTACATGCAGCAGCTATACCAAGATGCTATGCCTACTGTTTGAAAGCATAGCAAACCTGACTTTTTTTTTAACTTTCAGCTACAATCCACAATGACCTGAAATAGCTATTGCTTTACTTCCACATGAAAAACCCTCTGATCGTCCTGACATTATTACTTGCGTTTTCGCGTTGAAACTCGAAAACTGAAGATGGGTAGGTCCAAGAAAAAGTATTTGGCATAAAAAACATTCAGAGGGAGTATTTTTCATTATTATGGAAGCAAATAACTTTCAAAATGTCTGGTGTTTTCCATTGAAAATAAATATGAAAATGTTTTATTTGAAAGTCTAATGAACTTAGTTTGCAGCAATTGCTGCACAAGCCACTAATAGTTTTATATTAAACATTCCTTAGCATGTATGACTTAAGGCTTTCCCGGCGTTTGATATAGAATAACTCTTCTCGGGTTCTCAGCCAGGTGAGTTGGAGATTAGCTTCCAAGCTTTCGAAGGCTAGCTCTGCCATCTTCTTCAGGCATGTTTTGGGAAAGTCGTTGATTTAATTCCCAATATGCTGAATCAGTTTAAGAGAGTAGTGTATTAAGATAATAATAATAATAATAATAATAATAATAATAATAATAATAATAATAACCCGAGGCACGGCAGCCCATGAAGGATCATGACCGACCAGCCAGTTGCTGGCTCACGTCCACATGCCGAAGAAGAGGTGAACGATCATCCAACCAAAATGGAAGTTCGTGTGGTTAGCACGATGATGCCCCCCAGCCGTTATAGCTGGATTACAAGTCCAGCGCTCTAGCCACCGTGGCGGCTACTTTTTTTTAAATTTGGGGTCCAATTTACCCCAATCGTTATTTAGTCGATCTCGTCGTGCTCGATCAATGTCCGGATCGATTCAGATCTATCGGAATTGTACGCATGAAATGGTCTCCAGAAGACAGTTTTCGAGACATGTTTTGCCCCACCTGTCCCGCAGGCCTTGAGTGGCGGACAGGTTTCTTTCGGATGTTTACCGTTAGGGGACTCCTTTGTCTACATGGTGGTATGCTTCCCATTCTTCTATGTTTCTTTGTTCAAAAGTTATAAGCATGGGTGGGCAACTCGTGCTCTCAAAGTGTCAACACAACCTCAGTGTAGGTAGAACGGACTCTGTACTAGGTGTAGCGTCTGTATGCGGTTTTTGCAAGACGCAAGTTTGCTCGTGTCTGCAGTAAGTGGCGGCTCGTTTTAAGTGAAAAACAATATAATCCCCAGACCATTTCCCTTTAGTTTTGAGTCGAAAGAAAAAGTTTTTTTTTTTAATAAGAAGGGAAATAAAGCTTGTATTATGTTCTATTACACTTCCTTAAGCATGACATTCTATGTTACAAATAAAGACAGTGAAGGTTTTAGTAAAGAAATACTGTCTAGATCTGCTTTAGAACAGCTAAAGGTAAAAATGGGATATCAACAAGGTGAGACTGATATCAAATATCGGTAGCACGTTGTGCGTGCGAGTTACAGAATTGCACGACATATGATCGACTAGCTAAGGGCATTTATGGATAAATTTGAAATGTGGTACTATCATAGACAACTTCACTTCCTTTGACTATAAACTATCTTGAAGAGTGATAAGAAAACCTTCTTATCAAATACAAGACTCTGTTTCAAGACCTACAGCAAAATTCACTGGTAATTTTGGAGAAACAGTGACAATTGACAAGGAATCGATATTTTTCTAAAATCCTTTTGGCTTACAGCCGATAGAAGATCCTGAAAGTCTGTAGCTTGAATTGATAAATCTACAGAACAGCACGCCACTCAGATTCCAGCGAAATCAGGAATTGAAATGTTCGTAATGCTACCTAAGTCCGAATTTCCAAATATACTCTTTGCTTCCATATATACTATATATGCTTGAGTCAGAGTTTATTACAAGAAAGAAGTGTAAAAGCTCTCAATGTACAGAAAGAGCTCAGAAGTAAGTTTATTTCATCTGCCGTGACATGTAAAAAATACTTCCTTGAATTTGTGATTGTTTGCCAACATCTTTCTGAGAACAGAGGAATACTCTTTATGTATAAAGACTTGTAAATTCTCGCGTTCTATGTTTCAAATAAGACATATAACAAGAAATATTAACAAATAGTGTAATAATAAATAAGTGTTGCAGCTATATTTGTTGTATCTTGAAAAGGTGTATTCAGTTTGTATTTCCAGTACTAAACTAATTTACAAAGCTAGGAAATAATATAATTTTGTTGTGTGTGTTTAGGTACAGTCTGTCTAAAATTACTATAATTATTGTACTATGCATCATTCTGAAATTCAAATCATCGAGTAGATATCGCGACCACCTGCATGAGCCGCCAGAGCGCACCGTGGCAGTGAACTGCTTCTGTAGCAAAACTACAAACAACTTGTACCTGCTGCGGCTGGCTCCGTCTGTTTTTCTCTCTTTCAAAGTTTTTTTTAGCACTTTGTGAGCAAAAGTTGCCCATCCATGGGAATCCACCTAGCTGGGAATGAGCGTAAAAATTCTTTAAAGGTACGTTTTCCTCGGTGCGACTATTGCGAAACGTTGAACGACAATCGTTGGTTATAAAATATACCATTTTGCTCGGAGCGTCTACGATTTGTTGATTTTCACTAGTCGTTCACTCCAGTGAGTGAGAGGTTGGGGGTTGGAGAAGGTAGGAAGCAAGAGAAATGCATAGCTATCATTGCGAGCCACAATGTGATCGTGAGTCTCATTTTCGCCACGGCTGTTCTAGATGAAGATTGTGTTTAACAGAATGAGTTTAATGAGTAGACGTAAAAGATTACTTAAATGCCTTTGATTGAGGAGATGGAAGACGACGAAATACTTCTCCATACGTATGGGATGAAAAGAGCCAAAAAAAAAACACCGTCTGCTTGAGCTCAATAATGAAGAGAGACTGTATCAAAAATTTAAATAACTTAATTTTCCAACTTTATTGACAAACTCAGCTCATATATTGTCCTTGACTCTTTGATCCTTGTAGGACGCATGTGACAGCTGCCACAGTGAGGGATGATTCGCCACTTCCTCGAGAAGAATTTCATCATCCGCGTCAGAAAACGAAGGAGCCATGATACACGTCTTTCTCACAATAAACGTTAGCGACTATATTCAACCTTTTCCTGAACGACTACTCAAGACGTACGATCGTCGTTAACGACTTTAGCGGCAGTCGCTCGAAGGAAAACAGCTCCATATGAAATACAAAGAAATAGTGCTCAACGATTATCGTTGCACGATCATCGTTGAACGATCATCGTGATAGTCGCACCGAGGAAAACGTACCTTTAGATGGATGCAGCGCTAGGGTACGTCTTTATCCATAAGGATAAAAATCCTCTTGTAATCATAACCAGCTGAGCATTACTGCCCGTGTCTCACGTCCTGAACCGAGAGTTCCCTACTGCTTATAACCACGCCTCTTAGGTCTGCTCGGACCGGCACGGCGGCTGCAGCGTGCGGCACGGCAGCATATTACATGTTCTGAAAACATTATCCTATGGCACTGCAGGGGTCTTTACTGTTTATAATACTGGATACTGTAATCGTGGTTACCACTATCGCTATTATCTCTGATGGCGATGGCGATGTAAGTACACACTAGGCCACTCTTCGTTCAGTCTGGACAACTGCTGAATTGCCATAGAGCAGCATTTCTCAAATTATGTTCCAGGGTTCCGTGAGTCCTATATGATTTTAAATTTTATTTTATACTTTTTTACTTGGTTATTTAACGACATTGTATCAACTACTAGGTTATTTTGCATCAGTGGGATTGATGATAGCGAAACGGTATTTGGCGAGACGAGGTCAGGGATTCGCCAAAGATTATATGACATTCGCCTTACGGTTGTAGAAAACCTCGGGAAAAAATCGAACCAGGTAATCAGCCCAAGAGGCAATCGAACCCGCGCCCGATTGCAACTCTGGATCGATAGGCAAGCGCCTTAGCCGACAGGGCTGCTCCGGTGGCTATTTTATACTTAGTGGATACTATAAAAATATATAAATGTTACGAAAATATGAATCAATAATAACAAGAAACCACCGATGATAATAATAATAATAATAATAATAATAATAATAATAATAATAATTATTATTATTATTATTATTATTATATTCGAAGAATATGAGTAATAATAAGTTAATATTCCAATAATACGCGTACTAACAATATGTTTAGGCCTAATAAACGTCTAAAACGGAAAATACCCGTAATACTTATCACTTTCATCACTGGATTCTCTGCGTATGTGTCGACTAAAACAAAATGCCGAAAAGACAAAATGCAGAAGTATAGCATAAATGAGACTACAACTTTCCGCCATAAAAGCAGATTTCAGGCTTAAAAAGCAAATACATTCGTCCCACTGAACAGAATTATTGAGATACTAGCTTTCACTTGTCTGTTAACTATTAAATACTAATAAAATATTACAAGGATTCCGCAGTTACACTTTAGATTAAAAGGGGTTTCGCGGTGAAAAAACGTTTGAGGAACACTGCCATAGAGGATAGAGTTTACGGATGTGTACACGTGACAACCGTAATCGCCATTAGGTCGATAATCTCCAGTAGAGACTAGTCTACCACTGGTATTAGTGTTTAGTTACAGGAATTGATAAGTAGGACATAATTTGTTTTGTGAGGGGACAGCCTATACATTCGCTTGTCCATGGCTGATCTTGCTCCATAGCTGACGAAAGGAATCCTGAAAAGTCCGATGTGTTGAACGTAGGGTAGTAGGCACATGCGGTACCCAGGACCACCCACTCACCCCCTCTGCGTCTCGCCCCGCAAAGAAACAGCTCAGGAAGTGAGACACGGGCAGTACATTAGCTTGTCCATGGCTGATCTTTCTCCATAGCTGACGAAAGGAATCCTGAAAAGGCCGATGTGTTGAACGTAGGGTAGTAGGCACATTCGGTACCCAGGACCGCCCACTCACCCCCTCTGCCTCTCGCCCCGCAAAGAAACAGTTCAGGAAGTGAGGCACGGACAGACACAGCTTTTATGTCTTGGAATTCGTCAGTAAGTTTCAAATATCCAATAATAATCTCCCTCCAGTATTGTTACAGTTCCGTACAACTTCCAACCGAATTCGCCGAGAATTGAACCCGAGTCTTCAGTGTGGAAACTGATGTCCCCCAGCTGTTGGGCTAATCCTATATCTCATGGTGATTAAACCAGAATCCATGCGCATTAAATACAGGCAATGTCGTAATTCTGTACCCTCTTGCTGGCGAAACTCTTGTGAAGCGAATAGTTATGTATAGGGGAGCCCGATTTAACACAAACTTGGTGCATAAATTAGAGTGCTGTGTTCTTGGTACTGTGCGAGATTCCAGACGTTTCTGCAACTCGTAAATCTGCCCCTACCCAGAGCTAGCAGAGCAGCCAACATAACATTAAATATACCGCGGGATTACGCCCATATTGTAAACCGAATTGCTGAAGCGAAACAAAATTTAGTGACATAATCCAGAGCCCTCCTCGAATAATTCTGAATTGCTGCCCCCAGCGCCATTATATTAAAGCGGACGCGTTTTGCGTAACCGAAAATTATTATTATTATCAGTGTTCCATAGGGAAATGCGATTTGAAACGGAATTTACAGCGTTTTAACCTCTCGGAAACAGAGACTCGGCGAACGAGAGGGAAATTTATTGCGATCCAACTGGCCGTGAGCTAATCATGTTACAAAAAACGGAAGAAATTCTCGCCATGTTTCAAATCATTGAAACATATGTGCAAAGTGGCTTCCTACAGATATAATATTTTATATTCTTTTTCCTTTTCTTAGTAACAGATGTTTTCTGTTCGATTCTTGGTGAATATTTATTATTATTTGCTTTCCAATGAAATTGGTTTGAATTCACGATTCAACTGTTCAACCAGTAACATACCAACACTACAAAATCAAATTATACCTTACGAACTATAGCTGAAAATTAAGGCAGCAAGCAAACAATTTATTTCAAATAAATGATTGGTAACTTAATTACTTCACAATATTTTATTCAATATTATAGTATTGCCACATTGTAGTACAGACATTCACGAAGCTTTAGGTGATTTTTTGCATTTCTTGAGATTACAGCGCTCCAACCGGCTAGCTACTAGGAGTACTAGCGACAATAGTCTGTGCCGATACCATTTCGCATTGTTGCTTGTAAAGACAAGTTGTGTACACTGTGAAATGTTCGTTACCGTTTGTGATAAACGTTTACTTACTTACTTTCACAAATGGCTTTTAAGGAACCCGAAGGTTCATTGCCGCCCTCACATAAGCCCGCCATAGGTCCCTATCCTGTGCAAGATTAATCCAGTCTCTATCATCATATCCCACCTCCCCCAAATCCATTTTAATATTATCCTCCCATCTACGTCTCGGCCTCCCTAAAGGTCTTTTTCCCTCCGGTCTCCCAACTAACACTCTATATGCATTTCTGGATTCGCCCATACGTGCTACATGCCCTGCCCATCTCAAACGTCTGGATTTAATGTTCCTAATTATGTCAGGTGAAGGATACAATGCGTACAGTTCTGCGTTGTGTAACTTTCTCCATTCTCCTGTAACTTCATCCCGCTTAGCCCCAAATATTTTCCTAAGCACCTTATTCTCAAACACCCTTAACCTATGTTCCTCAGAGTGAGAGTCCAAGTTTCACAACCATACAGAAGAACCGGTAATATAACTGTTTTATAAATTCTAACTTTCAGATTTTTGGACAGCAGACTGGATGATAAGAGCTTCTCAACCGAATAATAACACGCATTTCCCATATTTATTCTGCGTTTAATTTCCTCCCGAGTGTCATTTATATTTGTTACTGTTGCTCCAAGATATTTGAATTTTTCCACCTCTTCGAAGGATAAATCTCCAATTTTTATATTTCCATTTCGTACAATATTCTGGTCACGAGACATAATCATATACTTTGTCTTTTCGGGATTTACTTCCAAACCGATTGCTTTACTTGCTTCAAGTAAAATTTCCGTCTTTTCCCTAATCGTTTGTGTATTTTCTCCTAACATATTCACGTCATCCGCATAGACAAGAAGCTGATGTAACCCGTTCAATTCCAAACCCTGCCTGTTATCCTGAACTTTCCTAATGGCATATTCTAAAGCGAAGTTAAAAAGTAAAGGTGATAGTGCATCTCCCTGCTTTAGCCCGCAGTGAATTGGAAAAGCATCAGATAGAAACTGACCTATACGGACTCTGCTGTATGTTTCACTGAGACACATTTTAATTAATCGAACTAGTTTCTTGGGAATACCAAATTCAATAAGAATATCATAATTTCCCTCTTAACCGAGTCATATGCTTTTTTGAAGTATATGAATAACTGATGTACTATACACTTATATGTGATAAATGTTAACAATTAAAAATAGAATAATTGCAATAATATTATGGAACAAGAAGCAGGCGTTTGTAAGGTTGTTTCAGATAAAGAAAAGTTGAAGTGTATAGGTTCAAAATAGACCTATATAATACCAGATACTCTCAATGTATTGCTCTACTAAATTAGGTTGCTATTAAGAGAGAAATGTGGTTTTAGGTTTAATAATAAACTATATTCATTTCTTATGATTGCGAAAATCAAATATGTAGTGCTCATAAACGTGGCAGAAGATGAGAAGATAGTCGAAGTGACAAACCTTTAATGTGTTCTGGAGTTCATCTCAAACAGAGCTCCAAGACTTTGACCTCGAAGTCTGGTACTTACCTGTAAAAGAAAGAAAGAGTATTAGTTGAACAGAATAGTATAAAAATGAGATATACAGAGTGCGTTTCACATGGCAAGAAAATTGTAAAGATTCATCAAATCAAAAATTTATTGTTATCAACATATTCACCAATACATGCAGTTTATTTATGGAAAACAACATTATCCATATGAAGTCCTTGGCTTTCAATACAGGCATCGAGGCGTTTTCTGATGTTCGCCATCACTTTCACAGACATAGCTGGTGCAATTGCCACGATTTCTTCACGAATCGCTGTCTTCAGTTCGTCCAGTGTATGTGATCGATGTTTACAAACTTACGCCTTCAAATGGTCCCAAAGAAAGAAGTCGCAGGGCGCGAGATCTTACCGTAGCCTCGGACAATCTCAGTGCAATAGAATTTCGTCCAGGTGATTCCTTCTTTAATGTTGAACCTGTGATACGAAATGAAGCCACCCACCGCAAAATTGTATTCCGAGTTGGAATCCTAGCGTGACATCCGATGTCGAAATGAGTCCTGAGTGGCGATCACAGACTCTTCATTTTTCAAAAATGTCTCTACGATGAAAGCACGTTGTACACCAGACCAACACCATGTTCTCAACTGAAACTGCATTCTATGGCTGACCCAACAGTCGTGGTCCCCCTCACTATATCTCTCTCCTCGTTGCGTATCGATAGTTTGAAATCCATCCGTTCTTTCTGACGCACACTTTACTATAATTTATTGTTTCTAATCAACACAACACTATTAGGCCTACATGTATAATTATAAGACGCCAGATGCCGCACTGTTTTAAATACGCTCGGCTCTTTTCAATGACGTATTTGCCGGGATGAAAGTCAGCCCTGGTATGGAACAAATATTCGTTATTTAGTGCTGCCACCTCCAATTGAGTTGTCAACTGAATGGCACGGATGAGACCTTACCCCTTGTCCTTTGCACCACCGTGAAGATCCATCGAATGAATTACAAAACTCTTCTGCGCATGCCCATACAGAGGTAGTTGGCAATGGCTCGAATGACAAAGATATGCACAGTATACAGCAGGCATGCCAAAATCCTGCACATTGTGCAGTAGAGTTGGGCAACACGATTCTTTTTCAGAAGTTGGTTCCAACGATTCAATCACACATTACGAATCGATTCTAACGATTCGCTCACGATTCTTCCCAGACTGCGATTCCAACTATTCTTTTGAATCGTCAACGAGTTCACGAGTCTGCGATTCCAACTATTCTTTTGAATCGTCAACGAGTTCACGATTCTTCCCAGTCTGCGATTCCAACTATTCTTTTGAATCGTCAACGAGTTCACGATTCTTCCCAGTCTGCGATTCCAACTATTCTTTTGAATCGTCAACGAGTTCACGATTCTTCCCAGTCTGCGATTCCAACTATTCTTTTGAATCGTCAACGAGTTCACGATTCTTCCCAGTCTGCGATTCCAACTATTCTTTTGAATCGTCAACGAGTTCACGATTCTTCCCAGTCTGCGATTCCAACTATTCTTTTGAATCGTCAACGAGTTCACGATTCTTCCCAGTCTGCGATTTCAACTATTCTTTTGAATCGTCGCAAGACACTTTCCTTTGCAAACCACGCGTAGAACAAAAACGTTCTACATCTCTCGCATAGATGGCATAAGAGGCGAGACATTGGATTGTCTCTTTCTCATTGGCTGGAACCATTCAGTATGACCTCCATTAGTCTAAGAAATTACCCAAAATAATGTCTCTAAATTATAATTTATCAACTGAACCTTATTATGAAGTAAATTTTTTGCATTACATCTCTATTTAACTTTGCAAATTTCAGGTTCGTGTTCATTATTTTCCATACTTAACAAAATGCAGTACATATTTTGATTTCACTCTCGCTCGGGAGCATTCGACACGGTTCGGAAATGTCCGTTGACAAACAACTAATAGAATCGTGGGTTACGATACCATGCCGATTCCTTACTATTCTTTTGAACGACGATTCGATACGATTCTTTTGAACGACGATTCGTTGATACCACGAATCGATTCTTACGATTCTTTATTATTATTCGTTCGAATGAACGATTCGTTCATGAATCGACCCAACTCTATTGTGGAGTAGTCTCTCTGCGATGTGCAAACTCTATTCCCCTACCTGGAGGGAGTGAATTGCCTTGGAGGGGAACGCGATAGGGCTATACAGACCTGCAACAGCATATCAGCTTTTCATTCAGTAACGCAATTTCAGTAAGGGTGCTGATTTGGCTGTGTCTGTGAATGAGTTATGATAAATAAAGTGAGGAGTTCACAGATAACGGAGAAGAGAAATTACAAATCATATAACATAATTGTTATAATGTTTTCCTCAGTCAACAATAATAATTATTTTAAAATGAAAGGCTTTCATCAGCCCTTGTCGAGGTAATAGTCTTGTGACAGTTTAGATGAGATTAGTAAAGTTCTCAAAATATGATATTGCGAGCGCTTATTTCTTAATCTGTACTCTCATGGCAAAACGAACTTGACAATGGCGTTGTTTTGGAGTCTGTACTAACACAGCCATCAAAGATTAGACGACTTACGACTTTCATTTCATAAGCTGGTAAGTGATGAGAATATAGTGAGGAATACATGTGAGGCTCTTGAAGTTGTAAGGAGCGAAGAAAACAACTGTTTGCAAGGCGGAAAAATTTTCTGGAAAAATATATAATAGAAAATTTTCCGTCTCACGTCACTATATTATGCTGATATACTTACATTAATAAACCTTTCAACCTGACATAAATAGAATATCGTCGCTTCACAGCTTGTGAACTACACTTTTAATTTCTTTCAGTAACGCTTCCATCTTGTCGATATTTGCTCTCAACGTTTTCCAAATAAACTATATGTGAATTTAAATTCTAAGCTTAATTTATATTATTTATTAATATTAATGTTAATTTATATCGACATACAGCAAGGAAATGATTTCAGTGTAAAAACTTCACAATGTCCAACTGCATGTAATTAATTGGAAGTATAATACTGGGTGTTCAGTTCAAAATGTGTCATGGCTCGCTGTATGCCGTCATGTGGCTAGCCTATGACCCTAGATAATTCAATCTTCCTACACTTCCGCAGAGGTGTATAACCTAAGAGGCAGAGAAGTTGCCTGGCAAGTACGGCGTTCATTCTGAAGAGTACGTACCGATACGTACGGTAACGCCGGTAGTGGCAGGAATGTGAACTGTTTGGAAATACGTACTGTCGGGATATGGGGAGAGGGTCAAGACGATTACTTACGTATTTGTTGACATTAACTTCGACGGTCAACATGGACACGGAGCATTTGATTTGTGTTGTGGAATGTTACCGTACGCAACCGATGATAACAAATACCCTGCGTACGACTTGCCGGCGCAAAACACAGTTCGAAAGAGGTTATGGTAGCACACAGACCGTACAGACCGCCATCTGTTGCTACGACGTTCAAGTTATACCGTACACGTTCTCAAGTTCAGATTGAAGAACGTCTTAAACAATAGGCAACTTCTCTAACATATAAGCTGAAACTCGCTTCAAATCGGTGACTCAACAACATTGACGTCATGACACACTTTGAAATGAACACCCAGTATTTTCTTGAACATTTATGTACCAAGGTCCCAATAAATAATAATGCTTGACGAACAATGAAAGAGTAGGGTCTATTACTTTAAAATAATTAATACCTACTATGTAAAATGAAATACTTGTTCGTTTTTCGTTGTTTCGAAATTACTGCAATATTTTTTTCTCTTCAAATACTGTATAAAAATCATATTAATAAATTATGCTTTACAAACCACTACTTTGTGAAGTATAACTGAGTAAGCCTAAAGTTTCTTGCATTACAATTGTCAAATATAGACACTGATAATAAGCGTGTTTTTTTTCTTTCTGCTAAGTGTTTTTTAATGTACAAATGTCTATTTAATCCAAACCTAGAAGCGCAGAATAGATTATTGTACACCCCTCCAGCTAAGAACGGGTAAGAGCAACGCTTGAATGATGCAATCTGCACAGACCGGCGATCCGCGCACAAAACTGCACATTTAGGACCGTATTCATAGACATTCTTAGCGCGGGCTTTCGGTGGATGATCAGCGAACTAACGTTTTTCGTATTCATAAACCAGTGTTAGCGATATGATATGATATGAATCCTGTTTAGCACATTCGTAGCGCGGGCTAGCGAAATGTCTATGAATAGCACCCTTAGCGTCTGATTTCTGGCATGCCTGGTGTACAGCCATACATCAGCGCATGAGCGGGCGAACGGCATTGTTGTTCTGACACGGAATGGTGCTGTAGTTCAAATCCATGTTCTACTGGAGTCAGTCCATGATAAAACCAGATTTTTTATAATATTTGTGATCTTATAGCGCTCTGAATGTAAGTTGAAATAAGATTTAATTATATTTTATTTAGGCAGTGCCATGGCACGAGGGCACTACCCCTAAAGCCGCCCCTGTTTATCGGACAACTAAGCGGCGGTCAAGCTTCTTACATAAGGTGTTGGAATTGTCGGTCTTCGACTTGTGTAAACTGTTGATATCTTAATAAAGTTCCCGTAGACTTGGTGCAGATCGTGTTCAGAAACTGATGAATTTTCCTGGAGAATGTTTTCTTTTAATTCTCCCTCGATGTGTGGGTTTGACTTACACATTTTATAGTTTAACTTTCCTCACACATAAGTCACGATGATTGAGCTAGAAGGAGATAGCTGGTCATACGTTATGTGTAATTACTCTATCTTGAAAAACTTCAGATGCAGTAGCCTTAGATTCAAGTTCCGTATGAGCTACCGCGGAAAAATTAAAAGAAAACATTCGCACGAAATTTCGTTAGTCTCTGAAGACGAACTGCTCTTGGTCAACGTAAACTTTATCACAAGATGTCAGCAGTGTACACAAGGCGAGTGGCAACACCTTCTGTAAGGAGTGCGTACGTTTAACAAAAAGCTTCCTTACCAGTGATGCCAACTTAGCCATTTTATGGCTAGATTTAGCCTTTTTTAATTGGCAGTTAGCTATTAGAATATCATGGATTTATTAATTTGTCCTACAGAATAATGTCTGTAACGTTGACAATTAATATTTGAGGAGAAAAATTCGCTCCGGCGCCGGGGATCGAATCCGGGTCAATGGTTCTACGTACCAAGCGCTCTAACCACTGAGCTACACCGAATTCAATCCACAGCACCGGATCGAATCCTCCTCCTTCAATGTTTCCCTTTGTGGCCTGACTCCAAATTAAGCATATATGTTGACGTATGTGTCTAGTGTCAACTGCCATTATACTAGGAGAGCACTCAGTTGAGTGACTTATTCTCCTCAAATATTAATTGTCAACATTACCGAGATTATTCTGTAGGATAAATTAATAAATCCATAATATTCTCATAGCTAGCAGTGCATCATAACTGCGGAATCCCGGCCAAATAAGTCACTCAACTGAGTGCGCTCCTAGTATAATGGCAGTTGACAATAGACATATACGTCAACATATATGCCTAAATGCTGGTTCACAATAAACCGGAAACGAGAATCGGAACGAAAACGAAAACGGTAAAACTGTTAAAATGTGTACATTTAAATGTGAGCATTCACAATTAACGGAAAGCTTGCCGGAGCCCAGGATCGGGAACGGAGAGTTGGCCAAGTTTCAACTTTGGCGTTCACGTTTCCGATCACAGCCCACTAGATTCATTTTATTGCCATCTAAAAGCTATTTTGTCGTCGTATATTTTGCAGCAAGAAGACCGTGACACAACTTATGCATCATTTTTTTCTGTGCTGTGCATCATGGAGCAAGTTTTATTTGATGAGATTCTAATATTGAGTGTTTGAAGGAGAATACGTGGCTTTTAATAGTTGCATCTTTGAACACCGATCGTAAGTGAATCATATTTTATTACTGTATTGGTTGTATTACACTACATATTCATGCTTCAATTCAAAACTACTACTGTTGTGTTCATTTTTGTTCTATTACAAATGTTTTTTTCTTAATTATTTTACGTTATGGTAGACTTAAAATAGGTTGTGATAATAAAGATGCATGGGCATATTTATAGTACCGTACCTAATGAAATGTTTCAGTTGAAATTTCGAAGTTGGTTAACTTGTGTTTATGTTGGCTGCCTTGTACTCATGAGAGAACGCCATTGGTCAATTATACACAAATAACATCAGAATGCGTAATATCGACTTTACATATCGTTATTGACATGCATATCGATATGCATAGTCGTCTACGTTCTCAGTTTATTGTGAATCAAAAATTTTCATATTCACGTCCTCTGCTTCTCGTTTTCATTCTGGTTCTCGTTCCCGGTTTATTGTGAACCAGCCTTAACCTGGAGTCAGGCCACAAAGGGAAACACTGAAGGAGGAAGATTCGATCGAGTGCTGTGGATTGAATTCGGCGTAGCTCAGTGGTCAGAGCGCTTGGTACGTAGAACCAAGGACCCGGGTTCGATCCCCGGCGCCGGAGCGAATTTTTCTCCTCAAATATTAATAGTTAGCTATTAGTTTGCGAAAAAAGCTACTAGTGACATTCCTAGCCATTTTTATAATATGATTTAGGTTTTTATAGCAATTTTCAGTTTTCACTAATTTTTAAATCTCTTGCACAATAGTAATATGCGTTACAAGAGCGGTATGTTGAAGTTTTCATGTTCGAGGAAAAGTTAGAAAAAGCGAAACGTAGTTGAGCTTTTTTAATTTCCCAGAATTGAAAGAAAACATACCGCTCGTGTATCGTACATATTTTGTGCGAAGATCGTTTATTACATACCTGAAAGAGGAATTTCTAATTACGTGCAATGAAATCTCCACCTTGGTTTCTGTTCAATGACGGCAAATTTGCAAAACAAAAATATCTATCTTCAATATTGTTGCTTTAAAATGTTTCACAAATGCAGTAACTTTAGTGGAGTTGTAGAGTTTACTTAATTTTTGCAAATATTAAAAAAATTAATTAACAGTGCAATTTAGGTGAAATTGCAGTGGTAAGTTTCCAATTTATAATTATTACTATATTGAACGTCTCTAAAAATAATATGTTAAAAGCCTAAAGCAGTAAAATCAATATGTCACTTAAGCGGTAAGAAAAGTGAAATTATTATGTGTGTTAGGTTGGGAATACTGAATGTGGAATTTTAGACTTTTCGCGGATTGGTTTTGTGCGGAAACCAAGCAAATAGGCACGATCTCGCACAAAATTAATTAAACTAGCAGTGGCAGTAGCAGTAGTAGCAGTAGCATAATTGTCAATATGACAGATATTATTCTGTAGGACAAATTAATAAAATCTTTAATAATTTATACTGGCGAGTCCTGCATATTGTTTATATTCACATAAAATAATTGAAACATTATTAAATATTTTTTTCCTTTTTTGTCACATTTTTCTGATTTACGGATATCACATAAAAATAAATATTTTCCCAATTTTTAGCATCTAAAAATCGGAGCCCTATTTATAAGCATCTGTTTCAACGCGGTATAATGCAGATGACTGACAAACCGACGCCTCGGAACCTCGCGGTATAACCGGAGAGCTTTATTCGCTTTAAAATCAATACTTGTTTAGGGAACAGTGGATCACTAGCAAGATAAACAATTTGAGTCTTTCCTCTTGAAGGAAGATGGGGGAGACAGAACTTGCGATTCCAAAGCCTCCTGGTACAGCAGTGCCGCACCACAGCTTTATTAAAATTTACCAATGGTGCGGGATACTGAGATGCGTTCATCCATCAAGTTGCAGCAGCAGAGGTTCTGTATGTGCGGGTATTGTGAACCCTGACAAGCAGAATTGTCTGCTCCGTCTAAGGAGGCCGTATACAAATCCTGCAGTATATTCCCAACAAAGCCGAGACAAAGCCGTCTGCGTTCTGCTGTCAGACTCGCAAGACAGAGGGCTCTGGCGACGCGTCCGATACAACAATGTCGTGAACGCGCGCGCAACCAAAAATATGAAAATTTACCTAATTGTAGGTCTTGGAAAAGAAGACACTGCTAGTTCCTGTCAAGAATAGACTATCAAAATTCTAGGGAAAGCTTTTGTGTTTACTGGTGTAAAGAATTCAGGTTCTATTCAAAGAAAAGAGCGTCTTGAGAGATTGCGAGAATATTTTACCAGAGAGTGTAGCGTTAACAGAGAACAAAAGAACACCGAAATGCGTAATGTTATATGTTAAAAAGACAGGAAATACGTAATGGTGGCTACATGATTATGGCTCTTCTTCACATTTTACGCATGCGTCAACTGAAACTTTGTGAAACGGAAGTTAATTAAGACCTTCTCTTAACTTAAATGTTTATAATTACACATCCGGAAGGATAATCCTCCAAGCAAAAGTTTGTGCTTCTAATATCTCAACATATTATAAACTTCGTTTACAAATAGCAAAAGCAAGCCTGTGGAATGAGATATGGCTCCTAGGCGTTTTAGCTTTCAGATGAGTAGAGTTCCAACGATTTAGAACTGTCTACTAGAGCCATCTTCAGGAGCATAGATAACTGAAACATGTGTTCCCTGCGGTAGATGAATGCTTAGACCAGTGATGTCAACTGATGCCCATAGGAGCAAGCGCGCGCTTTAGAGCCCAGGAGAGCTGTACAGCGGAAAGGAAAGAGACAGACGAAAGAGGTAGTATATGCCGCTTGGTCGAGCTATATACAGGGATGGCCAGCACTGATTCAATAGATAAAGGGAAGATAACTTATTAAAACAGTATCTATGTTAATTTTTAGATTTGTCTGAGAAGTATAAGTGCATTATAAGAATGTAAGTTTTAATTTTAATGTTCATTTTTCACAAGTTTGCTTTTTTGTTCAAAAGGGATATTTTATCAACTTTTTTTACAGAAAAGTTAAATTTTCAGATATGTTTGTTTAGTAGCCTGACAGGTACTAAAATAATGTTTTCGTAATTCTAATATATCTTAAATACGTAGTACTGAAGATAGCGTATTAACATTTTTGAAAATATTCGCATGGAAAATGTTTGTAAGGAATTGAATTAACGAAGCAAATACTGTAGCTTCAGCAGATTTCGAGATAATTTAATATTCTGATAACAGATAGTTGCGCACCAATATCACCTAAAAGCTTAATGCGATAAGAGTTTTATTATGTAATATTAGTTACAGTTAAAACATATACCTAGACAACTTTGCTTTGTACTCTAATATTGTTTTGATTACTTTTATAAGGCTGAAGATACCATCAATATCAAATTCAACTTAACATGTCATATTCAGTGTCTTCCTTTGGGATAACTCTTTATTAATGACGTATTTAATTCACTTAGTACAGTATAGTTGTAGTTATTATGGAATTTGTGTGAATATTCTTTCTTTACTCTTTATTATGTTATTAACGTTTAAAACACAACTACAATATTAGGCTAAGAAATAAGTGTTAGTACTTTTGTTTTACTGACAATATAGAAAATAACAAACAGAAAGAAGCCATATAAAAATAACGACATAAAATTTCACGTTCCGTTCGAAGTTTGTGCACCACTGCTTTCTTAATCCAACAGGCTGCTTATTCCTCCTAGCATACCTAGCGCTTAATGCCCGGGCAAGACGTCAAGGTCAGAAAAATGCGCTTGCTTTGACATCACTGGCTTAGACCATTAGCTTTTCACGCTTTTATTCTAGAAACAACAGAGATATTTTTAAATATGTATAATTTGTTTAATACTCTGGTATTAGATTTTTAATTTTTATTCTAGGAACAAAATAAATACTTTTAATTAAGTTATGTATAATTTGTATAATACTCTCGTATTAGATCTTTAAATTTATTCCAGAAACAACAGAGATATTTACTTACTTACTGGCTTTTAAGGAACCCAGAGGTTCATTGTCGCCCTCACATAAGCTCGCCATTGGTCCCTATAATGAGCAAGATTAATCCATTCTCTATCATCATATCCCACCACCCTCAAATCTATTTTAATATTATCCTCCCACCTACGTCTCGGTCTCCCTAAAGGTCTTTTTCCCGCCGGCCTCCCAACTACCACTCTATATGCATTTCTGGATTCGCCCATACGTGCTACATGCCCTGCCCATCTCAAACGTCTGGATTTAATGTTCAATATATTCGCAGCTACCCTCCATATCTGGAGGCCATCTCCTCGATCCGCAACCTGAGGACGCGCCATGCCGTGGTGATAGGGACCCACAATACATGGAGAAGCAACAGAGATATTTTTAATTATGTATAATTTATGTAACACTCTGGTATTGAAATTTTAAATTTTGTTTTAGAAACATCATAACTATTTTAGTGAGTTATGTATTATTTCTGTAACACTAGTGTAATTTTATCAAAACGGAACTGTCCCCGAACACGAGCTTTGCTCTTTATGTTTGATTTGTTATTATTATTATTATTATTATTATTATTATTATTATTATTATTATTATTATTATTATTATTAAATAAATAAATCACAATTAAGATTAGGTCAGTAAAGTTCTCAGGAAATTATGTGTGTCAGATTGTTTCAGAACTTATTCCCTAATCAGTTTATCATAAAAATTAAACCGGACTTCGACGTATAGTGCTATATCATTCCACCATTGCTCCCTTATCGCCATCCATTCATGTCACCGTCTTTGAAATGTCTGTGTAGTTTGCTGAGATACGGTTTACAGCAAAATGCGTGAAAAGAAAGCAGCTGTGATGAAGGCAAGATAAGGAGGCAGTTGTTTTATATAATTACACATCATCTCGATTAAGTAATTACTATTGGCTGCCAAGCTCTGACCCCCAGGAGAGCCAGCGAGGGCACTGGGGGTTGGGGGGGGGGGCAGACCGCCCGCTTCCGTGTCTGCCGACTTCAATTCTCCGGATCCAATAAAACGCAGACATGAAATAATATATCGCAGCCTGGATCACAAATAACATGAGTTATGGCGGGCCTCTTGACCACAATGCCAGGCATCAATTCAGAGGGAAGCGCACTCAGAGGTCCGTGAAACCACGTCGACCAGCGAAATCGAATTAGGCTGCGCTAATCGTCGCATTGTGGATGGTGATCAGCAGAAACAAACTATGGCATCTGATTACCTGACGGGCCACCGTTGTGGAATAACGATTAGCATATCTGATAGTGAAACGGAGCTGTCCCTAATTAAAATCCTGGTTAGGACAAGTTGAGGTTGTTTCCGAGGTATTCCCTCAACCAACTGATGCAGAATCGAAGTTTGCAGATTCTGGAATAAAATTAGATCGGTCGTTAATTCTCTGTGTAAATTGCGGAGCAAAATGATGACTGCACGTAAATTGCGGAGTAGGGGAGAGAATGTGTGCACGTAAATTGCGGGGTAGGGGAGAGAATGGGTGCACGTAAATTGCGGGGTAGGGGAGAGAATGGGTGCACGTAAATTGCGGAGTAGGGGAGAGAATGGGTGCACGTAAATTGCGGAGTAGGGGAGAGAATGGGTGCACGTAAATTGCGGAGTAGGGGAGAGAATGGGTGCACGTAAATTGCGGAGTAGGGGAGAGAATGGGTGCACGTAAATTGCGGAGTAGGGGAGAGAATGGGTGCACGTAAATTGCGGAGTAGGGGAGAGAATGGGTGCATGTAAATTGCGGAGTAGGGGAGAGAATGGGTGCACGTAAATTGCGGAGTAGGGGAGAGAATGGGTGCACGTAAATTGCGGAGTAGGGGAGAGAATGGGTGCACGTAAATTGCGGAGTAGGGCAGAGAATGGGAGCACGTAAATTGCGGAGTAGGGGAGAGAATGGGTGCACGTAAATTGCGGAGTAGGAGAGAGAATGGGTGCACGTAAATTGCGGAGTAGGGGAGAGAATGGGTGCACGTAAATTGCGGAGTAGGAGAGAGAATGGGTGCACGTAAATTGCGGAGTATGGGAGAGAATGGGTGCAGGTAAATCGCGGAGTAGGGGAGAGAATGGGTGCACGTAAATTGAGGAGAAGGGAAAAGAAGCTATGAAAATGGTAGGAGGCACTGAAACTAGGTTAACAAGTTCCTTCCCAGATTTAGGACTGGCAGATTTAATAGAAAACCTGGTGTGGTTAAATTTGCTTTACTATTATTTAACTATATCACTGACTTAGTTCACGTCATGTTATATTAACGAAAATTTCATGGCTGTGATTTCGGTTACTTTGAGTTACGATAGTTGTATTCACACTAGACGGATGTATACGGAATAACCCAAGTAGGAATGAACTGTTCAACTATTATAAACAGCTGATTAGTGAACGTCTCTGCGCTCTTCATTTGTTTACCCCACTCCTTTCCCTTCGTAACTTCACCGGTATATTCATTCCGGAATTTACATGTACCTTTCCCTAGCCCATGACGAGGCCAAAGATAAGAAATGTGTTTTTGTCCGGAATTTGCATACGCTCAGGAGAATTTCTGGGTAACTTTCGGCGTCGGACCTCGGACTCATTTTGTCATCATAATTTCACTTTCCTCTTTCATCATCATCTCCGTTTTCCCCATATTTTGAGCTTGCTCCCTCATAAACTTGTTAACTTTTTCATGTTTTCTCTCTTTTATTTTATTGCTGAAACTCATGTTTACAATATCATGCTCTTTCAACTACATTCCTCAATAAATAATATATATTTTTTAAATTTTGTGTTAGATATTTGACCATTTTTTAAAATGAATTTAATTTTAATCAGACAATCTATCAAAGGTAGAGAAATGATTTTGCATCATATTGTAGATATGACATGCATAAATACACACAAAAAATGTCATTACATAATGTTGGATACTTTTTGAGTTATGAGGGAAAAGCTTCATCACTGCACATTGAATTTTGAATTAAAAAATATATATAAATAATTCTTTATTTTGATCGTAAAAATATGTTTATCATATGAGGGGTTCACAACCAGAGTGGACCAAGTCCATCTGGAATAGTTCTGAGATATTGAGTCTTAAAGTTCCTGGCTCACGCTTAGCAGCCTTCACCTTCCATAGGAAATGCTGCCCTCTGTGGAGTAAAAAATGAGATATGGACTTTGTTTGTTATGGTAATCAATAAAGCTAAGTTTTCTTCATCCGAAATTGTATTAATCCACAAACTGATCACAGGTGAACTTGGTCCACTCTAGTTGTGAGCCCCTCATATAGCAGAAGGACAGTGTTTTACACATACTAATTTTCATTATTGTACAAGATACAGCAATGGAGGGGGAAAAAATGTTCAATATTTCTCAAAATTTTACTCCTTTTAGCTGTACCTAACCCCTTCAGCTACTTACACTATTTTTATACGTTACTTTAATACCATAAACTTGCTATCAACTTATAGCAACACAATGCACGATTTAGAAATGAGTTGTTTAGAAAACAAGATTGCTATCACCATGGCAACGGCAGCAAATGACGTCAGACCTAGGGAGTCAATTGCACGCTGAATGTAACTGCTGTGCAAGAAATGAGATAGATTAGGAAAGGAAATGCAGAAATGAGGGAGTGTACTGTGTTTTATAGTTGCCATAAAAGAAACATACAGTATATTTAATCTCCGAGACTAGACAAGATGGCAAGCGAGGAGTTGGAACACCAAGATCAAGTTTGAAAGATGATGTGTATGAAGCGAGGGTTCTCGAGGACGGAACTGGGGGAGTGTGGCAGTGAATGGAGAAGAATGAGGGATGTTTTTGAAGAAGACTAATGTCTACAAATTGCAGTCGTGCCAGTGATGATGAAGAAAAATACATAGCTATAAATTAAATCATTTAATGTAAATCCAAATATGAAAATAAATTTTTGGCCCAGCTAACCTACGGATCCGAAGATCGTGGGTTCAAATCTGGCATAGGGCTGTGGATTTTAAAGTTTCATAAATACTTTTCGTGGCTTCCTTTGTAAGAGAAGTAAAACTGTGGGAGCAGTGTCCTAGATTTACAGTAACTTATGCTAAAGCACTCTGTTCGTAACAGAGGTCTGTATACAAAATGTGTGTCATCATTTCCACTCAGAGTGCTGCATTGGAGTTAAATCGCTCGCTTGAACTCAGTCGAGTGTCGCACCCTCGAGTGAGATACGATCGGTCGTGATACGCTCGTAATAAATAGAAGCACAGTACAAGGTCATCTCACCGACTTGTCTTATCTTGTATGGAAGGCGACAGATAAGATACACATATGTTTTGCTCACACCGTAAAAATAAGGCTTTATTTTCTGCGTTTATGACAAATGTTTAATGGAACAGTCAATGGAACGTACCAAAACAGGAACATGAAGTTATAAATAAAATAGTATGGAAAACTTCGATATACAGTTATTATTGCTAATTAATAATTATTCAATATTTGATTTACCACATATATAATATGATAGGTCCATACATAGTGTTCCGCCTATATACTGCGACAATGTAGAAACGTTTTACAAAATATTATTGATATAGCAGTAGATTAATAACTATATTAGTACAGAGATAACGTCACAGAAAATATAATAAAACAATCATGCGGCACAACTGTTACAGACGCAAAGATTGATACACTATAGAGATTATTATTATTATTATTATTATTATTATTATTATTATTATTATTATTATTATTATTATTACTAGAAAACTTGATACAGTTCTTGCATTATCGTGACTGTGCTCTTCGTTTATAATGATTATATTTACATCCAATAACATCTATCAGATGTGGCAAAAACAAAATCACTCCTGTGTGTGTGTGGGGGGGGGGGACATTTACCTACAACATTTATATTGCATTTTAAAGCAAGTTTTGTAGTTGTACTATGGAGAGGTTAGTTAAACACTGCAAAGTTTTTGAAATGATAAACATCTATGATGTTACTACACAGTTCATTACTGTAACAAGAACGAATGTCTAACGCTCGGCTTATACCGTTCTAGGATTTATCGCTCGTGACAATTTTACCCATCATGCATGTGCGCTACCTATCGAATTATGCTATGAACTACTTGGCGCTCGAGCGAAAACGTCCGATGCAGACCTCTGATTTCCACACGTTGAATTTCGGCGTTGAATAAACTCTGCATTTGAAAATTTTCGTTGATATTATTACTATTTTTTTTTATTTCTAGATTTCATATAGAAGTCATTTTTCATAATAACAATACGTAAGATATATATGCATATGCATTTATTTACACTGCAAGTGGGCAAACACCCGGAGTAAAAGGCATGGCATACACTCACGTTTTCAGTCGTTCTGACGGTTATTCTGGTTATGTTTTCCTATTTACATGAGCATGGAAATTTGGTGAGGAGAAAAAATTAATTAATAGTAAATATTTTTCAATTTTGATTGATTTGAACAGTGCTGCGGAAAATTTTATACTGGAAATGTTATCGCGGGAATAACTGAGAGAGAGAGAGAGAGAGAACGAGGCAGAAATAAGGTGGAGGGGGGGGAGAATAAAATTTACGGCAAACGGCTACAGCATCGGTTTTCCATGTCGCAAACACGGGTTAGAATCGCGTTAAGTTCAAAAGGAATTTCTGTTGGACAAGGACGATGCCATAGAAGTTTCTGCTGCATCAGTTGACACAGTACCGCTCTCTGCATTACTGCCCTCTACAACTGCTTTAAACCCGTCAACATTAGTAAACAAAATTTTCAAAATAACATCTTGCTACCATTAATTCTACAGGCGCTAGTTAATTTTGCAATTGGTACAGCATCGTTACGTAACTGATAAAACAGGGAATCTTCTATTATACACACGTATTTGAGTCCAAAAAATGTTTTTTTTTTTATATTACAATCTTTAGTATGATATGTATATCTTCATTTACATTCCAAATGGGCAAATACCCGATGGCAGTGGTAACCCAATTACGCAAAAATAATTAAAATTAATAACAATAAGTTAAAATAGCTTAATTAATAAGTAAACCAAATTTTTCATTACAACCTGAGTTACCGCCATCCACGGAGCATATTTTCGAAGACGTTTTGAGCAAAAGATTTTATATAAAAATGGGTCCCACTTTCAGTATTTTCAGAGTTAAACTAATTTGAAGTTTTATATATATGATATGCGTAATAAATCACTTTGTGATTTAAAGACGGCGCCCATACCGTCGGATCCCGGCCAAACAGTCACTCATCTGAGTGCACCTCAACACATGTATGGACTTCGGTCCTGCGTTCATAGACATCTATGACGTAGTGCAGAGGGCGGCCACTAGAGGGAACCCAAGAGATGGAGCTTAATCTGAGACGATTCTAAACGGCGTCGGGATTGTATCCGGCGTGGCTTAGTGGATAAAGCGTCAGCACGTAGAGCTGAAAACCCGGGTTCAAATCCCGGCGCCGGAGAGAATTTTTCTCCGTTCCATCTCTCTTTCATCATGTGATGACGCAGAATATCTGCGTGGAAATATCATATGTACTTCGGTACATCAAAATATATATGATATGCGTAATAAATCACTTTGTGATTTAAAGACGGCGCCCATACCGTCGGATCCCGGCCAAACAGTCACTCATCTGAGTGCACCTCAACACATGTATGGACTTCGGTCCTGCGTTCATAGACATCTATGACGTAGATGCCACTAGAGGGAACCCAAGAGATGGAGCTTAATCTGAGACGATTCTAAACGGCGTCGGGATTGTATCCGGCGTGGCTTAGTGGATAAAGCGTCAGCACGTAGAGCTGAAAACCCGGGTTCAAATCCCGGCGCCGGAGAGAATTTTTCTCCGTTCCATCTCTCTTTCATCATGTGATGACGCAGAATATCTGCGTGGAAATAACATATGTACTTCGGTACATCAAAATATATATGATATGCGTAATAAATCACTTTGTGATTTAAAGACGGCGCCCATACCGTCGGATCCCGGCCAAACAGTCACTCATCTGAGTGCACCTCAACACATGTATGGACTTCGGTCCTGCGTTCATAGACATCTATGACGTAGTGCAGAGGGCGGCCACTAGAGGGAACCCAAGAGATGGAGCTTAATCTGAGACGATTCTAAACGGCGTCGGGATTGTATCCGGCGTGGCTTAGTGGATAAAGCGTCAGCACGTAGAGCTGAAAACCCGGGTTCAAATCCCGGCGCCGGAGAGAATTTTTCTCCGTTCCATCTCTCTTTCATCATAATTTGAAGTTGTTAATTTCTTTTATTTTGTATTAAAGGTAAAATGATATTACAAATAGAGAAAGAACTATTTAGAAGTATAATTTATTGAATTAGCTGGTATTCTGAAGCTAAAAATGTGTTGTGAATTCCATAGTTACTTCACACAGATTTCCTTTTTTTCAATTATTAACTACAAAATTACATTTTTCTTACGTATTTATCAACAGTAATCTCACTAGAGATTTTGATTTATCTAGAGAAAATCAAAACTCAATCAAAATCAAAACTAACCTGTCACATAATACACACCTAATCTAACCTAACCTGTCACATAATACTATACACCTGTAGTAACATTCCTCACGTTTAGTATAATTTTGTTTGCATGTCTTGCCATCCTGCTACGCCCCGTGTGGGGTGCCATCGAGTGGAAGTGGATCGTGATGACGGAAGCAAAATATGGAGACTTTCATAATTATATTTAGTTCATTCAGTGTATGTTTTGTGATATATTAAATAAGTTAATGTAGTGATAATTCCATACATATAATGCAAAAAGAACTGAAATGTGTTTTGGCTGTGATAAAAGTGTTGAAAATTTCTTTATGGCGCCACATTGGCAATGATATATGTGTGCAATATTCGTTACATTGACGGGGGGATTTCGTTACATTGGCGGGTGGATGCTCCACCTTGTCCAAAATGGTCTCTCTAAATATAGGATTAAAGAGAAAACGCAGAAAAAACAACGGGGGGAAAAAAAATAGGAAAGGAGAGGAGTTGAAATATTGGGGAAAAAGTAACTGGAAATTGGAAAGGAAGAAGAGTATGATTTGGATTAGAAAATGAGCATCCACGCCAATCAGAGGGCCTCGTGTCTCATACTTTATTTAAAATGCAGTTGATGAGAGTGAGTCGAGCCTCGCCATCTCCACGGGCCACTCACTGCTATCGAATTGCCTGCACTTTGATACATTTCCAAGAAGCCCCGCTGGCCGGCGCGCGGAGTGGAGCGAAAAGTAGTTCACGTACAAAAAGGAAACGAAGACGTACTACCATCTACGTGATATTTTCTTTAACATCAGCGCCATATTCGGAAACCATCCACGAGCTTGTCATCTTCACAGTATAACCACAGTATAGTATATACAGTCACGAAGCTTGAGTTGTGAGGGTGCTAGGAACAATAGACTGTGCCGGTACTATTTCGCATTGTCTGTAATGAGGCGATAGTAGCGATCCTAGTGGTTAGCAACTATCTATGGATGCATATTTATTACGTATTGAGCTTCGTGACTGTATATACTAGACTGTGGTATAACAGTCTCTCTCGTTGTCAGTCAAGCTCGACAGTCTGTCCAGGCAGCTCTTCGAAGAAGAGCCTGTCCAAATGATTTTGTTAGCTATTAAAGAGGAAGGCAGTAAGTACGAAAAACTTTGTTTCAGTTCTTGTCTGACGAAGATGACTCTGCATTCAATTAACTGAATTATTTTGTAACATTAATCTATTTACGCATACATACAACAATATACAAATCCAGATATACAGTCGAAACCGGTTATAACGACTTGGAAGGGACCGCCAGTAGGGGCAGGGCATAGTTGCGCCACACGGTCAGATAAAATGCAGCATATAAAAAAGGGTCCCTGTTTTGTGGGCATAGTTGCGCCCCGTTCCCATCAGGTAGAGAAAAAGGCATGGCATAGTTGCGCCCCGTTCCCACAAGGTACAGAAAAGGTCATGGCATAGTTGCGCCCCGATGAAATAGGCAGAGAAAAAGGCATTATGGGAACTCGAGCCTCGTAATCAACCAACCTTATCGATTTCTTATTCGATTTAATATTCATTATCGAACCGTTGAAATGAACACCATGAAGTTGGCAGTATTTTATTAACTGTTTTTCTACTGATTATGCAGTGTTTATTGATAGCCTACCGTTAAAATGAACACCATGAAGTTGGCAGTACTTTATTAACTGTTTTTCTACTGTTTATGCAGTGATTATCAATAGCCTACCGTTAAAATGAACACCATGAAGTTGGCATTACTTTATTAACTGACATGTTCAAATGAGTGAGCCGTTGGAATATGGCGCCTTAGCAGTCTTGATATTTTATTAGTGATTTTCACACCGTCTGTGACGTATAGTGAGGTTAATTTAAAATGAATGTTAAGTTTAGTGAAAAGGGTGAAGAGTTAATAATTGATAATGGTCCTAAGTTTCAATTTTCGAAACTCTGTACCGTAGGGTTAAGATAGCGATGTACAAACAAAAAATGCAGTTCATTTATTGTGTGTGATCAATAAAACGTGTTATTTTAAATAGCAAAATTGATCATACGCTAGGCCTACCTGATTTCAATGCAGCTATTATATTTTTAAGTAATTTATTTATTTTATGACAATCACTTTCGTGTGTACTATGCTCATCGGGGCGTAACTATGCCATGTCCATCCTGCTACCTGATTTCTTCGGGGCGCAACTATGCCATGTCCATCCTGCTACCTGATTTCTTCGGGGCGCAACTATGCCATGTCCATTCTGCTACCTGATTTCTTCGGGGCGCAACTATGCCATGTCCATCCTGCTACCTGATTTCTTCGGAGCGCAACTATGCCATGTCCATCCTGCTACCTGATTTCTTCGGGGCGCAACTATGCCATGTCCATCCTGCTACCTGATTTCTTCGGGGCGCAACTATGCCATGTCCATCCTGCTACCTGATTTCTTCGGGGCGCAACTATGCCATGTCCATCCTGCTACCTGATTTCTTCGGGGCGCAACTATGCCATGTCCATCCTGCTACCTGATTTCTTCGGGGCGCAACTATGCCATGCCCATCCTGCTACCTAATTTCTTCGGGGCGCAACTATGTCATGTCCCATCTGGTACCTGATTTGTTCGGGGCGCAATTATGCCATGCCTAGGCCTCCCAATTGACCGCGGGGCGCAACTATGCCATACCGGCCAGTATATGGTCGTTATAGCCGATAGTCGCACAAAGTGGTTTTTTGTTGTTTTTTTTTTTTTTGCTAAAAATTTCATATCTGTAAATTTTAGGCTCCACACTTACATGGTTAATGAAAATTCACACATAATATGGTGATTAGAAAATTGGGAAACAACGTCAGCATCGCTAAGAAATTGGGTGTATCACACCCAACGATTTCTACAATTTGGAAGGACAGAGAGAAAATACAGTCTCTTTTCGAACACATGATATACACAACGCAGATGACACTGGCTTGTTTTACAATGACCCCAGATAAGACACTGAAATTTAAAGGTGAACAGACAAGTGGCTGTCTAAGTGGTCTGCTTTGTGTGAAGGTTATAAGCCGCGAATTTTCTTAAGGTTGAGGATCAGTGACAGGTTAGGTTTGGTTTGTTCAGCTTTTGCACAGTGCAGAAAAAAGAAAACTGATCCCGGTATAATGTGTAAAGTTAAAGACGGGATTAAATAAAATAACCAGAGTTTACATTTCATATTATATATTCAGGAAGGTAAACTTCATATTAAAAAGTTTCTGTTAGCACTGTTACGTAGTTTTATTGATGTATGCATGTGTTTCTGTACGAGAGGGAAAAAGAAGGAGATTGTTTTAAGTTATGCCCTATTATAATTTGAAGTAGACCTACAGTTTGGTCCGAAACATCGCTGATCTGGATGTAACACTGTAAGAAACATGCCCTCGAAAATACATTTATTAAATAATCATATTCCGATATACTGCACCAGAGTCAAACTATAACGGAGGTGGGGGAGTAAAAGATGTCCCCCATAAGCCCGTTATATGGGGATTCTATGGTTTTGCTTTGCCCCCCCCCCCAACGAAACCGTTCTCTCTCCGCCTATGTATGTACACAACAATAGATCAATACCCCAATCTATTCGTCTATCCATGCATATATCTTTTCAGCTACCTGACTATAAATTTCACAAGTTTAAATATCAACTGTATACTGTAAGGGAATTTCGAACTACTGTCATCCTCTGAGGAGTTTAGTGTTGAGAGGAATGCGGTTCCGACTAGCGTAGCGCGGTACTGGAGTGGGAGGGAACAGTGACAGCGGCAGTCTGGAAGGAAGTACAATCATACTGAAAACATGTCACTCGTATATAGAGTACCTAACACGTGCACACAGTCACACTACTACAAACTGAAGCTGCATATTTTTGGACGATTAATACTTCCCACTCCGCTCGGCTCGGCTTGGCTGTAGCAACAAAAGAATCTACCTGCAACCCCCCCGCACCGATGGCAAGAATACCTCAGGTCCAGCGCTAAACTCGTCGGAGGAAGACAGTATAGTCCCGTCGCTCTAATTTCCGGCAGCCAATCGTGTTGCAGGTAGGCTACATTTAAACGTGTGCGTCTTGTGATTCGCTGATGAAGACGTTATTCATTTCTTAATGCTCGATAAATACTTAATATAATCGCCCGCCATTTTGGCTCTTTCGTTGGCGTTCGCAGAAAGCAAACGAAGACGTTATTTGCCGCTCAATTATTTGCTGAATTACAGTGCGTTTGATTTATTATCATAGGAGCTACGACAGGATAATGTTTAACGGTGTGGCAAATAGATCCCTCGTATGGTAGCTCGGCAACGAAAGAACAAAAATGGCGAACGATACTACCGACCTGGACTTTACAGAGCCTTCACTTCCTAAGACGTAAGGAAAGCGGAGGAGTCACGCCGGGAATAACAGCGTCGCGACTATAGAAGTCTATGCCTTTCACAGAGCTTTTCGCAACTGAATACTGAATAAAAGAGATTTCTGAAAGTATTTAATATCATTCCAGTTAGCCCTTGTAGCCACTCTGTCACATATTGTAGCAACCTGAACGCACTCTGAATCGGGACTGAAAACAATCGCCCAATTAACTGATAAAGCACACAATGCGAAGCTGAATTGACTGGCGAATGAATCCTTGTACATTCAATGACTGAGATAATTGCATTATTGATTCGCTCGTTCAGATGACGAGTCGATTCATCGAATTAATTCATAAAGAGACACAGACATAAGAACGTTCATAAAATGGCGCCAAAAAGCGATAAAATGTATTGTTACAAGGCACAAAGGCTACGCTTAGCGTTATTCTTTTGTTATATTGTTGCATCTTTTGAAGTATTTCCATAAATATTCTAGACGAAATCAAACAGAACGTATAATTCTCAGCAGGAGATAATGTGAAACGATTTTCTTTAAAATTTGATGAGTTATTTCAACGAATTTGTATAGATGTAGACCTACAAATATAGGAACTGTTATAAAATGGTGGGAAAAAAAAAAAAAAAAATCATTGTGATAAAAAATTGAATGCTAGCGGGTGTGACATATGTGGTTAGCGTTAAGTAAGAAGTAAGTAAATAAATAAATAAATAAATAAATAAATAAATAAATAAATAAATAAATAAATAAATAAATAAATAAATAAATAAATAAATAAATAAATAAATAAATAAATAAATAAATAAATAAATAAATAAATAAATAAATAAATAAATAAATAAATAAATAAATATATAAATAAATAAATAAATAAATAAATAAATAAATAAATAAACACGTTTGTGAACTGCATTACAAATTTTCCGAAATTGAAAAACTCAACGAACAGTTTTGCGAAGACTTTGGAATAATATTGCTCTAAACTTTCAATGCAAAATATATTGTATTTGCAATTTTTAAAATATGAACGTGCAGAAAATGTTGAAAAATACACATTTGTGAAGTAAATTACAAATTTTCAGAAATGAAAAACTCACCCTGTTCGTTTTTGAAACTTTTCCTTCATCTTGTAAAAAATCACTTCCCAATCTTGTATCGTAATATATACTGTATTTGTTTGTTGTTTAGTCAACTGTACGAAGACAGGTTTGAACCCCCCAAGTGATACCATGAAATCACCACTATGAGACAAATAGATCAGGGGATAATGGGGTAAGGTGGCCAGTTCCTTTCCCCCCAACATACTATTAAAGTTCATTATTTTTCTCCATTTCTGAAGTATTTTTTAAACATTCAGAGTCACAATTAGGGCTGATATTATTTAAATCTTTATTTTTTGCGGCCAATTTTTCCTAGTTTATGGTACATGAAACTTGAAGTTTCAAGCAAGGAACACCGCTTAGAAATAAATATAAAATTAGACAAAAATACGTATTATAGATGTTTTAAAAGCACATATTTTTAATCATTCTTCAGAATCAGAGATATCTAAAGGCATGATCTCTACTTTTTCGAAGGAGACTCTTTGGAGAACCATACATTTAATAAAAAGCAGTGTACACTTCTGAAAGACATGCTGTTCACAACGTGTCTCCAGTTTCAGCAGAGCAGTGGAACAGACGGTTTTCAACTCTTAATCACTTTGAAACCTCTTGCCTCGCGATTCTTCTTTCACAGTTGGGAATGCTAAAAAAACTCGCAAGGCGCGAGATCTGGTGGATATTTTAAAGACGCGCAATCGATTTTAGCGAGCACTTTTACTGCCACTTCAGTCTACCGCAGCCTTGTGTTATTTTTCCTTGAAAAGAAATTGGCGTTCTTCAAATCTCTCCTAAGAAGAAAAGCGTACAGCTTTTCATTGATATTTTGTCTCAGGGACAGTCAGTACCTCAGAAAAACCTTTCTGTTGTCAAGTATAAGAACTAGTCTGGCTCTAAAACAAAAAGAGAATTTACATTATATAATTTTAGACGGAGGAAATCACTACCTCGTTCCAGGATCAAAGTGTGTCATCCAGCTCTTATCACAAGTGATAATTCGTAACATAGAAGCCCCAATAAAGTCGCAGCAGAAGTGAAAGACCACCCGACCAGTACGGAGGTAAAGTTTGGTTAGCACATTGATCCCTTCAGCCGTTGATAGCTCCCCATTTACCGATCACAATGGTGGGTGTGCTCTGGTTTCACTCCATAGTCGAAGTTACTCTGATCCATACTTACTTACTGGCTTTTAAGGAACCCGGAGGTTCATTGCCGCCCTCACATAAGCCCGCCTTTGGTCCCTATCCTGAGCAAGATTAATCCAGTCTCTATCATCATATCCCACCTCCCTCAAATCCATTTTAATATTATCTTCCCATCTACGTCTCGGCATCCCCAAAGGTCTTTTTCCCTCCGGTCTCCCTACTAACACTCTATATGCATTTCTGGATTCGCCCATACGTGCTACATGCCCTGCCCATCTCAAACGTCTGGATTTAATGTTCCTAATTATGTCAGGGAAAGAATACAATGCGTGCAGTTCTGTGTTGTGTAACTTTCTCCATTCTCCTGTAACTTCATCCGTCTTAGCCCCAAACATTTTCCTAAGAACCTTATTATCAAACACCCTTAACCTATGTTCCTCTCTCAAAGTGAGAGTCCAAGTTTCACAACCATAAAGAACAACCGGTAATATAACTGTTTTATAAATTCTAACTTTCAAATTTTTTGATAGCAGACTGGATGATAAAAGCTTCTCAACCGAATAATAACAGGCATTTTCCATATTTATTCTGCGTTTAATTTCCTCCCGAGTGTCATTTCTATTTGTTACTGTTGCTCTAAGATATTTGAACTTCTCCACCTCTTCAAAAGATAAATTTCCAATTTTTATATTTCCATTTCGTACAATATTCTCGTCACGAGACATAATCATATACTTAGTCTTTTCGGGATTTACTTCCAAACCTATCTCTTTACTTGCTTCCAGTAAAATTCCCATGTTTTCCCTAATCGTTTGTGGATTTGCTCCTAACATATTCACGTCATCCGCATAGACAAGCAGCTGATGTAACCCGTTCAATTCCAAGACCTCTCTGTTATCCTGGACTTTCCTTATGGAATACTCTAGAGCAAAGTTAAAAAGTAAAGGTGATAGTGCATCTCCTTACTTTAGCCCATCGTGAATTGGAAACGCATCTGACAGAAACTGACCTATACGAACTCTGCTGTACGTTTCACTGAGACACATTTTAATTAATCTAACTAGTTTCTTGGGAATACCAAATTCAATAAGAATATCATATAAAACTTCTCTCTTAACCGAGTCATATGCCTTTTTGAAATCTATGAATAACTGATGCACTGTACCCTTATACTCCCATTTTTTCTCCATTATCTGTCGAATACAATATATCTGGTCAATAGTTGATCTATTACGCCTAAAACCACACTGATGATCCCCAATAATTTCATCTAAATATGGAGTTAATCTTCTCAAAAGAATATTGGACAAAATTTTGTACTACGTCAACAGAAGTGATATTCCTCGAAAGTTACTATATTTAGTCTTGTCCCCCTCCTTAAAGATCTTCTGATCCATTTTTCCTGTAAATACATTCGAATCAGAGTCAATCCCATATCGCTAGTACAAGACATAACATCTCAAACCACGCGAGTTGGACCACTGTGAGATGATGCTGTTAATAAAATGTGAATTAATTTGACTTTGTACATCGCACGAAGGAAGAGTCGATTCGTTTCCTTCTCTGAACCTTAGTGGCATCACGTGGCAACCACCTTGCACAAAGAAGTCTCCTCATTTAACGATATTTCTTTACAATATCGCTTATGTGTTCGAATCCTGTCTGAGAAGGAAACTTTTTTTTGTTCCTTATTCAAATTTATTCCCAATACTTTTCGATTGCAGCATATTTTACTACTTAATTAATTTATTATTCCCAGAACATGAATTTTACCAGCAATCAGTTATATCAGCTTCTTGTCTATGCGGATGACGTGAATATGTTGGGAGAAAATTCACAAACCATTAGGAAAAACACGGAAATTTTACTTGAAACAAGTAAAGCGATAGGTTTGGAAGTAAATTCCAAAAAGACAAAGTATATGATTATGCCTCGTGACCAGAATATTGTACGAAATGGAAACATAAAAATTTTGGATTTATCATTCTAATGTTATGTTTTATTTAACGACGCTCGCAACTGCAGAGGTTATATCAGCGTCGCCGGATGTGCCGGAATTTTGTCCCGCAGGAGTTCTTTTACATGCCAGTAAATCTACTGACACGAGCCTGTCGCATTTAAGCACACTTAAATGTCATCGACCTGGACCGGGATCGAACCAGCAACCTTGGGCATAGAAGGCCAGCGCTATACCAACTCGCCAACCAGGTCGACTTATCCTTCGAAGAGGTGGAAAAATTCAAATATCTTGGAGTAACAGTAACAATTATAAATGCCACTCGGGAGGAAATTAAACGCAGAATTAATATGGGAAATGCCTGTTATTATTCGGTTGAGAGCTTATGTCATCTAGTCTGCTGTCAAAAAAACTGAAAGTTAGAATTTATAAAACAGTTATATTACCGGTTGTTCTGTATGGTTGTGAAACTTGGACTCTCACTTTGAAAGAGGAACAGAGATTGAGGGTGTTTGAGAATAAGGTTCTTAGGAATATATTTGGAGCTAAGAGGGATGAAGTTACAGGAGAATGGAGAAAGTTACACAACGCAGAACTGAACGAATTGTATTCTTCACCTAACATAATTAGGAACATTAAATCCAGACGTTTGATATGGGCAGGGCATGTAGCACTTATGGGCGAATCCAGAAATGCTATAGAGTGTTAGTTGGGAGACCGGAGGGGAAAATACCTTTGGGGATGCCGAGACGTAGATGGGAGGATAATATTAAAATGGATTTGAGGGAGGTGGGATATAATGATAGAGACTGGATTAATCTTGCTCAGGATAGGGATCGATGGCGGGCTTATGTGAGGGCGGCAATGAACCTCCGGGTTCCTTAAAAGCCATTTGTAAGTAAGTAAGGACATTAACAGACGTAAAGTGGAGAAGGAATATAAATAGAGGAAAAACTGATACCAAAATGAGGGAAAGAAGGGGAAGAAGCCAAAATCCATAACGTTCCTCAGAATGATGTACACAAACAACTTCAATCGGTTAGAGTCCAAGAACAATAAGATAAAATGCGTTTCCGTTAAGGTCCTTACATGGTCCCCCCAGCGAATAGGGATTATAAAGAATGGACACTGAGCGAATTTTCCTGTGTTTTGTTTCTCTGTGCGCCAGCAGCTAGTTCCACTTTCAAGCGCTAGAGGTAGTGTAATCGAGCATACGCTAAGATAATAATTGAGAATAGAATCACAGTGTACTATATAGTAGACTGTGATAGAATTAAGGCACATGATCCAAACATCGCCTACCTTATTGCATAATCCAGTAACGCTTTGCTTCAAATAAATTCAAGTTAACAGCCTTTCCTTATTTCTCAGTGACAAACTAGTTGTAATAATAATATTTTATATTTCAGATATCATAAATTATATTATAAAATAATACAATGCATTATAAAATTAAGTATCGAATTCGTTTAATATTTGTATATAATATAATATAGGTATATGGTTTTACTTCTCGTAAGAGTTTTGTTTTTCCATTTTCACTCCTATCAAATCATTACATATTTTAATTGTTGTTGGGGTCAACGTCTGAACTCTCATTATAAAGGAACTCTAGAGTCTAGACATTACAGTTAATGAAGTATTTATTATTTTATGGATCCAATTTATTTTATTTGAGTACATAATGTACCTAGATGTATTAATTATATGTATTGTATTGTATTGTATTTATTAACATTCCATGGTATTAATACATGCTTACAGCTAGAATATGGAACAAGTCAAAAAACTTAATACTATTATAAAATCTTAATTTATAGTCACAGTCTATATTAAATATATACAGACGAGATTTACAATATAGTCTACTAGTACAACACAAAGTTTTAGTATCAATTTCATGAAGTGTTATTGAATGTCATGAATTCACCTACAGAATAGAAGGCGTGAAAAATTAGGTACTTCTTTAATTTGGCCCTAAATAATTTTATGTTTTGAGTTTCATTTTTTATATCGATAGGGAGGCTATTAAAAATTTTTACTGCCATATAACGCACTCCTTTTTGATAGCACGATAGTCTTGCCGATGGAGTATGAAAGTCGTTTTTTTTGACGTGTATTTATGCTATGAACTGTTGAATTAGTTACAAAGTTTTCACGATTACATACGAGGAAGACTATTAATGAAAAGATATACTGACAAGCCATGGGCATTATTTGTAGTTTTTTGAAAATAGTCCTACACGACTCCCTAGATTTCGCACCTACTATTATTCTAATTACTCTTTTTTGTAATAGAAATATATTGTTACTATCTGTGGAATTTCCCCAGAATATTATTCCAAAACTCATTACCGAGTGGAAGTATGCAAAGTATATTGTTTTTAAGATATTGATATTTACTATCTTTTGCATAGATCTAATAGCAAAACAAGTTGATTTTAGTTTGGGGGTAATTTCTTTAATATGATTTTTCCAATTTAACACATTATCGATTTTTAAGCCAAGAAATTTGGTTGTTTTTGTTTCTAATAGGGATCTATTGTTAATTATTGGGCTAGAAATTTGCGAGGTTGAATTTGGACAGGATTTCCGCTGTGTCGACTGCTAGCTGGTGTGATGTCAGCTCCAACTCTAGGGAGAAAGCAGAATCTGACGCTCTAGTTGGCTTGAAGGTCATTGAAATCAGTCCGGCTACATCAAAGGTACCGACGCGAAGTGTCCATTCTTTATAATCCCTATTCGCTGGTCTCCCCTTCACATGGTTTGAAAACCCCTAGCTATAAGATCCTGAACCCTACCGTACTTGTAGGTTGTAAGACAGGAGAAACAAGTGCCGATCGCAGGTTTCATTTTAATGTCCTCGTGACGAATGGAGCTATCGGATTACAAAGGGATCGCCGTAAAGAAGTCGAGACCGAGATTTTTGAGAAGGACGAAATGGTACAGACCATAAAAGGGGCAGCCGAATGCGACCTAACAATGGGACTCCCCGGGAATTACTGATGAGATGAGCTGGTTGCTTTGTACACCGCGAGATGTCAGGCTAACCGCTTCGGTAGAATTAATGTTCACCTTTCCCCGAGTTGGAGAAGTTTAATAATCGACCAGGATGAGGATTATCTGGAACATAATTTCACGAAAAAAATGGGGGAAGAGAGAGCGTGGGCGCCCGGGTAGGGGAAGGGGGGGCAGACAGCTCCCATAAAACCGTATTTCCTGGGCCGCGATGGAATTCCGGCGTCTTTGTCTTCTGATGCGCTCAGATATAAAACCGCGTCGCCATACATCATCGAGTTCCGCATGCAATTTCCGAAGGCGCATGCGCCAAAGCGTTTCATTTCGCGGGGGCCGTACCTCAAAGAAAACTACAACGAGCACTACGCATATTTTATCATAACATGATGCTTCCCTGTTTCACCTTCCCACACTACCATCCACTTTCTTTCTTACCTCCTCAGTTGCTTTGTTTTCCCTTTTATAACATCTTTTTTTTAACCTTTTACGATATTTTTTGTCTTTTCTAATTAACTTTCTTCACGCCTGTTCCTCATTCTTTCGCGTTTTCCCATTACTTTACGTCACCGGTACGGTCCCTCCAGTACATTATCACATCTTTTCGTTCTTCTAAGGAACCAACAGTAAATTTGTCGCATCAGTGTTTCTAACCAAAGGTACAGAGATTCGGTTTCTAGTAGGTCCTCTTGAGATGTCTATCTGTCCTTTGTTAATGATAAAATGATCGAATGCTGTACAACTTTACCTGTTAACGAATTGCCGAAATATTTTAACATTATATCGATGATGTTTAGGTAAAAGGGCTTATCCCACATAAAGATTTTTTCAGGAACTACAAAAATTAAATTTTAAGACATTATTATTAGTGGGGAAAGGAAGTTCATGCATTTGCATGTTTGTTCTCTATCGTTGTATGAACTGGTTTTGAAACTTGGACTCTCACTTTGAGAGAGGAACATAGGTTAAGGGTGTTTGAGAATAAGCTGCATAGGAAAATATTTGGGGCTAAGAGGGATGAAGTTATAGGAGAATGGAGTAAGTTACACAGCAGAGACTAAATAAATAAATAAATAAATAAATAAATAAATAAATAAATAAATAAATAAATAAAATAGAATAAAGTAAATAAAATAAAATAGAATAATATAAATTAAAACAAATAAAATTAAATGAAATAAATATAATAAAATAAATAAAATAAAAAACAAATAAAAAATAAAATAAAATAAATAAAAAAATAAGAATAAATAAAATAAATAAAATAAAACAAATAAAATATTATAAATTAAATACAAAATAAATGAAATAAAATAAAATAAATTGAATAAAATAAAATGAATAAAATAAAATAAATGAAATAAAATAAATAAAATAAAAATACATAAAATAAAATAAAATTAAATTAAATTTATTAGAATAAAATAAATAAATAAATAAATAAATAGAATAAAGTAAATAAAATAAAATAAAATAAAATAAATTAAAACAAATCAAATAAAATAAAATAAATGAAATAAAATAAATATACATAAAATAAAATAAAATTAAATTTATTAGAATAAAATAAATAAATAAATAAATAAATAAATAAATAAATAAATAAAATAGAGTAGAGTAGAGTAGAATTGAATGAATGAATGAATGAATGAACAAGTAACTAAATAAATAAATAAATAAATAAATAAATAAATAAATAAATAAATAAATAAATAAATAAATAAATAAATAAATCTATACTAATAAAAAATCTGTAGCCGAAATTTTTCAGGTAATTTTCGATTTTCCAAAAATAATTGGTCCTAACATATATAATTAACCACCCTGAAACCGAAAATCGCTTTTTTGAAATTTATGTTTCTATATCTGTCTGTCTGTCTGTCTGTCTGGATGTTTTTACCTTTTCACGCGATAATGGCTGAATGGATTTCGATGAAAATTGGAATATAAATTAAGGTCGTTGTAACTTAGATTTTAGGATATATGGCATTCAAAATACATTATTTGAAAGGGAGGTTATGAGGGGGCCTGAATTAAATAAATCGAAATATGTCGCTTATTATTGATTTTTGTGAAAAATGTTACATAACAAACGTTTCTTTAAAAATAATTTGCGATAAGTTTTATTCCTTGATAAATTTTGATAGGACTGATATTTAATGAGATAAATTAGTTTTAAAATTAAAATAACTGCCATCTAAGGCCGTGTAATGAATTAAAAAACAAATGACTTCGTCTATAAGGGGCCTTGGACAGCAACAATGGAAATGTATTAAACATAGCCTACAGAGAACGTTTCTGTGTTTCTATGAAGTAATATCAGAAGCTAAATTAACCGATTTGTATAATTAATTATTATTTCACCATTGGAAAGTGTAGTTTCTCTAGATGGACATAATGCTATAATGTCATTACAGTAACGTCTGAGTAAATCGAGGACAGGTGAAATTAAAATAGCTTCTTATGCACAGAAAATTTGATAGGCTATTTTGTACATTCGTTTTCTATATTTCTTAAAATAATATTTATGTACACTCATTTTAATCTCAGAGAATTAACGAACAACGAGAGTGTATCGATTTAGTATGCAGTAATAGTACGTTAGCTTAGCAATCCATTATTTTATAATTCAAATTTTAACTATGCTCAATTGAATCGTGTTAAAATACATAAAATATATATACAATAAATGCAATGCAAAAAAAATTGGGTAATGAGCGAAGCAGATTATCTTGCGCTGTTGTAAAAGTTGTTCCCTGGATCAAACGTCCTATTTTAATTATGTAATTAATTTATATTTATTTCTAACAGGTGCAGCGGAGCGCACGGGTACGGCTAGTAAATAAATAAGATTGCAGCAAAAATCTTCAACTGGCCTCATATCTCCATTTTCTTTTTGTCCCTTTATTTCACTTTCTGTATTTTTATGTTTCTTTGTCCTTACTTTCTTTTGTCCCTTTGTTTCAAGTTGTTCCTTCTTCCGCTACGTCTTTAATTTGTTATATCTCTTTCCTTATTCTAGTTTGTAATTTGAAAAACAAACGCATTTTATAATATTTTTTACAGTTTATTTTCCAAACAAAGAGCTTTTCCACCAGGTGGCCTTGCTTTTAAAAGCCATATAGTATGGCCCCACATTATATCCATGACCTACTAAATCACAGATAAGGGATATACTACACATTACAGCACCGAAGGCCTGTAACAATTATCAGTTCAAGTTGTATATGCTAATAAACATTGGCAGCAAATTCCTGGTAATCTGGCTGTAGCATGTACGCCAGCTAATTCTGTGTATGATCAAATTAACAAAATTCATGTTATTCAGTGCACGAATCGTGAATGTCAGCCTGTAAAATTATGGGGGAAGGACAAAATGATCTAGCCTATGATTTATGGTCTTCTTTTAAATTGTTAGCAGGAATTAGATCAAGAGGGTCGTGAAGGGCGATTGTGATGAGGGGCTTTGGCAGCTGGAGGGAAGGTTGCTATTAGAGACGAACAAATTACAGGTTCCAGGAAAGCAACAAGACATCTGAATAACGGGAGGGTCTAACTTTTAATGATGTCGAGCATCAACATTCACTTATTATACTCGTGTTAAATATTTTTTTATTGGGTTAACAGATTTTTAAAGGAGACCTTTCAGTACAGCATTCCCACATCTAATATTTTCTCTAATGAATATGAAATGTTTTGTTTGTCGTTCAGTTTCATGGACAAAAAAGCATTCCCACATATAATATTTTATCTAATGAATTTGAAATCTTTTGTTATTTAGTTATATGCACAAATAAGCAATCCCACATCTAATATTTTATCTAATGAATCGGTAATGTTTTAATTGTTATTTAGTTTCATGGGAGGAAAAAAAGCATTACCACATCTAATATTTTATTTAATGAATTTGAAATGTTTTAATTGTTATCTAGGTTCATGGACAAAAAAAAAGCATTTCCACATCTAATATTTTATCTAACGAATATCAAATGTTTTATTTGTCATTTAGTTTCATGGAAAAAAAAAGCATTTCCACATCTAACATTTTATCTAATGAATATGAAATGTTTTATTTGTTATTTAGTTTCATGGACAAAAACAGCATTTCCACATCTAATATTTTATCTAATGAATATATTTTATGTGTTATTTAGTTTCATGCACAAAAAAGCATTTCCACATCTAATATTTTATCCAATGAATATATTTTTTTTGTTATTTAGTTTCATGGACAAAAAAAGCATTTCCACATCTAATATTTTATCTAGTGAATATGAAATGTTTTATTTGTTATTTATTGTCATGGACAAAAAAAAGCATTGCCACATCTAATATTTTATCTAGTGAATATGAAATATTTAATTTGCTATTTAGTTCCATGGACAAAAAAAGCATTGCCACATCTAATATTTTATCTAATGAATATGAAATGTTTCATTTGTTATTTAGTTCCATGGAGGGAGAAACGCATTCCCACAGCTAATATTTTATCTAATGAATATGAAATGTTTAATTTGTTATTTAGTTTCATGGACAAAATAGCATTCCCAAATCTAATATTTTATCTAATGAATATGAAATATTTTATTTGTTATTTGGTTTCATAGACAAAAAAAGAAACATTCCCACATCTAATATTTTATCTAATGAAAATGTTTTAATTGTTATTTAGTTTCATGGGGGAAAGCATTCCCATATCTAATATTTTATCTAATGATTATGAAATGTTTCATTCGTTATTTAGTTTCATGGACAGAAAAAACATTCCCACATCTAATATTTTATCTAACGAATTTGAAATGTTATTTAGTTTCATGGGAAAGAAAAAATTCCCACATCTAATATTTTACCTAATGAATCTGGAATGTTTCAATTGTTATTTAGTGTCACACGAAAAAGAAAAGCATTCCCACATCTAACAATTTATCTAATGCATTTAAAATAATTTAGTTGTTATTTAGTTTCATGAGAAAAATAAAAACATTTCCTTTTCTAATCACCTGTTTTTTAGTTATCATGGAAAAAGTAAAGCACTTCCATCTCTATTTTATTTCATAAATTTAAAATTCAAAAACAATTTATTTCCAAAACAATACGCGTACATAGGCTACTATCAAAGCTAAGACATGCGTGGAGTTCCACTGTCCTGCCTTCACTGTCTATTCTCTAAGTGAATGTACACAGAGCTTCTGGTTTTTATTCTCACGCTACCATCTATAATGAAATACATTAGTCAATGTTGTGCCTGCTATCTGTAACTAATCTGAACAACCAGACACATCACATTTGGTAGTTGGCTGAAGCACGTACTTGTACGTTGTTTAGAAGTGACATCAGTTCGCTGGGCGCTGGCACGGGGTAATTAGGGCGCGGCAGGGCGCCACATTCGAGGCGTGAATGACACAGGAGGGTGGAACAAGAAGAAGAACAACAAGAGGTCTGGATGAAAGTGTCGGTGACAAGATGTACGACCGGACGAGACTGGGAGGAGGCCCACAAGAGATGAGACTATCACACTGCCTAATCTCACAAAGAAATGAATCCAGGTAACTTATTTGCATAAAACTTCTTTTAATGATTATTTTAAAACTAAGAGGATATTTTCAGTGCATGAAATCATAATGAGATAGCGAAGAAACGACGCAAGGAGAATTCAGTTTGCCAATTAGCTTCTTCCCTGCTAACATCCCAAAGAAAAAAATAACCGAAAGTACGGTCGATCGTATACAAACTGCATTCAACTGAAGTCCAAGGATGTTTGCCTGTTTGTGAAATCAAGGATCTTGTTTCTTTTGAGAGTTTATGCTCGACCATGCCGAAATGTACTAATTATACACCTGGTAGCAGTCCTTTAATGCATGTAATTAAAGTACACCTACTCATTAAAGTACAGGTGTTCAGCCAATGACAACTCAGCTTACATGTGTTCAGCCAATGACAAGTCAGCTTTGCACCGTTATAAAACCGCAAGTATCGATTATTCTCGGATATGCAATAGAAAGAGAATTAGCAAAATGTCACGGAGGCTGGAAATCCAATACTGTCGCAGAAGGTTATGTTCTGTTACTATAATAATTACGTTAATTGTAAATAATATCCAAATAAATTCAATTTGTCATCTCGTTTTTCAATGTCGAATTCAATAATCAAGGTTATATCAAGTTTAACAGGATTACATCAAGGTCAATGACATTATTATTTCTCGAAAAAAATCAATACTTTCGCGTCTGCGCACATCTCACAATTCATGACCTAGAACAAGGTCACTAACGATCTTGTCAGCTCGTATGAATATTATGAAACTCGCTTGCGCTCGTTTCATAAACATCCATACTCGCTTCTTAATTACTACCATTATAGGCTCGTTGCATAATGTACTATTATCCCACTGCGTCGACGTCGAACTCTGGTAACAGATTTAAATTCAGCAAGCCAAAGCATGCACTTCACTTTTTGCTGTGGTGTCCACATTTTACGTTCAATCAGAATGATTAATGTTGACTGTTCGCAATTCGTGACATAAATCACAATGATAAATCGTATTATTTTTTTTGTTTTCAAATTTCTTGCTTTGTTGTTGTTGTATTTCTAGCATTAGTATTAGTAGTATTTTATTTAATATTTTATTTATTTAAACTGGTAGAGATAAGGCCTCAGACCTTCTCTGCTCCTCTACCAGGGGATTATAACTACAATATGGAGAATAAAATTACAATTAGTATTAAATTTACAATTACAATAATCAATAAAGATCAAAGTACGAAAACATTACCTGATTAATGAAAGCTAGACAATTTATCATAGAAGTTAAGAACAAAGAATATTTTTCGTATTTACTGAATTACAAATTAAACCTAGAATAACAAAATTCTATAGTGATGAAATTACCATATATTGAGATATTTTGTGCTAGAATAAGAGAACCATTTACAAAAAGCCATGTTTGAACGAGTCTCAATTGCTGACCAAGTGCCTAGTGAGTTTGCGTTTGAATTCAATTTTATTTCGACAGTCCCTGATGCTAGCAGGTAGCGAATTCCAGAATCTTGGCAGGGCTATTGTGAAAGAGGATGAGTATGAGGAGTTGATATGAGATGTTATTGTTAGTACTGTTTCATGGCGAGAGCGTGTGTTCAGATTGTGGTGGGAAGAAAGGTAAGTGAAGCGAGACGACAGGTACGAAGGAATAGAAGAGTTCAAGATTTCGAAGAGAAGGAGAAGTGAATGTAAATTTCTTTTCTTATCTAGTTTAAGCCAACCTATTGTTTCCAGGGATGGGGTAATGTGATCATATTTACGAACATTGCTTACAAAACGTACACACAAATTATGAGCACGTTGAAGTTTCGTTTTGTTGTCGCTGGAGAGGTCAGTCAGTAAAATGTCAGCATAGTCAAAATAGGGAAATACAAGCGTCTGCACAAGGGACTTTTTTAAGCAAGAGGGGAAGATGAACATTTATCCTTTTTAGAACATGGATAATAGAATATACTTTTCTGCAGGTTTCTGTGATTTGCATGTCCCAGTTGAGATTATTATCCATGTGAATGCCAAGCTTTTTTACTGAAGAACTGAAAGGGATATGCACTGTACTTACTTTAACAGGGGAAATATCGTGGTGTTTTACAGCGTCGGTTTTCCATTTGTGTCCTAATATAATTGTTCGTGTCTTTCCAGGATTTCCAGCATTGTTGTTATAAAAATAAAATCTTGGAGAATTTCTGCATTGTGCCAAACATATAGGGTAAACATTGGTAATTTCGTGGCAGTGGTTATTTCGTGATACTTTTTCTTTGCTATTTCGTGAACTAACCAATGGTGTTATGAGATTCAAATTTCCGCCAAGGGATTGTTTATGGTGTCCAGTTTCCAGAAACATACAGCTACGATTTTTGTGTGACTATTGTAGCTACTTCAGTGAGCAAGTTAGCGTCGATTTGTCAGGCGTATAAATTTTGTGAATGTTTGTAATTACATTACAGACCTATTACTATAGGTAAGCATATGATATTTGGTACAATGATTTATTATATCTTAATGAAATTTTAGGAAATGTTTTTGGAATTTTAGATACAGCTGTAGTCGCCATATAGACTTAGCTTTACTGATAGAAATCTTAGCTGTTTGAAGCGAAATTTTGTTGAGCATTAAGCGTTACATTGAATACTATTTTAAAAATTGTATTACAATACGAATTTTAGAAATGTGAAGATAAGATGTGATAACAAAAAAGAAAAGGGGGACGCAATGGATTCAGTGTAGCTTCTGTTTGATTTGTTATCATGCTAAGTGTCAATGATAAGTGCTAGATGACTTACTTGCAAAAATTGTGACAGAAGATGAAACATGGCTCCACCATTTTGGACCGGAGACAGAAGCAGACAATGGAGTGGCATCATGCAAATTCACCAAAGAAATAGAAATTCAAAAGTGCACCTTCGGCAGGAAAAGTTATGGCTACTGTGTTTTTCGATTCAGAAGGACTCTTGCTTGTGGACATCATGCCACACGGAACCACCATTAATTCTGACGCGTAAGTGGCAACTCTCAAGAAACTTCAAGCTCGACTGAGTCGTGTTCTACGATATCGGGATAAGCAGGATGTTCTGCTATTGCACGACAACGCACAGCCATATGTCAGTCACAAGACCACAGACCAGATCAGAAAATTCGGATAGACAACACTGAAACACCCACCTTACAGTCCTGAATTGGCACCGTGCGATTACCATCTCTTTGGTAAACTGTAGGATCCCTTCGCGCAACGAGGTTAGAAGATGACTCCCTTGTGCACGCTGCTAAAGATGGCTCAGACGTGTTGGTCCAGACTTTTACCGTGCTGGTCTACAGGCCCTCGTTCCTAGGTTACGTAAGGCAGTTGAAAGGGACGGGGATTATGTGGAAAAGTGGCATTTTGTTCCTTAAGGATGCATCTACATTCTGTGAAAATAGCAAAGCTGTAGGATAAAAATATAATTTTTAAACAAACGTTATGCATTACTTTTGGAATTACCCTAGTAATATAGGCTATAGTAAAGTCCGTAATAAAAGTGTTCACCCTTTCAGGGCAAAGAAGATCCCTTTTCAATTTCAATTTTTACTTTGATTTCATTCTTATTATGTGTTGATATGTATTTCTATGTTTTCTTGCTATGGATATTAGACGGAATTACTATGTTTGAAATCTTGTAACAATAAACGAGAATTTCATTTGACTTTAATTAATTTTTCCACAATTCTTCTACCTCTCACGAAATTATCAATGCAATATCACGAAATTACCAAGGTTATCACGAAATAACCAACCTTTTAACTTAAGTTGTAAAAGTAGTTTTTGGCACTTGTTCAAGAACGTGTCCAATCTTTTATGACTCCAGATTTGTACAGCAAATTATCGTCTTTTAGATGAAAAAATCGGAATAAGGATATATTTACACATTTGCATTTTAAATTAGTTTTCATGAAATTATCACGAAATTACCAATGTTTACCCTAGTAATAAAACATCCTTCTGTTAATAAATGGTGAACAATTACTTATTGATATCTCCAACCCGAACACGGTGTAAAAAATAAAGCATACAGACGCTAGTATTAAATATGTATATAATACACAAATAGATAAAGGACAGAACACTAGACAGAGAAAGGAATGGACTAAATAAACTACGGGAAATACACAGGCTGTCTTTTGGTGATTCGTAATTCGTATGTCACGAGCCGCCACTGTAATACAGTCGCAATTGGATAGCCGAAAACTGGTGCTTTAAATCACTGCCGGTCCGGAAATGGCATCGCTTTCACGGTGCGTGCAATTTGTGCTGGCTGCATAAACAAGCACTGAACAGGCGGCGTGTGGACTTTTATGCGGCGTTTTATCAATCCCTGAGCAAAACGCGACTACGGCCCTCATATCTCACGCATACAATCACCCGCAGTTCGTGTGTTCGATCTTTTCCTTTCTATTGTTCAGGAAATGCGTGGTTCCAGCGTCACACCAATCCTTTTTAATATACTGCAGGCCTACGTGAATTCTGACTGGTGACTTTAATGCGTTTCAGCCACTCAACGCTTTCTCAATACACGTAATGACATTAAGACTGGTTTTACACGATGATACTAGAAACAACTGTAAACTTAAATCACTTAACTGTATCTACGGGTCACTACACATGCTACCCAAACATTCTCTTAGTGCAATGGTCGTCAGCGCTCGCTGAAATGGCTACTGAGTAAGGAGTGTATCGGAATATGCACCGTGGTGCAGAAGGTAGAAGGAGAAAACAGTCGTAGCTAGTGCGGGCGGTCACTGGAGAATAGTCAGTAGCTGTAGACGAGGATGCTATTTGCCGAACAGTTAAACATTATCATGTCGTAGTTCCTATGATAGTCAATCAATCGCGCTGTAATTTTTAGGATTTTTAGATAACTGTCTAAGGAAAGCTTAGAAAAAAATTCGAAATCAAAATATTTTTTCAAAAGTCAGAAAAAAATACTAACTTCGAATGACCTGTTCAAAATAAACATTAACACCCTCAAAAGTTGGTAAGCGGAAAACTTTTTTATTTTTTACTTTAGATAGGGGTCAAAGCGAGAGAAATGTTTAGAAAGAATGAAAATTATTTTTAAAATGGTTGCTATTCAAAATCTTTACTAGTTTCCATATTACGGCGAGTTAAACACAGGAGTATTTTCGCCTGGCGGACTTCCGTAAGCAGAGTGGCTAAACTTTTGTCTGTTAGAACTCCGGATTCTCAAAAATCATTGCGGTGATTTCAAATTTGTTTTCGCAATGTTTCCATTGCTTAAAGCTCTCGAGATAATCGTGATATTTGAAATTTAATTAAAATAGTTCTATTTCATAAATACAGGAACATTTATGCTCATTAAACACTAGTAAGACATACTATGAAATTCATAAAAATGAAAAGAATATCATACTAGTCTTTATGTTTATTACTATTACTGTCATTATTATTATTATTATTATTATTATTATTATTATTATTATTATTATTATTATTATAATACAGAGGTGATTCTGCCTGAAGAGAAATAAAAAATAGACTGCAGCTGCCAAATTACACTTCAAGGAACGACCACTCATATAAATTGAGGGAAAGAAGACAGAGGACGGACACTGGAAAGTTTTCTTTTCTCAATCGTACTATCAGGGACTGGAATGCTTTACCTGCAGACTTACTAAAGGCTTTGCCAGTAACCAAGAATATATTTAAAAATAGGCTTAAGGACTTTACTAATAGACGGTAGTATATTATTCACACTATTTAAAGGATGTAATTGATACTTTGTTATTGAAGTGTTGTGTCAGTGAAGTGTGAAGTGTCAGTGAAGTGTGTTCTGTAAGTGAAGTGAGTTTCTGTCAGTGAAGTTTTATAGTTTATAGTGCCAGAGCAAAGTATTTGAACAGTGAAATGTTTTGAAGTGTTGGTGAAATCAGGATAGAATCAGTAAAATATGTCGTAGTTCCAGTGCAGTGAGTGAGTTGACAGCGAAATAAGTGTAGAGCTGAAATGTACTTGTGCAGGTATGAATATATCATACTCGTGGGTTTTAGTTCGAACTTAGGGTTAAGATACAAATTAGATTTACTTTAAATGTTGTTGTAAGTGATCGTGCTTCATTTAATTTAGGATGCTCCCTATTATTATTATTATTATTATTATTATTATTATTATTAGTATTCATTTTTATTATTATTATTATTATTAATTTATTATTAGTTGCATTTTTTATTAATTGTGTTTATTATTAATTGCCATTATTGAGTGTAATTAATTAACACTGCCACCGGGTAAATACCCATTTGCAGTGTGAATAAATACATACACATTATTATTATTATTATTATTATTATTATTATTATTATTATTATTATTATTATTATTATGATTATTATTGTGCTGTTCTTTTGCACGTTAATATTATAAATAAATACATTAATAAATAAATAAATTATTATTAGTATTAATTATTATTATTATTAATTTATTATTAATTGCATTTTGTATTAATTTTGTTTATCATTAATTGTCATTATTGAGTGTAATTAGTTACCACTGCCACCAGGTATATACCCATTTGCAGTGTGAATAAATACATACACATTATTATTATTATTATTATTATTATTATTATTATTATTATTATTATTATTATTATTAATATTATGTGAACTTAAGCTGTCTTGTTTCATTTTCCTGCTCTAACACATGAGGTATGATTGTAATGATGGTGATAAATTTAGCTTTGTAGGATTACTGGAGATAAAGGAGATGATGGTGACAAAAATAACGTTGTCCTCATCAGTGGTGATACCAGGTAAACGTGCACGATGATCGAAATGTCCAACTCAGCTTGTGAGCTACAAATTTCGCTTGGTCTCTCGCGTATTTCAACTCCAGTCCCATCAGCAGCATGAAACGCACGCTCTAGCCATTCGCCTAAGAGCGATGTCAGATGAAAATCTCCGGTAAATCAACAAAATATGTAAATGTAACTCGACACCAGGTAGTGGGATTCAGACAGATAGTTGCACTAGCAGTCCTTAGCAATTAAAATTTCAAGCGCCTTCAAGATGCATCGCTAGAGATTGAAATCTTAAATCGTTTCACAGCCTCTAATCAGCAGCAGCAACAACATTAACTTGCTAATGCGTTCCAGGGCTGATCTTGCATAACGAGTTAGTAGGTGTTCGCCGTGATGTGGCTGCAACTCATCGGACACATCCGCTTTGCGTGTAGTCGTGCCAGCGAGATAAAGGAGTCGATACTCTGGTTAGGTGCTGCGATTGACCAAAGATATGAGGTATTATTATTATTATTATTATTATTATTATTATTATTATTATTATTATTATTATTATTGGAGATAAATGACACAGAAGAAGAAAGAAACTGTGCTGGAAAGAGTGGGTGAAGAAAGAATGATGTATATAATGCCTGAAAATAGCTATTGATCCTTTGCGTGTTTGTTTTTAAAATAACGTGTTTAATCTGTGACTACAGTCAGTGTATTGATATTAGTATCTCTTTGTTGTTACCTATAGCTTTAAAAAGAATGTGTTTAACTTGTAATTTTAAGTCAATTTTTCTACTATTCCTTTACTGTTTACATTTGTTTTTAAATCTTTTGTATTGCCCCTACTATTATATATTGCCCTTCAAGAATTTCGTTATTCGTTAGATGTAAGTCATTACTTGTGTTATTATTTTAATTATTGTACTTGTTCCTGAATCACGTATGTAACTTGTAACCGTAAATCATTGCTTGTAATATCCTTTTATTACTCTTAACTGTTCCATTGTTCATGAATTAAGTATTAATTTGAAAGTGAAAGTCAAACTTTCTTATATTAATGTATATCTTTCGTATATATTATCTTTTTAAGGTCATGTATTTACTCTGAAACGGTTAGACATTCTTGTATATCTTTTGCATTGATTATTCCTCAAACATCTCATTAATCTTTAACAGGATCTATTCTTTCATTAAGGTGAATTCTTCTACATAATTCATGTGAATTGTAACTGTGACCACAATTTTATACTACTGTTTATTGGTTATAAAATATGTATTTTGATGCCAACTATAACCCTAATATACCTCAGGGTGAAATAGGGTTTATTAAATTGGATAATAAAAAAAAGAAAGAATGATATTGAATCTTATCAGGAAGAGGAAAAGGAATTGGTTGAGAAGAAACTACCTACTGAAGGATGCACTGGAAGGAATGGTAAACGGGAGAAGAGTTCGGGGCAGAAAAACATTGGTGATGCTAATAATAATAATAATAATAATAATAATAATAATAATAATAATAATAATAATAATAATAATAATAATAATAATAATAATAATTAGAATTATTAGAATTATTAGCAAAATAAATACAAAAATATTGTATTAACATAAAAATTATAAATTTTATTATAAATATCAAAATAAATATAAAACGTTATTATAAATACAGATATAGAGAATTGAAAATTCAATGCACTGCTTTCTGTATATCTATATATCTATTGTTTCCTCACGTAAATTGAGGGAATGGAGAGAAAGACGGACACTGGAAAGTTTTCTTTTCTCAATCGTACTATCAGGGATTGGAATGCTTTACCTGCAGACTTACTAAAGGCTTTACCAATAACCAAAAATGTATTTAAAAATAGGCTTAAGGACTTTACTAATAGACGGTAGTATATTATACACACTACTTAAAGGGTGTAATTGATATTTTGTTATTTGAAGTGTTGTATCAGTGAAGTGTGAAGTGTGTTGTGTAAGTAAAGTGAGTTTCTGTCAGTGAAGTTTTATAGTTTATAGTGGTAGTGGAAAGTATTTGAACAGTGAAATGTTTTTGAAGTGTTAGTGAAATCAGAATAGAATCAGTGAAATGTGTCGTAGTTCCAGTGCAGTGAGTGAGTTGACAGCGAAATGAGTGTAGTGCTGAAAGGTACTTGTGCATGTATGAACATATCATACTCGTGGGTTTTAGTTCGAACTTAGAGTTAAGATAAAAATTAGATTTACTTTAAATGTTATTTTTAAATGATCGTGCTTGATTTAATATAGAATGCTCCCTGTTATTATTATTATTATTATTATTATTATTATTATTATTATTATTATTATTGATTGTATTTTTTATTAATGGTGTTTATTATTAATTGTCATTATTGAGTGTAATTAGTTACCACTGCCACCGGGTATATACCCATATAGTAGACTGGAACAGCTTACCTGCGGCAATCTTTCAGGGTGGTCCTCTCAAAATCAATACATTTAAGAAAAGGTTGAGAAGATTAGACTGGAAATGTAATTCTAGGTGCAGTGTAAATATCTAAGTTGTGTCATGTAATTAATTAAGTTGATATGTAATTAATTAAGATGATATGTAATTAACTTGATATGTAAATAAATTAAGGTGATATGTAATTAATTAAGATTATATTTAATTAAGTTGATTTGTAACTAATTAAGGTTATATGTAATTACTTAAATTGGTAATAGTTGGGTGAAATAGAAGTACTTAAGTTAGTTTTACTTTTGCTTATTGTAGGCGTTATTATAGAATAGTTTTTATTTATAGTCCTAGGTTTATTGCATCTTTTTATTTATAGTTAGAAATAAATTTAGGTTTATTTTATTTTATTTTTTTTATTTCTCTTTTACTGCTATAATTATTGTAGAATTATAATAGTATTATTGTATATTATATATCACTGCCACCGGGTATATACCCAATTGTAGTGTTAATACATACATACATACATACATACAAACATACATACATACATACATACATACATACATACATACATACATACATACATACATACATACATACATTTGCAGTATGAATAAATACAATACAAGTCCTCGTAAAACGATATTTGAAATCGATAACGACTTCGACTTGGCATTTATTTTGTAGCCCATGTACAAGCATAATCTAGTCATGAAAAAACAAATGAAGTTTTTAAACCAAAGAATACGTTGCGGGTGGTATCGACGCAACTCTCATAAGGGGTAATGTTCTAGTTTTTGTTACAATTTTTCTCGAGTGGTACGCAGAAAATGTTCCACATTAAAACTTACTGATAATGCTCTCTGACGCTCTCAGCTCTCCCGGTGAGCTACAGCCGACAGGGATACGCGATCGTCCTCATATTCGGTATATTTATGTGATTACCTGGGGCTGGAGCCAGCCTGTTTATCTTCCCTGCTTAAATTGCTGCAGCTTTTGTGTCCTGAAACTTGGAGCCTAGCTGGTACCTCGCTGCAGCACTCCGATAGCTGATGTAATAACGCCCGCTCGATCTGTCTTTGAAGTCTCTCTTCTCTACATAGCTACTCCATTCTGCTTCCTTTTAGAATTCATTTAATTTCTGTGTCTAGGGGTATTCTGTTCTTCTCTTACCCCCTCCACCCATATCGATCTGCATTTCTTTTTGGCTCTCCTTTCTTTTGATGGCATGCAAACAAAACACTATCGTGCCACTGAAATGTAAGAACGTCGCACAGGACTGTCTTCTGTTGTAATGGGCTTAGACCGTTGTCTGTGTTGTTACACAGGGAATTTCTCAACCAAAGAAATTGAGTAACTTGGTTAACAGGAAAGTTATTATTTTTTGTGTGGTGAAAGGAGGAATATTCTTTTCTTAAAATTCACATACAGCCTCGTAACAAATACTGGGTGGTCATTTCAAAGTGTGTCATGACGTCACTGTTGTGAGTCAGCGATTTGAAGCGAGTTTAAGCTTTTATGTCAGAGAAGTTGCCTATTAATCAAGGCGTTCAATCTGAACTTGAGAACGTGTACGGTATAACTTGAACGTCGTAGCAACAGATGGCGGTCTGTACGGTCTGTATGCTACCATAACCTCTTTCGAACTGTGTTTTGCTCGGGCAAGTCGTCGCAGAGTATTTGTTATAATTGGTTGCATACGGCAACATTCCACAATACAAATCAAATGCTCCGTGTCCATGTTCACCGTCAAGTTAATGTCAACAAATACGTAAGTAATCGTCTTAACCCTCTCCCCATATCCCGACAGTAAGAAAAAACCCACCTCAGTACATGTTTCGAAACAGTTCACATTCCTGCCACTATCGGCGTTACCGTGCGTATCGGTAAGTACTCTTCAGAATGAACGCCGTACTTGCTAGGCAACTTCTCTGACACATAGGTAATACACCTCTGCGGAAGTGTAGGAAGATTGAATTCTCTAGGCTCATCGACTAGCCACATGACGGCATACAGCGAGCCATGACACACTTTGAACTGAACACCTAGTTCTAATAGTTCCTATCCTACTGAAGACACATTTAGCTATTAATTTTGCTGAAATCGTCCGTCAGGTGAGATGTTCCGTTAATCTTATGACAGAATGGCTATACTATCCTGCTGGAATCACGTTCTGTTACGAGCACTGAGAATGCCACGCTCTCAAACATTTATTTCTCTTGATATAGATTCATTTTATAACATTTATAAGTAGGGTAAGTGAAGGTAATAACGTCATGTAGGTTATAATGCCGTATAATATTTTATAATAACACTGAACAACAAGAATTTTTTTCTGACTTAAAACAATGTGTCCCTTAAGATTTGATGTACGCTGAATCCGAAAATGCATCTCCTTTCTTCGTTTCACGTAAGGTTTTTAAGATATATATGATTTCATTTTTCGATAATCTCTCCCCCAGGAAACTTCAGGCGCGGGTTAGGGGTTGTAAACCAAAACAAAGGCTAGTGCATTTTGAGTTTACGACCGATTTCCGGTTTCTAATGATTTTTGGCATGTTCTTTTGTACTTCTAATAAATAAACAGATATTGATCCCTTCTATTCAGTAAATTTCATAACAGTTCAAAGTGAGGTCTATATAATGAACAAACAACGGTGTGGTTTTCAGTATTTAGAAGAAAAGTTTACCAGCTTGAGTGAAGGCAAATTAAAAGAGGGCATTTTCAACCACAAGTTCACAAAGTTATGACTGACTCTTTGTTTGAGGAAAAACTTTCCGCTACAGAAAAAATGACATTGCGCGGTTTCAAAGACGTTTACTCAAATTTCCTTGGAAATTCTAGGGCAGACAACTACGTCGAACTTGTGGAAACTATGTTAAGTGCATACGAGAAAATGGGGTGTAATATGTCTCTCAAAATACACTTTTTACATTCTTATTTGGATTTCTTTCCTTCTAACCTTGGAGCGGTAAGCGACGAGCATGGGGAAAGATTTCATCAAGAAATATCTGGAATGAAAAGGCGATATAAAGGAAGATCATCATCCAGCATGCTTGCAGACTATTGTTGGTTCTTTATAAAAGACAGTTCCGGGTCAAGTTATAAACGGAAGTCATTCAGAAAATCCTTTTAATGTTAAGTTGAAATTCCGAGATTTTTCTCATTATACGCATGAAATATTTTTATTGTTGTGTTTTTTGTTTTAAAGTATGGAACATTATTTTTGTATCCAGTACACATTTTTCAAGTATTATGAGATATTCTGAATCCTTAGTATGTTGTAATTTCAACAGTATCAGTGAAAAATAAAAAAAAAAGTGTTTCATAAAAAAATTGAATTCACTTTCCCCGGAAAATGGTACGTAATGGGGTAATTTGGATTTTAAATTCAGATTTAGGGTATACATATGAGTAATATTCATATATTTTTATTTCGGAGCAAGACAAAGAGTAAAACTTTGTTGTTCAGTGTTATCTACGTGAATCTGTCCTGGCAACCTAGTCAGAGAAACGTGGTGTTTAGAGGAACCTTTTTTAAGCCTCCTGATACGAACGTTTTTTATAACTTATTGCTACCAAGAGGGGTATACAATTACCCCAATCAAAATCATATACCAATCTTTCTTAAACACTGAAATATTATATTGAATATGAAGTTCAGAAAAGTAAACATTTAAAATAATTTTCCTCTTTCTAAAAATACAGCATGATCCAAAAGTCCCGTTCCATTTTGTTGAAAGCGTGTATCAGAATTAATGAACTTCAAAATACGTTACTGATGATATTATGACAAAACATATCTGTAAAGTTAAATTTGCACCCCTTTCATTTCAAAGCAAATTCCTCAATGCCATATAGGTTTGACAAGGTGGAAAACAAATTTCAAGTAATGAGTCACATTACTACGAAATAAATTATAAAACTTTTAGCCTAAAATATTTGTTTGTAATAAAATAAAATCCTTATAAAATTGTTAAATATTCTAAAAATAAATAAAATATAAATCTAAGTATATAAATTTTAGATTTTATTTTTTTTTCAATTCAAATATTGGAACACCACCTATGTTACAATGAACATCTCGGAGAAAGGCTCTCCTAAGAATTATTTGTGTTACTCATGTTTGAAAATGTTAGACATATATAACTGACAGATACGTGGAAATTAAAAACGGAATATAAAAAAATGAAAATAATAATAATGAAAAATCATTAGTGGGGACGTGTTTGGGGAAAGCGACTTTTGACCCAGCCTGTATAATAACATTTGCATTTTTACATACGCAGTCAGTGGGTCAGTGGAATGAGTACCTGTTGAGACAACCCTGCGTACCCTTGGGGGTACGCGTACCATAGGTTGAATACCACTGTCTTAGAGCAATGTAGACTATTTAATCTCTTAGCTTGGATTATTGTTAGTTTCTTCATTAAGTGACAGAGAGGGATTAGCCGGAGTAGAAGGATCTGCAAGGATTTTGAGTTTAAATTTCGAACAAACTTTCAACTTAGAACGAAAGAGCTCTGAAGTGAAACTTTAATGGATTACATGTTAAATATTAATTTAGTTTAAAACTTGATATTATGTGACATTTTTAACTACAATTACAATATTATAATCTGCCATAATTCAGTCAGTAAGCTAAGGAATTCTTACGAAGACGTTGTAGTTCGAGTCTAGACAGATTCTTCGAGATTTGTGGTAATAGAAGCCATGAAAGACTTTTCACAGAGCACTTCTGTTTCTCCTGTGACTCACATTCTATTATACTAGCAGAGTTAAAAAAAGTGACACGGGATTGATCAAAACTCTGTAACTGCGTGAAACGTCCAGTCACGAAGCTCAATACATACTAAATATGCATCCATAGATAGTTGCTAACCACTAGGATCGCTAATATCGCCTCATTACAGACAATGCGAAATAGTACTGGCCCAGTCTATTGTTCCTAGCACCCTAACAACTCAAGCTTCGTGACTGTATATACTAGACTTTGCTTTCATGCTGTTCATGATTGTTATCGTGAGCATAGTTGATGTTGTAATGATGTTTAGAATTTGAAATACAATTTTAGTATTCCCTTTAATTTCTGCTCTTACAATCCCCGCATTTAAATTTAACTTGTCGTAAGAAATGGAAATATAAAAATTGGAGATTTATTCTTCGAAGAGGTGGAAAAATTCAAATATCTTGGAGTAACAGTAACAAATATAAATGAAACTCGGGAGGATATTAAATGCAGAATAAATATGGGAAATGCTTGTTATTCTTCGGTTGAGAAGCTTTTGTCACCTAGTCTGCTGTCAAAAAATCTGAAAGTTATAATTTATAAAACAGTTATATTACCGGTTGTTCTGTATGGTTGTGAAACTTGGAGTCTTACTTTGAGAGAGGAACATATATTAAAGGTGTTTGAGAATAAGGTTGTTAGAAAAATATTTGAGGCAAAGAGAGATGAAGTTACAGAAAAATGGAGAAAGTTACACATCGCAGAACTCCACGCATTGTATTCTTCACCTGACATAATTAGGAACATTAAATCCAGACGTTTCAGATGGGCAGGGCATGTAGCACGTATGGGCGAATTCATATACGCATATAGAGTGTTAGTTGGGAGGTCGGAGGGTAAAAGACCTTTGCGGAGCCGAAACGTAGATGGGAGGATAATATTAAAATGGATTTGAGGGAGGTGGGATATGCTGAAAGGGACTGGATTAATCTTGCTCAGGATAGGGACCGATGGCGGGCTTACGTGAGGGCGGCAATGAACCTGCGGGTTCCTTAAAAGCCATAAGTAAGTAAGTAAGTAAGTAAGTAAGTGTGGAGTTTTATTAAAGACATTGTCTATTCACAGAAACCCAGGAACATTGATGATCTGAGTGTAAAAACTACTGAAGCTTTTCAAAAAACCACCCCTCTTATGTTACAACGGGCATGGGTTGAATTTCATCACCGTTATGAGCTGTACAGGGTGCGCATTGGGGGAGGGTCATGTTGAGCTCTGAGGAATCTCTCATCTTTCAGTGTTGTATGAACAAAGTTTGAACAAATTTAGTAGTAAATGTTTTACGGTTTTTTTATTTTATCCACACTCAAACTGATCATCCTGTAGTTTGCAGAAGAAATCGCTGTTCACAGAAAGACAGGTCTAAAATAAGTTTTTCGATATCGAGGATGTTGAAATGTATATTTACGTGAAAGTCTAGAAATGTATATTTTTGAAAATGTCAATACTATTTCTTTATATGAGAGAGCAACCATGAAGATACACCACTGACAATAATTTATTACATGTGTTGAATCTCGGAGCCAGTTCAGACATTCAGATGTTCCTCGAGGCAGACGTGCCGCATAGCAACTTGCAGGGGCTACTTCAAGACTCGGTTTCCTTGGAAACAAGCTTCACATCATTCTTCCTTTTATTACAGGGACTTTCACGTAGTTTGTTGTTCCTTCCTACATGCTCACGTCTGGAAGTGCAACTTTCTATGGACTTGAGCGAGCTTTTAATGAGAAAAGACTCATCTTCTACACGGCAGGTAATAGTCGTTACTTCAGCGTTCACTTGATTACTCCTTGCAAGAAAAACATTAACTTTTACTTCCGCGTGGATGCACCTTTAGACGAACGGCTAGGGGCAAGGCGGAGATCCGGTTTCAAGTCCCGGATAAAGGAAAAAGAAGCCGTATTGACTGTAGAAAATATTGGGTTTCGTTCCTCACTGTAATGTGCGACAATAATACCAGCCGCTATGTGTGATAAAATTTTTCATGTGGAGACAATACGACTGTTTTGAAAGATTTCATTGATAATAATAATAATGATTTATTTTAGCTGGCAGAGTTAAGGCCGTAAGGCCTTCTCTTCCACTCAACCAGCAAAAAGAGTATATACATATGCATGAACTTACAAAGAATTCAAAAATTTGATTTAGATGAGAGTTATATGTATACAAGAGTTACTTACGAATTAAACAACAAAATACTATGAACTATTAATTAAACACTGAAATAAACTGTGTAGCAGAATTAAGCTAAAATACATAGAATGTTAATATATTTCAAATAATATTAGATAATAAAAAGAGATTATTATGAGGCAATTTTGAAAATACAGCACAATCAGGATGATGTCTAAAAGAAAGAAGTAACAATGTAGTCAGTGATAGTTTAAATCAGTATGATTGGAGTGAAATGCTAAGAAGGTTATCTTTTAAGCTGTTCTTAAAGGTGTTTATTGTCTTGCAGCCCTAATACTTTGTGACAGGGAATTGCATTGACGCGAGGTGGATACTGTAAAAGATGATGAATAACAAGATGTTCTATGAAGAGGTATACTTAGAGTGCCACAGATAAGTGATCTGGTATTTACGTCGTGGTTAGAATATAGATAAGAGAAACGAGACGAAAGGTAATTTGGTGTTGAGGTGTGCAGAATTCGAAAGAGTAAAGACAAAGAGTGTAAAGTTCTGCGTTCTTTAAGTCGGAGCCACGAGAGACTTGCGAAGGACGGTGATATGTGATCATATCGTCGGATGTTGCACACGTATCTGACGCACATATTCTGAGCTCGCTGTAACTTGACTGACAGTTCAGAACTTAGGTCACTTAACAAAACGTCACAATAATCGAAGTGCGGCATTACTAGGGTTTGTACTAGGGTAAGTTTTAGTTGATGGGGCAAGAAGTTTCTCAAGCGACTCAAACAGTGAATGGAGGAACAGATTGATGTTAATATAAATATGACATGTACATTACACACCATGCGTTTTTCTTGGTATAGAGCATAATGATTTAACATGCAATAACAAACATAGATGGTGTTGCGAAGCAATCTGGCATGTAAAAGAAAAAGTAACGAAATGAGATTTTAACTTTATCCCAATCAAAAAAGTCTTTCCGAATCTTCTGCAAATACATCTCGTGTCCAGCCATGGATACAAACATTACAAAGTAGTACATTATGCAACGAGCCTATAATGGTAGTAATTAAGACGCGAGTATGTTTATGAAACGAGCGCAAGCGACTTTGGTTTCTTCCGAGGTTTTCCACAGCCGTGGGACTGAAGCCGGATGGTCTATGGCGAGTCCTTGGCATCAACACCTTTGATTTGATTGCCCCCTTTGATTTGATTACCTGGTTGGGTTTTTCCGAGGTTTCCCCCACCGAAAAGGCAAATGCCGGGTAATATTTTGGCGAATCCTCGGACCTCATTTCATCTCACTACATCTCGCCAAAATGTAACAAAAAATTGTATAACATTGTAAAAATTGTAGAAAATTACTAAATTGTAAAACTATAAAAATTTGTAAAAATTGTAATTGTAATATTGTAAAATGTTGACATGTTCCACATCTTAAAGCTTCATTGCTCATGTAAGATCTATGGAATAAAATAAATGAATGAATGAATGAATGAATTATAGTCAAGTTTCATACGACTTTTTATGTTCGACCATATTTCTAAACTTGAAATTATTCATAAGTATTCATGTTATTCTTATCTGACTGAGGAGCGGAACTGACCTTACCTCGTAAATTGTGAGATGTGCGTAGACGCGAAAGTATTGATTTTTTCCGAGAAACAGATGTCGATATTGACCTTGACATTGAAAAACGAGATGACAAATTGAATTTATTTGATTATTATTTACAATTAATGCTAATTATTATAGTAACAGAACTGACTTTATTTCAAATATAAGTGATTTATTGATTTATTGTTGTCTTTCGATTGCATATTCGAGAATAATCGATACTTGCGCTTTCATATTGCTACAATGGTATTTTCTGATTGGTGGAACACCTGAACTTTAATGAATAGGTGTACTTTAATGAGGTCCATTAAAGGGCTGCCACCAGGTGTATAATTACTACATTTCGGCATGGTCGAGCATAAAGATATTTAAATACCCTATGTCAGGTATTTGTCCGTTATCTTACTTACTTACAAATAACTTTTAAGGATCCCGGAGGTTCATTGCCGCCCTCATATAAGCCCGCCATCGGTTCCTATCCTATGCAAGATTAATCCAGTCTCTATCATCATATCCCACCTCCCTCAAATCCATTTTAATATTATCCTCCCATCTACGTCTCGGCCTCCCTAAAGGTCTTTTTTCCTCCGTCCTACCAACTAACACTCTATATGCATTTCTGGATTCACCCATACGTTCTACATGCCCTGCCCATCTCAAACGTCTGGATTTAATATTCCTAATTATGTTAAATGACGAATACAATGCCTGCAGTTCTCCGTTGTGTAATTTTCTCCATTCTCCTTATAAGTCCATCCCTCTTAGCTCCAAATATTTTCCTAAGAACCTTATTCTCAAACACCTTTAATCTCTGTTCCTCTCTCAAAGTGAGAGTCCAAGTTTCACAACCATACAGAACAACCGGTAATATAACTGTTTTATAAATTCTAACTTTCAGATTTTTTGACAGCAGACTAGGTGACAAAAGCTACTCAATCGAATAACAGGCATTTCCCATATTTATCTTGCGTTTAATTTCGTCCCGAGTGTCATTTATATTTGTTAATGTTGCTCCAAGATATTTGAATTTTTCCACCTCTTCGAAGGATAAATCTCCAATTTTTATGTTTCCATTTCGTACAGTATTCTGTTCACGAGACATAATCATAGGCCTATACTTTGACTTTTCGGGATTTACTTTTAAACCTATCGCTCTACTTGCTTCAAGTAAAATTCCCGTGTTTTCCTTAATCATTTGTGAATTTTCTCCTAACATAGTAAAATTCCCGTGTTTTCGTTAATGGTTTGTGAATTTTCTCCTAACATATTCACGTCGGAGTGCGTTATATGGCAGTAAAAATTTTAATAGCCTCCGTATCGATATAAAAAATGAAACTCAAAACATAAGATTATTTAGGGCCAAATTAAAGAAGTACCTAATGTCTCACGCCTTCTATTCTGTAGGTGAATTCATGACATTTAACAACGGTTCATGAAATTGATACTAAAACTTTGTGTTGTACTAGTAGACTATATTGTAAACATCTTCTGTATATATTTAAACTAGACTGTGACTATAAATTAAGACTTTATAGTTGTATTAAGATTTTGACTTGTTCCCAATTCTATCTGTGAAGCAATGTACGAATATCATGGAATGTTAATAAATACAATACAATTAAGATGTTTTTTTCGCTCTTCTGTAATATAAAATAAAATATTTTGAAATATGAGATTACTCCCCAACACCATCAATATATATACATACATATATATATATATATATATATATATATATATATATATATATATATATATATATATATAAACAAAGAAGAAATAACTTAATCAGTGGACTATGTATGAAATTAGCTGGCTTAATAATTTGCAAAACAAAAGAACATCAGGCTTTGACTTAGTAACCATAATTGTTGTTTTCTTGTTTTACTAAATAATTGTCAAAGCCTGCTAATTTATAACCCTCCGCATATGCTGACCTGAAATGTACACACTGTAAGCTAAGTGGGGTACATATTACTATACCCATGTTATTTTCTTTGAATTGTGTTTTAATTTCATTTTAGGCGCGTGCGCAATAATAAACTGCATAAAACTACCTACTAACAACAGCACGTCTGTCGGCGTGTGTGTGTCTGTGTGTCCACAGAAATAAAACAACTCGTCATCCGTGGAACGGATCCAGATGCATACAAACAATATTGTTTTTCCTCTGATGCATATCGTCAAATGAGATGTAGGGTAAACATTGGTAATTTCGTGGCAGTGGTTATTTCGTGATACTTTTTCTTTGCTCTTTTGTGAACTAACCAATGGTGTTACGAGATCCAAATTTCCTCCAAGGGATTGCATATGTTGTCCAATTTCCAGAAACATACAGCTAAGGTTTGTGTGACTATTGTAGTTGCTTCAGTGAGCTTTTATGTTTGGAGAGAGCAAGTTTGCGTCGACTTCTCAGGCATACAAATTTTGTGGATATTTGTAATTACATTACAGGCTTATTACTAAAGGTAAGCATATGATATTTGGTACAAAGACTTATTGTATCTTCATGAAATTTTAGGAAATGTTTTTGGAATTTTAGATACATCTGTAGTCACCATATAGGCTTAGCTTTACTAATAGAAATCTTAGCTGTTCAAGGCGAAACTTTGTTGAGCATTAAGTGTTACATTTTATACTGTTTTAAAAATTGTATTACAACAGGAATTTTAGAAATCTGAAGACAAGATGTGATAACAAAAAAGAAAACGGAGACGCAATGGGTTCAGTGTAGCTTCTGTTTGATTTGTTATCATGCTAAGTGTCAATGATAAGTGCTGGATGACTTACTTGCAAGAATTGTGACAGAAGATGAAACATGGCTCCACCATTTTGGACTGGAGACAGAGGCAGACAATGGAGTGGCATCATACAAATTCACCAAATAAATAGAAATTCAAAAGTACGCCTTCGGCAGAAAAAGTTATGCTACTGTGTTTTTCGATTCAGAAGGACTCTTGCTTGTGGACATCATGCCACACGGAACCACCATTAATTCTGACGGGTGTATTGCAACTCTCAAGAAACTTCAAGTTCGACTGAGTCGTGTTCGACGACATATGGAGAAGCAGGATGTTCTGCTATTGCACGACAATGCACAGCCATATGTCAGTCACAAGACCACAGACCAGATCAGAAAATTCGGATAGACAACACTGAAACACCCGCCTTACAGTCCTGAACTGGCACCGTGCGATTACCATCTCTTTGGTAAACTGAAGGATCCCTTCGCGGAACGAGGTTAGAAGATGACTCCTTTGTGCACGCTGCTAAAGAGTAGCTCAGACGTGTTGGTCCAGACTTTTACCGTGCTGGTCTACAGGCCCTCGTTCCTAGGTTACGTAAGGCAGTTGAAAGGGACAGGGATTATGTGGAAAAGTGGCATTTTGTTCCTTAAGGATGCATCTACATTCTGTGAAAATAGCAAAGCTGTAGGATAAAAATATAATTTTTAAACAAACGTTATGCATTACTTTTGGAGTTACCCTAGTAATATAGGCTATAGTAAAGTCCGTAATAAAAGTGTTCACCCTTTCAGGGCAAAGAAGATCCCTTTTCAATTTCAATTTTTACTTTGATTTCATTGTTATTATGTGTTGATATGTATTTCTATGTTTTCTTGCTATGAATATTAGACCGAGTTACTATGTTTGAAGTCTTGTAACAATAAATGAGATTTTCATTTGACTTTAATGACTTTTTCCACAATTCTTCTACCTCTCACGAAATTAGCAATGCAATATCACGAAATTACCAAGGTTATCACGAAATAACCAACCTTTCAGCTTAAGTTGTAAAAGTGGTTTTTAGCACATATTCAAGAACGTATCCAATCTTTTATGTCTCCAGATTTGTACAGCAAGTTATCGTCTTTTAGATGAAAAAATCGGAATAAGGATATATTTACACATTTGCATTTTAAATTAGTTTTCATGAAATTATCACGAAATTACCAATGTTTACCCTACTGCCTGATAATAGATTTACGTATCAGCCAGAACCTCAATCATAGGTAAACAGTATACTGTAAGTCTTTATTCAGTAAATTTGGAATTCTGTTTTTCCATTGTATATTTTTCTCTTATATAATGTTGATATTTGAATATTCTCATAACCTCTTGAGTCCTGAGACTATAGTGATTTCAATTCAAAGCATTTTGCATTGTGGGGCTACCTAAAAGCAAAAGTGTACTGTGAAAATCAGGAACAATGTGCGAATGGCTTCTGAGTGGAGTGCTTTTCCATCAGATTGGTGACCCGCATCCTACGAGACATGGGAGACCGCAGTTGTGTTCCGACAATGGTAGTCATCATATCGAATAATTATTGTAATCTAGACCACGGGTTTACAACAGGTGTGTAACGCAGCCCCATGGAGTGTGTCGCGAAATTTTGAAATAGAAACATAAATTTTATGCCATCCAGAAAGTCTCTTTACAATGCAGTTGTTTATTTACATCGAAGTCTTTGACATGGTATATTTTATTTTGAGACAGACTTTACCAATGAAAAGTGAACACCTGCAACAATGCTTACTGTGCTCCAACCACGAGAAAGTCTTTCCGGGGGGTAATGCTGTGAATGAATGTTGATATCATAAGATGGCATAAGGTCACACACGTGGGTACTCGTTTCTCTATTGGCTAGCTCTCACAGCACAAACAATAACATTGACACACACACATGTTTATACTATCCTAGTTACAAAATTAGATCACTGTTAATCTCCTGGTCTTTTAATCTCTCCATACATATGCAGGAGAGCGCATGGTCTTTAAACTGACGTTATAACGATAATATCATCTATCTACTTCGCTCCAATAGATGACGCAATAGTAAGCACATTCCTTTCAAGGTTGATCTCCTGGTTGGAGAACAGTAGTAATTCGTTTACTCTTCCCACTTAGTAGTAAACAGAGTTTAGAATCGTCACAACATATTGGTGAGTTTCAGTACAAACGTGTGAGCAGGTGATAGTGCCACTATTTTATCAAAAGTGTTTTATTCAGATTTTATCATGAACAAATGTTTAATTCGAAAAAGACAATTTGAATCAAGTTCTGGGTTAGATGACAGCAGTGCTAATTCAAATAATGTGAGCGAAAATTTCCTTCAGGGTTCACAAAAACGTACTCCGTTTCGTAAATATGGTGATGAATACTTGCAATATGGTTTTACGTGGCGTGGCGATGAATGTAAACAAAATCCCGAGTGTTTTATATGCGGAAATGTTTTATCAAAACAATAGATGGTGCCGAATAAACTAAAAAATATTTGTAACTACCGTTTTCAACGTCATAATTGTGTGAATCAACATTGTCTACCATGAAAATAGTGAACTCTAAACAAGAGAACAGATTGCTACATCTTGAAGATGATTTACGTGTTGGCCTGTCAACCATAAGGCCACGTATAGAGAAACACTGTGCAGCCCACCAAGCGCAGACTTCATATTAATTTAAATAGGCGAGTTTTCAAAAACGATAATAAAAACTTTTATCGGATATCCAGCATAGATAGGTTGAGATTTCTGACACATACCTTTGTTTTTTTGTAATGCGACTCAAGTTTCTAATTGTTTTTTTTAGTATATTCGATTGCATGTTAATATCGACCTATCTACAACACTGGATGTCCGACACTACAAAGAAGTTAGCAGTGCTTCTTTTCTGGCTAAACGCGCTTGAATGACATCCCGGTACGTTTTTCTTGTATTTTTCATCATGAAACCGAATTATGTGGGAATAACTATGTTTTTAATATATCGTAATTTTTCTTTAAATTCCGCTTAGACCTTGAAAGTCTTAGTTGGACGGAAAGGAGGTTAAAAACGACAGTAATCATCTCTCCGTCCGCAATAATATATTCTACACAGAGTTTCTATAGAAGAAAAGCACTGGTTGTTATTATGTTATTAATAAAAACAAATAAGTGTGTCGCGATATCGTCGGCGTTCAATAAAGTGTGTCGTCAGTCAAAAAAGGTTGGGAAACTGATCTACACTATGGTCCGGGACTTTTGGACCATCCTGTACATAACTTATTTTCTGCGTATTTAAGGGCTATATTCATAGACATTCTTAGCGCGGGCTTCCAGTGGATGATCAGCGTTTTTCGTATTCATAAACCAGTAAGAGCTATATGTATGTATGTATGTATGTATGTATGTATGTATGTATGTATGTATGTATGTATGTATGTATGTATGTATGTATGTATGTATGTATGTATGTATGTATGTATGTATGTATGTATGCATGCATGCATATATGTATGTATGTATCGAAAAAAAAATCGAAAAATCGAAGGAGAATTGGGAGGAAAATTTAAAAGGTACGCAAAACGCGTCCTTGCAAGTGGGTTGGGGGCTGTACAAAACTAAATATGTGAGCTCCAAGCCTGTTGGCCACTAGTCTCACTCCGGGTTACGCTGCTCCTCTGAAGGAGCTCTAGAAAATTTTGAAGGGGAAGCCGAAATTGGACGTAACCTCTTAGGTACCACATACGCGAGGGGGGCTGACATTGATCAATTGATCACGGAACGGGGCGAGGAGGAGTTGGCTGGTGTTTGCCGTTAGAATGGCAAGACGCCGTCATCTGTATGTATGTATGTATGTATGTATTTATTTATTCACACTGCAGTGGGTATATAGCCGGTGGCAGTGATAACTAATTACACTCAATTATGACAATAATAAACTTATTAATTAAAAATACAATTAATAATAATACTAATAATTAATACTAACAATAATTAATAATAATATTAATAATAATAATAACAACAACAACAACAACAGGGAATATACTAAGTTAAATGAAACGATCACTTAAAATAACATTTGAAATAAATCTAATTTATATCTTAAAACTAAGATCGAACTAAAATCCACGATTATGATATGTTCATATCTGCACAAGTACCTTTCAAATTACACTCATATCGCTGTCAACTCACTCACTGCAATGGAACTACGACACATTTCACTGATTCTATCCTGATTTCACTAACACTTCAAAAACATTTCACTGTTCAAATACTATGCACTGCCACTATAAACTATAAAGCTTCACTGACAGGAACACGTTTCACTTACACAGCACACTTCACTGACACGACATACTTCTTCACTGATACAACACACTTCACTGACACAACATAATTCTTCACTGATACAACACTTCAGTAACAACATATCATTTACATCCTTTAAATACTGTGTATAATTACCGTCTATATTATGATATGATCTGAATTCTGTACAAGTAACCAGTGGATAGCCGGGGCTAGTTTAGCACGCTCGTAGCGCGTGCTGCGAAATGTCTATGAATAGCACACTAAGAGATTTTAAGTGCATAAATGAAGGCATTTTTTTCTGCACAAACTTTCGCAGTCTAGCTATCGAAGGGGATTTGAACCCATGCTCGATCGCAGTCTTAGAACACGAGTCTAGCTCATCAGGAACAGTATCCTCAAAATCAGGAGCACATTTTCTCTCTGCTAGACCTGTATCTATTAAAAGATGTAGATCTAGAACCTTGCAGCACAAAACAATGAAATTGTTTATACGGTATACACTGTAGTAAACCTTTGTGGAAGTCACCATACCGAGTAAACAATAGTGATATTATGCAGGAAATGTACAATAACACTTTGCTAGGATCTCTAGACGGGCACAATTTTCATAGAATGGCCAGATCCCGGATATCATTGTCACTGCGGGAGCTACAAATGTTAGAACCAGGCATCTTCCTCTGTAGCGAAACTTTGTGTTTCCATCCCCCCCCACACGTATCGGGGTTGTGTCAGAACCTAAAATCCTGACCATAGCATTCATCTGCCCCGTCTTGGCACTTGTACAACCCTCGTCACTGTAATTGAAACAAGACTAGGCTAACAGCCTTGGGTTCCTGTCCAGGGAGCTATGGACTCTCGTGTCTTTGTGATATTTAGAGCTTTGTAGTAGACAATATCTGCTTTCATTTAATGGGTTTATTAGAGTTCGTCTAAATAGATACACATAGTAGTAACTGCTTGTCAGTTGGTTTTTCAACGACGCAGTATCAACTACTTACTTACTTACAAATGGCTTTTAAGGAACCCGAAGGTTAATTGCCGCCCTCACATAAGCCCGCCATCGGTCCCTATCCTGTGCAAGATTAATCCAGTCTCTATCATCACACCCCACCTCCCTCAAATCCATTTTAATATTATCCTCCCATCTACGTCTCGGCCTCCCCAAAGGTCTTTTTCCCTACGGTCTCCAAACTAACACTCTATATGCATTTCTGGATTCGCCCATACGTGCTACATGCCCTGCCCATCTCAAACGTCTGGATTTTAAGTTCCTAATTATGTTAGGTGAAGAATACAATGCGTGCAGTTCTGTGTTGTGTAACTTTCTCCATTCTCCTGTAACTTCATCCCGCTTAGCCCCAAATATTTTCCTAAGCACCTTATTCTCAAACACCCTTAACCTATGTTCCTCTCTTAGAGTGAGAGTCAAAGTTTCACAACCATACAGAAGAACCGGTAATATAACTGTTTTATATATTCTAACTTTCAATTTTTGGACAGCAGACTGGATGATAAGAGCTTCTCAACCGAATAATAACACGCATTTCCCATATTTATTCTTCGTTTAATTTCCTCCCGAGTGTCATTTATATTTGTTACTGTTGCTCCAAGATATTTGAATTTTCCACCTCTTCGAAGGATAAATCTCCAATTTTTATATTTCCATTTCGTAAAATATTCTGGTCACGAGACATAATCATATACTTTGTGTTTTCGGGATTTACTTCCAAACCGATCGCTTACTTGCTTCAAGTAAAATTTCCGTGTTTTCCCTAATCGTTTGTGTATTTTCTCCTAACATATTCACGTCATCCGCATAGACTACTAGGCTTATATATTATTTTAATGTACCGAAGTACATATGATATTTCCATGCAGATATTCTGCGTCATCATACGATGAAAGAGTAATGGAACGGAGAAAAATTTTCTCCGGCGCCGGGATTTGAACCCGGGTTTTCAGCTCTACGTGCTGATGCTTTATCCACTAAGCCACACCGGATACCCACCCCGGCGTCGGACAGAATCGTCTCAGATTAAGTTCCAACTCTTGGGTTCCCTCTAGTGGCCGCCGTCTGCACTACGTCATAGATGTCTATGAACGTAGGACCGAAGTCCACACATGTGCTGAGGTGCAGTCGTTATGAGTGACTAGTTGGCCGGGATCCGACGGAATAAGCGCCGAATTAAATCACGAAGTGATTTACGCATATCATATATATTATTTTAATGTACCGAAGTACATATGATATTTCCATGCAGATATTCTGCGTCATCATACGATGAAAGAGTAATGGAACGGAGAAAAATTCTCTCCGGCGCCGGGATAACGAGTGCACGAATTTTTCTCCGTTCCATTACTCTTTCATCGTACTAGACTATAGTTGATGGAATTAGTGATAGCAAGATGATACAGGATAGGATGAAACGAGGCCTAGGATTCTCCATGGGATTTCTTGACATTCGCCTTACAGTCTGAGATAACCTCGGGAACAAAAAATCGACATAGCTTTATTATACTGCATATCTTTACGTAGAACTACGTGTGGATGCGATCACCTGTCGACAGGTAAACAGCTTTACTATGCTGCATATCAAGGAGTCCAGGAGGAATACGTGGAGTACTATAGAAGGAAAATACAAGGAGAAGAAGGGGCATACAAGAAGGGAAAGAGAACGAGGGAAAAGCAAAAAGAACAAGGGGAATGGAAGGAGAACAAGTGGAATAAAAGGAGAAGGAAAATATAAGGATAACAAGAGGAATACAAGAAGAATAAGGAGAATACAAAGAGAAGAAGTGGAATATAAGGACCATTGTGTGTCTCCTATTTCAAATAAGGCCTCATTCGATTTTACTAAAAATTAGTTCGGAATATGTGTGGTAAGACTTTCTTGTGTTAAATTCTAACGTACCTTGTTTACATGTGTCGACTTTTATGGGTCATCCTCAGAACTGGTCGTTGTATACAGACGAGCGTATATACAGGGACATCAATTTATTTTTACTTTAATTTTTATTGTACCTGAGTTTTTTAATCTACTTCACTATCACCCCCTCAACTAGTAAACTTACAACCATTCTCCACACAGAACCAAGGCCGGAAATGAGTTACTGAGTACAGTACATTCCAGAAATATGTTCGCGTTTTCCAGTGACGAAAGAGCTTTCAATATTGAATCATATTTTCGCACAGATACTGTCGTCCATTTGCTTATGTCGCATCCCTGTTTCCCCGACCCGCTTCTGCTCGCCCCTCTGTAAAGGCTAGTAGCTGGGTTGTCTTAGCTCTTTTCTGAAAACATTAATTTTTGTTAGGAATTGGACGTCTACTTAATATTATACAAATGTTTAATATAACTTAAAGTAATATAATATAACTTAAGTAATTAACTCTAACGTGATTTTCCCCTTTCTACGACCCTGCGACATAACCTCTTGGACGGACAGTAGATAGCATGTCTGAGTAATTTTATCTTTTCGGATCGGGCAGAAGTGAAGATTGAATTACAGTACGTAAGGTACGTACTTTTTTTTTATAGAATAAGTACAGAATTATTTCAACAGGATTACTGGTACGAAGGACGAAACTGGTATTTGGAATTAGGTACAGTACTGTAGTCTATAGTGCGATAATATGCAAAAAAAAAAAAAAAAAAAAAAAAGCCTGTATCGAAATGAACGGCCACCACTTTCAAAAGTGTGTTTAAATATCCATATCATGATTATTTTTCAATTTAACTTCATTCTCTATATTGTACGCTAATGTGCTGTAAACAGTATAATGTAGGCTATACTGGATAATGAATACGTCCGAATGGATAGCTCAATTCGTGAGTAAAAACACTTATTGTTAATAATGTACTGTATTTTGATTAAACAAAACTTAATTAAATTTATCAAACAATAAATCGCGATATTTCCTAGTTTACGTAAATGCATGAATTACTTTTCTTCCCTCCTATATCTAGTAAAGTGATTTGTTTGTATTTTACGCCAGTATCATCGAACTCCAGTTGTGGAAGGGGGTAAGTTAATCCAAAGGTATAGCCGGGTTAATATTAGAAATGTTACTAAAAATAAAATGATGTCCCTGTACAAATATACAAATATCATGCTCAAAACCACAGAATGCCTTTTTTCCGTAAAAATCTATATATCAATTTTTCTACCAATACAATATATTCTCAATGACAAAGTAAAAACGTATAGGGTTCGAAGTATGATACATGAACCAAAAAAAAGGTTACGTAAATTAAAACAACAGATATATGGAGTAGAATAAGTGAATATACCGAAAGTATAAATAAATGTTTTTAACGCTGTAATAAAACATAGCATAGGCACAAAAAAGTGCGTGAACGCTTGGTCACTCAGCTACGATCTACCCAGAAAAAGGACTTAAATAACCAAAACAGCGAGTAATAATAATAATAATAATAATAATAATAATAATAATAATAATAATAATAATAATAAATCTCAATTGGTTTTGTTCATGAATATAGTTATAATAAACAATTTTAAAAAACGAAGTCTTAAAATTCAATATTCTGGTATTTTCCGATAAGTCTACTATAATATACGAGTATATTTTTTATTGATAAAAAAAAACTAAGTTGTAAATTACCTAGTTGAATAGTTTCAGCTTTGTGTCAGCCATCATCAGTTCTAGTGAGGTCCTTGCTTGTTCCGAAGTGCTTTATATGGCAGTAATATTTTTAAAAGCCTCCCCATGGATATAAAAAATGAAACTCAAAACTTACGATTGTTTAGGGGCAAATGAAAGAAATACCTAATTACTCACATCTTTTATTCTCTAAGTGAATTTATGACATTCAACAACACTGCATGAATATTTCTGTCTTGTATTAAGTATCGCTACTAACCTCTTGTGTTGTACTAGTATATTGTAAATACCTTCTGTATACAGAGTGTTTCAAAAATACTTCGACAAACCTTGTTACAAATTTAATCGACTCAAAAACTCATAGCAATGAAAGTGGAAGTAACATGAGAACATTTTGAACATTTGTTATGAGTTTCTGAATTGATTAATCTCTTCCCATACTATATATTTTACCAGTTTTGTGAAAAAAGTGTCATTATTTTTATTTTCGTACAGAGGTCATTCAATATTGCAGAATCACTGTACATCACTATTTTTCTTACATACCTAAAAATCACTATGAAATAGACATACATTCATACCTGAATTATTATTCCGAGTTATCTCGTGCACCTTGATTCCAGCTCTGGTAGTTGTCCCACTTTGATTTTCTCCAGAACTATTTACCAACTTATGTTTTTTTATGGATTAATTTATGAGGTACAATACCAGTGCTGTTATCAAGGCGTTAAATGTTGCTTGTCGTGTGATAGACTCGAAAGCAGGGTATTACGCACAGTGGCACATTGCATTCCGGACAGTAGTATCTGCTCTCCTATATGAGAGCGTTTTGGGAAGAATGGTGTAGAGTCATTGAATATTTGTACCGGTACATCTGTTCTTCAGGTTTGTGAATAATGTTCTGCAGTATCACTATTCCAAAAGTACACGTATTTCAGAGTCTGTAGTAGGCCGCCACGAATTATTTTCAGCATTCTGTGAACACTTATTAGCATGCCGAATCGTCTCCTCGAATATAATGTTGATGAAGTTATTATTAAAGAATAATTTAAAAAAAATTGAGAATTATCGTTATCAGAAACAATGTTAAAATTTCAGGGAATGGGGACCTCGGAGGTGCAGAAGAAATGGTGCCAGATGTCTTCTATTCAAACCACAGTCGAAAAGACGCATAATCAACTGATCTGAATTTGTTTGTTGGTCTATAACTTCGTCTTCTGATACCGATGTTTCATTTCCTAATCTTCTAATGGAATATATTCCTGATCAAAAGTTTCGGAATCACTAACTTGATCCATCTTTACACAAAACAGCACAAAAAACACTAAACACAAACACAAACCACCAAAACTAACTAGCATCTACTCACTACTGTGTGTGAATGCTGTATGAGCATAGAATTCCACTCGCAAGGAAGAAGTACAAACAACACCACCAAATATAGCAATATCATAACTTCTGTAGGCATCTAGTGAGGAAAAGGTTAATGAAAGAATGGAAACGTATATATTCGGGATATAATCCTTAGCAGCGAAAATGGCACTCAAACGAGTTAACTCGGGTTAATAAATTTTGACACAAGTTAGCAATCCGAGTTAACTCGGGTTAATCAGGGAAGTGGTTGAAGTTGCAACACTTGCTACCAAGCTGACAATATCTAACAGATGTTTCTTTATGTTCTTTCATTAATAACTAATAAACTAAGCATTTTCGGACATATATTTATATGAACTTTTTTTCTTGTTTTGATGTGAGGAACATGCCTATAAGGTTTCTCAAAGTATTTCTGAAACACTCTGTATATTTCAAATAGACTGTGACTATGAATTAAGACTTTGTAGTACCATTAAGATTTGTTAGACATGTTTCATATTAAATGTGTGAAGCGATGTACGACTACCATGAAATCTAAATACAATACAGTACAATATAATATAATATAATATAATATAATACAATACAAAAAAAGTATATTACAATTTTACTCTTCTTTGCTTCCTTTTCCAAATAAATATTTTGATATAACATATTTCATGGCGTGTTTTGGCAAAGCCATTGTTTAATACCCCAATATTGTCAATCAATTTAAAAGGCCGTGTATTATGATAATAAATGATAAAAGGAATTTCTTTTTGTCCTTTAAATGTGAAGAAATCTGATCCGAACAAATGTAACTTTTCGTTCTGCAAAGGAATTTTACAATGTGACAATTGTTCGGATCAAATTTCGACACATTTAAAGGACAAAACTAAAATTTTTTCAATCATTTATGATCATAATACACTGTCTCTTAAATTGACTGCTTATATTAGGAAATAAATCAATGGATTTCCCTAAACACGCGGCCTCCCAACTAACATTCTACATGCATTTCTGGATTCGCCCATACGTGCTACATGCCCTGCCCATCTCAAACGTCTGGATTTAATGTTCCTAATTATGTCAGCTGAAGATTACAATGCGACAGTTCTGCGTTGTGTAACTTTCTCCATTCTCCTGTAACTTCATCCCTCTTAGCCCCAAATATTTTCCTAAGAACCTTATTCTCAAACACCCTTAACCTATGTTCCTCTCTCAAAGTGAGAGTCCAAGTTTCAGAACCATACAGAACAACCGGTAATATAACTGTTTTATCTAACTTTCAGATTTTTCGACAGCAGACTGGATGATAAAAGCTTCTCAACCGAATAATAACAGGCATTTCCCATATTTATTCTGTGTTTAATTTCCTCCCGAGTATCATTTATATTTGTTACTGTTGCTCCCAAATATTTAAACTTCTCCATCTCTTCAAAAGATAAATTTCCAATTTTTATATTTCCATTTCGTACAATCATATAGGCCTACTCTGTCTTTTCGGGATTTACTTCCAAACCTATCTCTTTATTTGCTTCCAATAAAATTCCCGTGTTTTATTATTATTATTATTATTATTATTATTATTATTATTATTATTATTATTCGTTAACTGACAGACTATACACTCGGAATTTTTTCCTCGCCTGTCTGTGTTTCAACATCTTTCCACCCCACTAATCCCAAAAAACCAGACTCGTCTCTAATCCCGATGTCTGTAACGGAAATGTTTATTCATCCCGTGACAAAAATAACGAGCTTCCCCACAAAAGGTCTGTTCCGTACGGAACACCCCGCGTATTAATTAGGTGTTCAAGGACTACGCCACTACCCTTTCAATAACCGAGTCACGATTGAAAGCCAACCCGTGCGCGCTACCTGAGATGGCCCGTCTCTGTGACAAACAACCTCTCCTCCGTCGTTATGGAGGCTAATAACCATTTTTTCTGATTATCTCTCCCTTCCGTCGTGTTAATGTTTCAGCCCGCTGTGCTGCAGCCCGTGCCGTAAATCACATCACAGGGGTGTACAAATATCCATTCCAAATATAAGGTGAGGTGAGCTTACAGGAGTACTAAAATTTGATATAGGCTACGGTAAATTATTAACAATGGCATATCGCTGTTCATTTAATGAGCATTATTAACTACAATATTAACAAACAGCCTTCTTACGTCGTGTTACAAGTATCTTCCCATTCATTATGTTAACACTCGCCTTGTCAAAAGTGAGCGGTCTGTCTTTGTTATTGCTTACCGCCAACAATCAACAAAACAGTATTTATGGAATTTTATTTTCGCACAAGCAAGGGTATTATACAAACCTGCTTTACAGGGAGCTACTACCTGAAAGCCAGATTTGTACAGGGACATCACTTTATTTTTACTTCAGTTTTTATTGTACCTGAGTTTTTGAATGTACTTCACTCCCACCCCTTCTACTAATGAAGTTCCAACTCCACACAGAGCCAAGACCGCAGATAGTAAGCAGTACTGAGTTACTGAGTATAGTACGTTCCAGAAATATGCTCGCGTTTTCCAGTGACGAAAGAGCTTTCAATATTGAATCATATTTTCGCACAGGTACTGTCCGTTTGCCTACGTCGCATCCCGATTTCCCCCACCTGCTTCTGCTCGCCCCTCTGTAAAAGCTGGGCTGTCTTAGCTCTTTTATGAAAACATTAATTTCTCTTAGGAATTAGGCGTTTACGTAATATTATACAGCTGTTTAATTTAACTTAAATAAAAGGGCCTCGTTAAGTAATTAACTGTCACGTGATTTCCTCCCTTTCTACAATCCTGCGGCATAACCACTTGGACGGACAGTAGATAGCATGTCTGAGTAATTTTATATTTTCGGGTCGGGCAGAAGTGAAGATTGAATTAACAGTACGTAGAGTAGGTATAGAATTATTTCAACATGCGTTACTAGTACGAAGGACGAAACTGGCAATTGGAATTAGATGCAATAGTCTATAGTGCGATAATATGCACAAAAGAACTGAAGCCTGTATCGAAATGAACGGCTACCATTTTCAAAATTGTGTTTAAATATTCATATTATGATTATTTTTCAATTTAACTTCATTCTCTATATTGTACGCTAATGTGCTGTAGACAGTATAATATACACCGCATTATGAATACGTTCGCATGGATAACTCACTTCGTGAGTAAAAACACTAATTCTTGATACAGTACTGTACTTTCATTAAAGAAAATCCTAATGAAAATTATCAAACTCAAAATCGCGATATTTCCTAGTTTACGTAAATGGATGAACTACTTTTCTTCCTTCCTATACCTAGTAGAGTGATTTGTGTTTTACGCCAGTATCATCGAACTCCAGTCTTGGAGGGGGGAGCAAGCGGTGTTTCCGGTTCTCTAAAGGTATAGACAGGTTAATATTAAAAATGTTAATAAAAATAAAATGATGTCCCTGTATAATACATTCGTTACTGGAGGTACGTTAACAGAAAGCCACAATTTAAGTCACACAGCATTTGTGTGCACTCATAGTTGAGTTCTGGCGTCTTGTCAGCTCATTTGAGTCGTGTGGATATAAAGGAAAAATCGTGATTGTGTCGTGTATAGATCCTGGGGTAGCTCAGTCGGTAAAGCGTTCGCGAGCTAAGCGAAGGGTCCCGGGATCGATACCCGGCCCCAGAACAATTTTTCCTTGAAGTTATTCAAAGGGTATTATAGTCCCGTCGCTCTAATTTCCGGCAGCCAATCGCGTTGCAGGTCGGCTACATTTAAACGTGTGCGTCTTGTGATTCGCTGATGAAGACGATATTCATTCCTTAAGGCTCGATAAATACTTAATATAATCGCCCGCCATTTTGGCTCTTTCGTTGGCGTTCGCAGAAAGCACACGAGGACGTTATTTGCCGCTCAATTATTTGCTGAATTACAGTGCGTTTGATTTATTATCATAGGAGCTACGACATGATAATGTTTAACGGTGTGGCAAATAGATTCTTCGTATGGTAGCTCGGCAACGAAAGAACAAAAATGGCGAACGATACTACCTACCTAGACTTTATAGAGCCTTCACTTCCTGTGACGTAAGCAAAGAGGAGTCACGCCGGGAATAACAGCGTCGCGACTATAATTTGATTTATTTAAAACTCAGAAGACTTGAATAACCGAGTACTGCAGTTAAAATAACACAGGGTTGCCATGTTTTGGCGCTTTACATGACGAAGGGTTATTTTGAATAACTTTTTCACGTTCTCTGCAAAAATGAAATCTGTTTTCGTCAAACATCAACAATTTTTATGTAATTCCTTAAGTTCGCTATATTTAAATTTCGCGCGTAATTTTATACTGCAATCGATATAATCTATCGCAAAGTGATTGGACACGATTGACTGTGAAACAATCGATACTTCTCGAGTTGTCTAGAAGTATACAGACGCATTATAATCATATGACAATAATTTTGAAGTGAAATTTATATGTGTAGACGTTATCAGGTTATTTCAAATCGATCTAATGATGGCGACTTCATTACTTTGTGAAAGCATTGCATGAAGATGGTGATTGTTTTAAATACATTTTTCTTTCTCTCTGAGGCTAAACTTAAAGAAGGAATATTTGTGGGACCCAACATAAGAAGTATAATGAAACATAAATACTTTGAAAATATAATGACCTATGAAGAACGACTGGCTTGGACAGGATTTAAGAATATGGTTGACAATTTCTTGGGGAATAGGAAACACCCAGATTTCAAAAACGTTGTTGAAAATATGTTGGTAGCTATGAACAATTTAGGATTCAATATGAGCATTAAAATCCATTTCCTTCATAGCCATCTTGACTTCTTCCCTGGTTGTCTTGGAGATTACAGTGAAGAACACGGAGAAAGGGTTCATCAAGACATGAAAGAAATAGAAAAGAGTTATCAAGGCTGACTACTGTTGGTCTATGAAAAGAGACAATGTGGAGCTGCAACATAGAAGACAGAACTTCCAGATGAAGAGGAAGCGGTATTGAAAAATGAAGTGTCTATATGAGACTTGGAATGAGTTGAACCTAAATTGTGAATATCAACAAGATAGTGCTGTTTGATTTTGTTTACTGTATAGGCATTTTCACAGATTACTTGATTTATGTATTTAAATGTGTTAAAATTGCATGAATGGAGCTATAAATGTGTCAATTCTTCATATCATACAAATTTTTTCATACGTGATAGGCAAAATCTGACTTCAGATCCTTCAACAGAAGCCAACAATTAATCAAAATCAACCTTCGATATTAAAAAACTTGAACCAAAACTTAATTTCGTAACTCTATGTAATTATTCGCTATATTCAATAAACTTTGGGGACTATTTTCTGGAACGTCTGACTCAGGGGAATAAGCCAATGATGAAGTTGTTGCATTTAAATTTTGAATACTGGTATGTCTTAGAACAGGCTGTAGGATAAGGTTGCCTCATTCCGTGACATATTTAATATAGTCTATAGTTATGCCAAACTTGTATTAAAAATTTTCAAATAACACCTAAATGACGTTATTTGGACCTTTAGCTACAGCTTGTACAACAATCAGTGTCAACAGTTTCACAAGTTTGGTATATAATATATGATTCTTCATTGTTATACAGAGGTTACTAAATCCGTGACAGGGATCCAAATTCCGTGATAGTGGTTTCCTAATTCCGTGATACTAAAATAATCCTCATTAACTGTTCAGAAAAACGCTTTAAAGTCATGGTATATTGTTTTAACATGGATTAAGCAAGAAATTACAACATAGAAAAAGGGCCTAAGTGACAAATTTCATAGAAAATACTTGTGTAAACACAGGAATACATATTACATATTATTATATTATAAACAAAAAAAAACTGAAAGTTAAATTGAATACAAAATTAAATTTGAATAAATTGAATTATAACACAATTATTTCTCATTATTTATATTCTAACAACATCAGTAATTAAGTTAAATATATGCCCTATTATTTTATTATAATTAGCCTCTAATTGATGTTTTCTATAACTTATTTCTATTATTATTTCCACGAACTATTTTCTTTCATAGACATTAATTTTCACAATTTAGCGTTGGCATCATTGATCGAGTGAGCCAGGCAGGAGAAATATGAAAATAAATCCGAAAATGGGAAAGCTCCTGTAGCATTGTTATTGTCTCATAATGTTTAAATAATCATAGACATTGATTCAGCTGGCTATAATACTAATATATCATTTTTATAATGCTATATTAATTCTTACCTCAAATATAGAATGTTTCTTCAGGAGCGGTCACAAGAGAAAGAAAAACTTACTGGTCAACCACCTTTCACTGAACAAAAGCTTCTGCAGTCGACTGCTTCTATTCAAAAGGCGGGTAGTCAATAGAATTGAAAAGAAGACATCTCCTGGCATCTGTTAGGTATTTCAAAAACTTAAAAGTCAGAGACCACAACTCCATGGCAGTCAATAGGAATTTTATCACGGGATTAGGGGTATCACGGAATTAGGCAGCTTTACCCTATAGGGAAGGATGTCGGAAATGGTGAGGTTTCTGAATACAGTATGGGAATAATTGAAAATAATTTAGTTGATAGTGAGGTTTTCCCCTCCCAAGTACAAATCCATGGAAATTGCATCTCGCCAATACCAATTCCAATGACATTAGATAACCTCCTAAAAGATGTAGTATCCTATCCTTAAATAACATTAAAAAATAAGATCCATTATGAAAGGTGACTTAAGGGGAGGCAGAGGTGAAATTTTCGAACAAACCTGAAGAAAAAATGAAAATTTGGTTTTTTCCATTTTTATTATCTTTATTTTCATATTCCGATGTTAGTTTTCGATTTTGTGCCGTTTAAAAGTATGAAATTAAAACCAAGATAACTGTATTACTATATTATTCCCATAATAAACTAATACTTATCATTATTTATATACCTTCTCTAAAAATATAAATAAAAAGAAATATTGAAAATGTCTTACAATATGGTGCATGGAGCATTTTATATCAAACGATATAAAGTTTTATATTATTAATATTTACAGAACTATTGTAGTTGAAACTTGGTATGTCCATTACTAATAACATACTTAGTATCCATGATCAATTTCAAACAAATCGGATAAATTTTGTGGATTTTGAAATATTCACCTCTGCCTCCCCTTAAAAAGTAAAAACGTTATTGAGTGGCATTTTCGCCAAGTGTTTACGAAATTGCGCGTTTATTTTCAGTATCGATAGATTAAATCTACGTGTGTGGTCGCTTTTGAGAAGCTCTCGGTAAAGTATGCGAAGTGTTCCGCCTATAACCCGCATTGTCTTATACGCATTCACTCAACACATATTCAAACAGCTTATAATGAATGCTTTTGTTTCAGTCACTAGAGAACGTCGTTGCGTCTCCAAGGCAACTTAGAGGCGAGGGGAAGAGCTCACAAATAGTTGATCTCGTGTTTCAAAAGAGAACCTCTATCTATTGACAGTGACAAGTGCCAGACATTAGGGCTAAAACGAGCTGAGGAAGAGGTACTGAGCCATCCCAACTAGCGACGGGCAATAAATCTCCGCATTGTTGGCTCACCTGTGACGTAGGAGCTTCCGTCACCCGCAGCTACTCATCTGATCCATATATTACACACACCGTGCCGCAAAATCAGTTGGATGTTCAACCAAATACGGATGGATGCCATGGCATTGCTAGTTTGTGGTGGTACAGTCCACATTAACTTATATGCGATAAATTTAAAATTTGGTCGTGGGCTTGATATGGCGCTTAAATTTTGCCTAGCAACCTTCTCTGACCTCTTATGCTAGTGCAGTGAAACCTGTATTAAACGATCATTGATAGTTCCATGTAAAGTTGGTCTTTTTATTGATTTATTTTTTTGTTTTTAACTACGCTATATCAGCTAAGGTATGTGATGCAAATATGGCCACATTACTGTTCTACAGCTAACTGATGCCAATATGTCGAACCATGTGTTAGGAATTGCACATAATCGGTGACTGTGTGGATAACAGATAGATAGATAGATAAGTGCATTTATTGATGCATAATAAATTATACAAACTCATGTACACAAGATCCTTTGCACGAGCTCATACGGCCATTCGTGCTGTAGCTATGCACAGTTTGAATCTTCAAAACGAAAATAATACCTACTAATAATAAAATAGTGAAACAATAGTTATTATTATTACTACCGTTATCATTGATTACCACTATTATAACTAATCTAACTTTATACCAAATTTCACAAAAATAATACAAATAAAATAAAAGGGAGATATGAAAAAAAAAAAACACACACACACACACACACACACACACACACACACACACACACACACACACACACACACACACACACACACACACACACACACACACACACACACACACACACACACACACACACACACACACACACACACACACACACACACACACACACACACACACACACACACACACACACACACACACACACACACACACACACACACACACACACACACACACACACACACACACACACACACACACACACACACACACACACACACACACACACACACACACACACACACACACACACACACACACACACACACACACACACACACACACACACACACACACACACACACACACACACACACACACACACACACACACACACACACACACACACACACACACACACACACACACACACACACACACACACACACACACACACACACACACACACACACACACACACACACACACACACACACACACACACACACACACACACACACACACACACACACACACACACACACACACACACACACACACACACACACACACACACACACACACACACACACACACACACACACACACACACACACACACACACACACACACACACACACACACACACACACACACACACACACACACACACACACACACACACACACACACACACACACACACACACACACACACACACACACACACACACACACACACACACACACACACACACACACACACACACACACACACACACACACACACACACACACACACACACACACACACACACACACACACACACACACACACACACACACACACACACACACACACACACACACACACACACACACACACACACACACACACACACACACACACACACACACACACACACACACACACACACACACACACACACACACACACACACACACACACACACACACACACACACACACACACACACACACACACACACACACACACACACACACACACACACACACACACACACACACACACACACACACACACACACACACACACACACACACACACACACACACACACACACACACACACACACACACACACACCCACACACACACACACACACACACACCATAAACTATTCAGTTTCTTGTTGAAGCTGCACCAAATAATCCAAATAATAAATATAAAGGTAATACAGTATATAAATAAAAACACACACACGCAATAAAATACAAAAGACACAGTAAAAAAAAAATACATTATCCCCTAATTCTATCATTTGCTCAATGTTAATATTACTCATTGCAACACTAATAAATCTTTCCCTTATCCCTCGGCTCCCTCCCCCTCGGCCAATTCCACCCTCAACTGTCGAACTTTTGCCAAAAATTTTCCCACACTGTCATAGGATTTAACGTTATTTAATACAGCGTATGTCGCCAAGTGCCCCCTGCTAGATGTAATGAAGGACTCTGGCAGGAATCGTTTCCTCAGAGCTTCTGTGGCTTCACACTCCGACAAAATGTGGTGTGATGTCTCGCCTCTACCGCAAAGAGGACATATTCTCGCCCCCTCTTCGTTGACGATTTTAAGTGCCCTCCAGGCTCCTAGACGGGACCAGATTAAACCCAGTCTACCTTCTCTGCTTCCTCCATAGAGATAACAGCAAAACTGCTTCCACAGGCCTTCCTTGTTTTGATTTGTGGCAACGGATTAAGACGGTGTTATAATATTGCTGCTGGTAAGTTTGCCTTGTATTTCCTTTCAAGCAATTGGTAATTATATTTCTATAAAACATTTTATAACTTGTTCAATGCTCGTCACAGACATCCATTGCTTATTTAAAATGCATTCATATTGAACTGAAAAATAGCTGATTTTTGGAGAGGTGTTGGATGCAGATAATATTGTCACATGGATATCCGATTATGTACAATTTGTGGTCTGTACGTACATGCCTGATGAATGTCACAAAAGACTTATTTGTCACACACATATCCATTGTTATATATATATTTTTTATTTCTTTGTTTGATAACTTTGTCAGTATTTTTTTTTTCAAATTGCAATGTTTTACAGACTAGTCACAATTGTGGAAATATATTTTTTGAAGTCAAGGATCATTATTTTCAATCAAAATTTCATTGATCACCAATAAATGTTTTTCTTTCCAAAATAATGAATTTTCTTTCTTCTATTGCTGCATTTTGAATATAATTATTTACTTAGGTAGTTTAATATAAAATATTGATTTGTGGTGTCTCCACATTACCTTCATACGGACATATTACCTGCACAATGTAAGATTTTTCAAAATGTAAAAAAACGAAGCACCCTGGTTTAAAGAAAAGTCTTGGATTATTTTTCTATGTATGCATAAAGAATCAAAGTTCATGCAAACACACGAACTTTTTATTTAGGGAAACCAGAGTCATAAAGAAATTAATTCAAATTCAGGTGGCCATATTACCTTCAGGTACGTTACTAGGTTATTTAACATCGATTAGATTGGTGTTAGCGAGATGAGATTTAGGATTCGTCATAGATTACCTGACATTCGCTTTACTGTTGGGGAAACCTCAGAAAAAATCCAACCACGTCATCAGCCCAAGCGGGAATCGAATCCATGTCCGAGCGCAACTGTGAATCGGCAGGCAAACACCTTAGCCAACTGACCCACCACGGTGGCTAGATGTTTTTTTTTTTTTTGGTTGCTTAATAGGGGAACGTTTTATTTTTACGCAAATAATGAGTTGCACTACTGTACGTATAGGTCTAAAAAAATAATAAGCCCATTTGTATGATCTTCAGTCGCAGCATTTTTTAATAGAATTCCACTCGCTTATAATAAATTCGATGGTGTTTTGGTAAAGGAAGATTAGTCATAAAAATCAGTTTGTAGATAAATGAAAATTAAAGTTCGAATATTTATTGCAAATCATTTTCCACACATTCGGCATTCGAAATGTTTGAGAATACCGGTACATCCTGAGATTTTGGTCCAACTGGAGAATGCATGTTGTACAGAAGCGTCGGCAAAGCTAGCTACTAGTGACCGGGAGTAACGAGCTATGCCAAAAAAAAAGTGAAGACATATGTTGCTAGTAATATTCGTGACTATGTTTTTAAAAAATGGAATACAGTAACCAAACATAAGGTTTAGTGAGCATACTAGTGGAGTTGTTAATATAGACCTACTAGAAGAAAATACACATTTTGGAAGATATAATAGTCCTACATTGTCAGAGCGATATGAATAAGAAATATAATGATGGGTCTAGGTAATCTTGTTGAAATCGACGAAAGCAAATTTGGGGAAATCTTTGCCAAAGCGGTATTATGGCTGCTTGGCCTTCTATTTTTGGTTTAGGGAAAATACCTAACTCGAAATTTACGAAAAGAAAATTGGTTACTTACAAATGGCTTTTAATGCCGACCTCACATAAGCCCGCCATCGGTCCCTATCCTGAGCAAGATTAATCCAGTCTCTATCATCATATCCCACCTCCCTCAAATCCATTTTTATATTATCTTCCCATCTACATCTCGGCCTCCCCAAAGGTCCTTTTCCCTCCGGTCTCCCAACTAACACTCTATATGCATTTCTGGACTCGCCCATACGTGCTACATGCCCTGCCCATCTCAAACGTCTGGATTTAATGTTCCTAATTATGTCAGGTGAAGAATACAATGCGTGTAGTTCTACGTTCTTTAACTTTCTCCATTTTCCTGTAACTTCATCCCGCTTAGCTCCAAATATTTTCTTATTCTCAAACACCCTTAGCCTCCTTTCCTCTCTGAAAGTCAGAGTCCAAGTTTCACAACCATACAGAGCAACCGGTAATATAACTATTTTATAAATTCTAACTTTCATCTGTTTTGAAAGCAGACTAGACGACAAAAACTTCTCAACCGAATAATAACAGGCGTCTCCCATATTTATTCTGCATTTAATTTATATTTGTTACTGTTGCTCCAAGATATTTGAAGTTTTCCACCTTTTCAAAGGATAAACTTCCAAATTTTATATTTCCATTTCGTCACGAGACATAATCATATACTTTGTCTTTTCGGGATTTACTTCCAAATCAATTTACTTGCTTCAAGTAAAATTCTCGTATTTTCCCTAATCGTTTGTGGATTTTCTCCTAACATATTCACGTCATCCGCATAGACAAGCAGCTGATGTATCCCATTGAATTCCAAACCCTCTCTGTTATCCTGGACTTTCCTGACATATTTACTGCTTTGACGATTTGGGACATAAAATTATTATAAGGGCACGAATAATGTTTCATCATGTTGGTGACATTATGTTCTTGGTTACCATGGTAACGGCACGGTTCAACACCTCCACATTAATTCTCCAGTATAGCCCAACCATAAACCCAATCAGTAAGGAGCGGATTCCTATGTAATTAAATATTATTTTTGCGTGTGATAAAACACAATTAACTAAGTTAAAAATTCCGAACATGAAGTTTCAAGTTTAAAACCCGAATTTTATTTCACATAAAAACACATATTTTCACAAAAAATTATGTAAATACATATTTTCAGGAAATCTATTATACACACATAAATCTTGGAGTTTTTTTTACTTGAGTAATTTTTTTACAAGAACTTTTAAACATTTTAAAACTAGATCAATTATGTCACTCAGAAGTACGTTATCTTTTTAAGAATTCTTGGTTGCTTCGTGTTTCTAAGCGCTGTGTGGTGTATCCGTGATCCATTTTTGTAATAGTATCGCCTCAAGTTCTGAGAACTGCTAGGCAGCATATCAGTGTTATTATTAGAGAATAAATTAACATGGACAAGAAGGAGAGATTTTGCAACACATAATTAGGAATGTTTATTGTTGCTGAAGATGATTTCATTCCACGCTTTGTTTGTGCAACACAACAGATAAGAGCTCGGGTATGAACATTATTTAATTTAAACAAATCTCTCGCTCATGTCCATCAAGTAAGGCAATATGTCTTGTTGTGATTCCCTCTTATCGGGCTTCGTCAATCGATATCCTTCGAGATATAGTGAAAGATGGTTGTTTAAAAAACGATTTGGCTTTCCTATTAGCAAATCTAAGCTTTTTGTGTGACACCATAAAAAACTCGAAACATCCAAAAACCTGTTGTCTGAAACAGGGAGGTGCGTGCCGTGAAAATTAAAGTACTCTCGCTACCAGGTTCAGAAGTACAAGTACTGAGGTACGAATTCCAGAATGTGTTTGGGAAAAACAATGTATATATAAAAAAATGTGTAAAGTTGCTCAAGTACTGGAGGGTGTGCCTGTAGGTGAAATTGACGGCGTATGTGTTTGCGACATTCCTCTCTTTAAATATGCACGTCTGACGTCCTGTGATGTGGAAAGATCGTTTTCACAATATGGCGTTGTTCAGAGATAATCGACATGCATTTGTGATGGAGAATTTGGAGATGACCTTTGTTGTTCACTGCAATTCTCGGCCAACTACAAGCACTCAAGTGTGGTTGGTGAGTATCTGGTAACATTTTTTTTTCAAGCTAAGTAAGGTATTTTTGTCATATTTAAAAAAATATATATATTTGTTTTATTTTCAGGAAATATTTTCGTACTTTTTAGCACATAAAAAATAAATATATTTACATTTTTTAGCACATAAAAATCCGCTCCCTACTAATCACCACCACCTGAAATATTACATCTACTGCGACTTACGGCATCAAAAGCTGGAATCGAACACCAGTCCTACCTGTAACATCCCTGGGACACGATAAAACAAAAGTGAAAAGCGGGGAAAGGCTGCCCCATCAATCACACCTCGTTAGCGCATTGTGGATGCAATTAATACTCCACTGTGTGGGATATGAATCCTTTCTGGCCGGTATAGGATGCTCCAGAGATGTGTTCATTTTTTTCGTACAGAACTATCACTTCAACGTGCAGTCCTTTCCCAGAAAATACAACACCGCTCAACTGGTGTGTTGTCATGGAGATTCTTGTATCGCGTTTTAGACCTCATTTTGGTCATTTGTCCGTACAAATATTTCACTTCATGGTATAATTATTTCCGAAAGCGAAATTCGTCGTCATTTATCTGGCGGGTTACCATGGACACGTAGCGTTGTATCGCAGACTTCCAGGAAACGTTAGAAGTCTAAATGTGCACATTTCTTTACTATAAATCAATAAACACGAAATAAATGACATTCCTGACTTCCATCACAGTTGATTTTTGAAGACTGAGATTATTTAGGAGTTCGAAGACTTCGATTGAATATTCAGAACATGTCCGAGATGGACATAATTCATTGCTTGTTCGAGGAATAAGAATATTACTATGTTTCGAAGGTTCATGCTGAGTTGCAAGAAAACTGACCTTTCCTCCATTAGTTAGTGGACCTTTAAAGTTAGTGGATTGTCGGGTTGCAGAAGAGGAAATTAACGGTCCACTAGTTATTGGATCGTTAAACCAAACATCTTTGGATTTCACAAGTGAAGCAATAGTACGTGAAAGAATAAAAAGTGAACATCGGCTGCTAGACTGATGTAAGGAATTGCTTTTATTGTTGTCAAAATTTCCAATAAATATACACTAATATGAACCAGAAAGAAGTCAGGAACAGAAGTTTTACTGGATAAGATAAATATGCCTATTTGTTATTAGGAATAGCGTACGAGTGCATTAATTTTGTAGAAAATAAAAAGACAGACTACAGAGCACATAATCTCGACGTCAGACGATGAACTAAAGTCTGTAATCTATACTACTAATAAAAAAAAATGTTGTTTTATTTAACGACGCTCGCAACTGCAAAGGTTATATCAGCGTCGCCGGATGTGCCGGAATTTTGTCCCGCAGGAGTTCTTTTACATGCCACTAAATCTACTGACTTGACCCTGTCGCATTTAAGCACACTTAAATGCCATCCACCTGGCCCGGCATCGAACCTGCAACCTTGGGCATAGAAGGCCAGCGCTATACCAACTCGCCAACCAGGTCGACTACTAATAGTAAATCTGTAAGCGGAATTTTTCTGGTAATTTTCGCTTTTCCAAAGATAACTGGTGTTAATATGTATAATAAAGAAATAAATAAGAACTTTGCTATTCGGAGATTAAATAAATAAATAAATAAATAAACGGATGAATGAATAAATGTATAAATAAATATATATATAAATAAATAAATAAATAAATAAATAAACGGATGAATGAATAAATGTATAAATAAATAAATAAATAAATAAATAAATAAATAAATCCATCAATCAATCAATCAATCAATCAATTAATAAATGTATAAATAAATAAGTAAATGGATGAATAAATAAATAAATAAATAAATAGATAAATAAATAAATATATAAATGAATGAATGAATAAATAAACAAATAAATAAGTAAATAAATAAGTAAATTAATAAATAAATAAATCCATCAATCAATCAATCCATCCATCAATCAATCAATCAATCAATTAATAAATGTATAAATAAATAAGTAAATGGATGGATGAATAAATAAATAAATAAATAAGTAAATAAATAAATAGATAAATAAATAAATACATATATAAATGAATGAATAAATAAATAAACAAATAAATAAATAAGTAAATAAATAAATAAATAAACGGATGAATGAATAAATGTATAAATAAATATATATATATATAAATAAATAAATCCATCAATCAATCAATCAATTAATGAATGTATAAATAAATAAGTAAATGGATGAATAAATGAATAAATAAATAAATAGATAAATAAATATATAAATGAATGAATAAATAAATAAACAAATAAATAAATAAGTAAATAAATAAGTAAATTAATAAATAAATAAATCCATCAATCAATCAATCAATTAATAAATGTATAAATAAATAAGTAAATGGATGGATGAATAAATAAATAAATAAATAAGTAAATAAATAAATAAATAGATAAATAAATAAATACATATATAAATGAATGAATAAATAAATAAACAAATAAATAAATAAGTAAATAAATAAATAGATAAATAAATAAATACATATATTAATGAATGAATAAATAAATAAACAAATAAATAAATAAGTAAATAAATAAATATGAAAAGGGAGGAAAGAAATACGAAGAGGAAGGAAGGAAATGTGAAGAGGAGGATGGGTAAGTTAAAAAGGAAGAAGAAAATTTTGAATGTTAGAGAGATATAAAAGAAAATAAGAGGAAAAAGGGAATGTTAAGTGGAAGAAGGGAAGATGAAGATGAAGAAGGGAAAGTTGAATATAAACAAAGGAAGGTTGGACAGAGAGAAGAGGAAAAGTTGAATATGAAGAATAAAGGGATTAGAAAGGAAAGTATAAGAGAGAGAAGGGAAAGCTGAATACAAACAAGAAAATATCGAAGAGAAGTAATGGACAGTATAAAAGAGAGAAGGGAAAGATGAAGAGGAAAAAGGAAAAGATGAAGAAAAATGAGGGAACATTGAAAGGTCAGTAAAAATTAAAAGTTGAAAAGAAATGAAGAGAAACTGATTAAGAACTGGGGAAGGCCATAAGAAATAAAGCTGAATAGAAGTAAGAGAAACTGTAAGTCGAAGAAGGAAAAATTACATAGAAGAGATGAAGAGGAATAAGTTAAAAAGAGCAGAAAGAGAAGTAGAAAAACCAAGATAACAAGGGTTAAAAGAAATAGACGGAATGAAAGGGAATAGCGATAGAGAGTAATGATTGTACAAGCAGTGTATGAGAATGTTGGCTGCACTGGACCGTGTTGAAGCTTAGCTCGAGGCTCAAACCTTGGGTCCCGCAAGTAAGACATCATCAACTCTAACGACAAGCATTCCTAGCAAGGTGCATCCCACAGGAACGGCTCTGCGTGGGTGTATACAGACGGAATTAACCTTGCAACCGGGCTCAGTTCTAATTAAGGGAAATTATTGCGATCTGGTGGGAAATTCCTTGACGCCAAGAGAAACTTTTGATCAGCTTGTCGGAGTTTGCTCGAGTCTTATGATTAAATTTGCGGTCTTATTTCTGCTTTTATAAGCAGTGGCAGTGGAGCTGAATTACTTCCAAGCAGCTACGCGCCTCGGGCGTCGCTAGGTAACGCTCCTCCATTGTCGGATTAGCCCCCCACCTGGCAGTCCTGCTCCAAAATACTCTCACAAGCACTCAAGACGCTGATTGTTCTTCTAGCTTTGATTATCATTCTCCGTTCAGTTTTTAACAATCTCAAGTGCCGCTCAATCAAGCATTTTGGCTTAATCTGATTATAAACCGTTACGAATAAAATATACAGGGCTTTCATTTAAAAAATCCCAGTCTAAATAACTAATTATTTAAAGTGAATTCAATTTAAACAAAAAACACGTCAATTTAGATATCGAAGGGGAAGTCTGAAACCAGGTTCAATTGCATTTTAGTTTCCACGCCTCCACCTCCCAGCCACCCCTACTTTAAAATTTCAAACTGCACCACTATATTGTTATACTTAAATATGAAACAGCATTCACTTGTTTTCGCATCTTTTGTTTTCTATCGTCCCCTGGCAACCTGGATTGTTGTTATTGTTGATCAGAGCTGAAGAGAATAAAGCTACAAAAACTTATTGAGCATTTCTTGTATTAGCTGTGTTTGTGTATTAATAGTACATTGTGCAACGAGCCTATAATGGTAGTAATTAAGACGCGAATATGTTTATGAAACGAGCGCAAGCGAGTTTCATAATTTTCATACGAGCGTTTTAATTACCATTATAGTCAAGTTTCATACGACTTTTTATGCTCGACCATATTTCTAACTTGAAATTATTCATAAGTATTCATGTTATTCTTATCTGACTGAGGAGCGGAAATGACCTTGTGCAATACCTCGTAAATTGTGAGATGTGCGCAGACGCGAAAGTATTGATTTTTTCCGAGAAACAAAAGTCGACATTGACCTTGATATATTCTAGGGAGTAAAATAACCATTAATTTTGATATAACCTTGAAATTGAAGTAGACATTGAAAAACGAGATGACAAATTGAATTTATTTGAATATTATTTACATTTAATGCTAATTATTATAGTAACAGAACATAACCTTCTGCGACAGTATAGGATTTCCAGCCTCCGTGACGTTTCGCTAATTGTCTTTCGATTGAATATCCGAGAATAATCGATACTTGCGGTTTCATATTGCTACAATGGTGTTTTCTGTTTGGTGGAACACTTGAACTTTAATGAATAGGTGTACTTTAATGAGGTCCATTAAAGGTCTGCTACCAGGTGTATAATTACTACATTTCGGCATGGTCGAGCATAAAATATTAATTAACTTCCTGAAATTCTATTTCACTAATGTTAGCTTCACCAAAATGTTTGAACGGAGCCGCCATTTTCAATCGACTATCTATGCGGGAAACAAATTACGATCGCAAAGCAGTAAAGAATTTGCAGTTTGAAATGTTGGCAAACAAAGAAACAAATGGTAGAGAGGTGATAAAAACAGTACAAAGTATATAAAGATTACAAGAAATAAAGTACTCTAATAATATAATCCTATAAACCCAACTTCGCAGGTTCAAGTCTCCTCGCATCCCAAAAGGTAAATTATTACAAAATTTTAAAAAGATGCATATTAGATATGGATGTAATGCACACATTACGACGTAGCAGATAGAGAAAAGAGAAGGAGATTGAGTGTATGTATATTTAAGAAATGGTAATAAAGAAGTAGAGGTAGTGATATCTAGTAACTAATATATTAACTTCTTGAGTAATAGTTCAATGGAAAAGTATACGTGTGTGCCCGGGTACTAGGAAAATACTAATGAACTTTGAGATAAAGTTCAAACTGTGAGGTAAAGTCTTTATCTCACTAGTGAAATAAAGTAATGTTGAATAAAAGCCTACTTTATAAACGCAAAAGTATTTAGTAAAGGCATGTTTTTCGTTATGGTCATGGATAATAACAATAATTTCAAGTTAGAAATATGATCGAGCATAAAAAGTCTTATGAAACTTGCCTATAATGGTAATTAAGACGCTCGTATGAAAATTATGAAACTCGCGTCTTAATTACTACCATTATAGGCTCGTTGCATAATGTACTATTATTGTATTAGAGTACTTTATTTCTTCTAATATTTATATACTTTCTTCTAAACATGTAATAGTCAATTAAATCCCACTCGAGTTTTGATTTTCCTAGATAAATCAAAACCTCTAGTGAGATTACTGTTGAAAAATCCCAGATCTGACCGGGACTCGAACCAGGGTCGGCTGCGTGACAGGCCGGAGGTGTGACCAGTCAGCCACTGCAGGGTACTACTGCAAGGTAAAACTTTATCAGTCTCTGTCCCTCGTACGTACATGAATACAGTTACAAAAAAAAATTGTCCACTGCTTTTATTGTGATAAAAATGGTCAATGTTTAACCTCTGAAATCCCTCTTTAGTTTACCAGAGCTTAATGCTCTTTACAACCCTTCGTTTTTATTTTAGGACCAGCGAGTTTCTGTGTTTCTACTACGTGCCTCAACAACCTCACCGACGGCAAAGTTTACTGTTTTTACACGATCCTCAAAATAAACTACAAGTTTTACAATGTGTGTATTTTAAAAATGAAGACAAACACTGCAGCTAGAAGAGGAGCAAACAAAAATAAACCTATTCACATCAGTTTCACAAAATTATTTATATATTTTATATTGTGAATATTACGTCATTTTCAACACATGATCCACATACTGTTCGTAAAGGGTGTCTGCCCGTCAGAATCATCGGAAACAACCGAAGTTGGTCGATTGTGGTCACGGTGTATCCAAGTTCGGTCGTTGCTAGTCATGCTTACAGAGTGTGGTGCTAGTTTGGCACGTTTACGACTAATCTCTGGGTCATCTGATGTTACCTCCGTGAGATTAATCCAGAGCGATCTTAAAATTTTGAGTGTAAGGGAGTTCATAAGTAAGGACCGGATTTTTATGTAATATCAAGGTGTGAAATATGTACATATTTGTGTAAGAAAAATAAGCTAAATATGTACCAAAATATGTAAAATCATGAAAATATTTAATATCAATATCTGGCAGGTATAGGATAGGGAAGACCCTCCAGTTGTGATTTCATAGAGCACCCGAATTTTTTACCGCACACTTGACACATTACTATTTTTCCATCTGTAGTGAAAGCTTCGTCCATTACAATCCATGATTTTATTTTTGTCGTTAGGGTTGAAGATACAGGGGCCATTTTAGTTAGTTAAAAGCAGTAGGTAAACTCACTTGCACTTTATACTGTAAGTACTAAAACTAGAGAACTGAGTGGAATGAATGACACAACAGTACTGCAAGCACTGTTTCGCTTTACTGCATTAGGAGAAACTAAGAGGAGATGTGGGACACATGCATTTTAGCTACTCCCTGTAAGAAACAAAGTACGTACTAAAACCTCAAACTATAGGAATTTGCGAACTGTTGTTTGATAAGTGACATTCCTGTCTTATTCAGAAGGGTAGGATTATTCCAGCCGAGAACCATACTTTCTAATTCCTCAGAAAATCCCATTTCCGTATAGGTATACTAAATTTAAAGTAAAGAGATCAAGCAATAACCTGAAAAGCTATTTATTTTAATCTTTCAACATATTTCCAGTTTGTTCCTTTACTCCAGCTTCATTTCAAAAGTCGGCTACTTTATTGCGGCTCATGTCAAACTTGATACAGGTTTTCCATGGAAGGATTAGGAAGACGGTGAGTAAAGTTGCAAACTGCATGGGAACGGCTTGTTAAGACGTGTGCAGAACAATTATAGTTAGAGAAAAATCATGTCATGCATGAAGGCAACGCTACTTTCTGAGTGATTTTTACAACACAAGATAGTTGTATGAGAAGGTTGTCTTTTGTTCACTCATATTTACAATGGACGGTATGGGGTGAGTGCCTCTATTACTTCCTGGAAATAAGGACGTTATATTTCGTCCCGAAATATATCTTTCCTTGGGTAAACTTCCCCACCAGAAGTTTTTTTTTTTTCCTTTTAGAAAAGTAAAAAATGAGTAAATATGTAGATTTATATAAAACCAAGCCATAATATGTAATGTGGGGTAAATATGTAAAAATATGTAGTATCAAATTTGAATATATTAATGGTAATTAAAAGATTCGGAAAGATTTGTTATTTATGTACGGTTAGGTTGAAAGGAATATAATATGTAAATACATAAAAATCCGGTCCCTATTCATAAGTAACTAATTACGGTAGATGAAACATCAAAGGGTCAACGCAAAGAACAAGCTAAGTTACTTTTTATTTATTTTTGGTTTCTTGTCCTATCTCGTAGCTCATAAAGTGAACTATCTTTCTAGTAAATCAGAATTCCAAAAAGCCTGCATTGTAACATGGTGTCGATCTCGGTAGCGTAGTTGGTATAGCGCTGGCCTTCTATGCTCGAGGTTGCGGGTTCGATCCCGGCCCAGGTCGATGACATTTAAGTGTGTGTAAATGCGACAGGCTCATGTCAGTAGATTTACTGGCATGTGAAAGAACTCCTGCGGGACAAAATTCCGGGACACCGGCAACGCTGATATAACCTCTGATGTTGCGAGCGTCGTTAAATAAACCATAACTTATTTTAACTTGTAACATGGTAACTTAAATTAAATGAGATGTAAACTGATGATGTCTTATCATGTATTAAAGTTAAGAAATGTTACGCTGTAAAATTTAAGAAACTTTACTTAGCATGTTCTTTCCGTATACCCTTAATATTAATCTTCAGTCTAGGTCCGTGATTCCCAAAGCGGGGGTCGCGACCCCTTGAGAGGTCTTGTGAAGAGCTGAGGGTGGGGTCGCGAGATGATTTACAAAAAAAAAAAAAAAAAAAAAAAAAAAAAAAATTAACATAAGTTATATTTATGTTGCATTTAGAGACATAAACAATGTTTACATTAAATTAAATTAAAATGTTTCTCATTTTTCTATACGATATACACTTTTAACACTTATATCATTGATTAAATTTCTAACTTCTTTACTATATTAATATTTAGGATTTACTTCACCCGTTGTTTTTTTTTTTCATTTGTACTTACACTTGTACCTTACAGTTGTATCTGGTACCATGTTTTTCATGTTACCTCCAATTTTATGTTCTAAGTAAATATTTATCTATGCGGATGACGTGAATATCTTAAGAGAAAATCCACAAACGATTAGGAAAAACACGGGAGTTTTACTGGAAGCAAGTAAAGAGATAGGTTTGGAAGTAAATCCCGAAAAGACAAAGTATATGATTATGTCTCGTGACCAGAATATTGTACGAAATGGAAATATAAAAATTGGAAATTTATCTTTTGAAGAGGTGGAGAAGTTCAAATATCTGGGAGCAACAGTAACAAATATAAATGATACTCGGGAGGAAATTAAACACAGAATAAATATGGGAAATGCTTGTCATTATTCGGTTGAGAAAATTTTATCATCCAGTCTGCTGTCGAAAAATCTCAAAGATAGAATTTATAAAACAATTATATTACCGGTTGTTCTGTATGGTTGTGGAACTTGGACTCTGACTTTTAGAGAGGAACAGAGATTAAGGGTGTTTGAGAATAAGGTTCTTAGGAAAATATCTGGGGCTAAGGGGGATGAAGTTACAGGAAAATGGAGAAAGTTACACAACGCAGAACTGTCGCATTGTAATCTTCACCTGACATAATTAGGAACATTAAATCCAGACGTTTGAGATGGGCAGGGCACGTAGCACGTAAGGGCGAATTCAGAAATGCATATAGAGTGTTAGTTGGGAGGCCGGAGGGAAAAAGACCTTTAGGGAGGCCGAGACGTAGATGGGAAGATAATATTAAAATAGATTTGAGGAAGGTGGGATATGATGATAGAGTATGGATTAATTTTGCTCAGGATAGGGACCAATGGCGGGCTTATGTATGGCGGCAATGAACCTGCGGGTTCCTTAAATGCCAGTAAGTAAGTAGTAAGTAAGTAAATACTGTCTATTGTAATTGGGGCTTTGCCTTGCTAAACAAGCAAACAAACAAACAAACAAACAAACAAACAAACAAACAAACAAACAAACAAATAAATAGATAAATAAATATATATATATATACAAATAAATAAATACATAAATAATTAAATAAATAATTAACGAAACAAATAATTAAATAAATACATAAATAAATAAATAATTAAATAAATAAATAATTAAATAAATAATAAATACATAAATAAATATATATACAAATAAATACATAAATAAATAAATAATTAAATAAATAATTAACGAAACAAATAATTAAATAAATAAATACATAAATAAATAAATACATAAACAAATAATTAATTATACAAATAATTAATTAAATAAATAATTAAATAAGTAAATACATAAATACTTAATTAAATAAATGAATAAATAAATAATTAAATAAATAAACATTAAATAAATAAATAAACAAACAAATGAATAATTAAACAAATAATTAATTAAATAAATAATTAGTTAAAATAATTAGTTAAACAAATAATTAATTAAATATATACCATTTTTGTTTTCGATTTTACAGGGATTTGTTATGACAAAGGAAATTACAGTCCTGCGTTAGATAAGCACACTCGGCCAAAAAGGACCTTGCACGAACAGGCATGCAACATGTTCCGATAGGCCAACTGACGAGTCTAGACGTAGGCCTACTCCGTATCCTGTGGCGCGTTAAGTATACCTCTTCATAGAACATCTTGTTATTCATCATCTTTTACAATATCTACCTCGAGTCAATGGAATTCCTTGCCACAAAATATTAGGGGCTGCAAGACAATAAACACCTTTAAAAATAGCTTAAAAGATAACCTTATTAGCATTTCACTCCAATCATACTGACTTAAACTATCACTGACTACATTGTTACTTCTTTCTTTAGACATCATCCTGATAGTGCTGTATTTTCAAAATTGTCTCATAATAATCTCTTTCTATTATCTAATATTATTTGAAATATATTAACATTCTATGTATTTTAGCTTAATTCTGCTACACAGTTTATTTCAGTGTTTAATGTATAGTTCATAGTATTTTGTTGTTTAATTCGTAAATAACTCTTGTATACATGTAACTCTCATCTAAATCAAATTGTTGAATTCTTTGTAAGTTCATGCATATGTATATACACTTTTTGCTGGTTGAGTGGAAGAGAAGGCCTTACGGCCTTAACTCTGCCAGCTAAAATAAATTATTATTATTATGATTATTATTATTATTATTATTATTATTATTATACGCGAATTTTGGGTCACCATATATATCAGTCCATACATATGTTAAAATTGTATTAGGTATATATAATTCTCTCTACTATTACTAACATAGCCTAGACTGTAAAATTCATTCATTACAAAATGTAGTGATGTACTGCTCTACAACGCAAGATGTGTTCTTGGAATTTACAGCCAGAATAACAGCTGCAGCTTCCAAGTTATTAATGCCACCACAGACAATGCTCCGATTTCTACCCTAGTTCGCACATTCAATTGGGAATTGCGGTACAAGCGAGTCCACAAACGCTTCTGCTTAAAAATGTGACTCTGAAATGTACTATTAACGTGATTAATCACACTCGAACTGCACTGGAAAAATTTGAAATACATCATGAGTTATTCTACGCCGAAATGACGGACTGGATGTTACAGCAGAAAAATATGAAACAAATAACAATCTACGGTAAAGGTATGCTATACTGTTATGTCAGCTTCAGCAACAGAACAGTCTGACATCCTAGCAACCACATAGACTACAGTAGATTTAAAAAATATATATTTTTCAACCATTCCGATTGTCATGGTACAGAACAACCGGTAATATAACTGTTTTATAGTTATAACTTTCAGATTTTTTGACAGCAGACTAGATGACAAAAGCTTCTCAACCGAATAATAACAGGCATTTCCCATATTTATTTTGCGTTTAATTTCCTCCCTAGTGTCATTTATATTTGTTACTGTTGCTCCAAAATATTTGAATTTTTCCACCTCTCCGAAGGATAAATCTCCAATTTTTATATATTATAGATTTATTAATTTGTACTACAGAATAATATCTCTAATACTGACAATAATTAACATTTGAGGAGAAAAATTCGCTCCGGCGCCGGGGATCGAACCCGGGTCCTTGGTTCTACGTACCAAGCGCTCTGACCACTGAGCTACGCCGAATTCAATCCACAGCACCGGACCGAACCTTCCTCCTTCAATGTTTCCCTTTGTGGCCTAACTCCAAGTTAGGCATATATGTTGACGTATATGTCCAATGTCAACTGCCATTATACTAGGAGCGCACTCAGCTGAGTGACTTGTTTGGCCGGGATTCCGCAGTTACGTGCACAGTAATATGTACAGATAATGGCAGTTTACATTGGACATACACGTCAACATATATACCTAACTTGTAGTCAGGCCACAAAAGGAAACATTGAAGGAGGAGGGTTCGGTCCGGTACTGTGGATTGAATTCGGCGTAGCTCAGTGGTCAGAGCGCTTGGTACGTAGAACCAAGGACCCGGGTTCGATCCCCGGCCCCGGAGCGAATGTTTCTTCTCAAATATTAATTGTCCAATTTTTATGTTTCCATTTCGTACAATATTCTGGTCACGAGACATAATCATATACCGTAAAACTACGCAACTATGGTCCTAGAGCGCAACTATGGCCCAAATGCACCTTCAAACCAAAATACATCTAACGCAGCTGCTGGTGACATCTAGTGGATGTCATTTGCTTTTTAATCAGTTATTATATGATGCTGTTTGTTCCAATAGTTTGCCAAAAGATCGCTACCCTGTTGCGGTTGTGTATTCACTGATTTCATACTAACAAGATTGTACCTGCTGCATCGTCTGATAACTTTTATTCAGATATATTACTTCAAGGTAAGCTTTAGTTTTGATGCCGTTATATTTCAAAACGTAATGTTACTGTTCGTATTTTAGATATAGTAAAGTTTACATTTATGTAAATTTTGAAGTTAATGGCAAAAAATTTAAAAATTTCGTACTTTGATTTCAACTATAGTCCAAACAATTCTTTGGACCATTCTTGAAGGCCATGTTATTTTGTCCCAGGAATTCATCAAGTAGCGTGATAAAGTGTCCAGAAGGAAGGTAGGTGGGCGTGCTTACAAGATGTATAGTGATCGTCAAATGGAACTATGTCTAGCTGATATAAAAAAACAATGTGATTACATAACATTGCATTTGTGGCTCTCCCTCCAAATAGCACCCATTTGTTGCAACCTTTAGACGTGGCCTATTTTAGGCCACTAAAATTTTAATGGCGTCAAATTCTAGATCAGTGGAAAACATCTCCTGAAGGGCAGAGATTACCCACTATCCCTAAAAATGTGTGTTTTATATCGTGTGCCAGAACTAGAAGATAGAAAAACCATTGAAGAGAAAATATAAGTAAAAACGTTTATTTAATTGTTTCACAGTATTTATGATTTCTTATCTATGGTTTCTTTAATCTTGAGCAATGTTTTTCTTTTAATGTTCTACTATGTTTCATAAGTTTCTAAATTGCATTATTTTTCAAGAAAATTTACAATTTGTTTGCATTAAACTGTGTCTTTTTTACTATGACATATGAGGACGTCATGTTCTTCCAATAGAGCCTCTCAACTGTAGTCCAGTATTGATTTAGTATGGAATTTTCCACATGGACCAAAGTTGTCAACATCATATACAACAATGGTCCAATGTTTAAGAAATAATATATTAACAAATTCTTACCTTACACTTTTTATGACTAATAGCCTTAAAAAAACAACCTGCACTACCTAGACACACAAACAAAAGGCTGTTAAAAATATCCTATTTCAATTAGATAAACTGTAAGTTAAAATGTCATAAATGTGGACCATAGCTGCGTAGTTTTACGGTAGATTGTCTTTTCGGGATTTACTTCCAAACCTATCGCTTTACTTGATTCAAGTAAAATTTCCGTTTTTCCGTAATCGTTTGTGGATTTTCTCCTAACATATTGTGACAGCAACGTGAGATTCGAACTCACGACCAGCGTCCCGCATGAAAGCTGATCGCACAGGCTGCACGGAACGTTGAGTGACGTCGCGCGGTGGAGAGAAGAGAGAGGGTGTATTACGTCACGCGACGAGTTTGCGCGCGCATCTGGTGCTGGTAGAGAGGAGAGGGCCCTGGATTTCTCTGGAATGCCATCTCTAGAGACGGGTCGAACTTTCGAGGCTACGTCGCTGTAGTTATAAATTACGGTCGCGAAGGAACGACAGCAGTTTCAGTTTTCTGAGTTTTCAGTTATTCAGTCAGTGAGAAAGCCAGAGCAAGGAAGCCAGTCTTGTGTACCGGAGTTCGACTCGAGTGTGCGTCCGCATCTGCGTCAGCATCCGAAGGCCTGAGTTCGAGTGCAGTGGACCGCAGTTGGAGGGACCTGAGTTCGAGTGCAGTGGACCGCAGTTGGAGGGACCCGAGTTCGAGTACAGTGAACTGTCTCTGGAGGTCTGTGGTTCGAGATACTGTGAACTCGAGTGACTGAGATAGAAGAACTGTGAACTGAGAACTGGTAGTTCTGATTTGTAAATAGTGCTTTGTAAATATTAGTTAAGATTAACACAGTTCATTGTTGTGCGTAATAGTCCAAGTAAATTGTCATTGTCGTCGGTGGAGTGCTATAACGAATACTGTGTTGAGTGAAGATCCAATTGTTGACGAGAGCGTTTAAGGTGAATTGTAGAAAGGAATTATTGTTGTGACGAATAAATTACATTGTTGTTACCAATAAAATTTACAATATTCACGTCATCCGCATAAACAAGAAGCTGATGTAACCCGTTCAATTCCAAACCCTCTCTGTTATCCTGAACTTTCCTAATGGTATATTCTAGAGCGAAGTTAAAAAGTAAATGCGATAGGGATGATAATAATAATAATAATAATAATAATTATCATTGTTATTAATTTATTTTTATTTATTTATTTATATTTAATGTGCTGTACAACAGCCAGTGGCCAATTACAGTTCAGCACAAATATAACAAAAACATAATACAAAAATAATTATTGCACATAAATGCAATTAAATTTAATTACAATAATGACGATGAATAGATAAATAATGGATGACTTTAAAATACATAACTAAGAATATTATGAGACAATGATAATTGAGTATAATGCCTAAAAGAATACATAAATGATAAATCGTTGCCAAGAGCAAACTAAGTATATACATTGAAGGGAGCGAATTCGCAGCCAGGCATGTTGGCATTTTTAATGCATCTGGAGACTGGTGAAAGAAATTTCGAACTTCTATTATAGAAAAGTTTGTGGGCTCTCATATCTTTCGTTGGACTACGTAAGGTAATATTGTTTAAGAAAGAGTCACAGGATATATCACCTTTGATGACTTTACAAAAGAACAGATAATCTAGCTCATGGCGTCTAGTATATAGATTTTGACAATTAAAATATTCACATTTTCTCTCATAACTAGACTTCGTTGAATTGCCACACGCAGCGTGCAATCAGGTTGCCGATGTACGGTAGTATAGAGGAGGTGAGCGACCGCCTGGTCTCGTAGTATAAGCAGTTCATGTTAAGAGATGTGACCGGTCCAAATAAATAGAGCAGCTACACCTAATGTATACCTATGTAAGAACTTGTTTTTGCATTACTGTGGTCGGAATAGTCAAAGCTTAACATCTGTTCAGTGCAGACAAGAATTCAATCAAACATACTACAATGAGAGTGTTGCTGTTCCAAATAATTGCCCTTGGAATACCCTTACCCCCGCAGCCAGTCTTGACCCGTTGGGGAACGTGGTTGGATGCTGTTAATTATGCAGAACATTAAGCAAAATAATGGAGGTAATTGATGCATTGGATAGCACAGACAGTTCCGCTGTTGCAGCTGTAAAATCATTGCCTTCTGAACAGCTATTGGAAGATATTCTGTTCATTGATTCTAATTTTAAAATCGTGTCCAAAAGCATCACCCTGTTAGAATCGTCTAAACTACAACTCTCAAAAGCCCTTAATATAGTGGATAAAGTAACACAAATCGTTATCCAAAACATCACTAATTTCAGAAAAAGTGAAATATAAGTTGAGAAACATTATTGTTAAAAAATCTGCCTATTCACAACTTCGTACTATAAATGATGTACTATCACGTCACGACAAGACGTGTGAAGTTGGTGTGCTAAAAAGTAGTGACTTCCCGTTCTTCAAATATGCACCTATTACATCGTGTGATGTTGCACGTACATTTTCCCAAAATAAAAACTGTTTAAGTGACCATCGGAGGAGGTTACTTTGCAGTCGCTCAAATTGTACGTAACTCTTCACTGCAATGCACATATTCAAGGATGATGTGAGTATATTACATTAAATTTTAAGAGTTAATATTTCTCACTAGAAAATAATTGTGTATTTACATGTTTAGACATTTGCTACTTCAATGATCATTCATTATATTTCTTGAATGCAGGATACAGGTTTTATTGTAACCGCAGTATACTGCTTAGTGTTTAAATCAGAGGCATACTCGATCCGTTGCACGTCCGCTTCTCATACAGTCTATACCGCGAGCGTAGTAAACCTTACGATTCTCGTGGCAATTCCACGAAGTCTACTCATAACTGTACCCGGAATTAATGGGCAGAAATCTGAATGAATATAAAGATATAAATTTTCTTTGTATATTTTCTAATTTAGCCGAGTCTGTAGTTGTAATCGAGTTCCAAGCTACAGATGCATATTCGAATTTCGATCGCACCAATGTATAGTAAACCATTAAAAGAGAATCGGGTGTGGAAAAAGAATAAGTTATTGACCGTATTATTCCTAACATTCTGATTGCGTGATTGTAAATGTAATCAACGTGACTATGAAAATACAATTTACTGTCAAAGAATATTCCCAAATCTTTTATGCAATCCGTTCTGTTAAATAGAACATTATTTAGATAATAATTAAATTTCAGTGAAGAAGTTTTTCTAGAAAAGGTTATTACATTAGTTTTGGATACGTTAATTTTCATACCATTGTCTTCCGACCATTTAGCGACTGAATTAATGTCACGTTCAAGTGATTGACAGTCAGTACTACTTTTGATTGTACGAAAAATTTTTAAATCGTCTGCAAATAATAAACAGTCAGAAGTTATTCTTTTACATATATCATCTATGAATATAATAAATAGGAGAGGTCCTAAAGTAGATCCCTGCGGGACTCCATAATTTATATTATAAGAATAAGAGTGTATATTAAACAGTCTTACACATGAAACTCTATTACTTAAATAATTTTCGAACCAGTTTAAGGCTCATTCACAATGAAAATTAAACATAACGTAAACATTAACATAAGCACATAAACATATGCCACAAACTTAAGTAGCCAAGGCCCATTCACAATGAAAATTAAACATAACGTAAACATAACACGTGAGTGGAAAGAAACATACCGAATCAACAAAACTACAGAATATATTACATAAAAATGGAGAATTGCACAATGACTGACGATGTAGCTATTCAATCTATGTTTCTAATAACTACAATGGCATCAGTATATGGCTTTCAACACTTGAAATCAAAGAAACGGAGATTTAAAATAATCAACTTTTCGTCCTATGATTCCATGTTGCGCGCCTAGCTATCATCACGGCCAATAGATCAAAATATTGCCTGTAGGCAAAGCCCATGAGATGTTAAACAAAAAGTGAAAACACGCTCTCCGCTTGTGTACTGTTTCCAAATCGCATAAACATAAGCATGGAAGTTTGGAGTTTGCAAACTTTCATGTTAATGTCTTATGATTAAGATTAAGTTTATGCTTATATAATTCATTGTGAATGCTTTCATTAAATAACATGGACACAAGGTTTTATGCTTACGTTATGTTTATGTTTTATTTTCATTGTGAATGGGCCTTTACGTAGCTTACAGAAAGGCCAATATTTCCTAACTTATGAAGAAGGATATAGTGCGGAACTACATCAAAAGCTTTACTGAAACCGAAATATATTGTATAATAATAATAATAATAATAATAATAATAATAATAATAATCATAATAATAATAATGATATTCTGTAGCTTAAATTGTACTCTACCCTCTGTTAGTCTAAGCTGTTTTAAAAAAGGAGTTCGCTATTCATGTATAACAGTCTTCAATGCACTGCCTAATTATCTTAAAGATTTGAAGAACAACGAGAAAAGGTTCAGAAAAGAATTAACCAAATTTCTACATACTCATACCTTCTACACAATTGATGAATTGTTTATGCTTGTGAATTGAATTATTCTACTTAAATGACATGTACAATGTTATATAGCTCAACTAAAATATGTTTTTATATTGACTTAATCTGTTTACTATGTATTGTATTTTTTGTTTAGCATAACTGATGAATTGTATGTACTGTAAATTGAATAGTATACTGTATAGGTCAACTGATGAATTGTTTACGCTTATAAATTGAATTAATCTACTTCATATGAATTGTATAGCTTAACGAAAATAAGTTTGTAAATTGAACTAATTTGATTGTATATGTTTGTATAGTTTGGCTGATGAATTCTATATGTTCTTAAAATGATTACTAGTCTGTGTAGCTCTACTGATGAATTGTATATAGACCTACTGTAAATTGAATGGTAATATGTATAGCTCAACTGATGAATTGTTTATGATTATAAATTGAATTAATCTACTTGATATTAATTGCACAAATTTGTATAGCTTAATGAAAGTATGCTACTTTGTATTGTATATATTTGTATAGTTTTGGCCGATGAATTGTATATGCTTTAAATTGAATAGTAATCTATATAGCTCTACTGATAAATTGTTTGTGTTTGTAATTTGAAGTAGTTTGCATGATATGTATTATCAATTTCTGTATATCACAACTGGTTGAATTGTTTATGACTTAAATTTAATTAAATTGTTTTGTATTATAATATAGCTTAACTTATGAATGATCGTTTGCGTTTGTAAATTTAATAATCTGATTGGCTATGTATTGTATAATTTTAGTAGAGCCATCGATGTAGCTCAGTCGGCAGACTCGCTGGGCTGCTGATCCGGAGCTGCGTTCGGGCTTGGGTTGGATCCCCCTTTGGACTTTGGTTTCTTCCGAGGTTTTCCACAGCCGTGGGTCTGAAGCCGGATGGTCTATGGCGAGTCCTTGGCATCAACACCTTTGATTTGATTACCCGCTTTGATTTGATTACCTGGTTGGGTTTTTCCGAGGTTTCCCCCACCGAAAAGGCAAATGCCGGGTAATATTTTGGCGAATCCTCGGACCTCATTTCATCTCACTACATCTCGCCAAAATGTAAAAAAATTGTACAACATTGTAAAAATTGTAGAAAATTACTAAATTGTAAAACTATAAAAATTTGTAAAAATTGTAATTGTAATATTGTAAAATGTTGACATGTTCCACATCTTAAAGCTTCATTGCTCATGTAAGATCTATGGAATACAATAAATGAATGAATGAATGAATGAATGAATGGGTAATATATTTTGCCTAAAATGGTATCATCTTAGTTTGAACATCCTGTACTCTCTCACAGTTCAGTATTCTAATAAGCAGACAACATGATAGAAGTTTTTCAGCCGAATAAAAACTAGAAATTTCCCCGCATTTGATGTTGGAGTTATAGATGAACATTACGTCTCGTATGGCATATGAATTTGGGCGGAACTTACGCGCGGTCTCTTATGAGCTGTAGCTACTCAAAGAGCAGTTTTTATGTGAGAAGTAGCTGTATACATACATGCGCTCCCTATTTACAAGCTTATATATCAAACCAAGAGTTTTTACTGCTCAGCATATCGAAATGGATAGAGCAGCAGGTTTAAACTTTAAGCAGCGGAATATTTATAATTTCAAACACTGTTCGTGGCATGGCGGTGCTGTCTAACCCTGCGGGGATCCTCCACGCCCATCAGACGTCAGGCGAGGTGACAAGTGAAGATCAACAAGCGCTGCTTTTTAGGCTACTGTCTGAAAGTGTGAAGAGATGAAATCTTGAGAGAGACAGAGTGTTTGAAATTCTTTTAACTGCTATGAGGTAGCAACTAACATAAAGTTCGTTTCATGATTTTCAAATGCGGTTTGATTATTGTTTCGAAATCCCTGTCAAGTTCATTTTCAATGTGTTGTTAACATTACAACTGAATCTTTTAAAGTCAATCTTCTTAATATGCCATTAAGTTAATGGATATAAAATCTTATTAATGCTAAAACTGACATAAAATTGCCATTTAGTTCGTTTTATGATCGCTGTTTATTTGTTTTCTGAACCTCAGAACAATAATTAGTCAATCTTCTTATTATATGGTCACTAGGATACAATAGTAATATACGTTACAAGAGCGGTATGTTGGCGTTTTCATGATCGAGGAAAAGATTGAAAAAGCGAAACGTAGTTCAGGTTTTTTAATTTCCGAGAACATAAAAACAAACATACCGATCGTGTATCGTACATTATTTTGTGCGAAGATCGTTTATTACATACCTGAAAGACGAATTTCTAATTAGTTGCAATGAAATCTCCATGTTGGTTTCTGTTTAATGACGGCAACTTCGGAAAACCAAAATATCTATCTTCAACATTGTTGCTATAAAATGTTTTCTGTGTTTACTATACTCCAGCAGGCCGTGATATACGTCTGTCTTTTTTTTCCCCCAGTCTATAAATGCGAACTTAAAACAAACGGTAAGGTTATGTAATGATTTATTTTTCATTTTAATATTTTAACAATATTATTTATATAACATATTGCAGTAATAACATCAGCATCTGGAATCTTGTTGATTTTCTCACGGCTTCCTTAATGTTACTTGTATCAGGAATGCAATAAGTTTCGAGGAGTAGTAGACTTTACTTAAGTTTTGCAAATATTTAAAAACAATAATTAACAGTGCAATTTAGGTGAAATTGCAGCGGTAAGTTTTCAATTTATAATTACTACTATGTTAAACGTCTCTAAAAATAATATGTTAAAAGCCTAAAGCAGTAAAATGAATGTCGCGCTTAAGCGGTAAGAAGAGGGAAATGTTATGTGTGTTACGTTGGGAATACTGAATGTGGTATTTCACACTTACCGCGTATTGGTTCTGTGCGGAAAACAAGCAAATACGCACGATCTCGCACAAAATCATATTAAGTTACATAGGAGATCTTGAAAAAACTCACTAAAAGAGTATACTCAACATCATTAAATACTGTTTAAGGCGTAGGTACAGTTTCATTCATTCATTCATTCATTCATTCATTCATTCATACATTGAGTGCTCTGCCCAAGGGCACGTATTTCACTGCAAACGCAGCTTTCTCCAATCTTTACTATTTTCTACCTTCCTCTTTGTTTCCTCATATGATCCATATAACTTAATGTCTTCTATAATCTGATATCTTCTTCTGCTCCGAACTCTTCTCCCGTTCACCATTCCTTCCAGTGCGTCCTATAGAAGGCAGTTTCTTCTCAGCCAGTAATCCAACCAATTCCTTTTCCTCTTCCTGATCAGTTTCTGCAGCTTTCTTTCTTCACCCATCTTTCTAGCACAGCTTTTACTTCAAGCAAGAAAGGAGATAGGTTTGAAAATAATTCCAGAAAAAACAAAGTAGGGCCTATATGATCATGTCTCATGAAGGACATAGTACGAAATGGAAATATGAAAATTGGAATTTTATCCCATGAAATAGCTTTCATAATGGAACACACCTCGTACATAATATCATATATCGTATCGTATCGTACCGTAGCGTACCGTACAGTATCGTATCGTACCATAGCGTACAGTACCGTATGGAACCGTACAGTACCGTAACGTACCGTAGCGTACAGTACCGTATGGAACCGTACAGTACCGTAACGTACCGTAGCGTACCGTACCGTATGGAACCGCACCGTATTGTATCGTACCGTAGCGTACAGTACCGTATGGAACCGTACCGTATCGTATCGTACCGTATCGTATCGTACCGTAGCGTACAGTACCGTATCGTACCGTAGCGTACAACACCGTATGGAACCGTACCGTATCGTATCGTACCGTAGCGTACAGTACCGTATCGTACCGTAGCGTACAGTACCGTATCGTACCGTAGCGTACAGTACCGTATGGAACCGCACCGTATTGTATCGTACCGTAGCGTACAGTACCGTATGGAACCGTACCGTATCGTATCGTACCGTAGCGTACAGTACCGTATCGTACCGTAGCGTACAGTACCGTATGGAACCGTACCGTATCGTATCGTACCGTAGCGTACAGTACCGTATCGTACCGTAGCGTACAGTACCGTATCGTACCGTATGGTACCGTACCGTATGGAACCGTACCGTATCGTATCGTACCGTAGCGTACAGTACCGTATGGAACCGTACCGTATCGTATCGTACCGTATCGTACCGTAGCGTACAGTACCGTATGGAACCGTACCGTATCGTATCGTACCGTAGCGTACAGTACCGTATCGTACCGTAGCGTACAGTACCGTATCGTACCGTAGCGTACAGTACCGTATGGAACCGCACCGTATTGTATCGTACCGTAGCGTACAGTACCGTATGGAACCGTAACATATCGTATCGTACCGTAGCGTACAGTACCGTATCGTACCGTACCGTATGGTACCGTACCGTATGGAACCGCACCGTATCGTATCGTACCGTAGCGTACAGTACCGTATCGTATCGTACCGTATGGAACCGTACCGTATCGTATCGTACCGTAGCGTACAGTACCGTATGGAACCGTACCGTATCGTATCGTACCGTAGCGTACAGTACCGTACCGTATCGTACCGTACCGTATAATATAACATAATGAAATATAATATAATATATAATTTATATATCATAGAATACCAAATATATCATATCATATCATATCATATCATATCATATCATATCATATCATATCATATCATATCATATCATATCATATCATATCATATCAGCCACAGGCGTACCTCAGTCGGTTAACCCTTTGCAACATAGTGGTTGTTCAGAAGAACCACCGTTTTCTTTCATTCTAAATTTTATGGCACAGATATTCCACCAAGGAACCACCTCTTGAGTATACATAGAGGTGCCATCTATGTTTTGAAATTGTGTGCAGAGTTAAAATATTGAAAAAAATTGATCGAAGCTTTGTTATGATCCATGATATGAAAAACATAACAATTTAATTTGTGCTTCAAAGGGTTAAGGTGCTTGCCTGCCGGCCTGATGTAGCGTTTGGGCGCGGGTTCGATCCCCGCTTGGCTGATTACCTCGATGGGTTTTTTCCGAGGTTTTCCCTAATCGCAATGTGAATGCTAGGTAATCTATGGCGAATCCTCGGCCTCATCTCACCAAATACCATCTCGATATCACCAATCTCATCGACGCTGAAAAACCTAATAGTTGATACAGCGTCGTTAAATACCCAACTAAAATTTAAAAAATCATACCATATATCATAACAAATATAATATAATATAATCTATATTTAATTTGAACTGGTAATGTAAATTACGGGAAAACGGCTGAACGGATTTTAATGAGTGACCCCTCATTTTCATGCCTGGCATCCAAAGTTTTTCGGAAATGTAGTAGTTTTCAGTGAAATGTCAATTTTCCTATTTTCCAAAATCCATCTGTTGTCAGTTTTGAGAACTAATTTTATCGAATCACTGCCGACTTGATTGAATTTCAGATCAAAACACAGACTACAATAAACAATAGGCTATTACACGAAGGCCATGACCTGCAGGATTGCCGACATATTTAGAGCTCAATTCAATTTGTTATTAAAAACTGATTCTGCAATGTATAATTTTCTGAGTAGGCCTACAGCTGTGTATTGGATATTCAAATCTACGAAACTTGAGGTGGTTTGATGATATTATTACCATTAGAAATTAAATATTATTATAGTTAATATCATGATGCATCTATTTTTCATTAATTGTACATAATATTGATGCTATATTGATGACATGAAAGTGAAACGTTTTGTGGTTATGTAAGTAAATGTAGAGAATATCTTAATTTAGATCTTCATTTCTATAATTTACTGAGTGGCTGCTATATATAACTACAAAACTTAAGTAAGATAATAATATTGTTATTAAAAATCAAATATTTTTATACTTATTAACCCAGTGGGGTTGGGTCTTTTTCATATACTTAATGGCGGTGTAGTGTAGATATTGATATGCGTCATTGTCTTCAGTATTGACTCGAGAGAGCGCAAAAATTACAGTTCCTAAGAAAAGCTCAAAAGGTATTACTTACTGATAAAATAAGAGGCCTAGAAAATTTTGTATTCTCCAGATCATTTCAGCAAAATCTCTTAGTAGGATAAAATGATTTTACGCTCTACATTTCAAGTTCTACATGCAGCAGCTATACGAAAATGCTATTGTTCGAAAGCTTAGCAAACCTGGCATCCTTTTAACTTTCGCCTACAATCCACAATGACCTGAAATAGCTACTGCTATCGTCCTGACATTGATATTTGCGTTTTCGCGTTGAAACTCAAAAACTGAAGTTGGATAGGTTCAAGAAAAAGTATTTGGCCTAAAAAAATCCATTCAGAGGGAGTATGTTTCATTATTATGGAAGCAAATAACTATGAAAAAGACAAGTATTCTTCATTGAAAATAAATCTGAAAAATTTTTATTTTAACGTCTAACGAACTTAGTTTGCAGCAGTATTTGCTGCACAAGCCACTAGTATAATATAATATAATATATTCCCATAATCGATCGCAGAATCAAGTCAATGTCCTCGTACTAGCTCACGCCCCCGCCTATGTACCATGCTGCAGTCAACATTCGTAATCGGTCCGCAACACTACAAGCCTAGTGATAACATTAAAGCTGACATATGGAAAAACTTGTGGTTGCAACATTGTGTGTTCCGAAAGGTGGAAGGTGTTTGTATTTTTAAGCGGTATTCATGACAACGCTCTTCCGCCGACACCCCTGGAGGAGGTCACGCCACACCCTCGACAAGGCAGCCGGGGTGTCGGGCGAGGCGAGAGACAATGAAATGAAAATAAACATCTGACACGAGCGACGCGCACCGGCTCAACACGTGTTACATACGTGTCGATTACACAGATGCCATCCCGGAGCACGAAGGAACGCAGCAGCCGATGCAGGTAGCTCCGGTTCTTTAGACACAGTTAATCTTCAGGCCGGGACTGGTTAAACTGATTTATGGAACAAGCAACACATACATGACTGCTGTGTAACATTTGAGGCACGTTCAACAGTCAAATTTTGTAGGTAGAACTAAATTACCCTATGGTATCCAAAGAAACAGTTCATCATAACGATTCAATCTCAATTAAATGTGAAAAAGAATATTTTACTAAACACATTTATACGGAAAACTCAAAAAGAGTAGATAGAACCCTTTGGTTCTCACCTCGAGACCTGCAAATGCAAGCCTTTTTCGGTGTGGCAGTAGCCTAACTGTGAACTTGTTCGGCACAAGTGCTACTATTTTTTTTAGGAAAGAAATTCCAGACCTGACCAGGACTCTAACGCGGACTGTATGCGTGACAGACTGATAATCGTCACCGCGCACGGGTAAGGGAACAAACAGATGAAGTCTATGGTGCTAGTTTCGGCCCAAGACTTTATAATAAAATTACAAACCATTTTGCAAATTTGAAATATTTTATAATTGAAGCTTTTAAAAAAGAAATTTATAAAATTATTCATGATATATAATATTAACAAATGTGTGTATTTTTTTACCTTTTATTTCTGTCGACTATATTCATATTTTTATTGAATATTTCTGGCTTCTGTATAATTGTCAATTTATATTAAATGTGTGCTTTTCTCTTTTTCCCTCTCTTCTTTATTCTTGCTCTTGTATGTTATTTATTGGTTTGAATTAAGTTACCTACTGTAGGCTATTTAGTAGTCTGTCCTTGTAAATTTTATGTTACATTATTGACTAAGACTACACCGTACACGAGCTCTTACGGTAGTGGCTAGAAACATTTTTGTTTTATAATTTTAATTTGTGCTAGCTAGCTAGTTAAATAAATAAAATTAAATGTTCCTTGCAATTCTTAATGATTCATACGTCCAGAGCTAGGAAGGTGGTACCGAAACTGTTAAGTTGTGTGAGCTTGGACTATATCTCTACCGAATGAAAAGTAGTAGCGCAGCTCTCAATGTCAGTGAACCAGAACGACAAATATGTACAGCAGGGTTGTAACCAAACTTGTGCTCCAGTCGTCCACGGCCTTAGAACAAGAAAATAATAAACGAATAATATAAAAAATAATAATTTGTAATTATAAACTCTGTAAAACTCGTAATGTAAAATAATTTATCTATACGTATCAAAATAACACACAAAGTATACAATTATGATTCTAGCCTCATTATAACAAAATAACAATCTACATTTTCATTTTATCAAAAGAAATACTCCTTTTACGTTCAGAAAACAAAAAGCAATATTTTTACTCTGAAAATATTCGTTCTACTTCACAAGACGATACTCCAACAAATCTGAAATATGATATAGTAGCCTATATCTTATTACCAACAGGAGAACAACTACTTTGTGAATGTAATAGCATATCTCGTATGTAGCACATATTTTTTTTCAAAAAAATTTTTCATATTTATTGTAATGACAGCTAGGAAGTTCGTATCGTAATTCCGATGTTGAACTTGGACTGTAACGCAACCGAATGCATAGCAACACGAGACGTCAAAGAATAATCCTGAAAAAAAAAATAGACGTGTTATACACTCCTGTTTGCATAATTATTTAATAACAGATGAATTTACTTTTTTGTAATCATGCATAATATTAACATTATGTAAATAATACAATAACAACAGAATAGTTCACTTTGTTCCAAACCTAAAATATTAAATGAACTGAATGAATGAATGAATAAATAAATAAATATATATAAATACATAAATATATATATATATAATTAAATATAAAAATAAATAAGTAAATACATACATAAGTACATGAAAGAATAAATAAATACATAAATAAACAAATAAATGAATGAATAAATAAATGAATAATTGAATGAATAAATAAATGAATAATTGAATGAATAAATAAATTAATAATTGAATGAATAAATATATAAATATATGAATAAATAAATACATAAATATATATATACATAAATAAATATAAAAATAAATACATAAATAAATAAAAAATAAATACATAAACAAATAAATACATACATAATTTTTTTTTTAATTTTAGTTGGTTATTTAACGACGCTGTATCAACTACTAGGTTATTTAGCGTCGGTGAGATTGGTGATAGCGAGATGATATTTGGCGAGATGAGGCCGAGAATTCGCCATAGATTACCTTGTATTCACATTACGGTTGGGGAAAACCTCGGAAAAAACCCAACCAGGTAATCAGCCCAAGCGGGGATCGAACCTGCGCCCGAACGCAACTTCAGATCGGCAGGCAAGCGCCTTAACCGACTGAGCCACGCCGGTGGCCTTACATAAATACATGAATAAATAAATAAATGCATAAATAAACAAATAAAGGAATAAACAAATATATGAAAAAATGAATGAATGAATAAATAAATGAATAATTGAATGAATAAATAATACATAAATATATGAATAAATAAATACATGAATAAATAAATACATGAATAAATAAATACATGAATAAATAAATACATGAATAAATAAATACATGAATAAATAAATAAATAAATAAATGCATGAATAAATAAATAAATAATTATCGAGGTTTCAATGTCTATCCATCTTCATTTTTCTCTATCGAGCCATAGATCATCTTCCAAATTCCTTGTTGTCATCGCTGCTGTTATCCCATGTCGCCAATAATAATAATAATAATAATAATAATAATAATAATAATAATAATAATAATAATAATAATAATAATAATAATAACATTAATAATAATACAGGACCTTCTCCCAATCGAGTACTTGTTCTCTCATCTGCGAATCAAGTGCTGAACGACGATCGGTCCCCAGTTGTTTCTCTGTGTGTACTGAATCAGCCAAGCAGCCATACACGTGCCATCAGATCGTGTTTCATCCGGATAATGGAGCAGTTGTGCTGGGCTCCCGGACCTGGAGTGTTCTGTGCACACCGTCCAGGGGGGGTTTCACCAAGACTCGCACCACGCCCCTTCCTGCCCCATGTGCCTCATAATCTCGCTGTAGTAAACTTACTGAATACTAAGATAATGAAATGCATTTTCTTTCATGATCCCTAGGGCCTCTGTCGCCAGTGAGCGTTAAGTTTAAAGTTGTGTAAGAAAAATACTGAAAACAGTGTTCGCCACTCAAGAGGTTAATGAGTAGGTTACCTACTTCACAATATTACAGGACTTATATACAGGGTGATCCGTAAGTAATATCAGGAGGTTATCGTTTAAGATATTTCAAACAAAAATGTTTAATAAGAACTTTCTTGTGTTAAATATTAACGTACCTTGTTAACATGTTTCGACCTATTTTCGGTCATCTTCGGAACTAGTCGTTGTTGGTCTTGGCGCCTCTTGTTTCCTGTGTGGGTGCGTTTGTAGTGTAGAGTCAAAGAGTGTATGTGTTTTGAAATTGAGTTGTGTGTTGAGAATATCGTTGGGGTGTGTTTTCGTGTGTCTGTATATTTCATATTGTTCTAATGTGTTGAGTTTCTGGCTTTTTGGTTGGATGTCTAGTATTTCCAAGTCTGTGTTGATGTCTCTGTAGGTGTGGTTGGCATTTGTGATGTGTTCTGCATATGTGGAGGTGTTTTGTAATTTTGTTATGGCTGTGATGTGTTCTTTGTAACGTGTTTGAAATGATCTGCCTGTCTGTCCTATGTAGAAGTTGTTACAGGTGTTCCATATGAGTTTATATACGCCTGTGTGGTTGTATTTGTTTGTTTGTGTGTTGAGATGTTTTTGTAGAGTGTTATTTATTCTGTATGCGTTGTTGTAATTTAATTTCTTGAATGAGGTTGCAATTTTATGTGTTTTTTGTTTTCGTATGTTAGTGTGATGTATTTTTTGTGTTCTTGTGTTTGTGTTGTATTCTTCTGTTTTTTGTGGCTTTGTTTTGTCTTACGTATTATGTTGTCTATTATGTTGGGGTTGTATCCGTTTACTTGTGCTATGTATAAGATGAGAGAAAATAGGTCGAAACATGTTAACAAGGTACGTTAACGATGAAAGAGTAATGGAACGGAGAAAAATTCTCTCCGGCGCCGGTACTTGAACCCGGGTTTTCAGCTCTACGTGCTGATGCTTTATCCACTAAGCCACACCGGATACAACCCCGGCGTCGAACAGAATCGTCTCTGATTGAGTTCCAACTCTTGGGTTCCCCCTAGTGGCCGCCCTCTGCACTACGTCATAGATGTCTATGAACTTAGGACTGAAGTCCACACATATGCTGAGGTGCACTCGTTGTGAGTGACTAGTTGGCCGGGATCCGGGATCCGACGGAATCTATGACGTAGTGCAGAGGGCGGCCACTAGGGGGAACCCAAGAGTTGGAACTCAATCAGAGACGATTCTGTTCGACGCCGGGGTTGTATCCGGTGTGGCTTAGTGGATAAAGCATCAGCACGTAGAGCTGAAAACCCGGGTTCAAGTCCCGGCGCCGGAGAGAATTTTTCTCCGTTCCATTACTCTTTCATCGTATGATGACGCAGAATATCTGCATGGAAATATCATATGTACTTCGGTACATTGAAATAATATAAGGTACGTTAATATTTAACACAAGAAAGTTCTTATCATACATATTCGAAAGTGATACAGTGCTAAAAGTTGTGTAATCAAGATGTGTAAAAATGTTTAATACAATTTTGCTCATTTTTACTTCTTTTTCGAGATAAAATTGGTTTTGTATGAAATATTTCATAGTGTGTTTTGGGAAAGCCATTCATTTTATTCCCAGTATACTCCTCAGTCAATTTAAGAGAGAAATGTATTATTATAATAAATGATTGAAAGAATTTTAGTTTTATCCCTTAAATACGCAGAATTTATATCTGAACAAATATAACAGTGAAAAATTTCTTTGCAGAACGAATAACTATTTTTACCAAAAAGATACTTAAAATGTGAAGATTTGCAAATTTTATATTTTATCAGTCTTACTAATTAACAGTGTATAGTTTTTATACGAGACTTATGCAGAGTTGAGACAGAAAACGTTACTAATAAACCGTGCATAAGCGATGGACGTATAAACAGGCTGTAACCATACAATGGGAATTGCTTTGCAGTAGTTATATACAGGAAACCCCTTGTTTAAGCGTTATATTTAGAGGAAAAATGGCCGCCTCTCTAACAGCTGTTCGTATCGACTGTCATTTTATGATTATGGTGGCTTTGTAACCTCAGAAGAACAAATCAAAGAGCACAGAAAAATTAGAATAATATTGCTGCAGGTTGTACTCTTTGACCAAAATATAGTGTGGTAATCGATTAGAGCCAGTTGTACTATCGATAATTAACACGCCACACTAGAGCGCTCTACCGGATGCAATAGAGAACCTCAGATATTCTATTATCTTTCGTAACGAAGTAATGACGAAACTATGACGTAGCTATGTAACAGTTATACTGTTATACATAACGTATGTAGTGATTATTAGTAACGAATTTACACACGACTTATAAACGAGCTATTCATTGTATAAGTATAAGAGAGTTAAACGTCTGTATATAGAGTTTTTATTAGTAAGACCGTATATATATATATATATATATACATATATATATATATATATATATATATACACATTTGTAATTATATAATAAGGTTTTAACCAGTCGACAATAAGGGCATATGCACACAAAATAAGAGATCATTGATATTCCCAAATTCAATTCCTAAATTATGTTGATTTTAATATATTTTATGCTCATCTATGCTCATCGTATCAGGGTTTTAATTGTTGGTAATAAGGACACATGCATTTAGAACTAAGAGATTGTTATATTGTAACATAAATATGTATCTGATGATGTCGTCTGGAACGATGAAAACGTTTATACTAAAATAAATCATGTAATATAAGGGCTTATACTTTACATACATATGAAGTTAAGTCATTGACTGAAAAGATCAAATCATTGTATTGTATATCATAGACTTAGCTGATAAATCATTCAAAATGAATTGCAAACTTTTATCAGGTTTACTATGCTGCCATCTAGTTGTTACATAAGAAGTCACGTCATAACTCCCATTTGAATTGCATTAGCGACTGTACTGCCATCTCGTGTTCGTTTACGGCTAACGGGTGGCGATCTTGGCGGTTGTTCTCTTCAACATAGGGATGTTATATTAGGGAGGGGATTTTTATGTGCAAAAAAATTTAAATATATTTATTTTTTATGTGCTAAAAATATGAAAATATTTGCTAAAAATAAAAAATACTTCTTTTTAATATGACAAAAATACCTTACTTAGCCTGGAAAAAAAAAATGTTACTAGGTACTCACCCACCACACTTGAGTGCTAGTAGTTGGCTGAGAATTGCAGTGAACAACAAAGGTCATCTCCAAATTCTCCATCACAAATGCATGCCGATTATCTCTGAACAACGACTTATACTGTGAAAACGATCTTTCCATATCACAGGACATCAGACGTCCATATTTAAAGAGAGGAATGTCACAAACATAAACGCCGTCAATTTCACCTACAGACACATCCTCGAATACTTGAGCAACTTTACACATTTTTTTATATCCACTGTTTTTCCCAAACACATTATGGAATTCGTACCTCAGTACTTGTACTTCTGAACCTGGTAGTGAGTCTAGTTTAATTTCCACGGCACGCACTCCCTGTTTCAGACAACAGGTTTTTGGATGTTTCGAGTTTTTTATGGTGTCTCACAAAAAGCTTAGATTTGCTAATAGGAAAGGCAAATCGTTTTTTAAACAACCATTTTTGAGTATATCTTGAAGGATATCGATTGAAGAAGCCCGGTAACTGGGAATCACAAGATATATTGCCTCACTTGATGGATATTAGCGAGAGGCGAGAGATTTGTTTAAATTTAATAATGTTCATACCCGAGCTCTTATCTGTTGTGTTTCACAAACAAAGCGTGGAATGAAATCATCTTCAGCAACAATAAACATTTCTAATTATGTGTTGCAAGATCTCTCCTCCTTGTCCATGTTAATTTATTCTCTTATAACAACACTGATATGCTGCCTAGCAGTTTTCAGAACTTGAGGCGATACTACATATTACGAAAATGGAAAACGGATACACCACACAGCACTTAGAAACAAGAAGCAACCAAGAATTCTTAAAAAGTTAACGTACTTCTGAGTGACATAATTGCTTTAGTTTTAAAATGTTTAAAAGTTCTTGTAAAAAATTACTCAAGTAAAAAAACTCCAAGATTTATGTGTGTATAATAGATTTCCTGAAATATGTATTTACATATTTTTTTTTTTGTGAAAATATGTGTTTTTATGTGCAATAAAATTCGGGTTTTAAACTTGAAACTTCATGTACGGAATTTTTTACTTTGTTTATTGTGTTTTATCACACGCAAAAATAATATTTAATTACATAGGAATCCGCTCCTTACTTATATATGTGGTCTGGGGTTAAACTCTCGGTTATGTTTAATTTTCGTTTAATTTAATCTTTAGATTAACCGTATTCATAATACCGGGCCTAAATGAAGTTCAGTAAATTTGAAATTCTGCACAAAATTTAGTAACATTTTAAAATCATGTTGTAAATCAAGTTTGATAGAATAATGCGGGTCTGTGGAAATTAACTTAATTAATATCGTATATGTGTGTGGAATATTTGGACTGTGCGCTCAACCTGGTGTCACTGTTCACGGCGCTAATCGCTGGACAGACATGGCCAGTGATGGTTGCCATGGCTCCCATCAATTACAACTAACGAGACTGCTTTATTTATAATGTCGAAAGCTGCCGCAGAACGCCACTTTCGGTAATGATAACAGTTGGTTGATTCCGAAGCAATTCCACGACGATTGCCGTCGCTAGCTAATGCATTATAAAAGGTCACGTTTCAAGTAATGTCTACTGATCTCCAGACACACTTCATGTGGGAAGATCGTCTCCTACGCGCCTGAGAACGATAAAATTGATATGATTGTGAAGTGAAATTCTACTTTATAGTAACCATTTGTAATTAAATGGAAAATACATCCCTAAGTACATTTCACTTAATTTTGTACGAGGTGGGCAAAAAAATAGGAGATTTTTAAATAGTGAAATTAAACTTTAAATATTGTATTAAATTAACTTTTATTACATCAAAATATAGAATATAGTATGACATTTCCATGTAACCACTTACTTACATATGGCTTTTAGAGAACCCGGAGGTTCATTATCGCCCTCAGTTAAGTTCGCCATCGGTCCCCATCCTGAGCAAGATTAATCCAGTCTCTACCATCATATCTCACCTCCCTGAAATCCATTCTAACTAGTGGCTTGTGCAGCAAATGCTGCAAACTAAGTTCATTAGACGTTCAAATAAACATTTTTCAGATTTATTTTCATTGAAGAATACCAGACATTCTGAAAGTTATTTGCTTCCATACTCTTTCTCGAGCCAATACTGAAGAGAACCACGCACATAAATATCTACACCACACCGCCATTAAATATATGAAAAAGACCGAACCCCACTTGATTAATAACTATAAAAATACTTGATTTTTAATAATATTATTATCTTACGTAAGTTTTATAGCTTTCAGTAACATATACTATATATACTATATAGCCGCCACTCAGTAAAATATAGAAATCAAAATCTAATTTAAGTTATTCTCTACATCTACTTATATAACCCCAAAACGTTTCACTTTCATATCATCAATATAGCATTAATATGTATAATTAATGAAAATAGTCACATCATGGCATTAACTACAATAATATTTTATTTCTAATGGTAATAATGTCATCAAACCACCTCAAGTTTTGTAGTTTTTAATATCCAATACACAGCTGTACCCAGAAAATTACACACCACAGAATCGAACCTGAAAATTATTTTTAGTAAGTTAAGTTTTTAATAACCAATTTAATTTGAGCTCTAAATATGTCAGCATTCTTGCAGATCATGGCCTTCGTGTAATATTGTTTGCTGTAGTGTGTGTTTTGTTTTATTCTGAAATGCAATTAGCTAGTTTAGCTAGTTCTCAAAACTGACGACAGATGGATTTTGGAATATAGGAAAATTGTGTTGAAAAATTGACATTTCACTGAAAAGTAATATATTTTTTTTAAACTTTGCGTTCCAAGCTTCAAAATGAGGGGTCATTTATTAAAATCCGTTCAGCCGTTTTCCCGTAATTTCCATTACCAGTTCAAATTATATATATATATAGGTATAGATATTATCCTCCCATCTACGTCTTGGCATCCCCAAAGACCTTTTTCCCTCCGGTCTCCCAACTAACACTCTATATGCATTTCTGGATTCGCCTGAACGTGCTACATGCCCTGCCCATCTCAAAGTCTGGATTCAATGTTCCTAATTATGTCAGGTGAAGAATACAATGACTGGATCTGTACAAACTCCATTCAGTAAAAAATTAATGCATTTCTTCGAAATGTAATAACTTAAATATTGCACGTAACACAAATAAGTAAGTAACACATTTAATAGTCATATCTACATTTTAGCCATTACTATTTTTAATATACTTGTAGTACTCATTGTAACAAGATTTATCATTCAACTGTTTCTAACCGTTTTGTGGATTATATGACCGGTTTAGAACGACCATGAAATTGTGAACATTAATAAAACAGGCTGCCATTCCATGGATACTTACTTCTTGATGGTTTTGAGTATAGACGGCCATGACATTGTGATCTTATAAATTTTTCAACTAAAAATATTTATTTAATGTAAATTTGTTCTGTCGAAGAAAAAACAATGTATGACACACATTCGTAAAGTTATATTTTTGGTACTCTTTTTTTTTTTCTGAAACTCTGCTTTGCCTTGTTTAAAAAACTTTACACTCGTGTCAAGAAAAGAAATTTTTTGCTCGACCAATCCGAAATGTAGTAATTTTACACCTGGTAGCGATCCTTTAATGTATGTCATTAAAGTACACCTATTCATTAAAGTTCAGGTTTTCGATTATTCTCGGATATGCAATTGAAAGACAACGAGGGGAAACGTCACAGTGGCTGGAAATCCAATACTGTCGCAGAAGGTTATGTTCCGTTACTATAATAATTAGAGTTAATTGTAAATAATATTCAAATAAATTCAATTTGTCATTTCGTTTTTCAATTCTAAATCAATTTCCAGGTTATATCAAAATTAGTTCATGTTATTCTCTACATTACATCAAGGTCAATGACGTTATTGTTCCTCGGAAAAAATCAATACTTTCCCGTCTGCGCACATCTCACAATTTACGAGCTATGCACAAGGTCACTTCCGACCTTCAGTCAGATACGAATAAAATGAATACTTCTGAATAATTTAAAGTTAGAAATATGGTCGAGCATAAAAAGTCGTATGGAACTTGCCTATAATGGTAATTAAGACGCTCGTATGAAAATTATGAAACTCGCTTGCGCTCGTTTCATAAACAAACATACTCGCATCTTAATTACTATCATTATAGGCTCGTTGCATAATGTACTATTACGAACTTATTTCATAAATAATAACTACAGTATTATATACACAGTTAATTAATACTCAATCAAACAGTCTTATTAACAATCTTTGTTAATAATTAGGTATACATATTTAGTTGCTAGGATACGAAGCCGTACTAATACTAAAACTAACATAAGAAAATCGCTGTTTAGTTCATTTTATGTGCGTTATTAATCTGAATTCACTCGTAGAGCCAGTATTCTTATGCCACGTTACAAAAATCTATATTGAATATGTATGGTTGCTAGGATACGAAATCTAGCTAATACTGAAGACATAAGGAGATACTGGAAATTAAATCCCTTACACCAGATTTTGTACGAGAAACAAAAGACTAAAGCTTTTGCGATTGAAAACAAACGAACTGGGTATTGGAAATTGTTACACACGTAGCTGAAGTTTTTATACAGAGGATTACGTGTATATTGAAAACATTATAACCGGGGTTGTGTTCCAACGCGGTGGAAATTTAGCACGGTCCACATGAAGGTTGGTATTTGCGGTGTAGCAGGAACACATACGGGCTCCTCCATGCGTCAGGGCGTGAGACTATGCATCTTTATAAATCATTAGGGCGGTTGAGCGTTGCTCGCTCTGCAGATAACGCCGCGGCACTCAATTTCCTTCGTGTCAGTACAACTTTGATGAATCATTTCCAAATAACTTTCACAAAGAGGGAGGAAAAAATTACTCCAGCAGCACTGAAAACGGGGGCAATCTACCAACGAGTAATGCATGAGGTAGTTGGGGCAGTAGTGGTGGATCTCAGTTAACATTAGGGGCCATAATTTTAAGAGAATGACAGAGGAAATTCGATATGTAGACAAGGCTTACAGCTTTAACATTAGATTCCAACATACCTAAGCTATAGTATCATGGATTAGCATGCATGAGGTCTTAAATCTTATCATTACTTTCATTTCCTCATTTCTTATTTTTATTTAATTTTTACTTTCTCATTACAGGAACGCCTGATTTCGATTTTTAACTCATCCTAAAATTATGCATTACCTTGGTAAAAATTAATAATTCTCATTTCAATATCAGAAACATACAATAATGATTATCTCTAAATCGATCATCACAATACTTTTATTTTGAGAGAAATTTTTAATCAAAGGGTAAATATGAAAAATGGAGATGGGAGTGAACAATTTTAGCAAAAGAGTGAATCGAAAATAGGAGACTGGGATAAATTTTGCATTGGGAAGGTAAATTTATGAAATGGAGACGAAAAATTAAGTTCCTAAATCTGAGACAGAATTTTTATTAAATGAATGAATGAATGAATGAATGAATGAATGAATGAATGAATGAATGAATGAATGAAAGAATGACTGAATGTATGAATGAATAAATGAATGAAATAGTGAAATAATAAATAAATAAATAAATAGATAAATAAATAAATAAATAAATAAATAAATAAATAAATAAATAAATAAATAAATAAATAAATAAATAAAGGTAAGATAGCCAGAAACCTTACACTGAATAGGTAAGTTCGTTTAAGGGGAGGCAGAGGTGAAATTTTCGAACAAAACTGAAGAAAAAATGAAAATTTGGTTTTTTCCATTTTTATTATCTTTATTTTCATATTCCGATGTTAGTTTTTTATTTTGTGCCCTTAAAAGTATGAAATTAACCAAGATAGCTGTATTACTATATTACTCCCATAATAAACTAATACTTATCATTATTTATATACCTTCTCTGAACATATAAATAAAAAGAAATATTGAAAATGTCTTACAATATAGTGCATGGAGCATTTTATATCAAACGATATAAAGTTTTATAAAATTATTAAAATTTACAGAACTGTTGTACTTAGAAAGTTGAAACTTGGTATGTCCATTACTAATAACATACTTAGTATCCATGATCAATTTCAAACAAATCGGATAAATTTTGTGGATTTTGAAATATTCACCTCTGCCTCCCCTTAAGGGAAAATTCATTAAATGACACGAAACAGATGAAAAAATTAATTTATAAATAAATTCGTGATGTAAAGATGAATAGAGGTGTTACATTGTAAAAGTAAATTTGTCAAATGAACGAAATGGAGATAAATTTTATGCAGATTGGAATAAATTTCACATCAAAAGTTAAATTCGTGATAGAGAGACTAAAAAGGTAGAGGGAAAGGGAAATTCGTCGAACGACACGGAACGGTGAGGAATTTTGCACTGTAAAGGTAAATTTGTGAAATAGAGATGTGCACTGGGGTAGGTAAATTAATTAAATGAGACGAGAGGAAGAGAATTTTGTAGTAAGGAAATTCTTTAAACGGTTTCGGAGAGAAATGCAGCACTGCAATGTAATTTCGTTAAACGAGACGAAATGGACTGAAATTTAGCTTCAAAAATGAATTTGTGAAATAGAATCGGAGAAGATATTTTTCATAAGAAAGATAAATTCCTGAACCGGAAACACAGAAAATTTTTCATTGAAAATGGAAATTCATGAAACAACTACGAAAGACATTTTCAATGAAAAGGGGAATTCATGAAACGGGTATTGAAAAGAAAGTTTTCATTGTAAGTTAAATTCCTTAACCTGAGATGCAGAGATTTTTTCGTTGGAAAGGAAAGTTCGTGAAACGATTATGAGAAATAAATTTTTCATTGAAAATGCAAATTCCTGAGCCTAGAATTAAGAGAAATTGATCACTGGAAAAGAAAATTCGTGAAATAGCTATGAGAAAGATTTTTTTTACTGGAAAGATAAATTCCTAAATCTGGGACGGAGAGAAACTTTTTTATTGGAAAGAGGAATCAGTAAAACTGTTATGAGAAATAAACGTTTCATTAGAAAGGGAAATTCCTGACACGGCTACGAGAAAGGAAATTTTCATTGGGAGGTAAATTGCTCAACCTGAAAAGCGAAATTCATAAAATGGTTAATTTACAATTATGTTTTATTTAACGACGCTTCAAACCGCCGAGGTTATATAAGCGTCGCCAGTGTGCCGGAATTTTGTCTCGCAGGAGTTCTTTTACATGCTAATAAATCTACTGACATGAGACTGTTGCATTTAAGCATATTTAAATGCCAGCGACCTAGACCAGGATCGAACCCACAACTTCGGGCACAGTAGGCCAGGACTGTTCCACTCAGCTTAAAATAATTATTTTTTTACTGGGAAGGTAAGTTCCTGGAACACAGATCATTGGAAAGATAAATTCGTGAAACGAAGATGGACACATATTTCGTATTAGAAAGATACATTTTTACATCTAGAGGAAAATTAAGTAAATAAAACATAAAATTACTAGCCAAGAGTTCCTACTGCTTGCGTCCACTTGCAACATGTAGAATCTGACGTGTTTTTAAAGAGTGGGTCTCCAGTTCGTTTCATCACTTAACGTTAATCCAATATAAATTCAGTCTTCAACCTTAGCATTGTACACCCCTAATTCGAGATCCTCCCACGTGTATTTGTACATGCCGATCCCCAATGTCCGTCCGTATTCATACAAGGAGGATAATCTCCGAGCTACAAGACAAGGCTGATCCGTGTCAGACTGGTTGTCTAACATGCAGGTGCACTTCTCCGATCATCCTTCATAAGGACTTGCGGGGGACGCTGTTCGAAGCGCACAAGGAATATGGGATTATATCGCCCTCTTCATCACATTAACGGAGCGGTATATTCATAAAACTGTTGAATCAATTCAGTGACCAAGTGGCGGAGTCAATAAAATTTCAGTTTTAACTCCATGCATCAGGTTTTGATGTTAAACTTGATATTCTTCGCAATCAATTCTACAGAATGTTGCACGAAGTTATAGCTACACTTTAGAAACATACTAGTGGCTTGTGCAGCAAATGCTGCAAACTAAGTTCGTTAGACGTTCAAATAAAAATTTTTCAGATTTATTTTCAGTGAAGAATACTTGTCTTTTTAATAGTTATTTGCTTCCATAATAATGAAACATACTCCCTCTGAATGGATTTTTTTAGGCCAAATACTTTCTCTTGAACCTATCCAACTTCAGTTTTTGAGTTTCAACGCGAAAACGCAAGTATCAATGTCAGGACGATAGCAGTAGCTATTTCAGGTCATTGTGGATTGTAGGCGAAAGTTAAAAAAATGTCAGGTTTGCTAAGCTTTCGAACAATAGCATTTTCGTATAGCTGCTGCATGTAGAACTTGAAATGTAGAGCGTAAAATCATTTTATCCTACTAAGAGATCTTGCTGAAATGATCTGGAGACTACAAAATTTTCTAGGCCTCTTATTTTATCAGTAAGTAATACCTTTTGATCTTTCCTTAGGGACTGTAATTTTTGCGCTCTCTCGAGCCAATACTGAAGACAATGACACATATCAATATCTACACTACACCGCCATTAAGTATATGAAAAAGACCCAACCCCACTGGGCTAATAAGTATAAAAATATTTGATTTTTAATAACAATATTATTATCTTACTTAAGTTTTGTAGTTATATATAGGAGCCACTCAGTAAATTATAGAAATGAACTAAATTAAGATATTCTCTACATTTACTTACATAACCTCAAAACGTTTCACTTTCATGTCATCAATATAGCATCAATATTTTGTACAAGTAATGAAAAATAGATGCATCATGATATTAACTATAATAATATTTAATTTCTAATGATAATAATGTCATCAAACCACCTCAAGTTTCGTAGATTTGAATATCCAGTACACAGCTGTAATCAGAAAATTGTTATACACTGCAGAATCAGTTTTTAATAACAAATTGAATTGAGCTCTAAAGATGTCGGCAATCCTGCAGGTCATGGCCTTCGTGTAATAGCCTATTGTTTATTGTAGTTCGTGTTTTGTTCTGAAATTCAATCAAGTCGGCTGTGATTCGATAAAATTAGTTCTCAAAACTGACAACAGATGGATTTTGGAAAATAGGAAAATTATGTAGGAAAATTGACATTTCACTGAAAACTACTACTTTTCCGAAAAACTTTGGGTTCCAAGCTTCAAAATGAGGGGCCATTTATTAAAATCCGTTCAGTCGTTTTCCCGTAATTTCCATTACCAGTTCAAATTATATATATATATATATATATATATATATATATATATATATATATATATATATATATATATATTTGTGTGTGCAGTAGCAGCAATATTTTATTCATTCATTCATTCATTCATTTGTTCATTCGTTCAATCATTCATTCATTCATTCGTTCGTTCGTTCATTCGTTCGTTCGTTCGTTCATTCATTCATTCATTCATTCATTCATTCATTCATTCATTCATTCATTCATTCATTCATTCATTCATTCATTCGTTCATTCCTTCGTTCATTCGTTCGTTCATTCGTTCGTTCATTCGTTCGTTCATTCGTTCGTTCATTCGTCCATTCGTCCATTCATTTATTTATTTACTTATTTATTTATTGATATTTGTGTGCTGGACAACAGCCATTGGCCAATAAAAGTCCAGCACAGTGATACAATTAATGCAATAAAATGAAAAACTATGGCACAAATTAAATAATTGAGATAAAAACAAAATGAAGAACATAGGTTACAATGATTAATTTACAAGAATTAATACTATAAAATTTTATGGAAAAGAATTGATTCTTACAAAAGTATTACCAATATGTGTAGAAAGATTATGCATATAATATTAGCGTCCACACCTGTGGAGTAACGGTTAGCGCGTCTGGCCGCGAAACCAGGTGCACCGGGTTTGATTCCCGGTAGGCCAAGTTACCTGGTTGAGGTTTTTCCGGGGTTTTCCCTCAACCAATATGAGCGAATGCTGGGTAACTTTCGGTGTTGGACCCCGGACTCATTTCACCGGCATTACCACCTTCATCTCATTCAGACGCTAAATAACCTAAGATGTTGATAAAGCGTCATAAAATAACCTACTAAAATAAAAAATATATATAATATTAGAAAAGATATTAATATGTTCTAATACTTCTATACATTGAATGGATCGAAATCGCCTACATGTAAGTTAGCATGTTTAATACATCTGGAGACCGGCGAGGAAGATTTAGAATTTCTAATATAGAAGAGTTTGTGATGTCTCATGTCCTTCATAGGAATACGAAGGCTGACACTGTTTAAGAAAGATTGACAATTAATGTCACCTTTAAGGACCTTACATAAGAATAAGTAATCGATATCATGACGTCTGGCATACAGGATTCGACAAGTATTAATAATAATAATAATAATAATAATAATAATAATAATAATAGTAATAATAATAATAGCCTAATAATAATAATAATAAACACTAATAATAATAATAATAATAATAATAATAATAATAATAATAATGGTAATAATTATACTAATAATGCCGAATAGTAATAGTAATTTATCTAATAATATCCATAACATAATAATAATAATAATAATAATAATAATAATAATAATAATAATAATAAACACACTAATAATAATGGTAATAATTATACTAATAATGCCGAATAGTAATAGTAATTTATCTAATAATATCCATAAAGTAATAATAATAATAATAATAATAATAATAGTAATACTAATAAGCACTAATAATAATGGTGATAATTATACTAATAATGCGGAATAGTAATAATAATTTATCTAATAATATCCATAAAGTAATAATAATAGTAATAATAATAATAATAATAATAATAATAATAGCCTAATAATAATAATAATAATAAACACTAATAATAATAATGGTAATAATTATACTAATAATGCCGAATAGTAATAGTAATTCATCTAATAATATCCATAACATAATAATAATAATAATAATAATAATAATAATAATAATAATAATAATAAACACACTAACAATAATGGTAATAATTATACTAATAATGCCGAATAGTAATAGTAATTTATCTAATAATATCCATAAAGTAATAATAATAATAATAATAATAATAATAGTAATACTAATAAGCACTAATATTAATGGTGATAATTATACTAATAATGCGGAATAGTAATAATAATTTATCTAATAATATCCATAAAGTAATAATAATAGTAATAATAATAATAATAATCACTAATAATAATGGTAATAATTATACTAATAATGCCGAATAATAATAATAATTTATCTAATAATATCCATAAAATAATAATAATAATAATAATAATAATAATAATAATAATAATAATAATAATAAAATACTTTCCTACAACCTTCATCATATTAGATGGCGGCTAGCATAGAGTAATAAAATATGGAGATATAAAATGCGCTGTTGCCACATTGCACACACGAAGTCCACTACTTTAATGGCATTCTGTCATTTATAACCAAGGAAGCGGATCAAAAAGTATTGCGTCAACTCTTCCGTAAAAACCTAGTGAGTGGCAGTATAAACGCTTTAATGAAATGAAACGAGTAGTTACAAAGATATAAAACGGTTAATGTGTTGTGAGTGGGAAGTCTACTAAGCAACAGAATAATTTTATTGAAAGTTTTAAAGTTGTAAGTAAGAAGTGTCGATATTTCATTTTAATTACTCCTTCCAATGTCGAAGGTTCTACCTGTTTATTGAACAAACCTCTTTTGTTGTTGGCTTAGCTTCTCTTGGCTTTTAGAGAAGAGGATCCTTGCACTTAGGTTTGCATATCTCATAGATAGGAAACAGAAAGTATAAATCTATACAATGTATAGCACTATGAAATCGGCCTCAACATGGGAACTATTGATAATGGAATACCACAAGGTTCAATATTAGGGCCCTAATTTTTTTAGTGTTCATAAATGATCTTGTCCGCCAATAAAATATGTACATTATCCCATATTGTTTGCAGATGACAAAAGTATACTAAATACAGCCAATAACTCCAACGACTTCAACACAGGCAATTCTCCTCAAAATATGTGACTGGTTCTCAGCCAATAAATTAGTATTAAATTAAAACAAAAGTAACATAATGCAATTTAAGTCCTTGCCAACTTCAACCTCACAAATTTCAAGTCCAACAATTAACAACAGGTCCCTAATATAAACAACAACCAAATTTCTTGGTTTACAAATCGATAATATGTTAAATTGGAAAAACCATATTAAAAAAGTTACTCCCAAACAAATTTCAGCATGTTTTCCTATTAGATCTATGCAAGAGATAGTAAATATTTATATCTTAAAAACAATATACTTTGCATACTTCCACTCGATAAATACAAATACATAAATGCTCAGTTATAATATGTCATTATGTGTATTGGATTGCATGCCTATACAAACTAATCCCCAGACTCGTTTCGCGAGCGTGTTCGGAGTCGACGCCCAGCCCGCAGGTACGCTAATTGAGCAAAGGTGCAGTTGGGTCGTAAAACCATGCCTGAGGAATGTGCTAATTGCTAAAATACAGGCTGGCAGCTAATAGTAGGGGAACAAAATACAACCAGCAAACTGCATTACAACACAATGCTATTAATAATTTGTGGTGTTACTTTGTTACAATATTATTATTATTATTATTATTATTATTATTATTATTATTATTATTAAAACTCGGAGATTAGCCATTTGTATATAGGCTAATTTAATATAGCCTACTCCATTATCCGCCCATTACTTACTTACAAAATAATGGCTTTCAGAGAACCCGGAGGTTCATTGCGGCCCTCACATAAGCCCGCCATCGGTCCCTATTCTGAGCAAGATTCTCTGAGCAAGATGATCCCTACCATCATATCTCACCTTCCTCAAATCCATTTTAATATTATCCTCCCATCTACGCCTCGGTCTCCCCAAAGTTCTTCTCCCCTCAGGTCTTCCAACTAACACTCTATATGCATTCCCATGTATGTGCTACATTACTGCCCATCTCAAACGTCTGGATTTAATATTCCTAATTATGCCAGGTGGAGAATACAATGCGTGCAGATCTGCGTTGTGTTACTTTCTCCATTCTCCTGTAACTTCATCCCTCTTAGCCCCAAATATTTTCCTAAGCATCTTATTCTCGAAAGCTCTTAACCTCTGTTCATCTCTGAAAGTGAGAGTCTAATTTAATTAATTAAAGATATTGCATGCACATTTATTGCTTTTCTCACTTGTCTATTTACTAATTCTCACTTGTCTATTTACTCAATTGTCTTTTTACTAATCATACAGTCCACACCTGTGGAGTAACGGTCTGGCCGCGAAACCAGGTGGCCCGGGTTCGAGTCCCGGTCGGGGCAAGTTACCTGGTTGAGGTTTTTTTCAGGGGTTTTCCCTCAACCCAATACGAGCAAATGCTGGGTAACTTTCGGTGCTGGACCCAGGACTCATTTCACCGGCATTATCACCTTCATTTCATTCAGACGCTAAATAACCTAGATGTTAAGACAGCGTCGAAAAATAACCCAATAAATAAGTAAACTAATCATACATTTATCTTTTTCCTTATTCACTTGTCTTTTTTCTTAATCACTTTTCTATTAACCCATTCAATATTGGTGTTTATCCATGCACTTCCCACTGTCTTCAAGTAGACCAAAATGACATAACGTAAATTCGATTACTTCATGAACTATCGACCAAATTTACCTGAACATTTCAGATTAGGAGTAGATGGGATCCCATAGATCTTAAATGTGAGGTGCCCTTGGTCCAAAAACACGAGAGAAAGAAACAGGGTCTGTTATGAAACAAGTGGCAGAATATGGAGTTGCTTCATGTTTTATTTGTTTTAATGTTGCCCTGGATACAGTGCTTGACATATTGCCAGGTAGTGTAACTAACGAAGTTGGACGGGATATAAATCTGACATAAACGGACGTCCATATTGCTCCACGTCGAAAATGAAAGTGCTTCACATAAAAATGTTATTACCAGTTAATGAATCAACCAAGTGCTCCTCCCTTTGTGACGGCTAGGAAGATATACTCGTAATGGATTTGATGTTCTTCGCTCTTGAATACAAAAATGGCAGAAAACTACGATAAAATCTGTCATTATATAAATTATAAACAATTTACGACAGAAAATATAGCGGATGATAAAAATATTATTATTATTATTATTATTATTATTATTATTATTATTAGACGTACGTAGTATATAATAATAATTATTATTATTATTATTACTAGTAGTAGTAGTATTAGTAGTAGTAGTAGTAGTAGCAACAGTATCAGTAGTAGAAGAAATAGTAGCAGTAGTAGTATCCGTAGCAGTAGCAGTAGCAGCAACGGTAGTAGTAGTAGCAACAGTAGTAGTAGTAGTAGTAGCAGTAGTAGTAGCAGTAGTAGTAGTAGTAGTAGCAACAGTAGTAGTAGTAGCAGCAGCAGCAGTAGTAGTAGCAACAGTAGTAGCAGCAGCAACAGTAGTAGTAGTAGTAGCAACAATAGTAGTAGTAGCAGCAGCAGTAGTAGTAGTAGCAACAATAGTAGTAGTAGCAGCAGCAGAAGTAGCAGTAGTAGTAGTAGTAGCAGTAGTAGTAGTAGTAACAGTAGTAGTAGCAGCAGCAGTAGCAGTAGTAGTAGTAGCAGTAGTAGTAGTAGTAGCAGTAGTAGTAGTAGCAGTAGTAGTAGTAGTAGTAGTAGTAGTAGCAGTAGTATCAGTAGTAGTATAGCAGCAGTAGTAGTAGTAGTAGCAGCAGTAGTAGTAGTAGTAGCAGCAGTAGTAGTAGTAGCAGTAGTAGTAGTAGCAGCAGTAGTAGTAGCAGTAGCAGTAGTAGTAGTAGTAGTAGCAGTAGTAGTAGTAGCAGTAGTAGTAGTAGCAGTAGTAGTAGCAGTAGTAGTAGTAGCAGTAGTAGTAGCAGTAGTAGTAGTAGCAGTAGTAGTAGTAGCAGCAGTAGTAGTAGTAGCAGTAGTAGTAGTAGTAGTAGCAGTAGTAGTAGTAGTAGCAGTAGTAGCAGTAGTAGTAGTAGTAGTAGTAGCAGTAGTAGTAGTAGTAGTAGTAGTAGCTTGAACTCAATGAAATCGCGTATTAAAACTAAATTTCGTTCGTTAAGAAACGTGGTGATAGTCGTTCGTTTCGCTTTTTCTTCGTTTAGGAAATATAATGACTCGAAAATCGTACAATTTATGCCGCTTCTTGCGCGCACTCGGATCCTCATAGTTCTACTACTTTATTAATGTAAGTTAAGTGAAAACAAATTGACTGGAGCATTAATGCTAGAGCTGTGTTACGGTGTTGCGGAGCTAAGAGGGTCCGAGTGCGCGCAAGAAGCGGCATAAGTAGCAACGGTTTTCAAATCAGTATATTTCGTAAACGAGGGACTATCAACACGTTTCTTAACAAACGAAAATTAGCTGAAATATGCATTTTCATTGAATTCAAACTACATGACCTGGGACAGTTCCCTTGTAAGTAATCATGTAAACTTAATGGCGATTTTTGTACAGGGACAGCATTTTATTTTTACTGACATTTCTAATATTAACCTGGCTATACCTTTGAATCAACGATTAAGAACCGGAAGCACCGTTTGTTACCCCCTTCCATGACTGGAGTTCGATGATACTGGCGTAATATACAAACAAATCACTTTACTATGTATAGGAGGGAAGAAAAGTAGTTCATGCATTTACGTAAACTAGGAAATATCGCGATTTTGAATTTGATAATTTTTATTAGGATTTAGTTTAATCAAAATACAGTACATATTAACAATGAATGTTTTTACTCACGAACTGAACTTTCCATGCGGACGTATTCATTATGCAGTGTATATTATACTGTCTACAGCACATTAGCTACGCTATAGAGAATGAAGTTAAATTGAAAAATAATCAGAATATGGATATTTAAACATATTTTTGAAAATGGTGGCCGTTCAGTTCGATGCAAGCTTCAGTTCTAATGCGCATATTATCGCACTATAGACTATTGTACGTAATTCCAAATACCAGGTTCGTACTTCGTATCAGTAAATCATGTTGAAATAATTCTGTACCTACTCTATAAAAGAGACCTTACGTACTGTAAATTCAATCTTCACTTCTGCCCGATCCGAAAAGATAAAATTACTCAGACATGCTATCTATTGTCCATCCATGTGGTATTATCGCAGGTTCGTAGAAAGGTGGGAAATCACGTGACAGTTAATTACTTAACGAGGCCCTTTTATTTAAGCTATTTTAAACAATTGTACGGGTATAATATTACGTAGACGTCCAATTCCTAACAGAAATTAATGTTCTCAGAAAAGACCTAAGACAGCCCAGCCACTAGCTTTTACAGAGAGGCGAATAGTAGCAGGTGGAGGAAACCGGGATGCGACGTAGGCAAATGGAAAATGATGCAATATTGAAAGCTCTTTCGTCACTGGAAAACGCGAACATAATTTTGGAACGTACTGTTTACTATGACCGTAAGGCTACTATGACTGTATATGCGGTCTTGGATCTGTGTGGAGGACGGTTGAACTTCGTTAGTAGAAGGAGTGAAGTACATTCAAAAACTCAGGTACAATAAAAATTGAAGTAAAAATAAAATGAGGTCCCTGTAGATACGATATATCATCATTTCGATATGTCACTATTGAACAGGTAGTAGTTTTATTAAATGACGCTCTCAACTGCAGAAGTCGCGAAGCAACCATGAGGAGTTACATCACGTTGGTAGACGTTTAATTTGCGTTAAGAAGACAGGTTGACACACTGCCAGCTGCAGTCGGTTCGAACACCACCCCATTAATAAATCACTTGCAAACTGAACTTTCAGAGCCCCCGGGCGGTAATAACGCACACTAATCCCTTGGCATGGAGTCTTCCCCGACCAGCCAATTGTCATTCAGGGCGGCAGCAAGTCCTGCTTGATCTTCTGCGAGAGAGATCAGGAGGAAAGTCTCTCCTGTGTGGAGACTACCTGCCTCACGGCTCCTTTCAACTGCGAACACCTCGCTGTAATGTGGGTCACCATAGCAACGCGATTAAGACAAAAGCAACTCGTGCTGTTTATACAAGAGAGTATTAGCAGTTATACCTCAAGTGCTGGTAGGAATGTTCCTTGTCATGATAATTATAGTATGCGCCGAAACAAACAATACCGAAATTATCGCTCATCAGCTGTCCATGTTTCCCTAGCAACCAAATATTTATTTATTTTATATCGTCGTTGTTCCTACAATAACTTCTTCTTCTTCTTCTTCCTCATGGAATTAGGCCTTTGACCTGTTTTCACATCAAGAGACTGTATCTTTCCATCTTGTAATTGGACGTCCTACTTTCCTTTTGCCTTTAGGTTGATATTGAAGTGTCAGCTGTGGAAATATACTGGGTGTTCATTTCAAAGTGTGTCATGACGTCACTGTTGTTGGGTCACCGATTTGAAGCGAGTTTCAGCTTATATGTTAGAGAAGTTGCCTATTATTTAAGGCGTTCTTCAATCTGAACTTGAGAACGTGTACGGTATAACTTGAACGTCGTAGCAACAGATGGCGGTCTGTACGGTCTGTGTGCTACCATAACCTCTTTCGAACTGTGTTTTGCGCCGGCAAGTCGTACGCAGGGTATTTGTTATCATCGGTTGCGTACGGCAACATTCCACAACACAAATCAAATGCTCCGTGTCCATGTTGACCGTCGAAGTTAATGTCAACAAATACGTAAGTAATCGTCTTAACCCTCTCCCCATATCCCGACAGTACGTATTTCCAAACAGTTCACATTCCTGCCACTACCGGCGTTACCGTACGTATCGGTACGTACTCTTCAGAATGAACGCCGTACTTGCTAGGGAACTTCTCTGCCTCTTAGGTTATACACCTCTGCAGAAATGTAGGAAGATTGAATTCTCTAGGCTCATCGGCTAGCCACATGACGGCATACAGAGAGCCATGACACATTTTCAACTGAACACCCAGTATTATGTGGCATCCTTTCAATATGTTCTAAGGAGTTAGTTCTTATTTGGTTTATTCTGTCATTTACGTCGTATATATTTAATTGTGTTCTTATGTCTTCATTATGTTTTTTGTCTAAAAGTGTATAACCCGCTACGGAACGCAAGAACTTCATTTCAGCTGTCTCTATTTTTCTGCTGTCTGATCTGTTAAGTGTCCAGTTCTCACAGGCGTACGTTAACATTGGTACTGCCATTGTTTTGTAGAATTTTAGTTGATTGAGTGGTTCTTAATGTTTTATTTTTTAATGATCTTCTTATTGTTCCACACATATTATAGAATCTATTTATTTTTATATTGATATCATTCTTTTGGCAGTAGGATACATTGCATCCCAAATAGTTAAAGTTATTTACTAGTTCTATTATTTTTCCGTTAATCACTATTTTGCATCTCAAGTGGTTTGTCCCTTCAAAAGCCATACCTTTTGTTTTTTGTTCTGAAATTCTCATATCATACTCGTTAGCTATTTGATTTAATTTAAATATAGCAATTTGTAAATCATCTTCCATGTTGCTTTATATTACTTGGTCGTCCGCAAAGAGTATAGTGTTTAAGGCTTTGTCATTTATTTTAAAATTATTACTTAATTGTTTCTACCATTGTTTAACGACATCGTCAATATACGAGTATATACTAAACAATACTGGGGAAATTGGGCAGCCTTGTTTGACACCTTGATTTGTTTTAATTATTTTATTACTATCATTGATTGATACATTTGTAGCGTAGTATAGACTCTGGATTGCTCTTGTCAAATGTTCTGGATAGCCTCTTCTATGCATTATTTCCCAGAGTTTGCTTTGTGATGATCTATCAAAGGCTTTCTCGTAATCTATAAATAATATATAAGTTGGTGCAATAACTCCTGTATCAGCAAATAATAAAATGTCCTATATGTAATTATATTTCTTTCATTCGAAAATGTAAGATTTTAGTCTCCTATGCACCGCTGCCATAGAACGAATAAATGTGTTTTTTTCTTCCTACTGAAAATTTTTATATTTTGCACATAGGAGTTATTGCAGGAACAACGACGATATGATAGTTTAACATATTGTATACTCAGTGTTGGGATTAGGGCTGCAATTATGGTTCTCACAACAGAGGAGAAAGTGTTTATCGTGGAATATTATTTCCGGCCATACGGAGTGAGGCGTCAGAATGGGCCCAGCTTGCGCCACGTTAAAAAGCAGTACTAGGAGCTATTTACCAATGCGGCACCAAATAACACAACAATGTTAGATGTCGTCGAGAATTTCCGTCGTACGGGATCAGTCTTATGTCGCCTTGTATGTTATAATGACTAGGGACCGGATTTTTATGTAATATCAAGGTGTGAAATATGTACATATTTGCGTAAGAAAAACAAGGTGAATATGTACCAAAATATATAAAATCATGAAAATATTTAATATCAATATCTGGCAGGTATAGGATAGGTAAGACTCTCCAGTTGTGATTTCATAGAGCACCCGACTTTTTTACCGCACACTTGACACATTACTATTTTTCCATCTGTAGTGAAAGCTTCGTCCATCGCAATCCATAATTTTACTTAAAGTAAAGAGGTCAAGCAATAATCTGAAAAGCTATTTATTTTATTCTTTCAACATCTTTCCAGTTTGTTCCTTCACTCCAGCTTCTTTTCAAAAGTCGGCTACTTTATTGCGGGTCATGTCAGACTTGACACGGGTTTTTCCTGGAAGGATTAGGAAGAGGGTGGGTAAGGCTTGTTAAGACGTGTGCAGAACAATTATAGTACGAGGCAAATCATGTCATCCTCTTCCCACTCCACCGCATGAAAGCAACGCTACTTTCTGAGTGATTTTTACAATACAATGTAGTTGTATGAGGAAGGTTGCCTTTTGTTCACTCATATTTACAGTGGGTGGTATGGGGTGAGTGCCTGTACTACTTTCTGGAACTTAGGACGTTATGTTTCATCCCGAAATATATCCTTTCCTGGGTAGGTAAAAAGGCTTTTTAAATCTGTGTATTTCAAATTGTAAACTTTCCCAGCAGAAGTTTTTTTCCCCCTTTTAGAGAAGTAAAAATGAATAAAACCTCTAAATATGTAGATTTATGTAATACCAAGCCATAATATGTAATGTGGGGGTAAATATGTAAAAATATGTAGTATCAAATTTTAATATATTAATGGTAATTACAAGATTCACAAAGATTTATTATTTATGTACGGTTAGGTTGAAAGGAATATAATATGTAATTCCATAAGAATCCGGTCCCTAATAATGACATCTTGATTCTCAGAGTATGTTTGTAATTTCAGTAGTACGTATGACCGGAAATAATGCTCCACGATAAACACCTTCTTCTCTGTTGTGAGAACCATAATTGCAGAAATCAACACAACACTGAATTCACAATATGTCAAATTATTGTATACAATAAATACTTCGTTGCTAGGGAATGTTAGTTTCGTCAGAATTTTAAAATAATTTATTGGCTGAGAACCAATCATATATTTTGAGGAGAATTGCCTATGTTGAAAATTGGAATGTGTTGGAGTATTGGCTGTAATTACTATACTTGTGTCACCTGTAAATAATATGCATCTTTTATTAGAGGTCCAAGATCGATGAGTCTATGATCAGAATTAATGAAGATCTAGCATCTGTAGCTCAATGGGCGCAAAAATTTGGACTCAGACTAAATCCAGACAAATCACAAGGTGTAATAATGAGTCACCAACGAGCATTAAACAAAATATATCTAGCCGCTGTATCAAATACAAAAATAAATAATACCACAATTACATATAGTAAGACAGCAAAAAAATTAGGGGTATATTTAGATTCAAATTTAAATTTTCAAAGTCAAGTGACCTACATATGTAAGAAAACATTTTCCATAATTCATTCCCTCAGACACTTAACCAACGTTTTACCTCTCAGTCTTAAAAAGAACCTGATCCAAACTTTAGTGATGCCCCACTTCGATTATTGCGATTCTCTATTCACGAATCTAAATACTGATCTTGCCAATAGAGTACAGCGTGTTCACAATATCTGCGTTCGTTTCGTTTGTAACATTAGAAAATTCGATCATGTAACACCGTCACTGGAATTGTTGTCTTGGAGTCCACTTAAAGAAAGAAGATTCTTCAACTCCCTCTTATTACTATTTAAAATCATCCATAGCTCCACACCCTCTTACCTAGCATCTCATTTTGTTTACCTTTCACTACCTCGAACCCGGAACATGTATCTTCTCTCTATTCCTCTGCACAGAACATCCTTCTACTCATCATCTTTCAGGATATATATTCCACGCCTCTGGAACTCTCTCCCTGACCATGTCAGAGACTGTCGGACAATATAAACATTCAAATTTAAATTAAAAAATCACATTCTAGTTCATTGAATTGGTTGTTGAACACCTGTCAGGTTGCGCAACTTCGGCTTAACCCATGACATATAGTAAATATTGTAACTATGCTGTTGTAAAATTGACAATTAATATGTAATGTAATTATTATTATTATTATTATTATTATTATTATTATTATTGTCATCAGTTATCACTATCATCATTGCTATCTCTGTTTTTTTTCTTGTATTAGCTCGATGAGAGCTCTATAGTGTTCTTTTGAACCTATTGACCTTCTATAGGGCTTTAATTTAATTTGTATTATTTTCACTAGCGTCTGTATTTCTTTTTTGTATTTATATGTGCTATCTGGTGGGATGGAAGTGAAGGCCTTATGGTCTTAATCCTGTTAGATTAAATAAATGAATAAATGAAATCATTTATGAACACTAGAAAAATTAAGGAACCTAATATTGATCCTTGTGGAAATCCGTTATTAATAGTTACCCACGTCTCTGCAGTATAACGTCTCGTGAGATCGCATCAAGTCTCTGCTGAATAAAAAAATCAGGAAGCATATTAGAAAATATTGAACGCAATAATCCTTGAAGGACCTCAATGTTCAAGAGACGTAGAAGGGAGGTCAACATTGCAAATGATTTAGACTAACAGTTGCGTACACTATGGTCGTATATTTCTTTTCCGCTAGGAAGTAAACAAGCAATAAATCCACTACGTTGTATGAGGATGGATGCTAGCGTTATATCAGAACTTGGTGTGTACTGAGCGTTGCCACGCACGTCACGTATATCTGACAACACCGCAGCATCTCTCTGGAACAACCCCTTCAGTAAGAGCAGGAATATGAACTACCAAGTTACTCGATGTGCAATTTTCTCCATTCTTCAGTTCCTCCAGCTCCCTTAGGTCCAAATATTCCCTTCAACACTTTGTTTTCACCCCCTCATCCCCTTCACAATCCGTGCACTTCCCTTGGGGGTGGTGTAGGGTGGGGGGAGGATAGGGGAAAACGATGGAGAGACCAAGTTTCACACCAATATAGAAACACGGTAAAAACCCAGAATGAAACTTGAAACTTACTTGCTTTTATCGGAAAGCGTCTGTTCCGAGAATTTTTAGTGAAAATTAACGCAAAAACCACCCTCATTAAACGAAAACTGCTGGAAGAGAAGCAAAGCAATGGCGGGTTAATTTTTATTATTTTTTTTCTTAAATTTTCATCGCTCCGTTTCCTGAAGGAAAGCAAACATCTATACAGCGATATTCTGTATTTTTAACTGTACCAACAGTTTTCAAACATTAGAATTCTTTTCATCTACATGGTAACCATTTATTAATTATTTTTAGAATTCTGAAGCTGGATAAGAACTGCAAATTGACATACAGTACATAGACAGTGGAAAAAGAGTTCAATAAAACACGTAGGTCTATCTAGCAAGATTTACCAGGTACAGAACATTGATTTCTTTATGAAAAATATTAATTTATAACTATACTTTGGCATTTCAGGCACCTTTAGTATACACTGAAACATACGTTCTTTAATGCACTCAGTTTTAGGCAATATCATCTCTCGAAAGTTTCTCGTGTAACATACAGTTAGGGATTTTTACACAGAATTATTGCAACCTATTCTATTCGATGTGGCGAGACTACACCAGACAAGATGGGTCCATGCAGTCACGATGTGGGACCCCTACGTCGGAAAGAGAGGACAGGGAAGGCCATGTCTTAGATATGGTCTGACATGTTTACCAAAGAGGTGGGGAAAGAATGGTCGAGGACAGCAAAGAACAGATTTTTGTGGAAAGAACTAGGGAAGGTCATTGTAAAGAGATAACGTAATCAGTGTTAAGATATTGTAAATAGTAAAGTCAGTATTAGTGAAAGGATGAGATAAGTTTTGTAAAAAGTAAAGTCAGTGTTGAGGAAGTGTCAGTTTATTTATTTTTATTTTATTAGGTTATTTTACGACGCTTTATCAACATCTGGGTTATTTAGCGTCTGAATGAAATGTAGGTGATAATGCCGGTGAAATGAGTCCGGGGTCCAGCACCGAAAGTTACCTAGCATTTGCTCATATTGGGTTGAGGGAAAACCCCGGAAAAAACCTCAACCAGGTAACTTGCCCCGACCGGGATTCGAACCCGGGCCACCTGGTTTCGCGGCCAGACGCGCTGACCGTTACTCCACAGGTGTGGACAAGTGTCAGTTAAATAGTGTAAATAGCAATCACTGTTTGTAAAAGTGCTGGTGTTGGTATAACGTGGGCAGTGAAAAATTCATTCATTCATTCATTCTATTCTAGCCTCAATATCCGATGTCTATTTATAACATAGAGCAGGGATGGGCGTTCACGGGCATTTACACCACAGATCTTTGTGCTTTTGCTCGTGTGCATAATTTCGAAGATTGCCTAACATCTATGCGCTTCTCACTTTTTTCTCTATTTAAAGAAAATGATTAACAAACGTTGCTGTTAAAGAAAGACATACCGGTACCGTATTTTATTACTTTAAATGCAAAAATAGACGTTCCATGCAGTCACTGGGATTTCTTTAAGAGGAGAGGAAAGGTTAAATACAGCGAAAAATCAATAAATTGTCAAGCAAGAAAAGTTTTACAAACACTCTTTGATATGTGAAAAATACATTACATAAAATTTAACGTGTAACTATGGCGTTGTCGAGGGGTGTGACGTCATTCTAAAACTCTGGCGCATTGTTTTTTTAAACTATACAAAACACTGATAGCAATTTTCCGTAACTTTTTTTTTTTTAACTTGTTTTCCTTTAAATACTCTTTGATGTGTGAAAAATATATTACATAAAATTTTACGCGCATTTATGGTCTTCTCCACTGCTCTGACACCATTTTAAAATTCTGGTGCACAGGAAATTTACACGACTCTAAATGTTTGGTTGCAATTTTCCCGTTACTATAATTTTTTGCTTCTTTCCATAAAGTTACATATCTTTAGATCTGTTACTGTTACAGGCATGATATTTGGAACACATATTCTTCACTCTATTAGGAATTTCTATCTGTAATATAGATTTCTTGTTTTGTTAGTGACTTACTTACAAATGGCTTTTAGAGAACTCGAAATTTCATTCTCGCCCTCACATGGGTCCACTATCCGTCCCTATCCTGAGCAAAATTAATCCAGTCCCTAGCATCATATCCCATCTCCCTTAAATCCACTTTAATATTACCCTCCCATCTACGTCTCGACCTCCCCAAAGGTATTTTTCCCTCCGGCCTCCCAACTAACACTCTATATGCATTTCTGGATGTACCCACACGTGCTACATGCCCTGCCCATCTCAAACATCTGGATTTAATGTACCTAATTATGTTAGATGAAGACTACAATGCGTGCAGTTCTGCGTTGTGTAATTTTCTCCATTCTCCTGTAACTTCATGCCTCTTAGCCCCAAATATTTTCCTAATCGCCTTATTCTTCAACACCCTTAACCTCTGTTCCTCTCACAAAGTGAGAGTCCAACATTCACAACCATACAGAACAACCAGTAATATAACTGTTTTATAAATTCTAACTTGCAGCTTTATTGATGACAAAAGCTTCTCAACCGAATAATAACAAGCATTTCTCGTATTTATTCCGAGTTTAAGTTCCTCCCGAGTTTGATTTATATTTGTTACTGATGCTCCAGATTATTTGAATTTTTATATCTTTTGAAAGGGTAAATTTCCAATTTTTACAATTTGATTTCGTATTATGTTCTGGTCACGAGGCATAATCATTGTTACATTTGAAAAATATGCCTTAACGTTTCTATAAAAGTGCCTACAAAATTCATTCCTAAAATATATTTTTTTCATTTTACAGGGTACACGGGAAAAACGAACAATGTCACATTTCCATTAAAGGTGAGATAGTGATCTATTTCAGTATATTACTGCAAAATTTATTGGTGTTTCTACTTGAAATGAAGGAAATGATGAGTGTATCCGTGGGTTTAATTCTCCTTTACCACCTTTGGTAAAAATAACACTAAAGTTTGTAGTAATACAGTGAGTTAGATAACGACATCACCCTTAACAGAATTGTGACATTGTTCATTTTTCCCGTGTACCCTTCATTTGAATTACTTAGCAAAATTGTGCCACAGAATATTAAAGAACGTGGCTTTAGGAGTAAAATGTCATATAAATTTTGAAATTATCTTTAAAAATGGCTTAGATTTTGAGTTAATGTGTTCTAGTATTTTTTTTAATTTCGAATTTAGGTTGTTGCAGCAATGACATTTCTACATATAGAAAATGAAAATTGTGCTTGAATTAGGGAAAAAATTCAAATTTAACCATTCTACTCCCTTTAAATCTCCTGTCAAATTTTACGTATCACTGTACTTTTTCCTTTACGTTGTGTAAAGAGAAACTCAATAGATCATAATGAATTAGTATTTATTTATTTATTTATGTACTTATTTATTTATTTATTTATTCTGACGTAGTTAAGGCCATCAGGCCTTCTCTTCCACAACACCAGGAATACAAATTCAATAATACAAATAAACAAAAAAAAAAAAATACACTTACAAAGTAAAGCTACACAAGAAATAAAGAGAGAGAGAAAAAACACTATAAACAAAATAAAGCTACACAAAAATATACACAGGTTGCAGTCACACAAACTTTAAATGAGTGATTAAGTATCATAATTAATTGTATCCTAACTAATTAACTAACATAAACAAGAAGCTTGCAATTTTAATCTAGATTAAAAAAGAAAAAGAAAAAAGAAAAAAAATCAATACTTCTAGCAATACCTAAGAAACCTTAACTAAGACAAAATTTTCCAATTTAATTTTGAATTGTGATAAAGTCCGGCAGTCCCTGACGTCATTAGGTAACGAATTCCAGAGGCGAGGTATTTTTACAGTATAGGAAGACGAGTATAAATACGTTCTATGATAAGGGATAGAAAGAAGTGCTTGATGTCGGTTTCGAAGAGTTGTAAGAAATTGAAAGCGCGATAACAGATAATTCGGAGTAGAAGCATGCATGATTCTAAACAGAAGAGACAGTGAATGTATTGTTCTTCGTTCCTTCAGACGCACCCATGAAAGTAACTGGAGGGAAGGTGTTATATGGTCAAATTTACGAGTATTGCAGATGAATTGTATGCACACATTATGAACACGTTGTAGTCTCTCAGCTAAGAGTGAACTTACATTAGTTAGCAAGGAATCGCAATAATCAAAATGGAGCATTACAAGCGTCTGAATAAGATTCTTTTTTAGACTAAGTGGTAGAAATTCTTTCATATGAAACAAGGAGTGAAGTTGAGAAAATATATTTTTGCAAATGTGTGTTACTTGAGTGTTCCATAAAAATGCCAAGATTTTTTAACTGTTCCACTGTGTTTAACAACAATCCCATTCAATATTATATGTGGTATAGTACTACTATCAAGAGTGCTTCGTAGACGATTATGTCCCATTATGATTGCTTGCGATTTCTCTGGATTTAACCTTAATCCAAATTTGTGTGCCCACAGTGAAATCGAATTCAAGTACTGAAGTTACGGAAGAAAAGATATACACAACATAAATTAGATATACAGAAACTCTGGAATTAATATGCGGATCAAAAACGAACATTAATTTCAAATACGAGTACATAAACGAACTAATGCAGTAAAACACTGATTCGCTCTCAAACGATCACAGTCGTGTGTTTGTAAACATGCAGAGCGCCACAAAGCGGCGTTTCTGAGAAGCACAATTACCGCGTTACAAATGAAGGCAGTATTTTGTCTTCGCTATATTTACCTCCAGGGGTTTTGATTCGCTTTATCCCACCTTTACGACGTCCATTCATTTTATTCATTGCTTTTGTACGAACGCATTTGACCTGAGTCCTTCCCTCCCCCCTTCACAAAGGGGATATGAAACGTGCCCGATTTGTATTACGCGTTTCACTACTCTACTCCCTAAAGTTTTAAATTGCTTTATGGAACACAAGAGGTTTATTCCATACTGGTAGTTAGAGGCCGGCGTGATTACAGGCCCGGCCACTGGACACCCGAATTAGCGACTGGACAGTAATAGAATTCCAAGGCCCCCTATCTCCGCCACCAGAAGGCTCTGCTGTAGCTCAAATTATGTAATTTCTCCGTTCTCTAACTTCCTTTTCTGACGTTGCTCCCATGTTCTCTATGACTCTATATCATTAGTAGATTATATTTTATGAAACCGTCCATCTCTACTAAGTCTCAAGGGGCCTTCAATTGCTAGTGAGATATCGAGATAACAACCTTTGATTCTTCTTTTTTTCCTTTTCCGCTCCTCTTCTGCTCGCAACCTTCATTTCTCTCATATCCCTCTCAGCCCCTCTACTTCTCTCAAAATCTTCTTCATCTCCACTGTCCTCTCTCGTATCAAATTTTAACCAACCCGTACACTGGACTGCAAAAGAAATCCCGAGTCAAAGTCGCTATCGATTTGAAATATTATCGTGTTACGAGGACTTCGTTTAGAAAACAATAGAAATAGAGATACACAGAAGCAGAGCCTTCTTCAGTTACAAGCCGGAGCCATACGTCGGCAACACTGTAATTAACTGTCAACCGGAGGCCTACTATCCAGAACACGTGTTTGTGCTAATGCCGATTTTCAATGTAAATTAATGTTACAATACTGGATGTTCAGTTCAAAGTGTGTCATGGCTCGCTGTATGCCGTCATATGGCTAGTCGATGAGCCTAGATAATTCAATCTTCCTACACTTCCGCAGAAGTGTATTACCTTAGTGTCAGAGAAGCTGCATAGCAAGTACGGCGTTCATTCTGAAGAGTACTTATTGATATGTACGGTACGCCGGTAGTGGCAGGAATGTGAACTGTTTGGAAACACGTACTGAGGTGGGTTTTTTTCTTACTGTCAGGATATGGGGAGAGGGTTAAGACGATCTCTTAAGTATTTGTTGACATTAACTTCGACGGTCAACATGGACACGGAGCATTTGATTTGTGTTGTGGAATGTTGTGGTACGCAACCGATGATAACAAATACCCTGCGTACGACTTGGCCGCGCAAAACACAGTTCGAAAGAGGTTATGATAGCACACAGACCGTACAGACCGCCATCTGTTGCTACGACATTTAAGTTATACCGTACACGTTCTCAAGTTCAGATTGAACGCCTTGATTAATAGGCAACTTCTCTGACATAAAAGCTGAAACTCGCTTCAAATCGCTGACTCAACAACAGTTACGTCATGACACACTTTGAAATGAACACCCAGTATAAGTGTGTGTCGATGGAATTATGTTCGCGGTCGTACCAAACGTTAATTGTTGATGTACCGGTATTATAAACTAAGTGCGTTTTGGCGATAAAAACAAGACAATGAATAAAAATATGGCTGCAGTCTTTGGAAATTTTTACGGTTATTATTAATGACAAAATGATTGACAATTCTTCTAAATATTAAATATTGTATAAACTACATTTTTACAGTCTTACTTGTGGTTTGTGATGTATCAGAATTCTAGCCAAATTGTTGCGTCTCGCCTGCTATATCAATAAAGTTACGCCGTTGATTTTAAAGTTCATTGTAAACAGCTGTTTTGTGATTCCATAAATGTTGCAGTTTTGTTGAAGATTCGGAATGCCTGCTATACGTCAGAACTGTCTATATTTGTGGATGCATACACTCACTGTTGGTTTTCAAGGTTTATTTATTAATATTATTTCTTTTGTAATAAATTAGTTATAAACATGTTTCTTTTCACTTCGTATTTACAGGATTTAAAGTTTACCGAGTTTACGCTAATTGGCACAAACTTAATAGATAATGACGTGTTTTGTTACGTATTATGTTGAAGGTATTTTTCTTAATTTTTTCATAGATCTTCATACTTGACCTTGGTCTATTTAAAATTATATTTCAGAAAATTTGTAACAAATAAGTTAGGATAACAGTATTGTTATGGTGACTGGCGAGGTTCAAACTAAAACTGGCTTCCTGGGCATCTGAAATATTTACAAAAAAGCACGACAGATAATCACATGAAATTAAAATGTATATGATTTCACGTCAGAGGTGAAACAACATAAAGCGGCAAAACTTTGTTAATTTACTACCCACATAATGGTTAATTGATTGGAATATGGTACTGAGAAAGTACGTCGTTATTTTATTTATTTTTGGTATAAGTAACATTTCTTTAAGTATTTATTTATTTTCCCTTATACCATCAATAAAAAACACGTATGCTTTTAATTTTTTAAAAGTTATAAGTGGCTGTATGCAAGTGCTTACGCGGTATTCTGAAACTCAAATAAAATATCATTTCGGATTCCGTAATAAATTACGTACATCAATACACTGAATCTTGATCATATGTGCTTAGTTTTGTATCAATTAATGTCGAAAATGTACATGTGACAACGAAATCAAAGCACTAAAACGTCAAACGTCATGCCTTTATTTCGCCTCCGTCCGTCTCCACTCTGCGTTGCCAAACCTACCCATGCTCCGGCTTGTAACTGAAGATGGCTCTGACAGAAGGCATTGCATTCAATTTTCAGTTCTGCATCTATATCTATAATACAATTTTACATTTATATTAATATTTGTAATAACATTTTATTGATACATTTTTTGTTAATACATATGAAACGTAATACTAGTGACAGACTACAGTCACTAATTGCGATTATCGATCTAATCGCGATCGAGATTGTAGTGTGTCACCGTCCCGATCGCGACCAGGAGCTAAATCCTGTTTCCAGAACTAGATAATCGCGCTGAGACACGGCCCATTGGACGATAGTAACATTTCAGTAATCTTTGGTTTAGAATCACCTTGAATTATATTATTTAGGAAGTCGTGATAGCTTCTGCTGTGAAATTTGTTACCCCTTCCATTGTATTATATGAAGAGAAACGAAAATGAATGTCTAGGAAATGACATTTGGCCAAGGTTGGTATTGGAGAAATTTAATGCAGATGTGAGAAAAATAACAAGAAACATATTAATAAATGGTAGACGAATTATTTATATATGGGTAGCAATAGAAGTCTGCTGAAATATGATTCATTTCAATAAATAATGAATTACAAACTGGAACTGATTTTTTTTTTTGAGATTTTTAATTTCAGTCTCCATATCGTTAAGGTTAAGGTTCATTTAAAAAAATGTTTTATTACAAAATAATATAAATTTTAGGCTTAATGATAAATTATATAGGTTACAAAATCTTTTTCCAAAATAATATAAATAGTACTGGTATAAATTGCATCAGTTTATATTATAAAACATGTAAAAATTTTAACAAATAAATTCCCATATCAAGCTGCAAGAAACAACAACAAAAAAGGAAAAACAATGAACAAACATCAAAAGAAGGTATGAACACAGTCTACTATATACCGTCGCGAAGCTCAATATGTAGTAAAAATGCAAACATGGGTAGTTGCCCACCACTACGATCGCTACTATCGCCTCATCATCGCAGATCTCTCTCTCCTAGTAGACGACAAAATATGTTACACTTTCGTTGTGTTCTTTTGGAAAAATTAACACCTTCCTTCCATTATTGAAATATTAAATGCATAAAGTTAATTTATTATTTTAATGAAGTATATTAAATTCCACCATAAACTCGAAGATACCTGCAAGAAATAGGTTAATATTATTTTTGTTTGTGCAAAACGAACTGAAATTTACTATAATCGCTTCACTCATTCAAGATTATAGCGATAATTAACTATGAAACCAATAAATATTAATTTGCATTTCCCTTTAGAACAACAATAATAATGGAAATATGAATTAATGGAGTAACTTACGTGTACCTGTACTTGTAGTGTAGGCTTACGTAGTTAACAAAGTGGGATGAGGTTAAGCAATAATAATCACAGCAGAATTGGAAATAAAACGTGATCAATAAATTTTATTGTAACAGACTTTTTCTACGTCTCTAGTAAAGTAACAAATAAAAATAACAACAAAATTAACAGCTATAATTAAAAACATACCCTTTGAAAAAAAAAGTAGGCCTAAGCAATAATAATCCCACCAGAATTGAAAATAAAACGTGATCAATAAATTTCGTTAAAACAAACTTAATTTTTCTACGTCTCTAGTAAAATATTACTATTCCAATTATTGTATTTTAGCCATTAACATTTTCATTACAACCAATAACGAACATTTCATAAGCATCAATGTGAAATACGCAACGAGCTAGCACTCGATGGAAATACGACACAGTCCAAAGTTGACTGTAGACAGTCTATTGTTTCTAATTGCTAACCGCTTGGAGCGCTTTATCACGAGATTTTCAAAAAATCACCTCAAGCTTCGCGACTGTATATAGTAGACTGTGGTATGAACTTCATATGTATCCAGAAGGTAAACAATCATATATAGCCTAAGTATGTACATAGAGAAAATTGGTTCCTCTATGGTAATTCAGCTGTTGACCAGACGGGGCCAAGCGTGACCTTGGATGTCCACACATTTTCGGTAATCGTGATCGGAGATAATAGCGATAATGGTAATCGCGATTAGCGACTGTAGTCTGTCACTAGTGTAACTGGCCACAGTATAAAATTCTTCTTATACTGTGAACTGGCCGTAGCTATATATCGATTGTAACAATGACAGCATCCATAGATAATAAAGAAGGCTTTGGAATACAATATAAACTGCAGTTTCACTATTTTCGTGTAGTATTCTTATTGATGTTGTAAAATAAAAGAATATGAATAATTTAAAGTCAATTTATATTAAAGAATAATGTGAACATGTTATAAAAGTCGTATTTACACGTTTTTAAAAAACTAATCTCATAAAAATAGCGTTTCACCTGAATATGTTTGTTAAAGTTCTCGGAAAACGAAATAATTTCGTATCGGCATTTCTTCTGCAGCCCGTGTACATTTTTGTTTTGATGCTGAATAATGTGTATCTCTGAGCCTACAAAACTATGCAAACGAAACGCTAGTAGGTCTCGCAAATGCGTACGAATCTTGAAAATCAGAGTAATAAAATGTATATGAAAATGAAAGAGTAAATAAAAGGATTTAATTACAGCTATATACTTTGTATAGACCAGCACAATATGAAGAACATTTTACCAAGAAGTGAAAATTATTTTGGAAAAATAATAAAATATAAAATAAATATTTTAATGACTATTAGGCCTATACTTTTACTACATCATACTACTTTTGACCATTAAAACGGTACGGAACGACGTGTTTCAACCAATCATGGCTGCTCATCCTACAATTGAAGAGTCCACTGCAAGAATGATGGATGTCATTTGGAATACATTTTGCAGGAGAAGCAATTGAAAGTTTGAAATGCTTAGCGCTCAAAGCTTAACTGTGATTTTCCGATCATTACTGGACAATCCGTGTTAATGCCATATAGGCTAACTCTATATGTACATTCTATATGTCTTAAGCTATGCATTGACAGTCTTGGTTCATTTTCGACAAGAAAGTGACATCCATCATTCTTGCAGTGGACTCTTCAATTTTTATCACCTTCCTAGCACTTGTTTTTATCGCCTAGCATTTGTTTGTTTTTATCACCTCCCTAGCATTTGCTTCTTTGTTTACCAACATTGTGTATCGTTTAAAATTATTCATGTTTATTTCATCGTCCTTATTTAAAACTTTTCTATAATTATTTATCTTTATGAAGATAATAACGCTATGTCATCAGCAAATCTTATGCACTTTATTCTTCTTCCTCCTACTATCACTCCTCCCATGTTCTCAAAACAGTTCTTCATTAAATATTCCAAGTAGATGTTGAACAGGGTAGTGATAAAGGACATCCTTCACATAATCCTCTTCCTATTTCGCTTTCTTCCGACATTTCTTCTCCTATCCTGACTTTGACTCTTTGTTCGTATTGTATACTTTTAGTAGAGCCATCGATGTAGCTCAGTCGGCAGATTCGCTGGGCTGCTGATCCGGAGCTGCGTTCGGGCTTGGGTTGGATCCCCCTTTGGTCTCATTGAATGGTTTCTTTCGAGGTTTTCCCCAGCCGTGGGACTGAAGCCGGATGGTCTATGGCGAGTCCTCGGCATCACTTCATTTCACCCCTTTGATTTGATTACCTGGTTGGGTTTTTCCGAGGTTTTCCCCAACCAAAAGGCAAATTCCGGGTAATCTTTTGGCGAATCCTCGGACCTCACCTCATCATTGTAGAAAATTACTAAATTGTAAAACTGTAAAAATAGTAAAATATTGTAAAAATTTGTAAAAATTGTAATTGTAATATTGTACAATTTTGACTTGTTCCACATCTTAAAGCATACATGGGCACAATTTTCGGTTACGTGAGGCACTCGATTTGAAATAGTTTGTTTACTAGGAGAGAAGACTGCAGAGTAGGATGGGAAATATAAACTGCTGTGACCTGCGTCACCTTATCGTAATCGCTAAGGCGGTCAGTGGCGAATTATTAGGAAAGCGCTTGGTTAAAGTGAGAGACTCGAAAACTTTTATTCAGTTTGGCAAATTAATTCGGCAGTTTTAATCATAAACCTCTTTACTATTTCTCCATCATTGAATCGATTTAAATCACAGGCGAGAAATTCCGTAACTAGCCAATAATATTCCATCACGTTGTCTAAGTTTATTTTCTTGAATATTCTGGCGTTTATCAAGATTACTTAATAGATTTGCACGTTCTGGACCTAAAATAATTTCAGAAAATCATGTTTCGTTTCCTACGCACATTTAATTTTTTTTTAATTTCTTTTGGAAATAATACGTACAAGCAACATTTAATTCTCGTACCTTTTAATGCACCGTGTTTAAGGTATAATGTCGTATTTAGTATATTATGCAAATGTTAAGATCATAAATTTTCTTCGGAATAGTACGAAAAATGACATTTAATTTGTCTTACCTTCTAATTGAGCATGTTCTTTATGACATAAAGGAGTAATGTCGTTGTACATTAAATTTATTAATGCCTAATAGGATTTTCGATCATAACATACATCGTATGTTCTCCCCTTCTAAACAGCAAAAAAACTCTTCCTCCCATTTCTCATGAAATAATCGTTTTCTAACGCGTACACACTGCTTTGATAATATCATTATGCCACCACTGATATTGCTTATGAAACTGATATAGAACCTGCCCACGCCTAGGAGCTGCGTGAGGGAGAAACGGGGACTGTGAAGATGATGTCACTCAGAGCGATAAGCTCTGTGAAGGTCAGTGAGGCATTATTTCTCAAGTGAGGCACGATGCCCGTCTATGTCTTAAAGGTTCATTGCTCATGTAAGATCTATGGAATATAATAAATGAATGAATGAATGAATGAATGAATGAATGAATGAATGAATGAATGAATGAATGAATGAATGAATGAATGAATGAATGAATAAAAGAAAGAAATATATTCGTTTTTATTTCTCTTTTTCTTTTTCTTCTGCAAAATTCTTTCATTTCTTTTTTTTTCGTTCTTCTTTCATTTCAATTTTTCTTCGTGCATCTCTTGCGGTGTCTCCTTTTTCTTTCCATTTTCTCCCATTTTCCCATTTATGACGTTTATCTTCCTCCCAGTTTTTCACCTGTAGCTAACACTTGACTCACTATATCCTTTCCCTGAAGCAAAACGCGGCAGTTCACATGTCATCTCAATTAGTTTCATTCTGAATTATCAAATGAACGGTTGTACGCAGACGAAAAAGTTGGTGCGTTTGATCACCGCAAAGCTGCTGGTTTCCCCCCCCCCCTCCCTGTTCTGCTGTCGTGTCTCGACGTATGAATATCTCGGTCCTGGCTTAAGGGGACTACATGAAATTTAATAACGCCGGCCCATATTAAAATGCATCTGCCAGCTCGAATATCATAATATGGGCAACATCTTTGCATCGAGATTAAAAATAAATAGGACATATTACCCTTCTCGGTTGCCTCAGGGAACAGAAACAGGGGGAAGCCACCCCTTTCAACGTATGAGCGCCCGCTTTTAGGGAGAGAGAAAAAAGGAAGTTTAGTTCCTCAAATCTCGAAATACATTCTTTACAATTTTTTACTTGAAGAAGTAGGGTATATTAAAAGTAGAGTCGTTTAAATAAGTGAGAATATAAGTAAAATATTAGAGAAGGTTTGGATTTGCACATTTTTTGTAATGTAGCATCATAAAACATTACATATAATAATAATAATAATAATAATAATAATAATAATAATAATAATAATAATAATAATGATTTATTTTAGCTGGCAGAGTTAAGGCCGTAAGATCTTCTCTTCCACTCAACCAGCAAAAAGTATATATACATATGCATGAACTTACAAAGAATTCAACAATTTGATTTAGATGAGAGTTACATGTATACAAGAGTTATTTACGAATTAAACAACAAAATACTATGAACTATTAATTAAACACTGAAATAAACTGTGTAGCAGAATTAAGCTAAAATGCATAGAATGTTAGTATATTTCAAGACATGTTAGATAATAGAAAGAGATTGTTATGAGACAATTTTGAAAATACAGCACTATCAGGATAATGTCTAAAGAAAGAAGTAACAATGTAGTCAGTGAGAGTTTAAATCAGTATGATTGGAGTGAAATGCTAATAAGGTTATCTTTTAAGCTGTTTTTAAAGGTGTCTATTGTCTTGCAGCCCCTAATACTTTGTGACAAGGAATTCCATTGACCCGAGGTGGATACTGTAAAAGATGATGAAGATGAACATATGAGGAGATGACGAACAAAACAAATTTACAAATTAAGCTTTCAGGAATAACTCCCTGTAAAGTTAATTTGAATAATTTCGAGGGAAAAATTGTTCCGGGGCCGGGTATCGAACCCGGGACCTTTGGTTAAACGTACCAATTTCCCTCGAAATTATTCAAATTAACTTTGGAGGGAGTTATTCCTGAAAACTTAATTTGTATAATACACGTCACTGTACGTAACAGAAAAACCACAATTTAAAGTCACACAGAGTTAGTGTGCACTCAAATGTTGGTTGCTTGACGGTTGTCAGCCCACTTTGAGGTCTGTGGATATAGAGGGAAAAATTGGATCGGTGTCGGGTAGAGTTCCCGGGTAGCTCAGTGGGAGAGCGTTGGTACGTTTAACCAAAGGTCCCGGGTTCGATACCCGGCCCCGGAACAATTTTTCCCTCGAAATTATTCAAAACAAATTTAGTCACAAAAAATTTTAGTTCAGGATACTTTTTTCATTAAGTTGGTATTTCCTACAATGTGTTCACATTAAAATTGATCAAAATAAATTTTATTACATTAAATTTTTATTGTAAAGATTATTAAAAAAAAATTTAGTCCACTACATATGGTCAATCAGAAAAGAACAAGTCACAATCAACCAATCATGGAGCCGTAACCATAGCAACCGTGAACTCATCATGGTACGAGTATTTCGGATTGTCTGTGATGAGACGGTAGTAGCGATCCTAGTGGTTAGCAACTAATCTATGGATGCATATTCCCTACGTATTGAGCTTCGTGACTGTATATACTAGACTGTGGTTTCACTTTCAAGCGCTAGAAGTTAGTGTAGGCTAGTATAGTACACGCTAGAATTCCTCGATAATAATTGAATATAAGAGTTGAGACACAGGATCCAAACATCGCCTACCTTGTTACATAATCCAATAACGGTTTTGCTTCCAATAAATTTAAGTTAACAGCTTTTCCTTATTTCTCAGTGATAAACTAGCTATAATAATAATTTTTATGGTGTATATCTAATAAATTATATTATAAAAAACTAAAATACTTTACAAAATTATAAATCAAATTAATTTAATACTGGTATTTGTATACAACATACACAGGTTGTAACTTTAATAATGACAACTATTTATTTATTACGAATATACAAGTGAAACTTCTACAGTCCTTCAATGTAGTGTCCACACCTGTGGAGTAACGGTCAGCGCGTCTGGCCGCGAAACCAGGTGGCCCGGGTTCCAATCCCGGTCGGGGGACGTTGCCTGGTTGAGGTTTTTTCTGGGGTTTTCCCTCAACCTAATACGAGGAAATGCTGGGTAACTTTCGGTGTTGGACACCGGACTCATTTCACCGCCATTATCACCTTCATTTCATTCAGACGCTAAATAACCTAGATGTTGATACAGCGTCGTAAAATAACCTAATAAAATTAAATATAAAAAAAAATTCAATGTAGTAACTAGCATTGTCTACAACTCGTTGCCAGCGATGTGGAAGTCGTAGTATCCCTGTAGCAGCTCCTGTTCTGTTGATGGTTCTGATGGACCGCCCTACTGCCTGCAGAATATCGGGAACTTTCCGGAATCGAACGTCACGAAGTGGTTCCTTCATCTTTGAGATTAAGTCATAATCACAGGGGCTTAAGTCCGGTGAATGTGATTTACTCGTAAATTGAGCTCTGCCTGTTATGCATTAAGATCCTTATCTACTATTGGTGATATAAACTTACTTAAAATGTCATACTTTGCATATTTTCACTCTGTAATGAAATATGGATTAATATTCTGGGGTAACTCGTCTGAAGCTAAACACGTTTTTGTTTTACAAAAGAAAGCTATAAGAATAATGGCCGGTGTGCATAAAAGGACCTCATGTAAAAATATTTTCCGAAACTTAGAAATCTTGACTTTACCTTGTGAATACATTCTTTCCCTAATGATGCTGTATATTAAGAACCAAGATAAATTCAGTACTAATCAAGACATTCATCATTTTAATACAAGACATAAGTCAGATCTTCATCTACCCTCTGTTAGTCTAAGCTGTTTTAAAAAAGGAGTTCGCTATTCATGTATAACAGTCTTCAATGCACTGCCTAATTATCTTAAAGATTTGAAGAACAACGAGAAAAGGTTCAGAAAAGAATTAACCAAATTTCTACATACTCATACCATCTACACAATTGATGAATTGTTTATGCTTGTGAATTGAATTATTCTACTTAAATGACATGTACAATTTTATATAGCTCAACTAAAATATGTTTTTATATTGACTTAATCTGTTTACTATGTATTGTATTTTTTTGTTTAGCATAACTGATGAATTGTATGTACTGTAAATTGAATAGTATACTGTATAGGTCAACTGATGAATTGTTTAAGCTTATAAATTGAATTAATCTACTTCATATGAATTGTATAGCTTAACGAAAATAAGTTTGTAAATTGAACTAATTTGATTGTATATGTTTGTATAGTTTGGCTGATGAATTGTATATGTTCTTAAAATGATTACTAGTCTGTGTAGCTCTACTGATGAATTGTATATAGACCTCCTGTAAATTGAATGGTAATATGTATAGCTCAACTGATGAATTGTTTATGATTATAAATTGAATTAATCTACTTGATATTAATTGCACAAATTTGTATAGCTTAATGAAAGTATGCTACTTTGTATTGTATATATTTGTATAGTTTTGGCCAATGAATTGTATATGCTTTAAATTGAATAGTAATCTATATAGCTCTACCGATAAATTGTTTGTGTTTGTAATTTGAAGTAGTTTGCATGATATGTATTATCAATTTCTGTATATCACAACTGGTTGAATTGTTTATGCCTTAAATTTAATGAAATTGTTTTGTATTATAATATAGCTCAACTTGTGAATGATCGTTCGCGTTTGTAAATTTAATAATCTGATTGGCTATGTATTGTATACTTTTAGTAGAGCCATCGATGTAGCTCAGTCGACAGACTCGCTGGGCTGCTGATCCGGAGCTGCGTTCGGGCTTGGGTTGGATCCCCCTTTGGACTTTGGTTTCTTCGGAGGTTTTCCCCAGCCGTGGGACTGAAACCGGATGGTCTATGGCGAGACCTTGGCATCAACCCCTTTGATTTGATTACCTGGTTGGGTTTTTCCGAGGTTTCCCCCACCGAAAAGGCAAATGCCGGGTAATATTTTGGCGAATCCTCGGACCTCATCTCATCTCACTACATCTCGCCAAAATGTAAAAAAATGTAAAAAAAAATGTAAAAAAATTGTACAAAATTGTAAAAATTGTAGAAAATTACTAAATTGTAAAACTATAAAAATTTGTAAAAATTGTAATTGTAATATTGTAAAATGTTGACATGTTCCACATCTTAAAGCTTCATTGCTCATGTAAGATCTATGGAATAAAATAAATGAATGAATGAAAAGCACTTCCCACCTCCAGCGACGGTACAAATCAGCTACAGAGTGTGCCGTGTGCGCCTTTGCGTTATCCTGCAAAATGATGGAAGGGTTCTGCAAAACATGTGTGCGCTTTCTTTGCAACGCTGGTCTCAGATTGTGCTCCAAAAATGACGGGAATACTGTGCATTTACATTCTGTCTTTGCGCTGTTCCTGCTTTGTAAACATGGCGAAACACAAGCTCTTAGAGCTAAAACTAACAGGAGACTAACTTCAACTTTCCACAGCGCATGCGCTGTGAGTCGGACGGAAGAGTCCTTTTGGGGGGGGGGGGCAGACATAGACAAACCTGTGATAGAAGTGACAATAATTAACTGCGTCTCGTTTCGCTTTTACAACAGTGTTGCCACTATTAAAGTTACACGTATAAGCGTATGGTTTTACTTCTCATTGTTTTTCAATTTTCAGTGGTATAAAATTATCACATATTTTAATTGTTGATGGGGTCAACGTAACAGCTCTCATTATAAAGGAACTCTAGAGTCTAGACATTATGGATAATGGTGGATTTAGTATTTCATCTGTGCAATTTATTTTATTTGAGGTACATTAGATGTATTAATTGTATGTTTGTTTTGTTTGTTATGTGCAATACTTACAACTCTCTGTCTTTACACTATGATTCTCAATTGGATTTCAGTTTAACAATTGAAAAATTTGATACAATATTAAAAATAATTGTATTTCCTTAGATATTTAAATGATGAAGAAGTGTATTATAATGTTTTTACTCTAGTTTTTAAATAATTTTGTATCATTATATTGACATTTGACACTATATATAACTGTAATATTATATTCTAGCATCTATTACCATTATGTATTTTCTTTCTTTCGTTTGTGTTGTTTGTTTTGTTGTTTTTTTTTTCTCTTATTATGTATTTTGGGTATATATCTATGTAAGCCACCTGTAATTGGAAGCCTGCTTCTGTTGGTGGCGGATTTAAATAAGTAAATAAATAAATAAATAAATAAATAAATAAATAAATAAATAAATAAATAAATAAATAAATAAATAAATAAATAAATAAATAAATAATTTCCGTTGTGTCGACAGCTAGCTGGTGGGATGTCAGCGCCAACTCTAGAGAAAAAGCAGAATCTGACGCTCAAGGAGGTTCAGCTGGTTTGAAGGTCACTGAAATCAGTTACTGCTACATCAAAGGCTCCGACGCCCAGTGTTCATATTTAGAACTTCCTGTACTCCGGGCTAGCAAGCGAATAGGGATTATATAGAATGAACACTGAGCGAATTTTCCTGTTCTGTTTTCTTTGTGCGCATAAGCTCCGTTGGCGTTTAGTTCCACTTTCAAGCGCTAGAGGTTAGTGTAATCGAGCACACGCTAGAGTCTATACTTGTAACTCCCTATACGCTGATTTCGCTATAAAATTACATCATCTTAAAATATAGTGAACTTGTTACAGCTTCATTAAATGATGGATTAGAAAGAATTTTTGTTTTCGCTATTCAAATTATGGAATTAACAATACACAGATGTATTTACCTGGCCAAAGAATATTGAAAAATAACTCCACATACAAAGACGAATCATTTAGTCACTTCTACTCAAAACAATTCCAACAAAAACAATACTATTTAATTAGGTTGTGCTTTATAAATTCGTAGTGGATGCCATACATGCAATAAAACGTATTTTAAATATGACTGCAATCTACAAAAAAAAAACTGAATGTTTCGTTGGAATACAGATAACAAAAACGAACGAGCCATCAAATATTCTTTCTGATATTTAGTACGCGTTTTCAGAGCGGTCCGGTCCGGGTTGCACATATTTTTCTCCACGATCTGGCTTACAATAAATTACATACACCGAAAAAAAATTCAAACATGTAAAGTGACTTTCCAAGTAGATAAGGCACGAAATGCTACGTCTAATTTGCACCTGCTGCAATGTTTTAACTTGCGTTATCGGAAACAAGGCCCACATAGTTTGGTCAAGTGTGAAATATTGCCAGAGCGACTACACGGAGAGGGGAAGGCGACACCGTTGTCTGTTGCACAAGATGACGTGTTTAACAACTTACGGAATTACGAGCTTGGGTCAGCTCTCGCATGTCTTTAACATAGTGCAAGAACAGACGTTCCAACCTTGTGCATCATAATCTAGCAGCTGATATGCTGTCTTTAAGTAACAGATTATGAATCGCAGCTCTATGCAGGAAATCGTGGTAAGATAAGGTAAGGACGGAAGACGTGAGAAAAAATTAAGTAAGATAAAGCGAAATGAGTTGGATATGATGTGGGATTATGATAGATAAAATAAGATAAGGAAAGGCAGGGTTACGAGAGCTAAAATAAAGTAAGGTAAGGCGGAACTAGAAGAGATAAAATAAAGAATGATATGGTGGGATTAGGAGAGATAAAATAAGGTAAGATAAGGCGGGATTAGGAGAGATAAAATAAAGGTAAGATAAGGCGGGATTAGGAGAGATGAAATAAGGTAAGGTAAGGCGGGACTAGAAGAGATAAAATAAAGAATGATATGATGGGATTAGGCGAGATAAAATAAGGTAAGATAAGGCGGGATTAGGAGAGATTAAATAAGGTAAGATAAGGCGGTATTAGAAGAGATAAAATAAGGTAAGATAAGACGAGATTAGGAGAGAAATAAAATAAGGTAAGGTAAGGCGGGGCTAGAAGAGATAAAATAAAGAATGATATGGTGGGATTAGGAGAGATAAAATAAGGTAAGATAAGGCGGGATTAGGAGAGATTACATAAGGTAAGATAAGGCGGTATTAGCAGAGATAAAATAAGGTAAGATAAGGCGGGATTAGGAGAGAAATAAAATAAGGTATGGTAAGGCGGGACTAGAAGAGAAAATAAGGTAAGATATGGCGGGATTAGGAGAGATAAACTAAGGTAAGGTAAGGCGGGACTAGAAGAGAAATAAAATAAGGTATGGTAAGGCGGGACTAGAAGAGAAAATAAGGTTAAGATAAGGCGGGATTAGGAGAGATAAACTAAGGTAAGGTAAGGCGGGACTAGAAAGATAAAATAAGGTAAGATAAGGCGGGATTAGGAGAGATAAAATAAGGTAAGGTATGGCGGGACTAGAAGAGAAAATAAGGTAAGATAAGGCGGGATTAGGAGAGATAAACTAAGGTAAGGTAAAGCGGGACTAGAAGAGATAAAATAAGGTAAGATAAGGCGGGATTAGGAGAGATAAAATAAGGTAAGGTAAGGCGGGACTAGAAGAGATAAAACAAGGTAAGATAAGCCGGGATTAGGAGAGATAAAATAAGGTAAGATAAGGCGGGACTAGAAGAGATAAAATAAGGTAAGATAAGACAGAATTAGGAGAGAAATAAAATAAGGTAAGCAAAGGCGAAATTAGATTGCAAAATTGTGTGAGGAAGGCAACATTTTTAATTGATTTTCAACTTTAACAGAGAAATAAATTTCATGTTCTTTATTTGTGAATATCACAAATAAATAACGAACTTAATATTTTGAAAAAATGAAATCTGATGTAAGTCCAAAAACAGACGTGACAAAACTGTTTTGTGATGCTCACAACAAAACAAATCAAATTATTTGAAGTCATAAATAATTTGAGAATGTCACAGATATATTAGGTCTGACTTATGAAATAGCTATCGCAGAGCAAAAAGTAAATAAACAGGTAAAACAGAGTTATACGTATGGCTATGCCATCAAATCATGGCTTCAACATGAAACCTTGTCAACGTATCGCTCCATTTCAATACCAATAAACACGTATGAAATGGGTATACACTAACATATAGCTCATTTGTGACCTGATAAAAACTGAACGCTCGTATTTTTATGAGTTATACTCTACCATCTGGTGGAGTTTCTGAAACAAACAACCAGTATGTATTGTCATGATGTTATATACCTTTGATGAATTGTAATTTTTCATTTTACAGCAGATTCCGTATAGGCCACTTTCTATCTGATGCTTTTCCAATTCACTGCGGACTAAAACAGGGAGATGCACTATCACCTTTACTTTTTAACTTCGCTCTAGAATATGCCATTAGGAAAGTTCAGGATAACAGAGAGGGTTTGGAATTGAACGGGTTACATCAGCTTCTTGTCTATGCGGATGACGTGAATATGTTAGGGGAAAATCCACAAACTATTAGGGAAAACACGGAAATTTTACTTGAAGCAAGTAAAGATACAGGTTTGGAAGTAAATCCCGAAAAGACTAAGTATATGATTATGTCTCGTGACCAGAATATTGTACGAAATGGAACTATAAAAGTAGGAGATTTATCCTTCGAAGAGGTGGAAAAATTCAAATATCTTGGAGTAACAGTAACAAACATAAATGACACTCGGGAGGAAATTAAACAGAATAAATATGGGAAATGCGTGTTATTATTCGGTTGAGAAGCTCTTATAATCCAGTCTGCTGTCCAAAAATCTGAAAGTTAGAATTTATAAAACAGTTATACTATCGGTTGTTCTTTATGGCTGTGAAACTTGGACTCTCACTTTGAGAGAGGAACAGAGATTGACGGGTTTTTAGAATAAGGTTATTAGGAAAATATTTGGGGCTAAGAGGGATGAAGTTACAGGAGAATGGAGAAAGTTACACAACGCAGAGCTGCACGCATTATATCCTTCACCTGACATAATTAGGAACATTAAATCCAGACGTTTGAGATGGGTAGGGCATGTAGCACGTATGGGCAAATCCAGAAATGCATATAGAGTGTTAGTTGGGAGGCCAGAGGAGAAAAGACCTTTGGGGAGGCCGAGACGTAGATGGGAAGATAATATTAAAATGGATTTGAGGGAGGTGGGATATAATGGTAAAGACTGGATTCATCTTGCTCAGGATAGGGACCAATGGCGGGCTTATGTGAGGGCGGCAATGAACCTCCGGGTTCCTTAAAAGCCAGCAAGTAAGTAAGTTTAAATTATAAAATACAAGTACTGCAAGGTAGCTCAAGTGTTTTCATGGAATTTGTGATGGACAAAGCAGTAGTGATGGGCGATAGTCGATAGTACTATCGATACTATCGATAATTATGACTGAAACAATACATATCTTTACTGGCAGAAAGTTTGGAACATCTGCAACATCCGCCACTGAGTATGCGACTCCCGTAGATAAAGTGCACAAGCGTTTTTCTCGCGGTCGTAATACAAAGAAGTCAGTGTGGAAAAAGAGAGGTTGCGCGTCTCTTGTTTCAACTATTTCATTAGCCTCAAGCTGGACTCGGTGCCGCGCCGACAGGACGCGCTGAAGTTGAATTTCAGACACCTTACATTCGAAATTCCCTCAATGAAGGACAAACTAGGGCAGGCGTGTCCAAAACAATGTGCAGCGCCGAATCACTTCTGAATGCAGCCCGCAATACTTCAGTCTACGTTTGAGGGGTGGGGATGGAGAGATAGCTGATAGAAGTCACAAAGTGTGGCAGTGTGGTGATTTACTTCATTCACCTGTTACCAATGGAGGTTTATTTATCGAATTATCAACTAAAAATATGAATTTACACAAAACAATTCCATGAAAATACTTCCCCACAGTTACTTCTTATAATTAACATTTGATATACTAATGAACAGTTATTAAATAATTATTATTAATTACTCGTATGTCGTAAGTAAAGAGCTAAGTTGGAGAGAAAGAAAAGGAAACGGCGAAGAAGGAAATGAAGACAATGTCAAAAAGGAAAACGCAAAAAGAAAGTTATCGAAAGAAAGATAAAGAGAGGAAGGAGAGAAAGAGAGAGAAAGAAAGGAAGGAGACTGAGAATAAAAAAGGAAAGAGAGTAAAAGAAAAAAAAAGAAACTAGAGTAAAAGGGAAGAAAAGAACAAGAGAAAAAAAGGAAAGGGAGAGAGTGAAAGAGAAAGAGAGAAAGCACAGAGAGAGGATGGAGAGTGGGAGAAAAAGGAAGAAGGGAGAGAGGAAAGGAAAAAAGAGAAAGTAAAGAAAGGAAAGTGAGGAAAGAAATAAGAGAAAAGAAAGGAGAGTGAGAAAGGAAAGCGGAGAAAGAAAGGAAAGGGAAGGAAGAAAGGAAGGAAAGCAGAGAGAGAATGGAAAGCAGGGGGAGAAAGAAAGGAGCCTGAGAATAAAAAAGGAACGAGAGTAAATGAAAGAAAGAAACTAGAGTAAAAAGGAACAAAAGAACAAGAGAAAGATAGGAAAGAGTGAGAAAGCACAGAGAAAGAGAGGGAGGGTGGGAGAAAAAGAAAGAAGAGAGAAAGGAAAAGAAAGGAAAGCGAGAAAGGAAAGGAGAGAAAAGAAAGGAGAGAGAGAGAGAGAAAGGAAAGGAGCGAGGGAAAGGAAAGGAGAGACAGAGAGAAAGGAAAGGAGAGAGATAAAGGAAAGGAAAGGAGAGTTGGAAAGGAAATAGGAGAAAGAAAGGAAAGGAGAGAAAGGAAAGCAAAGCGAGAATGTAAAGGAAGGAGAGAAAGAAAAGGAGAGAGAAAGGAAATGAAAGAAAGGAAAGAAAAGAGAGAAAGGAAAGAAGGGGGAGAAAGAAAGGAGCCTGAGAATAAAAAAGGAACGAGAGTAAATGAAAGAAAGAAACTAGAGTAAAAAGGAAGAAAAGAACAAGAGAAAGATAGGAAAGAGTGAGAAAGCACAGAGAAAGAGAGGGAGGGTGGGAGAAAAAGAAAGAAGAGAGAAAGGAAAAGAAAGGAAAGCGAGAAAGGAAAGGAGAGAAAAGAAAGGAGAGAGAGAGAGAAAGGAAAGGAGCGAGAGAAAGGAAAGGAGAGACAGAGAGAAAGGAAAGGAGAGAGATAAAGGAAAGGAAAGGAGAGTTGGAAAGGAAATAGGAGAAAGAAAGGAAAGGAGAGAAAGGAAAGCAAAGCGAGAATGTAAAGGAAGGAGAGAAAGAAAAGGAGAGAGAAAGGAAATGAAAGAAAGGAAAGAAAAGAGAGAAAGGAAAGAAGGGGGAGAAAGAAAGGAGCCTGAGAATAAAAAAGGAACGAGAGTAAATGAAAGAAAGAAACTAGAGTAAAAAGGAAGAAAAGAACAAGAGAAAGATAGGAAAGAGTGAGAAAGCACAGAGAAAGAGAGGGAGGGTGGGAGAAAAAGAAAGAAGAGAGAAAGGAAAAGAAAGGAAAGCGAGAAAGGAAAGGAGAGAAAAGAAAGGAGAGAGAGAGAGAAAGGAAAGGAGCGAGAGAAAGGAAAGGAGAGAGATAAAGGAAAGGAAAGGAGAGTTGGAAAGGAAATAGGAGAAAGAAAGGAAAGGAGAGAAAGGAAAGCAGAGCGAGAAAGGAAAGGAAGGAGAGAAAGAAAAGGAGAGAGAAAGGAAATGAAAGAAAGGAAAGAAAAGAGAGAAAGGAAAGAAGTGAGAGAAAATAAAGGAGAGATAAAGGAAAGGAAATTAGAGATAAAGGAAAGAAAAGGAAAGGAGAGATAAAGGAAACGAAAGTAGAGATAAAGGAAAAGAAAGAAAAGGAAAGGAAAGGAGAGATAAAGGAAAGGAAAGGAGAGATAAAGGAAAGGAGAGGGAGAAAGGAAAGAAAAGGAGAGATAAAGGAAAGGAAAGGAGAGATGAAGGAAAGGAAAGAAAAGGAAAGGAAAGGGGAGATAAAGGAAAGGAAAGGAAAGGATAGCGAGAAAAGAAAAGAGAGAGGAAGGAAATGAGAGTGAGAGAAAGGAAAGCAGAGAGAGAAAGAAAAGAAAAGGAGGGAAATGAAAGGAAAGGTAAGGAGAGAGAGAGGAAAAGAGAGGAGAGAAAGGCAAAGAAAGTAAAGGTAATGAGAAAAACAGAGAAAGGAAAGAAGAGCGAGAAAGGAAAAGAGTAAGAAAGGAAAGGAGAAAGGGTGAAAAGAAAGAGCGGAGAGAAAGAAGGGAAGGAGAGAGAGAGAAAAGGTGTGATATAGAAAGAATGGATGAGAGATAAAAGGAAGAAGAGAGAAAGCTTGCGACAGAGAAAGGAAGGAGAACAAAAAATGGAATGGAAGTAAAGAATGTAATAAATAAAGGAGATAATGGAGAAAGAAAGGTAATATTAAGTTAAAGAAAGGAAGTAAAAAGTAATGACAATTAAGAACGACCAAATATGAATTAAAAAAAACATTAAAAAAATGTGGAGTAAAGTAAGTCAGGAAACAAACAAAGGAAATATACTAAAAACAAGCCTATGATAATGCTGCAATAACCATCAATTATGAACGTTCCATGTTGATGGCGATGACTGATCAAAAAAGGCTTTTTATTCATAAAGCAGATGGGACGTACGGCTTAACAGCGCCAAGCCGGTCTCTGCAGGCCTGACAATTGGACTCGTTCGCACGTATCATGTTCGCCGCTATTCCCCGCGCGGTAACACAACACTGCAAACGGCCAGCGCCCTGGAGACGCGGGACAAAAGACAGGCGCCAAAATAGTTCGCTAAAATCACACCGCGTGTCGGGCGTCGGCCCGCATTTCAGGAGCTGTCGATTCGCAGCGCTGGTGTCGGATAAAGAGAGCGCTGGTGGGGAAAATCAGACAGCAGCCTTTTAAACAGCAAACGTATCCATCCGTTCGGCCTGAACCGCAACCTGAACCCGAGAAAGAATGCCAACGTACTCAACAATTACTAAAAAAAATATACTTAAGAGTATAAATGTATGGCAAATGAACCTCCACATCAAAATGTATTACATTCGTGTTGCCTGAACAAGTGAAGGCATGCCTCCCTGCTCAACAATCACATACAAAAAGACTTAAGACTGTAACTTATTACTTATTTATGGCTTTTAAGGAACCCGGAAGTTCATTTCCGCCCTCACATAAGCCCGCCATCGGTCCCTATCTCGAGCAAGATTAATCTACTCCCTACTATCATATACCACCTCCCTCAAATCCATTTTAGTATTATCCTCCCATCTACGTTTCGGCCTCCCCAAAGGTCTTTTTCCCTCCGGCCTCCCAACTAACACACTATATGCATTTCTGGATTTGTCCATACGTGCTACATGCCCTGTCCATCTCAAAAGTCTCAATTTAATGTTCCTAATTATGTCAGGTGAAGAATACAATGCGTGCAGTTCTGCGTTGTGTAACTTTCTTTAATTCTCCTGTAACTTCATCCCTCTGAGCCCAAATATTTTCCTAAGAACCTTATTCTCAAACACCCTTAACCTATGTTCCTCTCTCAAAGTGAGAGTCCGAGTTTCAGAACCATACAGAACAACCGGTAATATAACTGTTTTATAAATTCTAACGTTCAGATTTTTTGACAGCATACGTCGTTTTATACCATAAGTTGTAATAAACGATGTCGCACTAAGTGATTTTTTTTAACTACAGCGTTTACATCGTTCTTGTGCCGGCAATAACTCCTATGTGACATATTTATCGGTTTTCAGATTTTTGCTCTAAAGGGGAGAGGATGGTATTTTTTGGTGAAAAGTGAGTAAATTAAAAAAAAAAAAAAAACAAAAACTCTGTGATATGTGTGGAATGCATAGCATAACATTTTGTGGGTATTTGTGCCCTTATCGGATGTTGAGTCGCCATTTTTAAACTTCCTGTGTTATGGATTTTTAAATCACTCGCCCACTTTTTTTTTGTTGTTTCCGGTAAATTAAATTAAAAAAAATGTTTTCTTTAAAATACCCTTTGATATGTGTGGAATGCATTGCATAACATTTTATGGGTATTTGTGCCCTTATTAGATGTTGAGACGTCATTTTTAAACTTCCTGCGCTATGGATTTTTAAATCACACGACCGCTTTTATCGGTTTCCAGTAACTTCATTTTTTTACTACATTGCCAGACAAAAATGGATATAATTTCTGAACTATTAAAGATACACGCATGAAATTTAGAACACACATTGTTTAGACTATTAGGAAACTTTCCTCTGTAACAGAATTTTGTTAATTGATTTCATTTTAAAAATACGTCCGTTTGTTTGCAAGAAAGGAAATCAGAAAATTGTTATTAAATTTTAATTGTTTATTTTACAAACATAGGGACTAATATCAAAATTCTGTTACAGACAGTTTGTAGAACATATTTTTGCAAATACATTGCAAAAAACTGTTTGAATCTATCTTTAAAAACGGTTTAGATATATCGGTTTTAGTACAGTCCTGCATTGGGTATATTTTTTTTTTTCAAATTTGGGCCCCCAATTTTTTTTTCGAAATATTTTTATTTGGTTGAGTTGCCACAGCTATGAGCTCTCTACATACAAAAAATTAATATTTTACACCAAATAGGAAAAACTTAAAAAAAATACCATCCTCTGCCCTAGTGATACAGCAAATAACAAAATCTCCTATACGTAATTATATTTCTTTCTTTCGAAAATGTAAGAATTCACAATCTCCTATGCACTACTGTCGTAGAAGAATAAATGTGTTATTTCTTCCTACTGAAAAATTTCATATTTTGCATATAGGAGTTATTGCAATTAGACGGGACCGTTAGATTTCGTTGTTATAGTCAATACGTCGCTAAAAGCGATGTCGCTATAAACGGTTTCGACTGTTCTTAGTGACATATCCTCTGCCATTTTTCTTGGGTGGCCATACCATTCCAGTTGTTTATATCTGACAAAATTCATCTAATCCGCTATGACGTGAACTAAGATTGATGAAATAAATAAATGAATGAATAAATAAATGAATAAATGAATGAATGAATAAATAAATGAATAAATGAATGAATGAATAAATAAATGAATAAATGAATGAATGAATAAATAAATGAATAAATGAATGAATGAATAAATAAATGAATAAATGAATGAATAAATGAATGAATGAATAAATAAATGAATAAATGAATGAATGAATAAATAAATGAATAAATGAATGAATAAATAAATGAGTAAATGAATGAATAAATAAATGAATAAATGAATGAATGAATAAATAAATGAATGAATAAATAAATGAATGAATAAATAAATGAATAAATAAATGAATGAATAAATAAATGAATAAATAAATAAATAAATGAATAAATAAATGAATAAATGAATGAATGAACAAATAAATGAATAAATGAATGAATGAATAAATGAATAAATGAATGAATGAATGAATAAATGAATGAATGAATAAATGAATGAATAAATAAATGAATAAATGAATGAATGAATAAATAAATGAATAAATGAATGAATGAATAAATAAATAAATGAATAAATGAATGAATAAATAAATGAATAAATGAATGAATGAATAAATAAATAAATGAATGAATGAATGAATAAATAAATGAATAAATGAATGAATGAATAAATAAATGAATAAATAAATAAATAAATAAATAAATAAATAAATAAATAAATAAATAAATAAATAAATAAATAAATAAATATCTGACAAAATGTAAAATTCAAATCTGGGAATTAATTCCCTCTGTGAGTGTGCCATTGAATTAGCGTGTAGGAAAACGCCTGAACTACACACACCTTTATCTTCATATTTCCCACACCTGTGGAGTAACGATCAGCGCGTCTGGCCGCGAAACCAGGTGGCCCGGGTTCGATTCCCGGTCGGGGCAAGTTACCTGGTTGAGGTTTTTTCCGGGGTTTTCCCTCAACCCAATATGAGCAAATGCTGGGTAACTTTCGGTGTTGGACCCCGGATTCATTTCACCGGCATTATCACCTTCATCTCATTCAGACGCTAAATAACCTAAGCTGTTGATAAAGCGTCGTAAAATAACCTACTAAAATAAAATAAATCTTCATATTTCCCACAGGTCCCTACACTTCATTTGTTTACACCACGGTACAGTCGTTTTCGCTGATGAAGTTTTTATTGTATTTTTGCGTTATGAAACTTTTCTCGATTCATAACACTGCCGGTATTTAAACTTTAAACACGACCTTTCCCCTATACCTTTGAGGGTTATGGGAGGACAGTACCACGCATATTCCAAAGCCTCCTGGAAATCACGAAGAAGAGCTTTCATACGCAGCATCGCGGTGGCGCCACTGGTCCGAGGCACTCAGCGAACTCTGCCGACAACTTTTAACACTACACGTCATTAATGTTTAGGCTAAATGTACAAAACCGGAGGCTGGCGACTACAGCGCGGCTGGTTTAATGGAATTAATAATGACAATATAACACAGCTAGCGCGGAAAGGTGTAAAGTTAATGAAAGTGCAAGCGAGAAGTATGAATATGAAAGGGGGGACGCCGGCGGCCATTTTTAACCCAGGGAAATTTCCCTGTCCCGATCGAAAGCACAATTAAAGGTAACTATTATTACTGAAGTTATATTCGAATTTTTTTTAACTTCGTTATGGGATGCATTATTAATGATGCTGACATACAATCCAGATGGAATAGCAGACAACTTTTTATGGTGTTGCGACATATGTCAGTTTCCATTAACAATTATGGGTGGGTGGTCGTTTGAACGTGCGTCGGTTTTGCACAGAGTTGTCATTTTTTGTTTCCATACCAACGGAAAGGCTTTGGAAGCATTATCGACACGACTCTACTGCCATCATACTTGCTGAACGCTCCGTCGGAGAAACATGCATTATTAAACAGCATTCGCAATGACAATTTTTCCCTCTCCAAAAAAGCAAAATATCCCGCATCAAGGTCTCTATCCAAACCAAGTGTAAAATCTCTTTCTATTCCACTTTCGACGAAAACCAATGAACTTTACAGTATTACATCTATATGCTGTATTCCATTGCGTCTCAAATGGTACGTAAAAACTAAAACTAACTTACTGGCTTTTAAGAAACCCGGAGGTTCATTGCCGCCCTCACATAAGCCCGCCATTGGTCCCTATCCTGAGCAAGATTAATCCATTCTCTATCATCATATCCCACCTCCCTCAAATCCATTTTAATATTATCCTCCCATCTACGTCTTGGTCTCCCCAAAGGTCTTTTTCCCTCCGGCCTCCCAACTAACACTCTATATGCATTTCTGGATTCGCCCATACGTGCTACATGCCCTGCCCATCTCAACCGTCTGTATTTAATGCTCCTAATTATGTCAGGTGAAGAATACAATGCGTGCAGTTCTGTGTTTTGTAACTTTCTCCATTCTCCTGTAACTACATCCCTCTTAGCCCCAAATATTTTCCTAAGCACCTTATTCTCAAACACCCTTAACCTATGTTCCTCTCTCGAAGTGAGAGTCCAAGTTTCACAACCATAAAGAACAACCGGTAATATACATGTTTTATAAAATCTAACTTTCAGATTTTTTGACAGCAGACTGGATGATAAAAGCTTCTCAACCGAATAACAGGCATTTTCCATATTTATTCTGTGTTTAATTTCCTCCCGAGTATCATTTATATTTGTTACTGTTGCTCCAAAATATTTGAACTTCTCCACCTCTTCAAAAGATAAATTTCCAATTTTTATATTTCCATTTCGTACAATAATCATATATTTTATCTTTTCGGGATTTACTTCCAAACCTATCTCTTTACTTGCATCCAGTAAAATTCTCGTGTTTTCCTAATCGTTTGTGGATTTTCTCCTAACATATTCACGTCATCCGCATAGACAAGCAGCTGATGTAACCCGTTCAATTCCAAACCCTCTCTGTTATCCTGGACTTTCCTAATGGCATACTCTAGAGCAAAGTTAAAAAGTAAAGGTGATAGTGCATCTCCCTGCTTTAGCCCACAGTGAATTGGAAACGCATGTGGCAGAAACTGACCTATAAGAACTCTGCTGTACGTTTCACTGAGACACATTTTAATTAATCTAACTAGTTTCTTGGGAATACGAAATTCAATAAGAATATCATATAAAACTTCTCTCTTAACCGACTCATATGCCTTTTTGAAATCTATGAATAACTGATGCACTGTACCCTTATACTCCCATTTTTTCTCCATTATCTATTGAATACAAAATATCTGGTCAATAGCTGATCTATTTCTCCTAAAACCATACTGATGATCCCCAATAATTTCATCTACATTATGGAGTTAATCTTCTCAAAAGAATAATGGACAAAATTTTGTACGACGTCAACAAAAGTGATATTTCTCGAAAGTTACTAGAGCCAGTCTTGTCCCCCTTCTTAAAGATAGGTACGATTATGGACTCCTTCCATTGTTCTGGTACAATATGCTTTTCCCAAATAGCAAGTACCAGCTTATAAATTCAAATGGTACGTATTCCGATATAAACCAAATAGTTCGTCCGGGTTCGATTCTCGGTAAGGAGAATCAGATTTATATTCTTACCACTGAAATAGAGTAGGCCTACCTGTTCCATAAGTGTCTGTTCCGTCGCCTTAAACGATAGGCCATGTGCTACACAGATAATTAAACATTTTCAGCAACTCCTAATCCAAAACCAGATGGCGTCGGTGCTACTCGTGATAGGTGATAGCGAAATGACATTTTGGCAGGCTGAAATGGAGGATAGCCATGGAATTAACTGCCATTCGCCTTACAGTTACGAAATTCTGCTGAAAAACTCAACAAGGCAATCAGCACAAGAGGGACTGAAACCCACGCCACTCGCCACCATTAAGCTACGCTATTGGCTAACTCGAGATGTCTATTTTACAAAAGTCTGGCCTAATACTTCAGAAGTTGAAATCTGAGATCTTTTAAAACACAGTCATATCTTCACACGAAAGTGATTATTAGTGCTAGGATTTTGATGACCTATAAATCATGAAAAAATGTCCTAAAACCAATACATTTATGACCTAAAAATCTTTGAAAAGTGCCTTTAAAAATGCCCTAAAACTTGATGTTACATAATTGGCCTAATAAACCGTGTATAGTTTTTATACGAGACTTATGCAGAGTTGAGACAGAAAACGTTACTAATAAACCGTGAATAAGCTATGGACGTATAAACAGTCTGTAACTAGACACTGGGAATTGCTTTGCAGTAGTTTTATATATACGAAACCCTTGTTTAAGCGTTGTATATAGAGAAAAAAATGGCCGCCCCTCTAACAGCTGTTCGTATCGACTGTCATTTTATGATGATGGATGCTTTGTAACCACAGAAGAACACACCAAAGAGCACAGAATAAGTAGAATATTATTGCTGTAGCTTGTACTCTTTGACCAAAATATGGTGTGGTAATCGATCACAGCCAGTTGTATTATCGATACTTAACACGGCACACTAGAGCGCTCTACCGGATGCAATAGAGAACCTCAGATATTCTATTATCTTTCGTAATGAAGTAATGACGAAACTATGACGTAGCTGTGTAATAGTTATACACGACGTGTGTAGTGATTATTAGTAAGGAATTTACACACGATTTATAAACGAGGTACTCATTGCATAAGTATAAGACAGTTAAACGTCTGTATATAGAGTTTTTATTAGTAAGACCGTTAGTAGGGAAAGAGGTTTTCTACTACTTAATATTTAGACTAGTAATTAAATTAATTTTTACATCATTTTTTCAAAGTAGTAGGCCTACACTTTAATTATTTTACCTGATGTAGTTTCCATGTATGATCGTTCACCTCTGCTTTGGCATGTAGACGTGAGATCAACAGTCAGCTGGTCGGTCTTGGCCCTTCATGGGCTGTAGCGCCATGGATTTACTTTACTTTTAGTTTTCATGCAGTCTACCACAAGGCCACTCTTATCCGGAATTAGCAGGTATAGAGGAGTTTATATTGAAGGGACTGATACATTACATGGGGTGTACTACGTTAAAATGACAATATTTATGTAGAACAACGATTAAAATATCATACAAAATAATGGGTATTAATGGACAAAATATGTAAAGAAAATATCAAAGAAAATAAACATTATTTTACATTAATAATGGGGATTTATGGCCAAAATTAAATGAAAATGCCTAAAAATGATCGACTAAAACAAAAGATGCTCTTATGAGTTGAAACAGGCAAAAAAATGCAAAAAATGTCCTAGCAAATATGTCTTAAAACACTCAGTTTATCACATAACATATAAATACTAAAGCAGCTATGTTTCTGGCTTACTAGAAAAAAGATACAATTTCATCAAAATCCTAGCTCTAATGATTATAAATATTGAATTACAAACGTCGCCATAGGAATTAGAATTGACGTCATTAAAAAATCAGAGATGCCTGTAAAATAAAGGAAGATATATACAGAAGAATTTTGGATATTAAATTCCGAGTTTACGCTTATCACGTCCAAGGACTGCATTGTGCAAGTTTCATTATAAGGACATCTTAAAGCTTAAATTCAGATGTAAGGTTTATGGAACACAATAAATGAAAATGAAATATGCAAAATGATGCCGTTATATCTGACCAACACATACATGGGGATGTTGGGAAGAAGAAGTAGCTTCAAAAGATAAAACAGAAAAGAAAAAATGCAGATCTGAACTTAGGAAAAAGAAAATAAAATGCAGATACAAGTTCTAAAAAGACGAGCAAGTTTAAAAAAAGAAGAGAAAGATGAAGGAAATGTAGAGTCATGCAGATTCAAGTTTTGAAATCCAGTACATATGGAAAGTTTAAGAAAAAAATGCACATCCAACTTTTAGAACGAGGTACAGAAAAATAATAAAGAAAATGCAGGTAAAAGTTTTGGAACAATGTACAGAAAATGAAAGAAGGAAATACAGGTTGAAGATCTGAAACGAAGTAAGATATACAAAACTAAAAAGAAAATGCAGATCGAAATTTTGCAACAAAATATAGAAAACTAAAGAAGGAAATGCAGATCCAAGTTTTGAATCGAAGTTAGGCTTCATCTTGGGCGCTAAACTTCGGACACACGGATAATATCTAATTTTACACTCTCTTATACTGCTAATGACTATTTTTTAAATAAAGAAAACGATGAAATAATATAGCATTTTAGATATGAAAGAAGGCTGCGAATTTTTACTTTGAAGTCACAAAAGCCAATAAAATAAAGATCCAATTTCAGAAACAAAGAAACATTAAAATGCTGTCTTCAAAATGACGAAAACAAATAAACCAAATAACAAATTTCAGAAATTAAGAAAAATACAGACGTAGGTTAACCCTTCGATTTAATTTTAATTTTATTGGGTTATTTTACGACGCTGTATCAACATCTAGGTTATTTAGCGTCTGAATGAAATGAAGGTGACAATGCCGGTGAAATGAGTCCGGGGTCCAGCACCGAAAGTTACCCAGCATTTGCTCGTAGTGTGTTGAGGGAAAACCCCAGAAAAAACCTCAACCAGGTAACTTGCCCCGACCGGGATTCGAACCGGGGCCACCTGGTTTCGCGGCCAGACGCGCTGATCGTTACTCCAAAGGTGTGGACTAACCCTTCGAAGTGAATATTATGAAGAAAGTATAAACAAACTTTCTCTTCGAAGTGACAAAAGTAGGCCTAAATAATATAAAGGTTTAATTTCATAAGAGAAAAAATTGAAGAGACAATCTTCGAAGTGAAGAAGAAAAATTACAGACCTGTACTTGAAAACTAACAAAAGAAAAAAATGTATTCAGATCTCTTTCCTCTAACGTCGTCTTTTTTTTTTTCAAAGTCACCTACAAGATAGTACAAAGAAAAATTGTATATAATAACGCGTTACTGTTGCTTAGCAACCTATACCAACTAAATAACGAATTATACACAATTCTTGTAAGGATGTATTACAGAAATCGGGACTGTCACGGGACGGCTACATACTTACGATTGATTTCCATGTCTACATTCACTAATGTGCAGCACACCAGCGCCGTTTGTGGGAATATATTAAAGTAAATGCGAGTCTGCCTGTATTCACAATGGAAACCAGTGGGCTCTGCAGATGCTCTGTTAAATATTAATTCGCAGAGAAGGTTTTACTTAACATCCGCCAAGAGTATAGATTAGGGCGCGGACCGCAACCCGCGTAACATCAGCCTCTGCTTCCGAATACACGTGACCTGATTAATTCTTTGTTGTTATTCTTTTGTTTCTGAGCTGTAACCGGCTCAAAGGGAGACAAGCACACCTCAGTGTGTTGAAATTCGTCCTGACTTTATTAAATTTCTTGACGCTACCACGTTCGTAAACTTTTAGATGAATCTACTTATTTTTATTCCTTCTTGTACAACAACAACAACAACAACAACAACAACAACAATAATAATAATAACAATAATAATAATAATAATAATAATAATAATGTTAGGAATAATTCGGTCAATTACTTATTCTTTTTCAACACATGACTCTCTTTTAATACTATGCTATACATTAGTGATATCGAAACTCGAATATGCATCTGTAGTTTGGAACTCTATTACTAGTTCTGATTCGGCAAAACTGGAAAATATTCAAAGGAAATTTATTTAATTATTATTCTAATGTACCGAAATACATATGATATTTCCATGCAGATATTCTGCGTCATCATACGATGAAAGAGTAATGGAACGGAGAAAAATTCTCTCCGGCGCCGGGATTTGAACCCGGGTTTTCAGCTCTACGTGCTGACGCTTTATCCACTAAGCCACACCGGATTCCACCCCGGCGTCGGAAGAATCGTCTCAGTTTTAAGTTCCAACTCTTGGGTTCCCTCTAGTGGCCGCCCTCTGCACTACGTCATAGATATCTATGAACCTAGGACAGAAGTCCACACATGTGTTGAGGTGCACTCGTAATAAGTGACTAGTTGGCCGGGATCCGACGGAATAAGCGCCGTCTTAAATCACGAAGTGATTTACGCATATCATATATTATTTCAATGTACCGAAGTACATATGATATTTCCATGCAGATATTCTGCGTCATCATACGATCATCGTTATTTCATTATGTTCGCACAGATTTCTGCCTAATAACTCTGGATAAAACTACGATAAAAAATGCGAGCACTTTAAATGTCGAAGCCTGTATGCCAGACGTCATGATCTCGATTACTTATTCTTATGTAAGGTCCTTAAAGGTGACATTAATTGTCAATCTTTCTTAAAGTGTCAGCCTTCTTATTCCTATGAAGGACATGAGACGTCACAAACTCTTCTATATTAGAAATTCTAAATCCTCCTCGCCGGTCTCCAGATGTATTAAACATGCTAACTTACATGTAGGCGATTTCGATCCATTCAATGTATAGAAGTATTAGAATATGACAATGTCTTTGCTAATATTATTTGCATAATCCTTATACACAAATTGGTAATACTTTTGTAATAATCAACTCCTTTCCCTAAAATTTTATAGTATTAATTCTTGGAAATTAATCATTGTAATCCTCTGTTCTTCATTTTGTTGCTAACTCAGTTATTTAATGTGTACGATAGTTATTCATTTTAATGTATTAATTGTATCACTGTGCTGAACTTTTATTAGCCAATGGCTGGTGTCCAGCACATAAATATCAATAAATAAATTGTAGTAGTAGTAGTAGTAGTAGTAGTAGTAGTGATGATATTAGTAGTTACAATAGTAGTAGTAGTAGTAGTAGTAGTAGTAGTAGTAGTAGTAGTAGTAATAATAATAATAATAATAATAATAATAATAATAATAACAAATAAAACATTAACTAATTAATTCATTCATTTAAAGTTTTCTGACCAAGGGCAGGTCTTTCACTGCAAACCCAGAATTCTTCAATCTTTCCTATTATCTGCCTTCCTCCTAGCCTCCTAGTCTCCGCATATGATCCATATATCTTAATGTCGTCTGTCATCAGATATCTTTTCCAGCAACGAACTTTTCTTCGGTTCGTCATACCTTCAATAGACAGTTTCTTCTCAACCAGTGACCCAACCAATTTCTTTTTCTCTTCTAGATCAGATTCAGAATTATCCTTTCTTCACCCACGCTTTCCAACACAGCTTCATTTGTTATTCTGTCTGTTCATTTCACACGCTCCATTCTTCTCCATATCCATATTTCAAATGCTTTTAGTCGTTTCTCTTCACTTACTCGTAATGCCCATGTTTCTTCCCCATACAATGCCACACCCCACACAAAGCACTTCACTAGTCTCTTCATTAGTTATGAATCATTTATTGTTGTAACCTACATTTTTTGCCATTACCTTCGTTAATTAGTAATACAACATTAAAAATATTTCGCCAAAAATGCCCCACTTTGTAAATAGTTTTGCAATGAATCAGTCTATATCCATCCACATATCTCAATTGTGAAAAGTTAAGAGTATAACAATAAAATATAACATTTCTTATACTCTTAGGGTGCTATTCATATTTATTTCGCAGCACGCGCTACGAGCGTACTAAGCTAGCCCCGGCTACCCACTGGTTACTTGTACAGAATTCAAATCATATCCTATCGCTAACACTGGTTTATGAATACGAAAAACGCTGATCATCCACCGGAAGCCCGCGCTAAAAATGTCTATGAATATGGCCCTAAGTCTCCCTTACTGACTTATGGTTGGTCTTTCCGATACTGAATACTTAGACAATAAATTGTATATTCTACAAGTTATTCTTTGTCATTGAATGATCAATTCCGTAACATGTTCGTAACACAATTTCGTCACTTACTTTTTATAGAAAGTAACTTACTTACTTACAAATTGCTTTTAAGGAACCCGGAGGTTCATTGCCGCCCTCACATAAGCCCGCCATCGGTCCCTATCCTTAGCAAGATCAATCCAATCTCTACCATCATAACCCACCTCCCTGAAATCCATTTTATATTTTATATCCCATCTACGTCTCGGCCTCCCCAAAAGTCATTTTTCCTCTGGCCTTACAAGTAACATTCATTATTAATGCTTCCTCTTCAAGAGATTTTTAAAATTAATATTGTTGCCACCACTGATTTAACTCGAAACCACAGTCTAGTATATACGTACAGTCACGAAGCTTGAGTTGTGAGGGTGCTAGGAACAATAGACTGTGCCGGTACTATTTCGCATTGTCTGTAATGAGGCGATAGTAGCGATCCTAGTGGTTAGCAACTATCTGTGGATGCATATTTACTACGTACTGAGCTTCGTGACTGTATATACTAGACTGTGTCGAAACGTTGAGACATTTCCTTTCAAACTCCTCCGTGAGAGGACGTCGGTAGTATTAGAAAACACACTGTATAAAACCAGTATTTTAATCCACATAACGACTTTGAACACGTTGCGACATACTTTGAGAAAAAGTGAATCTATGTTGCAGTTTTACTTTAAATGGATACCTGATCAATTACTACTCTATTCAATAGATCTACTAACAGAATCTAAAGCCAAATGGATGGAATTTTATTATACAAAACATTACAGAACGAACGTTGAAAGAACGAAGGTAGAGAAGAAAAGTGTAATAACTGAAGTAATTTTAACTTAAAGTAACTTATGTTTTTAGATATATAAATGTGACGTACGCTACTGCACTTGACTCGCTTCTGCGCTGAGTTCTGGCCCCTCTGTTGAATTATGCTGACCTGTACTTACCTGGAAAGGAAAAGAAAACACACGTCAGAAAAAAAAAAGAGTTGTGGCTTCTAGATGCCAGCATTGTTCTGTTCTGGCTGACCACATTTCAAGCTAAATACGTGCAACTGCGAACAGATAAGCTCAGTTCACACCGTTACTATCCTGTTATCTATTATTTATTCACCAAATTCTGCTTTGGTGGAAGAGTAACAAGACCATATATTCTGCACTGGGATGTTGGAATGAATCTCAGTGTGAAATTATTTTATTTGACGCCTCTTTCAAAAACTACCACTACCGTCACCATTACAGAAGAATAGCCTAATATGGGGTACCTTTCCTGTTTGTTTAATACCGTTTTTGTTAACATTTTAAAAAGAAGTAGACAAAGATTATTATTGTCGCATGTTTGATTTTATTAAGATCATGAATTTGTGCTTATTAACAAAAAAAATATCGAAAAATCGAAGGAGAATTGGGAGGAAAATTTAAAAGGTACGCAAAACGCGTCCTTGCAAGGGGTTGGGGGCTGTACAAAACTAAATATGTGAGCTCCAAGCCTGTTGGCCACTAGTCTCACTCCGGGTTACGCTGCTCCCCTGAAGGAGCTCTAGAAAATTTTGAAGGGGAAGCCGAAATTGGACGTAACCTCTTAGGTACCACATACGCGAGGGGGACGGAGATTTGATCAAGTGATCACGGGACGGGGCGAGGAGGAGATGGCTGGTGTTTACCGTAATAATTTTTCAAGCCTGTTTATATGAGTAGTTGCTTGTAAATCCATTTTATGATATACAAGAGTACCTGAATTCGAATATCAGTATACCACTCTATAGGGTGCGTCAGAAAGAACGGATGAATTTCACAGGGCAAGAAAATTGTAAGGATTTATCAACAGTAATCTCACTAGAGGTTTTGATTTATCTAGAGAAAATCAAAACTCGAGTGGGATTTAATTGACTATTACACGATTAGAAGAAAGTATATAAAGATTATAAGTAACAAAGTACTCCAATACAATAAAATATTAATTGACTTACGAAAATAAACCTGTCTTCAAATGTATTATTGCACCATTACGCTAGATGGCAGTTGTGCCAACTATGGAATCTTCATTGAACTCTGTAGACGGTTACTAGTCAAGAAGGCTTTGTTGATTCAGTTTCATTTCTATTAAGACAGTTGCATTCCACTTCAATTATCCGAATCCCAGTAATCAAAGTCACTTGACAGATGATTTTCAATAAATCTTAATATTAAACAATCTCTGATACGTGACTATCCATAATATCATATAGCAGAAGCTATAACATAACCTAACTAATATACACAAGTGTTAGAAAAGTTTTAATTAACGACGACGACGACATAAAAAATAAACATGAATAATTTTAAAAGGAATAATTATTGAATGCACAATTTTCAAATTTGAATGTGGTTGGTGGTTCAATTGATATTATATTGGACGTGTGCGTAATAGAAGTGGAACTCGTTGATTTAGGCCTACATGGTGTATTCAACTTATTCAGGATTTCAGAATGAATAATTTTAAAAGGAATAATTATTAAATGTACAATTTTCAAATTTGAATGTGGTTGGTGGTTCAATTGATGTTATATTGGACGTGTGTGTAATAGAAGTGGAACTCGTTGATTTAGGCCTACATGGTGTATTCAACCTATTCAGGATTTCCGAATGGTGCTCTTCATTTATTTGTAAATCGGATTTCAGAAGATGCATAGGTATGATCAGTGATTTTTATTAATTCTTGTTCTTGAATGCCAATGCGAGTCATATTTGAAACTGCTGTGCATCGACTGGAGTGGTTTGTAATTTTATATATATATATATATATATATATATATATATATATATATATATATATATTTTGACGTCCAGACCAGCGCAGTTTCAAATGTTGGCAAACAAAGAAACAAATACCAGGGACGCGATAAAATTAAACAAATGCTAGGGACGCGATAAAATTGTGCGATAAGCAGCCATGATTGGTTGAAATACGTCCTTTCGTACCGTTTTATTGGTCAAAAGTAGTATGACGTAGTAAGAGTGTAATAGTCAAATCAAAAATTTATTGTTATCAACAGACTCACCAACAAATGCAGTTTATTTATGGTATACAACATCATCCATATGATATCCTTGGCTTTCGATACAGACATCGAGACGTTTTCTGAAGTTCGCCGTCACTTTCACAGTCATAGTTGGTGGGATTGCCGCGATTTCTTCACGAATCGCCGTCTTCAGTTCGTCCAGTGTATGTGGTTACTTGCGCCTTCAAATGGTCCCAAAGAAAGAACTCGCAGGGCGCGAGATCTTACCGTAACCTCGGACAATCTCAGTGCAATAGCATGTTTGCGGGCTGATCGTTGAGGTGGCCGGACAACCTACTGTCTGTCTCCACACGCGCTCTGTGTTCGTCCAGGTGATTTCTTCTTTAATGTTGAACATGTGGTACGAAATGAAGCCACCCACCGAAAAATTGTATTCCGAGTTGGAATCCTAGCGTGACGTCCGATGTCGAAATGAGTCCTGAGTGGCGATCACAGACTCTTCATTTTTCAAACATGTCTCTGCGATGAAAGCACGTTGTACACCAGACCAACACCATGTTCTCAACTGAAACTGCATTCTCTCGCTGACCCAACAGTCGTGGTCCCCCTCACTCTATCCCTCCCCTCGCTGTGTATCGATAGTTTGAAATCGATCCGTTCTTTCTTACGCACCCTGTAGATCGATTGTTCATTGCTATTCACTTATTGAAAATATAGGATATAAAATTTTTACCAGCATAATCAATAACAATGAGAGAATGCTATTTTCAATGATAGACTACTCAAAAATTATTAAGGTACTTGATCAAGGTTTTAAGTGTGTTGGTATATTTTTGGATATAAGAAAAGCTTTTGATACTGCAAGTCATCATTTGTTATTAGAGAAATTAAACTGTGTTGGAATAAAAAATAATGCTTTTAATTTATTAAAATCTTATTTAAATGATAGAGTTCAAGCTACTAAAATTCATAATGTATTAAGTGAATTTATTAAAATTAAAATAGGTGTTCCGCAAGGAACAGTCCTTGGACCGATTTTATTTTTAATATATATTAATGACCTTTTAATGATAGACCTTAAAGAATGTGAAGGTGATTTATATTCGTATGCTGATGATACTGTTTTACTTTTTAGTGGAAAAACTTGGACTGATGCTTATTATAATGCAAGTTGCGGCTTAAAATTAATACAAAAAATGGTTCGATTTAAATTCACTTGTAATTAATAAAGATAAAACAATAGCCATCCCATTTTTAAATAATAAAGGTAATAAACCAATTTCATCTATATTACAAATTAAAATGCATAATTCTTATTGTTCCGATATAAATTGCAATTTTTCAGTTATTAATGAAGTTAATGAGGTTAAATACTTAGGTATAATTATTGATAATCATTTAAAATGGAATAATCATATTCATTATATTTGTAATAAATTACGTAAAACATTATGTTACTTTGATATTCTAAGAAATATTTTGTCAATTAACTGTTTACGTGTAATTTATTTAGCATTATTTCAATCTATATTTATGTATGGTATTATAGGTTGGGGTGGAACTTATAAATCTAACCTTTATCCGTTAATTTTACTACAGAAAAAAGTATTAAAAATTTCAAATCTCACATATAAGGTCAATTAAACAGTGTTCATGGGTTAGATGAGAAACATACAATATATATAACACAGTTGTATGAACACTTTTTAAAAATAAAATGAATTATTAAAATTGATAAAATTCAGACATGGTAGAGTCACTGAAGATGAAGAGGCAATCTTCGAAACATGTCTGAATTTTATCAATTTTAATAATTCATTTTATTTTTAAAAAGTGTTCATACAACTGTGTTATATATATTGTATGTTTCTCATATTAAAAATTTGTTTAAAAAAGCAGAAAGATTACGCAACTGAATTGTTGTTTAAATATTTCAAAATTTTCAACATTAAAAAAATGTATTATTTTATTTTATTAAAATATTTTCATATAAATTTTAATAACTTTGAAAGGTACATACATATATATAGAAATAAAGATATGAATTCTCTGTGTTTATCTGAACCAAAATGTAAAACCAATGCAGCCTTTTATCATAGCATGAGTCAAGGCCCCAGATTATTAAACAAATTTTATTCCAATAATATTTCAACCACGAATCCTTTCCAAATTAATAAAAAAAATTAAAAAAAATTGTATTGGATTTATAGTTTGGGTTTAAACATATTAAACACTATTTAATCTGTATTCACTTTCAATCTTAATTTTATTTTTGTCTGTATTGGAATCCCCTCCTGAGCACGAGTCTTACTCATTCAGGAGTGGGCTAGTTTATCTTTCATTGTATTTGTTAATTTGTATTCGTTTCAAACTTACTAGCAATAAAAAAATAAAAAAATAAAATAAAATAAATTGTATAAACATTATGAAACACTTTTCGGAGAAGAACAAAATGGTTTCCGGAAGGGAAGATCATGTTCCGATGGATATCTTACATTAAAATTATTGACGGAAAAACACAGAGAATTCAACGTAGAAACACATATTGCTTTCATTGATTTGGAAAAAACATTCGATAGGGTGAACAGAAATAAATTATTAAATGTTTTAGCCACAGACCATGTTCCACAACTTATAGCAAACATATAATATAATATCTATAAAACAAATCTAATTGCAGTAAGGTGTGACAATAAATTATCGCAATAGACAGAAATTCATATAGGAGTAAGACAAGGTTGCGGCCTTTCACCGTTGCTGTTTATTATTATAATAATCAAATAATTAGAGAAAGGAAACGATTACCTCATGGATATACAGTATACAACTCAATAGACATTTACAACTAGATTCATTACTTTTTGCAGACGATTTAGCTCTGGTGGCATCCTCAGAAGATGAATTACAACGTTCAATTTTTAATTTTAACAAAATTGGAAATAAATATGATATGAAAATCAATAAAGAAAAAAACTAAAATTATGGCCTTCTGCGGAAAATACCGTGTGCCTAGCAAAATATGTTTAGATTAAAAAATATTAGAAAGAGTAAATTATTTTCATATCTCGGATACACATTATCTTTTTACGATGAAGTAGACATTTCACAGAAAATTTCTAAATACACCAAAACAATGGGAATAATTAACAACATTATGAAACCTTCCCTAGTACAAAGGCATACTAGAATTCGCCTATACAAGACCTTAGCGAGACCTGTACTTTGTTACGGCAGTGAGGCATGGACATTGAGGAAGAAAGACGAAAGCAGAATAGCGGCTAATGTAATGAAATTTATGAGATATATATACGAAATGGGATCACAAACGCAATGAAGATGTAATGGAAGAATTACAACTAGAGCTTGTAATTAATCACGTAAAACATTATCGGAACAACTGGATAAATCATCTGCATCGCATGCAGATCCCAAAAGTCATGCTCCACTATCGTCCAAACGGGAAGAGATCTCTCGGTCAACCAAAGAAGCGCTGGATTGAAAATTCAACTGTGAGATCGCAACAGGCCATTTGGCCTAATACTTGAAGGGAAGAAGAAGAAGAAATTACAAAACAATACGATACATTACAATACAATTTAAAAAAACCAAAGACATATTCAGATTTAAATCCACCAATATTAAATTTATGCGAAGAACAGCAGTATACAATATGTCAGACTTCAAACTAAATGACGAAATTTTGCAAGAATTTAAAGTACGAATTACATCAATTTTGGAAAATAGCAATATATAATACACGATAGTATTTGCCGAAATGAGGCCGAGAATTCGCCATGGATTACCTGACATTTGTCTTACAGTCGGGGAAAACCACGTATCAGCCCAAGCGGGATTCGAACTCGTGCCCGACAGCAACTCCAGTTCGGCAGGCAAGCACCTTAGCCGACTGAGCTATGGTGGCTATGATGATGATGATGATGATTATGACGATGAGTCCACACCTGTGGAGTAACGGTCAGCGCGTATGGCCGCGAAACCAGGTGGCCCGGGTTCGAATCCCGCTCGGGGCAAGTTACCTGGTTGAGGTTTCTCCGGGGTTTTCCCTCAAAACAATAGGAGCAAATGCTGGGTAACTTTCGGTGCTGGACCCCGGACTCATTTCACCGGCATTATCACCTTCATTTCATTCAGACGCTAAATAACATAGATGTTGATAAAGCGTCGTAAAATAACCCAATAAAATAAAATAAAAATTATGACGATGATATCATTATTATTATTATTATTATTATTATTATTATTATTATTATTACCGATGGCGGGCTTATGTGAGGGCGGCAATGAACCTTCGGGTTCCTTAAAAGCCATTTGTAAGTAAGTAAGTATTATTATAAGTTATTTGTAGTATTATTAATTTATAAAACAGTTATATTACCGGTTGTTCTGTATGGTTGTGAAACTTGGACTCTCACTTTGAGAGAGGAACATAGGTTAAGGGTGTTTGAGAATAAGGTGCTAGGAAAATATTTGGGGCTAAGAGGGATTAAGTTACAGGAGAATGGAGAAAGTTACACAACATAGAACTGCACGCATTGTATTCTTCACCTGACGTAATTAGGAACATTAAATCCAGACGTTTGAGATGGGCAGGGCATGTAGCACGTATGGGCGAATACAGAAATGCATATAGAGTGTTAGTTGGGAGACCGGAGGGAAAAAGACCTTTAGGGAGGCCGAGACGTAGGTGGGAAGATAATATTAAAATGGATTTGAGGGAGGTGGGATATGATGATAGAGAATGGATTAATCTTGCTCAGGATAGGGACCAATGGCGGGCTTATGTGAGGGCGGCAATGAACCTCCGGGTTCCTCAAAAGCCAGTAAGTAAGTAACTAAGTAAGTAAGTAAGTTATATGTAGTGGTAAACTGAAGGTAGTGACAATACGATAGTACTTGAATTATACATTTGAAAAGTACACGGAAAAAAAAGAGCGTGACAATGTTCTTAATGATGATGTCAGTACCTAATTCAAGAGATTGCTACAAACTTCAGTGTTGTTCTTAGCAAATCTGGTAAAAAATAGAATTATCACCATGAATATTCATTCTTTCCCTAATTTTTACATAAATTTTGCAGTAATATACTGAATCAGATCATTATATCACCCTTAATAGCAACGTGAGAATCATCCTTTTACCCATTTACTCTTCAATTGGCTTCTACAGGACACAAACAAGAGTCTCTTCCGTGAAAAACACTGGTTGCTTGGCTAAGGATGTCGCTATTGCTTTCACTCCCACATAGACTCATCGAATGACAAATGGGCAGAGAATACAATATCATAAACATTTCTGTGTCACAAAACATCTGCACGAAACAGAAATAGGACCAGCATAATGGCTTCTTACATAGAGCGATGCTAGCTTGTTTTATCGGAGTCGTCATGGCAACAGAATCGTGTATTCATCACTAGTGTTTTTATGTGAGCGGTAGCGGCCACCGGTTCTGCCTCATTATACATGTGCCAATCAAACACAAGAACTCGTTTCCATAGCGCACGTCAGCCCCAATTTCTGACCTCTGCACGCACAGGCAACGCAGCCATCATGTCGGCCGTGATTCTTTTATGACAACGTGTACTGCAGCTTCCGGAATACCGGGTGACCCGTAAGTAATTTCATTAATTTCAAGGCGGTTATTCTTTGAGATATTTCAAACAAAAAAGTTTAATATAAGTTTGCTCGTTTTTACTTTCTTTTCGAGAGAAAAAAATTATTTTATATGAAACATTTCATAGCGTCTTTTGGGAAGACTATTGAATTAAATCCCGATGCACTTAGCCAATTTAAGAGAGCAATGTATTAGGCTAATAAATTATTGAAATAATTTTAGTTTTGTACTTTAAATATGCAGAAATGTAAGATTTAGTTCTGCAAAGGGATTTTAAAACCTGATGCACTCTGACAACTCTGTATACGTTATACAAAAATAAAGAAGAAAAGACAGAAATACACACTTTCGAGAAAAAAGGAAATAAATAGACACTTCAGAAAGGAGGAAAGAATTAATGCATACTATAGAAAGAAAAAAAAGTAAGAAAGAAATGCACACTATAGAAAGAAAATGTAAGTACGGAAGAAATGAACACTATAGAAAGAAAAATGTGAGTACGGAAGAAATGCACACAATAGAAAGAAAAAAGTAAGTAAGAAAGAAATGCATACTATAGAAAGAAAAAATAAGTAAGAAAGAAATGCACACTATAGAAAGAAAAAGTAAGAAAGAAATGCTTACTATAGAAAGAAAAAAATTAGTAAGAAAGAAATGCACACTATAGAAAGAAAAAGCTAAGTAAGAAAGAAATGCTTACTATAGAAAGAAAAAAATAACAAATAAATGCACACTATAGCAAGAAAAATGTGAGTACGAAAGAAATGCACACAACAGAAAGAAAAAAGTAAGTAAGAAAGAAATGCATACTATAGAAAGAAAAAATAAGTAAGAAAGAAATGCACACTATAGAAAGAAAAAATAAGAAAGAAATGCTTACTATAGAAAGAAAAAATTAGTAAGAAAGAAATGCATACTATAGAAAGAAAAAACTAAGTAAGAAAGAAATGCTTACTATAGAAAGAAAAAAATAACAAATAAATGCACACTATAGCAAGAAAAATGTGAGTACGAAAGAAATGCACACAATAGAAAGAAAAAAGTAAGCAAGAAAGGAATGCACACTATAGAAAGAAAAAAAGAAAGTAAGAAAGAAATGAATATTATAGAAAGAAAAATGTGAGTACGGAAGAAATGCACACAACAGAAAGTAAAAAGTAAGGAAGAAAGGAATGTACACTATAGAAAGAAAAAAGTAAGAAATGCATACTATAGAATGAAAAAAATAAGTAAGAAAGAAATGCACACTATACAAAGGAAATTATAAGTACGGAAGAAATGCACACTATAGAAATAAAAAAGTAAGTAAGAAAGAAATGCACACTATAGAAATAAAAAAGCAAGTAAGAAAGAAATGCACATTATAGAAAAAAGTAAGAAAGAAAGAAATGTATACTATAGAAAGAAAGAATAAGAAAGAAATGCACATTATAGAAAGAAATAAGTAAGTAAGAAAGAAATGCACACTATAGAAAAAAGTAAGAAAGAAAGAAATGCATACTATAGAAAGAAAGACTAAGTAAGAAAGACATGCACATTATAGAAAGAAATAAGTAAGAAAGAAAGAAATGCACACTATAGAAAAAAGTAAGAAAGAAAAAAATGCATATTATAGAAAGAAAAAATAAGCAACAAAGAAATGCACAATATAGAAAGAAATGAGTAAGAAAGAAATGCACACTATAGAAAGAAGAAATCAAGTAAGAAAGAAATGTATACTATAGAAAGAAAGAAGTAAGTAAGAAAGAAAATAGGAAGTAAGAAAGAAATGCACATTACAGAAATAAAAAAGTAAGAAAGAAAGAAATGCATACTATAGAAAAAAAATAAGTAAGAAAGAAATGCGCACTATAGAAAGAAAGAAGTAAGAAAGAAACGCATGCTATAGAAAGAAAAAAGGAAGTAAGAAAGAAATGCACATTACAGAAATAAAAAAGTAAGAAAGAAATGCATAATATAGAAAGAAAAAAGTGAGACGGAAACACAACTATAGAAATAAAGAATTGAGCACTTTAGAAAGAGGAAAGAAATACACATCTTCACATCTTAGTAACAAAGAAGGAAAGAAAGAAAAATATGCAAATTTTAGAGAGAAGGAAAGAAATACACAATTGAAAAAGAAAGTTCTTTAACGTGTAACAAATATAATGGCTGTAAGGTGAAGCTGGTTAACATAACATTACACCATAAATTCCTTTCTGTAATTGCTTTTCCGTATAATGTAGCCTTTACGTCACTCAAAAGCAAGATCATTGTTACAATATAGTTCGTTGCGAAATCCCAAGCCCCGTACTTAACCTAGTATATTTTAAGGACAAATATTCCTAAGAATTAAGGTTTTGGTAACATCCGTCGGAATGAACTACAATTCCTCGAAGCATAACACTTGTGGGACACCCGGTATAGCGCGGCTCTCCCCCCCCCCCCACCCTCTGTGCTATCGGCCGGAACGATGCAGCCAACTCTGTGTGATTGTATCGAAAAACTCGCAAACAATTTCGAGTTGTGTTGTTGGGCAAACTTTCGAGCCATCTCTACGGATTTCGTTCCCTTGCGTCCCTGGACGCGACAGGGTCCAAAGATCGCCATGAAATGCTATTATCAGATTCTATTGAGACGAAACTTCCGTTACCTTGGGAGGGAGGAAAGTTTTCGTCTTAAGTCCTCGGAAGTACGTATAACTTAAAACTGCGTGTTTTCTTTTCCTGATGTGTGGGCGTTTTCCTTTTTCGTTATTAGTTATCGACAAAATCCAAAATGGCACAATATTGATTTGTTAATTCACCACCACCACCACCACCACCACCACCACCACCACCACCACCACCACCACCACTACCACCACCACCACCACCAATTTTGATGAAATGGAAATAATGGAGAAAGTTGTAAAAGTGAGCAATACTTTATTACCTGCAAAATCAAACATTTCATTACAGCATTTAACATCTCGAAATCAATGGCATTTAGAAATAAGAAATCTGTATCGAAATGATAACCTACGAGTCTATCGAAATGAATGTCGTTTCGATACAGATGACCATTGCATAATAACGTCATTTCAGTATGGTCGTAAAAGAATAATACATTATGCAACGAGCCTATAATGGTAGTAATGAAGACGCGAGTATGTTTATGAAACGAGCGCAAGCGAGTTTCATAATTTTCATACGAGCGTCTTAATTACTATTATAGTCAAGTTTCATACGACTTTCTATGCTCGACCATATTTCTAACTTGAAACTATTCATAAGTATTCATGTTATTCTTATATGACTGGGGAGTGGAACTGACCTTGTGCAATATCTCGTAAATTGTGAGATGTGCGCAGACGCGAAAGTATTGATTTTTTTTCCTAGAAACAAATGTCACTGACCTTGATATAATCTAGAGAGTAAAATTAACATTAATCTTGATATAACCTTGAAATTGATTTAGACATTGAAAAACGAGATGACAAATTGAATTTATTTGAATATTATTTACAATTAACGCTAATTATTATAGTAACAGAACATAACCTTCTGCGACAGTATTGGATTTCTAGCCTCCGTGACGTTTCGCTAGTTGTCTTTCGATTGCATATCCGAGAATAATCGATACTTGCGCTTTCATATTGCTACAATGGTGTTTTCTGATTGGTGGAACACTTGAAATTTAATGAAGAGGTGTACTTTAATGAGATCCATTAAAGGGCTGCTACCAGGTGTATAATTACTACATTTCGGCATGGTCGAGCATAAAGTATATTACGAAACAAGACTTTCGCTATTTTAACTAACGCAATAACCGTATAGGTCTAACATTGTAAACGTGTTTCATACGTTATTATTGTACGACAGCATTAATAAAGAAATAACATCTGATTTGTAGTGATGGATAGCTTGTTATCGTTATCAGGGTCTATGAAGAAAGAGGTTGCTATGGCAACAATGATGTATTGAATATTATAGTATGGCAAATCGTTTCATAATGTTAACTTTGACGTTTTAGTTGACACGGTAATATTTTACAGCTCTGATACAATAATGTGGCAAAATATGCACGATTTTCACTAACGACAAAGACTATTTATAATGCATCAGTATTATAAAGAGCATAATGTTATCGCATATCGCATCAGGTAAAAAAAATATCGCATAACTCGATAATTTATCGCATGGTTGGCACCGTAGAATCTAGCTCTCCACTTCTTTCTTGATACTGATCTACGGCTAACAAGCAAAGATTCTGATGGGGGCAGAAAAAAATGGTTATTTTTTTTCTCTCACCATGTTAATAACGTCAAAAGAAGTGCTTATGCAAATTTTGGCCAATCGACAGCAATTACGAGGGCCGTAAAAAAATAAGTTCGGCAGGGGCCGTTAACAGGAAGAAAACACAATTTCATTGGACAAAAATTTATTGCAACAGACACAACAATTGTTGACCTCTTTTTCAACATATTTCCCATGGAACTGAGATATTTGTCATAATATCATGGGATCGACAGAGAGACTCGAGATGAAAGAACTGCCGCTCTCGCTCGCTATGTTCGTTGCATTTGTCTTTCGAGTCTCGTCTCGTTATTCTCGTGCGATTCGAGTCTCGCTCGTCATTCTCGAAATAGCATTTGGTCGGCTTAGAAAGATTTCGTAACTTTGAATAACATACATTATTGAAATAAATAACATTATAAATGTTTAAATGAGACAAAAAGACAAAACAGAACAGTATCTTAGTTGTCAAAATGCTGTGGTTCTATTATATGATATTACCTATGGTTATATAAATAGAAAAAGAAAACAATTCTCAAATAAATTTGCATTTCTAAGAAACATAAAACATAACGTTAATATCTTTTTACTTGAGATTGCACACTTGATCTCAAACATATGAAAAGAAAAATAAAGGCCTAGTAATTAAATAAAAGCTGGGGGACGGATTATTGTAAACTGAAAGGCAGAGATGATGTTTCAAATAGGCTACTTGATTGTTTGTACATACATAACAGTTGCCAAAGTAGATAAAAGCTCAGTCAGGTATAAACAACTGTAACGATTCAAGGCTGCTTGACGTTCGGGACTTCGGGAGTGATCAATCTCGACGTCTCGAAACACTCACAAGCAGTCTTTACGTCAACGACACGACTGTATAGAACATTGTCGTGCGGGTTTTCGGCTTTGTGGGCGCTGTTAGTCTTGCGTTCTCGATCGTTATTCATCTCTAGTGCAGACGGCTGTCAAAAGCTGGTTCCGATCCCAGGCGGCTGACTTCTAGACACAAGGATACAAAAATTGATCCCATGGTATGACAAATGTCTCAATTCCAGCGGAGGATATGCTGGCAAATAGCGTAAGAATTTCTGTACCTGTTTCAATAAATCTTTCCAAGCAATTGTGCTTTTTTCTATAAACGGCCCCAGGGAAAATCACTTTCTGGACGGCCTCGTAATTGCGGTCGATTGGCCAAAATCTGTACAAGCACTTGTTTTGACATTATTAACATGGTGGAAGAAAAAAAAAACTTTATCTGCCCCCATCAGAATGTTTGCTGAAAAAGATGACGGAAGAAGAGTCTCAAAGAGGCGGTTTTTCTCTGGCCTTCTGAGCCTGAAAATAAAACAACCCTGCTTTAGGTCGCTACAGTCCACGTTTGTCTTATTCAACAAGTATTCTAGCGGTCGCCTGTTTCTTTAGGGGTCATACTGCTTCATTCGCTTGATGCGATGTCGGACACATGATTACCGGTGAAAGGATGGGGCAACATTAATCACGCGTGGCCGGAAGAACCGTAATTTGAGAGGCAATATGTAGGATGGTGGGCTTGATAAGGTTGATTGAAAAGCATTCCAAGAGACGTGAAAACTATGAATGAACTCCAAGCGTGTCTGTGGTTGCCATGGTGAAAGTGAGTGCTTCATTTATCTTTAACAGACGGCGCATATTTTATAACTTTTTTTACCTTCTCATTAAGCCTATAATGTTGTGCTGTAAAAAAATATATTCAGATATTTTCGTGAAACACGCGCCGGAAATATTAATTCTCGAAGTGCCGTCTGTCTGACCAGGCACAGCAAATTTCTCCAAACTCTTGGACAGATTTTGTTGATGTTAAATAATCAATTTATACAGGATTTATTCACGAGGATTTACCGTCCTTTACGGAGCTTATTTATGAAGACATAGTTCCTACTCTCAATATTTTCAGAGTTAGACTAATTTAAAGTTGTTTCTAAAATACGTTTATGCTCGACCATGCCGAAATGTAGTAATTTTACACCTGGTAGCAGCCCTTTAATGGACCTCATTAAAGTACACCTATTCATTAAAGTTCAGGTGTTCCACCAATCAGAAAACACCATTGTAGCAATATGAAAGCGCAATTATCGATTATTCTCGGATATGCAATCGAAAGACAACTTACGAAACGTCACAGAGGCTGGAAATCTAATACTGTCGCAGAAGGTTATGCTCTGTTACTATAATAATTAGCGTTAATTGTAAATAATATTCAAATAAACTCAATTTGTCATCTCGTTTTTCAATGTCTAAATCAATTTCAAGGTTATAACAAGATCAATGTTTATTTTACTCTCTAGATTATATCAAGGTCAATGTCGACATTTGTTTCTCGGAAAAAATCAATACTTTCGCGTCTGCGCACATCTCACAATTTACGAGGTATTGCACAAGGTCAGTTCCGCTCCCCAGTCAGATAAGAATAACATGAATGTTTAGGAATAATTTCAAGTTAGAAATATGGTCGAGCATAAAAAGTCGTATGAAACTTGCCTATAATGGTAATTAAGACGCTCGTATGAAAATTACGAAACTCGCTTGTGAACGGCACTCTCGCGCTACGTAACTATAGTCGCGACGCTGTTATTCCCGGCGTGACTCCTCCTCTTTGCTTACGTCTTAGGAAGTCAAGGCTCTATAAAGTCTAGGTAGGTAGTATCGTTCGCCATTTTTGTTCTTTCGTTGCCGAGCTACCATACGAGGAATCTATTTGCCACGCCGTTAAACATTATCATGTCGTAGCTCCTATGATAATAAATCAAACGCACTGTAATTCAACAAATAATTGAGCGGCAAATAACGTCCTCGTGTGCTTTCTGCGAACGCCAACGAAAGAGCCAAAATGGCGGGCGATTATATTAAGTATTTATCGAGCCTTAGGAAATGCATAACGTCTTCATCAGCGAATCACAAGACGCACACGTTTAAATGTAGCCGACCTGTAAATACTGAGAATAGGACTTATGTTTATATGACTTTTTTGCTCAGAATGACTTCGGAAATAAGCTCCGTAAAGGACGGTAAATTCTCGTGAATCACCCTGTATAGGAACGATGAACATTAATAGGTCCACCCACACCTGTGGCCGCGAAACCAGGTGGCCCGGGTTCGATTTCCGGTCGGGGCAAGTTAAACTTACCTGGTTGAGGTTTCGTCCGGGGTTTTCCCTCAACCCAATATGAGCAAATGCTGAGTAACTTTCGGTGCTGGATCCCGGACTCATTTCACCGGCATTATCACCTTCATCTCATTCAGACGCTAAATAACCTAAGATGTCGATAAATCGTCGTAAAATAACCTACTAAAATTAAACAAAAATTCATAGGTCCCCATTTCAAAATTAAGAACGCACAATGAAACTTAATTCCAAGAATCATCGCTCAATTAATTTCTTCTTTTGTTTTTAAGAATATACCACTTCAAAATGGGACGGTGAACTTATCACCGACTGATAAACAACATTACCTTTTGTTTACCCCTCAAATCTCTTCTTTTTACTCCTCAAATTCTTTCTTTTCCCCCCTCTTTCCCTTCGCTTTCCCCTACATTCCCTACTCTTTTCCCCTCAGAAGCAAGACAATTACAGTAAATACAGAAACAGCTAAAAATACACACCGAAAATACACTTCTGGTGGTGGAACCACACAAACCCACACGCATTCACGTGAGGTCCATTGTGCTATCACTAAATTTTAAGTGGTTGAGAGATGGCCATGCAAAATTTTCATCGCAATCAGTCGAGTTTGATCCGCGAAACTCTTGTCTAATGACAAGCACTGCACTGTAACCACTAGACCGCCGTGAACGATCTCTCTGCTGTGGATAATGATGGCGAATATTAAATTAGTGGTCTGGTGTTTGAAGGCTGACATTCCACGCCACAGCCTATCATTGGCTGCTGTCATGCGAACTGTAGCACGCCCGTCACTGTGAAGTGTGAAACAAGTACACAGCAGTCGATGTTACCGACAAGAGTTCATAGACAGCACGCTACAATATAAGCGAGATGAGGCTCATAACTGATCATCATCATCTCATTGCTAGAACTAGGCCTTCTGCAGTTCCGATTCTCTCATGTGAGGACTTAAAAATATAGGAGAAGAAACATAGAAGAATAAAATTAGGAAAACAGGGAAGAAAAAAAAGGGATGAAAATGGGAAAAGATGTATAGTCAGAGTCAGCTTACTTCATACCCTAAGGGTCAAACCTAACCATTTTTCCCCCCATTACTACATATGCTAGTGGATTGTGATGATTTTCTAGTTTGCAGGTTGAATTTTCTTTTGCCAACTTCGTTTCGAATTTCGATACTAACAAATATTACAAATGGTAGTGATTTTGTAACTCGTATGTTGGCAGCTGAGACAAATATCGGCAATATTTGTCGGTACTGGAGTTCCATGAAATTAAAATTGTACTAGATTTCTGAGCCTGTTACTGGAAGCTAGTGAAATTTGAACCTACTAATAATTAATTAATATCAGTATTAATATTAAAACATAATAGTTATTTTATGTGTTGCACAATTCAAGACAAGACTATAGTCAGGTAAGTTTTCGGAGCTACTACTAATAATTTCATGTGATCAAACAAAATACATTTTTGGGTTAGGTCTCGTGAGTCCGTTGTTTAGTCAAACCAATGAATTTCGTAATACCAGACAAAATACTTGACATGTTGATCCCTTTCTCGTATATTTTGCGTACGAAAATATGTTACAAATTACTGAATTATTTAGAATAACCTTCCAACATAAAGTACGGTAAGTAAAGAACTCATTTATTACGTAGGATCGTGTGATATCTGGTAACAGTTGGCAACACTGACAAGACGGCAATATTTGCTGTTTAAGAACTGTTCTTATGTGACCCTCACTATAGATAAGGCGAGATATATATATAAACAGGAGGGAAAAAGAGGTCATATGAGGGGAAAAAAAGATATCGACAGGAGAAGAAAAAGGTCGATAGGAATGAAAAATAAATCGATAAGGGGAAAAGAGGTCGATAAGAGGGAATAAAATCGATAAAGAGGGTAAGAGAAATCGACAAAAGAGCGAATGAGGTTGAGAAGAAGGAAAAAGAAGTCAAGATAAGGAAAAAGAGGTGAAAGTGAGGAAGTAGGATATCGATAACAAGAAAAAAAGGAAGTCGATAACTGAGAAAAAAGTTCATTGAGTAAAAAAAGAGGTCAGTAAGAGGGAAAGAAAGAGATCGATAAGAAGGATAAAAGAGGGCCACAAGAAGGATAAAAGGTCCATAAGAAGGATAAAAGATATACAGTACATAAAAAGGGTAAAAGAAATACATAAAAAGAATAAACAATGTACAGCAGTGGCAAAAAAAAACCGGACCGACCCTCGTAGCTGATTTCAGAGCCTTGTTCACTCCAGAGCACGATAGACTGGTAACTAAGACTTTCGTGGTTCGAATCCTGCCTGGGAAGGAAACTTTTTTTGTTCCTTATTCAAATTTATTCCCAGTACTTTTCAATTGCAGCGATATTTTACTACTTAATTAACTTATTATTTGCAGAACATGAATTTTACCAGCAATCGAAGTTTTGGGAATAAATTTGAATAAGGAACAAAAAAAGTTTCCTTCCCAGGCAGGATTCGAATCACGAAAGTCTTACAAGCAAACGTTCTGATGGGGCCAGACAAAAGAGTTAAATTTCTTTCTTTCACCATATTCATAATGTCAAAAGAGGTGCCTATACAAATTTTGGCCACTCGACCGCAATGACGAGGGCCGTAAAAAAATAAGTTAGCCAGGGGCCGTTAACAGAAAAAAACACAATTCCATTGGAAAACTTTATTGGAACAGACACAGCTATTATTGAGCTATTTTTCAACATATTTTCCACCGGAATTGAGACATTTCTTATCTAAATCAAATTGTTGAATTCTTTGTAAGTTGATAAATATGTATGTATACTTTTTACTGGTTGAATGGAAGAGAAGGCCTTACGGCCTTAACTCTGCCAGCTAAAACAAATTATTATTATTATTATTATTATTATTATTATTATTATTATTATTATTATTATTACTCATATCCTCGAATCGACAGAGAGAGAGGTGCAGACGCAGTCAAACGCTGGTTCCGATCTCAGGCGGCTGACTTCTACGACACAAAAATTGATCCCATGGTAAATGACTCAATTCCAGTGGGGGATATGTTGACAAATAGCACAACAATTGCTGTACGTTTGGTACGATCGCAACACACTCTTAGTTTATAACATTAATCTATATATATAATTTGAACTGGTAATGGAAATTACGGGAAAACGGCTGAACGGATTTTAATAAATGGCCCCTCATTTTGAAGCTTGGAACCCAAAGTTTTTCGGAAAAGTAGTAGTTTTCAGTGAAGTGTCAATTTTCCTACACAATTTTCCTATTTTCCAAAATCCATCTGTTGTCAGTTTTGAGAAGTAATTTTATCGAATCACGGCCGACTTGATTGACTTTCAGAATAAAACACAAACTACAATAAACAATAGGCTATTACACGAAGGCCATGACCTGCAGGATTGCCGACATATTTAGAGCTCAATTCAATTTGTTATTAAAAACTGATTCTGCAGTGTATAATAATTTTCTGAGTACAACTGTGTATTGGATATTCAAATCTACGAAACTTGAGGTGGTTTGATGACATTATTATCATTAGAAATTAAATATTATTATAGTTAATATCATGATGCATCTATTTTTCATTAATTGTACATAATATTGATGCTATATTGATGACATGAAAGTGAAACGTTTTGAGGTTATGTAAGTAAATGTAGAGAATATCTTAATTTAGATCTTCATTTCTATAATTTACTGAGTGACTGCTATATATAACTACAAAACTTAAGTAAGATAATAATATTGTTATTAAAAATCAAATATTTTTATACTTATTAGCCCAGTGGGGTTGGGTCTTTTTCATATACTTAATGGCGGTGTAGTGTAGATATTGATATGTGTCATTGTCTTCAGTATTGGCTCGAGAGAGCGCAAAAATTACAGTTCCTAAGGAAAGACCAAAAGGTATTACTTACTGATAAAATAAGAGGCCTAGAAAATTTTGTAGTCTCCAGGTCATTTAAGCAAGATCTCTTAGTAGAATAAAATGATTTTACGCTCTACATTTCAAGTTCTACATGCAGCAGCTATACGAAAATGCTATTGTTAGAAAGCTTAGCAAACCTGACTTTTTTAAACTTTTGCCTACAATCCACAATGACCCGAAATAGCTACTGCTATCGTCCTGACATTGTTACTTGCGTTTTCGCGTTGAAGCTCAAAAACTGAAGTTGGATAGGTTCAAGATAAAGCATTTGGCCTAAAAAATCCATTCAGAGGGAGTATGTTTCATTATTATGGAAGCAAATAACTATCAAAAAGACAAGTATTCTTCATTGAAAATAAATCTGAACAATTTTTATTTGAACGTCTAACGAACTTAGTTTGCAGCAGTATTTGCTGCACAAGCCACTAGTTTATATTGAAAATCGACACTAACACAAACTCGTGCTTTTGTATCGTAGGCCTCCGTTTGACAGTTATTTACAGTGTTGCCTACCCAAGGCTCCGGCTTTCTATGTAGATGGCTCTGAAGTGACACGAAGAAAAAGACATCATGACAAAACCACGTGGTCTTGGTATTTGTTTTGAATTATTCTGCAATAAATTCTTAATCAAAATACGAGTAGGCTATGCAGATATCATGGCCATTAACCTAAGCATACTTGAATATTTTGTGAAATATAATGCAGATGACAGCACAGCCTTAGATCCAGAAGGCCTTGGAAACAACAATGAAAACAAATCCTAGGAGCGTGGAAGACAAACTTAAGGCAGATTTAGTTACCGCAATGAAGACGCCAAAGCGACATGAAAAACAATATTGACTCGAGCGTTACGGCAGGAGCCATCCGAGCCGTGTTTGAATTTATGCGAGTTTGTGTTTCAGATGTGATCTGTTTATTTTTCCCCGGGCTGCAAAGACGAATGGATTTCTAGAGTAATCCCACCCTTATTTATGTAAAGCTTGCGATACCACGGATTAATATAACTGAGGGGTAGGCTAGGCTTAAATACACCCCAATTCCTCTTCCGTACGTACGCGTACGTACGAATTGACAGTGGGACATCTAGATTGGCTCGAAACTACGCCATTGAGTCCTAGTTCGACACGAGAGCCGCCTGTCGGATCTGAAAAAAAATTTAATTAACGGATCTTAAGCAAAATTTACAAATGCATTGATTACTTATTGATTGTAATGTGAAATGTGCAATTTAACATGTTGTTAACATTAAGGACAGATTGAATTTGAAGAGACAGTTGATCGTAACATTGAAGAATCGCACCATAAGCTTGCTGGAGATATAAATTTGAGTCAAATTTTACTGCTTTATAACTAATAACCATTCACACATTAAATTCCGATACATAAACAAGTAACATAGCAACCAAGTCATGTGCTACTTTAATTAAAGGGAGGCAGAGGTGAAATTTTCGAACAAAAGTGAAGAAAAAATGAAAATTTGTTTTTTTTTTTTTTCAATTTTATTATCTTTATTTTGATATTCCGATGTTAGTTTTTGATTTTGTGCCCTTAAAAGTATGAAATTAAAACCAAGATAACTGTATTACTGTATTATTCCCATAATAAATTAATACTTATCATTATTTATGCTCGACCATGCCGAAATGTAGTAATTATACACCTGGTAGCAGACCTTTAATGCATGTCATTAAAGTACACCTACTCATTAAAGGTCAGGTCTTTCAGCCAATGACGACTCAGGTTACAACTGTTCGGCCAATGACAGGTCACCTTTCTACCGTTATAAAACCGCAAGTATCGATTATTCTCGGATATGCAATCGAAAGACAATTAGCGAAAAGTCACGGAGGCTGGAAATCCAATACTGTCGCAGAAGGTTATGTTCTGTTACTTTAATAATTAGCGTTAATTGTAAATAATATTCAAATAAATTCAATTTGTCATCTCGTTTTTCAATGTCTAATTTAATTTCAATGTTATCTCTGTAGGTTCTTATGGCCTAGCAAGGTCAATGTGGACATCTGTTCCTCGGAAAAAATCAATACTTTCGCGTCTGCGCACATCTCACAACATACGGGACATTGCTAAAAAATTAATAATATCAAGTTAGAAATATGGTCGAGCATAAAAAGTCGTATGAAACTCGCCTATAATGGTAATTAAGAAGCTCGTATGAAAATTATCAAACGATCGCAAGCGAGTTTCATAATTTTCATACGAGCTTCTTAATTACCTTCATTATAGGCTAATGTACTATTATATACCTTCTCTGAACATATAAATAAAAAGAAATATTGAAAATTTCTTACAATATGGTGCATGGAGCATTTTATATCAAACGATATAAAGCTTTATAAAATTATTAATATTTACAGAACTATTGTACTTAGAAAGTTTAAACTTGGTATGTCCATTACTAATAACATACTTAGTATCCATGATCAATTTCAAACAAATCAGATAAATTTTGTGGATTTTGAAATATTCACCTCTGCCTCCCCTTAATGAATCTATTGCAAAATTTACAAATTCATGTTGAGTCTTGCGTACACTACTTTTAACACTTTATTAAAGAAGATTGATAAATGGGCAACTTACTAGTGTTATATATTTAAGCAAACTGTCACAGATACGTAGAAGGCATACTCATACTATACAAAGGAAACAAACGACAAATACACAAACTACACCAAAACATAAACAAAATACACCCAAAACTTCTATAGACACTGTAACTTGAAAACAACAACTCCATAAATTTCCTAGACATCACCATAACAAAAGCTGACAACAAATACACTTTCAAAATATACAGAAAACCAACCACCACACACATACACAACACATCCAACCACCCCACACAACACAAACATGCTGCATTCAGGACAATGGTACACAGATTACTCAACATACCCATGAGCCAACAACACTACAATGAAGAAGTGAACACAATCAAATACATAGCACGAGAAAATGGTTACAACCCAAACATAAGAGACAACATCATAAGGAAGACAAAACAAAAACTTAACAAACACAAAAACACAACACAAACACAAGAAATACAACATACTAACATATGAAAACAAAAACACAGACAAGATCGCATCCTCATCCAGAAAGCATAAATACAACATAGCATACAGAACAGAAAACACACTACAAAGACATCTCAACACACAAACATATAAATACAACCACACAGCCGTATACAAACTCACATGTAAGAGTTGCGACAAATTCTACATTAGACAGACAGGCAGATCATTCGAAACACGCTACAAAGAACACATTAAAGCAATAACCAGAGGACACAATACATCTACATATGCCGAACACATAACCAATGCTAACCATACATACAATAACATAAATGCGGACATGGAAATCCTACACATACAACCCAAAAACCAAAAACTCAACAAACTAGAACAATATGAAATATACAGACACACTAAAACACACCCAAATCAAATTCTCAACACACAGATCAATTTCAGAACACACACACTATTTGACTCCACATTACAACACACAAACGCACCCTTACAACAGGCAGCGATATCAAGATGACGCTATGATCCAGTAGGCTCTGAAGATGGTGTATATACCGAAACAGCTGTAAGCCCACGAGCTTATATATATATATATATATATATATATATATATATATATATATACAACACTATTAAGTTGCCCATTTATCAATCTTCTGTTACAAATTCAATTTTGCTTTATTATTACTTTTTACATTTTTTCAAGTTATTGCAAAAAGTTATTCACTAACCGAAAACAGTGAGGGCTATTCCACATGAAATCGATGAGTAAAAAACCTCGCACTTTTTAATACTCTAATTTTTTTCCCTATTTATACAAGGTGCTGAGGAAAGTGCATTTGCAAAAATATACTATCGAAAGTCAAACGGTTTTCTTATTGTTGAGCGACAAATTTAGCGCCTTTTATAAAAGCAAGCCTCTTTCAGCGTTCAGAACTCTGGAACCGTTTACTGCAGAACATTGAATAGGAGCTCATTTTGAAGCTGAAATTTGGTAGGTTATGTTAAGAAGTAATCCTTATTTTTATTGTATACAGAGAGAGATAATGTGATTTTACTTACTTTTAGGCTTTTTGCCCATTTGCAAAACTGTAAAAAAAAAAAATTGAGAAAAAACCTTACATTATTAAGAGCGATTCGGCATTATTTGCTTAGTGGCTCGGCAATAAGTTTCGAGGGTATTAAATAAATTATTTTCACACGTCTGGACTTGAACGGCGGAATACCGCACGCACTGGCCGAGAGATGAAGATAAGCGAGCGTTTGGCGTCATTTTACTCCTGTGTTTATGAAAACCTGTGATAAAGCTAGTCCAGCTATGCGCTACTAGACGAAACATAACGTGTTTATGTCTCCTGGCCTTGCTTGCCTCGGCTAGCTCCCGTCTCACAGTCAGCTGGTTTGTTAACGCGCGTACTATTTATTTTCTTTATTTCATTTTTCAATACTTTCTTATCAACGGTGCACCAGTAAAACATATGTGTTTATTTGTACTTTCAATGCGGAATCTAACCATATATTTAAAAAATAGTTTTTCGTCGGCGAAGGCGTCTTAATGAAGAAAAATCTAAATTTCTCCATTTCCATAAAAAGTAAGAAAAACTGTTTACATGTCAATATAAACTTTAACTTCTCAGCATCAAAATAAACCATGATTTTGATCATTGGGTGAAAGGGTTTCGGAGCCACAACAGTTTAAAGTTGCTAATTTTATGAAAATACGATAAATTTAAATATTTTAAATTTAAACACTATTAAGTTCTGATGCCTCAAACTTTGCACAAAGCATTGTATTAGATTAGATTTAGATTAGATTTATTTATTTAACCTGGTAGAGATAAGGCCGTCAGGCCTTCTCTGCCCCTCTACCAGGGGATTACAACTATAACATGAACAATAAGATTACAATTAATATTAAATTTACAATTACAATTACAATAAAAATTAAAGTACGACAAGAATACCTGATTAATGAAAGCTAGACATTTTATCATAGAAGTTAAGAACAAAGAATATTTTTGTATTTACTAAATTACAAATTAAACCAACAATAACAAAATTCTATAGTGATGAAATTACCGGATATTGAGATATTTTGTGGTAGATTAAAAGAACTATTTACAAGAAACCATGTCTGAACGAGTCTCAATTACTGACCAAGTGCCTAGTAAGTTTGCGTTTGAATTGAATTTTATTTCGACAGTCCCTGATGCTAGCAGGTAGCGAGTTCCAGAGTCTTGGCAGGGCTATTGTGAAAGAGGATGAGTATGAAGAGGTGCGATGGGATGGTATTGTTAGTATTGTTTCATGGCGAGAGCGTGTGTTCAGATTGTGGTGGGAAGAAAGGTAAGTGAAGCGAGACGACAGGTACGAAGGAATAGAAGAGTTCAAGATTTCGAAGAGAAAGAGAAGTGAATGTAAATTTCTTTTCTTATCTAGTTTAAGCCAACCTATTGCTTCCAGGGATGGGGTAATATGATCATATTTACGAACATTGCTTACAAAACGTACACACAAATTATGAGCACGTTGAAGTTTCATTTTGTTGTCGCTGGAAAGGTCAGTCAGTAAAATGTCAGCATAGTCAAAATAGGGAAATACAAGGGTCTGCACAAGGGACTTTTTTAAGCAAGAGGGAAGATGAACATTTATCCTTTTTAGCACATGAATAATAGAATATACTTTTCTGCAGGTTTCTGTGATTTGCATGTCCCAGTTGAGATTATTATCCATGTGAATGCCAAGATTTTTTACCGAAGAACTGAAAGGGATATGCACTGTACTTACTTTAACGGGGGAAATGTCGAGGTGCTTTACAGCGTCGGTTTGCCGTTTGTGTCCTAATATGATTGCTTGTGTCTTTCCAGGATTGATATTAAGATGGAATTTCTTTGTCCATGTCACAATCGAGTCAATGTCTTTGTTCAATTTATCTATAGCGTCATTTATTCGATCTAAGCGGGAAGAGATGTAGCATTGAAGGTCGTCAGCATACAAGTGATAGTTACAATGCCTTACATGAGATGTAATATCACTGACATATATTGTGAACAACAATGGTCCGAGTACCGAACCCTGTGGTATACCTGATGTTATGTTAAGCCAGGAAGAGCTTCGATTCCCGGATACAACACATTGTTGTCTTTCCCGTAAGTAGGATTCGAACCAACTCACAGCAGTCTCTGACAAATGCAGATTTCTCAATTTATGGGTGAGCAGGTCGAAATTTACAGAGTTGAAAGCTTTGCTAAGGTCAAGAAGTGTTAGTATTGTTACTTTATTAGAGTCGATTGCTTCACGAATGTCTTCGGTCACTTTAAGTAGAGCAGTGCTTGTGTTGTGTCCAGCTCTGAAACCTGACTGATACTTGTCGAATAGTTTGTGTTCGTTCATGTAGTTAGTAATTTGTCTGTGTACGATTCTTTCCAGTGCTTTTGATATGGCTGGCAGGATACTGATTGGTCTATAGTCGTTCGGGTCGGTGGGAACTTTGACTTTTGGAAGAGGAAGAACGAAAGCTTGCTTCCATATTTTAGGGAAAGTTGAAGTGATTAAGGAACTATTGAATATGTGTGCAATTGTAGGTATTACTATGTCTTGTATTTTCTGTATGAGTAATATGCTAATGTTGTCTGGCCCTTGGGCTTTTGTCTTGATGCGTCGGATGGCTTTCATTACGTCAATGGGAGTGACGTCGGTAAAATAGAATTTGTCTCGAGTTGGGGGAGCTGAGTCAGGCAAAACTGTGTCTTGTTTCGTTGTGTCGTTTAAGGTCGGGTCCTTTACAAAGTGTTCGTTCAATCGGTCAAGTGGGATGGGAATGTCTGCTTGTTCACTAGCCCTTCCAAGTCCAATAACCTTCAGATTTTTCCATAATTCGGAAGGGGTTGTGTTGGGTTCTATAAGTTTGTAGGAGTATTTCAGTTTAGCGTTTCTTATTAGTTGAGTCGTTCTATTTCTTAGGTGTTTATAGGAGTTAAAATATTCGTCGTTTTTGTTGCGGGTGTATTTTCTATAAGCTAAGTCGCGTTCGGACATCAGGCTACGTATTTCAGTCGTCATCCAAGGGGCTGGGGTCTTTCTGGTACGTTTGTATCATAGTTGTCTACGGACAGAAAAAGTTTCATTGCATTTAAAAATTGCAAGGTCAATTTTCTCTATATCTCGGTCGATTTGAGATGGAATAGCCCGTAAGCGACTTATCTAATCTGGAATGCTTAGAAATCTCGGGCCTTCTGGTTTCCCAAACTGCATTCTCCATACGTAATATACTATTTCATTCCCCAAAGATTGTAGTGCCATCTTCAGTGACCTTTGAACTACTGCTTTATTTTGCGTGACAGCATGCGATATTCCCCATATTATTGCTACTTTGCTCAAAACATTTCACGGAGATGGATTAATAATCCTGTTTTACATTTACAATTTATTTAATCTAGAAAACAGAATTTCCACGGAACAGCATGAAGTTGCAGGAACGCAAACCGCAGCTTCTCATGTAGAAAGTACAATCTTTGTTATTGTAAAATTCCGAATTACTCCACTGACGAGATCCCTGCGTGACGTCATGGGGAGAATAGCTGCGAGCGGAGAATTTAATTTCTGTAGTGACGTACAATTCAGAACAGAAAGGTTGGAGGTAGAGGGTAGGAATTTATATAAAAAGCACACACACGTACAACTCCAATACTTTCGGCCGGAGGGAATGTTCGATTTTATAAACAAACAGACTCCCACCTGTTTCCTCGGGGCATGGAATACCCCAAAACTGGAGAGCAATACACGTCCCAGGAAAAATAAAAAAACAAACATTTTTTTTTATATTTCAGCCGCTGTGTACGTTCCATAATAAAAGCGTCAGTTGTGATGACGATCCCCTCAAAGACAATGCTGCCAACTGTAATGCTGTATTTTAACAAGCAGTAATGAGCGGTACATTCGTTTGTGGGGACACCTTTTGACGTAACTAAATACTCAATACAATAATTAAACCTAGCAATGGATAAACACATGAAAACGACAGAACCTCTATGTCAATGTTTGTGAGTTATAGTGAACAAGTTCGACTCTCGCCAACGGAAATGTAGATTTTTATTTTAGTAGGTTATTTTACGACGCTTTATCAACATCTCTGGTTATTTAGCGTCTGAATGAGATGAAGGTGATAATTCCGGTGAAATGAATCCGGGGTCCAACACCGAAATTTACCCTGCGTTTGCTCGTATTAGGTTGAGGGAAAACCCCGCAAAAAACCTCAACCAGGTAACTTGCCCCGACCGGGATTCGAACACGGGCCACCTGGTTTCGCGGCCAGACGCGCTAACCATTACTCCAAGAAATGTAGATTTAAAGAACTGCAAAAGACATCATGATCATTCTGAAGTGATTATTGTGTATTATCTCAAACATGACAAGAGGAAGAACGATCATCATCATCATCATCATCATCATCATCATCATCATCATCATCATCAATGTACAAGGTCCAGGTTCCATTCAGGCCATAGAAACGCACATTGTGACTATGTGTGCATCTGTTTTCTTGTGGTATCCTTGCAACAATGGTCAGGGAATGCTGTTGCTAGTAGCAACTTGCTACTGCCGATTGTCTAGCGTTCCTCAAAACTTCAATGAAGTCATAACGTAAGAGGGGAAAAAGCGTAAAGAGAAAGCGAAGAAAATACGAAAAAGAATGGAAAATATAGGACAGAAATGGACAGAAAAAAAGAAACAATGAAGACACAGAGAAAGAGAATAAAAACAGAAGTACGACAAGAAAAACAGCAAAGGAACAAGAAAACATTAATAAAGAGCAGAGATAAATACATGAAGAATGAGAAACAAATGGTTAGAAAATCAGATAAAGATATAAGTAACAAACAAGAAGAAGACAGGAAGAAACTTCGATAAGACGGGAAAACGACAAAATTGAAGCATGGTTCAATACATAAATAGAATCGATAAAAAGAGAAAAATGAATAGAAAAATAAGGATAAAGAAACAAGAAAGAAATATAAGAGTGGGAGAAAAAGTTAAAATAAAAGATAATAAAAATCACAAAATATAGGAAACAATTAAGAGCATAATGGAAAGAAGAGCTTTAATGAAAGGAATGGAAATCAAAGAGAATGGAGTAAAATAAAGGAAGAAAGAAAACAAAACAAGAACAAGGAAAGAAAGGAAGATAAATAATGAAAAAATGAGAAACAATAAGAAGTAAAATAAGAGAAAATGAAGAAAGTAAAAGCAAAAAGTACGGATGAATTTAACAATAAGAAAGAGACAATGGAAGAAAGAAAAATAAAAGTGAGATTGAGAAAAACAGAAAGAACAAAAAAGTAAGTGAAGATTATGAAAAGGAAATGAGATGAAGTGAAAAGAAAGAATGGGAAAAACTAAGGGAAGAATAGAGGAAGGAGACGAAATGGCAAATAAAGAAAAAAAAAACGAAACTCAAAATAGACAAAAAGGAAAACACGAAGGAAGGGATATATGAATAGAAAGGAAGAAAGAAAGGGTAAATCAAGAAAGAAAAAGATCGAAAGAAAGAAAGAAAGGGAAAATCAAGGAAGAAAGAAAGAAAGAAAGAAAGAAAGGGATAATCAAGGAAGGAAAAGATTGAAATAAAGAAAGAAAGAGATAATCAAGGAAGGAAAAGATTGAAATAAAGAAAGAAAGGAAGAAAGAAAGAAAGGGAAAATCAAGGAAGGGAAAGATAGAAAGGAAGCAAGAAAGAAAGAAAGGGATAATCAAGGAAGGAAAAGATTGAATAAAGAAAGAAAGAAGGAAAGAAAGAAAGAAGGAAGAAAGGGAAAATCAAGGAAGGAAAAGATAGAAAGGAAGAAAGAAAGAAAGAAAGAAAGAAAGAAAGAAAGAAAGAAAGGGAAAATCAAGGCAGGAAAAGATAGATAGAAAGAAAGAAAGAAAGAAAGAAAGAAAGGGATAATCAAGGAAGGAAAAGATTGAAAGAAAGAAAGAAAGAAAGAAGAAAGGGAAAATCAAGGAAGGAAAAAGATTGAAAGAAAGAAAGAAAGAAAGAAAGAAAGAAAGAAAGAAAGAAAGAAAGGGAAAATCAAGGAAGGAAAAAGATTGAAAGAAAGAAAGAAAGGGAAAATCAAGGACGGAAAAGATAGAAAGGAAGATAGATAGAAAGAAAGGAAAAAAGAAAGGGAAAATTAAGGAAGAAAAAGATTGAAAGAAAGAAAGAAAGAAAGAAAGAAAGAAAGGGATAATCAAGGAAGGAAAAATTGAAAGAAAGAAAGAAAGAAAGAAAGAAAGGGATAATCAAGGAAGGAAAAATTGAAATAAAGAAAGAAAGAAAGAAAGAAAGTGAAAATCAAGGAAGGAAAAAATAGAAAGGAAGAAAGAAAGAAAGAAAGGAAAAATCAAGGAAGAAAAAGACTGAAAGAAAGAAAGAAAGAAAGAAAGGATAATCAAGGAAGGAAAAGATTGAAATAATAAAAGAAAGAAAGAAGAAAGAAAGGGAAAATCAAGAAAGGAAAAGATAGAAAGGAAGAAAGAAAGAAAGAAAGGGAAAATCAAGGAAGGAAAATAAAGAAAGAAAGAAAGAAAGAAAGAAAGAAAGAAAGGGAAAAACAAGGCAGGAAAAGAAAGAAAGAAAGAAAGAAAGAAAGAAAGAAAGAAAGGGAAAATCAAGGAAGAAAAAAGATTGAAAAAAAGAAAGAAAGAAAGAAAGAAAGGGAAAATCAAGGAAGGAAAAGATAGAAAGGAAGAAAGAAAGAAAGAAATAAAGAAAGAAAGAAAGGGAAAATCAAGTAAGAAATAAGATTGAAGGAAAGAAAGAAAGAAAGAAAGAAAGAAAGAAAGAAAGAAAGGGAAAATCAAGGAAGGAAAAGATAGAAAGGAAGAAAGAAAGAAGGAAAGAAAAAAAGAAAGAAAGAAAGAAAAAAGAAAGAAAGAAAGGAAAAATCAAGGCAGGAAAAGATAGAAAGAAAGAAAGGAAAAATCAAGGTAGGAAAAGATAGAAAGAAAGAAAGAAAGAAAGAAAGGAAAAATCAAGGTAGGAAAAGATAGAAAGAAAGAAAGGAAGGAAGAAAGGAAGGGAAAATCAAGGAAGGAAAGGATAGAAAGGAAGAAAAAAAGAAAGGAAAAATCAAGGCAGGAAAAGATAGAAAGAAAGAAAGGAAAAATCAAGGTAGGAAAAGATAGAAAGAAAGAAAGAAAGAAAGGAAAAATCAAGGTAGGAAAAGATAGAAAGAAAGAAAGGAAGGAAGAAAGGAAGGGAAAATCAAGGAAGGAAAGGATAGAAAGGAAGAAAAAAAGAAAGGGAAAATCAAGGCAGGAAAAGATTGAAAGAAAGAAAGAAAGAAAGAAAGAAAGGAAGGAAGAAAGAAAGGGAAAATCAAGGAAGGAAAAGATAGGAAGGAAGAAAGGAGGAAAGAAAGAAAGAAAGGGATAATCAAGGAAGGGAAAGATAGAAAGGAAGAAAGAAAGAAAGGGAAAATCAAGGCAGGAAAAGATAGAAAGAAAGAAAGAAAGAAAGAAAAACAGAAAGAAAGAAAGAAAGAAAGGAAGGGAAATCAAGGAAGGAAGAAAGGAGGAAAGAAAGAAATAGAAAATCAAGGAAGGGAAAGATTGGAAGAAAGAAAGAAAGAAAGAAAGGGAGGAAGGAATTAAAAGTCAAGGGAAGAAAAGAAGAAAGAGAAAGTTAAATAAGGAAAAGGTAGTAAGGAAGAAAGAAGGTTATAAGTAGGAAGAAGGAAAGGAAAAATCGGATCAAGAAAGGATTATGAAAATAAAGGAAGAAAGCTTAGTAAGAAAGGAGGAAAGAAAGGGAAGCACGAAGAAAGAAAGAAATAAAAAGCGCTCAAAGAATAAAAGGAAGGAAATTAATAAATTAAAGGTGAAGAGAAAAACGAAGGGTGAAAGGTATAGAAGAGAAATGAAAATACAAAAAGGAAAAAGAGACTAAGAGAAACGAAGAAAGAGAGAAAGATAAAGAGCTGAAAGCATGAAGAAAGGAAATTTAGGAATGAAGGAAGAAAAGGAGTAATGAAGAAAACGAGAAAAGAGCAAAGAAATATGGAAAAGGAAAGAGAATTAAGAGAGATAGGAAGAAATGAACGCAAGAAAAGAAAGAAACTAAAATTAAGTGCGGGAGAAAAAAACAAAAAAAAAAAATGAACAGAGAAAATGAACAACAGAAGATAGCTAATAAGGAAGAAATAAATTAAAAATTAAGAAACAAAGAGAAAGAACGAATTTTCGTGAGCATGGAAAGGATGCCGTCTGCTTCTTTCATTCGGGATCCTATAGCATAAATCTTATTTTAATCTGGTCACGTTAGTCCAGTCTTTGTGAGCGGGGAGTCACACAACTGTCGAAATTACACACGAAAAGCACAGCACGCGAATGCATGCTCCCTGTCGGTTACGACTAGAACTAAACCCGCAGTTGTTTTGTTTTGTCTTCCAAGAAGATTCATGACATACAATTCAATTTAAACTTTTTTACGAGAAAACAAAACACAATCAACCTCAGAAATAATAAAGTTTATCACAGCAAACTCGACCTTAATGGCAAACACTTGTCATTTCACGGCCAAAATGAATTAAATTATAAACACATGACACATTTCTAAATATACCACTTGCAAATGTCGGTTTGCTCGACAACTAGTGCTATCTCTCGACTGTTTGATGGAACTATTCTCTTTCAGTTCCCACTTCTAACATCTACGATCGTCCCTTTAGGGATTAAGGGGGCGAGCTTAATTTCCCTTATCTTATTAGAAGGGGAAATGACATGGGGACGGTAATGTGAACTGTACCAGCTTCTGGCCGGAATATTAAAATGTATTTGCATAACGTTATGAGGCTCTTAACTGAAGAAATGTGGACTCCTGGCAGACACGTGATAAGTGGGCTGCCTCCATGTTCGAAATTAACCCCTAACTCGTGGGATGTTGTCCTAGCGAAATTACAACCCCGTCCCTGGGGGAGGCCGTTATGGAAGTACCTTGAGATTCGTTATCAGTTTGTTTTCCTACCAGTGCCACTGCCACACAAACCGGAGCGCTTTTCTTGCGAAACACCAATTAGGTACCTGTTAAGAGAAGGCTATAGTAAAGTACCTGCACGATCTGAAGAAACATGCGGTTGACGAACTACGTCAGGTTGGATGTCAAGACAATTAATGTCACCTTGAAATAAAAGAAAAACAACGGACCAAAAAAATCGACAGGTGTATAGCTTTACTATACTATATATGGGTAATTTACGTAGAATTACATGTTTTCCCCTTTTCTCCTTATTCAATCCCTCTCACCCTTGTATGCCCTTTCTTCTCGTTACATCCCCCATTGTTCTCCTTGTATTTCCCTTGTTCACCTTGCACTCCCCTTGTTCTCCTTGCATTCTCCTTGTTCTGCGTCGTTTTCCCCCATGTCTTCTTGCATTCCCCTTGTTCCCCTTGCATTCCCATTGTTCCCCTTGCTTTCCCATAGCACTTCTTGCTTTTCTATTGTACTTCTCGCATTCCTCTTGTTCTCTTTGCATTCCCATTGTTCCCTTTGCTTTCCCATAGTATTTCTCCCTCTTCCATTGTACTCCTTCCATATCCCTTGTTATCTTTGAATTCTTCTTTCATTCCCCTCGTTCTCCTTGCATTCTTATTGTTTCCGTTGCATTCCCCTCGTTCTCCTTGTATTCCCAGTGTAGTCTTTGTGTTCCCAGTATATTACTTACATTCCCATAGTACTCACATTCCCAGTGTATTCCTCATATTCCCAGTGTATTCCTTGTATTCCCAGTGTACTCCTTGTATTCCCAGTGTAGTCTTTGTATTCCCAGTATATTCCTTGCATTCCCATAGTACTCATATTCCCAGTGTATTCCTTATATTCACAGTGTAGTCTGTGTATTCCCATTATATTCCTTACATTCCCATAGTACTCATATTCCCAGTGTATTCCTTATATTCCCAGTGTAGTCTTTGTATTCCCATTATATTCCTTGCATTCCCATAGTACTCATATTCTCAGTGTATTCCTTATATTCCCAGTGTAGTCTTTGTATTCCCATTATATTCTTTGCATTCCCATAGTACTCATATTCCCAGTGTATTCCTTATATTCCCAGTGTACTCCTTGCATTCCCATTATATTCCTTGCATTCCCATAGTACTCATATTCCCAGTGTATTCCTTATATTCCCAGTGTACTCCTTGTATTCCCATTATATTCCTTGCATTACCATAGTACTCATATTCCCAGTGTATTCCTTATATTCCCAGTGTACTCCTTGCATTCCCATTATATTCCTTGCATTCCCATAGTACTCATATTCCCAGTGTATTCCTTATATTCCCAGTGTACTCCTTGTATTCCCATTATATTCCTTGCATTACCATAGTACTCATATTCCCAGTGTATTCCTTATATTCCCAGTGTACTCCTTGTATTCCCATTATATTCCTTGCATTCCCATAGTACTCATATTCCCAGTGTATTCCTTATATTCCCAGTACTCCTTGTATTCCCATTATATTCCTTGCATTACCATAGTACTCATATTCCCAGTGTATTCCTTATATTCCCAGTGTAGTCTTTGTATTCCCATTATATTCTTTGCATTCCCATAGTACTCATATTCCCAGTGTATTCCTTATATTCCCAGTGTAGTCTTTGTATTCCCATTATATTCTTTGCATTCCCATAGTACTCATATTCCCAGTGTATTCCTTATATTCCCAGTGTATTCCTTATATTCCAGTGTACTCCTTGTATTCCCATTATATTCCTTGCATTCCCAAAGTACTCATATTCCCAGTGTATTCCTTATATTCCCAGTGTATTCCTTATATTCCCGTTTACTCCTTGTATGCTCCCTGTATTCGCATTTTTATCTGTTTTGAGATCCTTTCGTCAACAGATGTTCACATCCACACGCAGTTTTACCCAAGATATACAGCGAAGTAAATCTATGCGGCTGTCGATTTTTGTTTTATTTTGTCTTCTTTTTTTCTTTCAGTTTTATCAATAAATATATAATATTTCTTGTTGGTTTTGGACGTCCCTGATTGTGAACGGGCTGCCAATAATTATGTCACAAGGGGATTATCTGAAGGATCGGTTCCATAAGTAGGGAACCTCCCCTCGCGAGGGACTCACTGGGATGAGAGGGGAAAACTTAGAAAATCACTTTGCCGTACTTTAAGATTTGAACGCAACTCAAGTGCCCAATTAGAACGCCCGGATCTTCACAGCGTTGTCATGTTGCCACATCTATCCCCAATGGGTTTCCTCTATCTAGTCTGCCAGACTACTTTCCTCTGCCTCCCTCACAGCAAACTTCCTCTGTTGTAGTAGCAGGAGATATAATTTAGGTCTGAATAAAATTTAAGAATGGGAGGAGAGAGCTTTTTGCGTTTCCATTTGGTTTATTTCAGCTCGTATTGTGAGTGTAGCTATAGAAACGAGATGCAAGAGAGCTCGACCTTCTTTTTTTCCTAGCATTCTCGTGTACCTATATGTCAAACAAACTTTCTCAAACTATTTTAAGTTCATATTCAGATTTATATGCACTTTCCGGTGCATTTTTAGATTACTTCCTACATCGGAGACCCGGGTTTAAGCACCTACCTGTGACTTCAAGTGAAGTTTGTGATGGCCAAAGACGGTGTTGTGTTTGTATACGGATGTAGGTCCTTTTATACTAAGACCACGGTTCAAACATTGTGCGTACATCCCTGAGGAGGAAGCGAGAAAGTGAAAAGAATCCCTACAGAGATACATCCTTAAAGATCACTAGGCAGTCAAAGCAGTGGCGGCTCGTGATAAAATATTATGTGTGTTCACAATTTTGTGTTCCAAAATCGAAGAATATTTGAAATCGTACGTTTAACCTAATATGAAATGTTATGATTCCAATATTTCTAGATGCAAATCCATTATTTTTTGCTATGAATGTAAGTTTTCGTTCTGCAAAGGAATTTTAGAATGTTACATTTGTTCGGATCAAATTTCTGCACATTTAAAGGACAAAACTAGAATTCTTTCACTAATTTATCAACAGTAATCGGGCTAGAGGTTTTTATTTACCTAGAGAAAATCAAAACTCGAGTGGGATTTAATTGACTATTAGACAACTAGAAGAAAGTATATAAAGATTGGAAGAAATAAATTACTCTAATACAATAAAATATTCATTGACTTCCTGAAATTCTATTTATCTAATGTTAGCTTCACCAAAACGTTTCATCGGAGCCGTCATTTTCAGTTAATTGTCTATGCTGTAAACAAATGACGATCGATAAGCATGTTTTAAAGTACCGTAAAGAATTTTCAGTTTGAAATATTGGCAAACAAAGAAACAAATGATAGGAAGGTGATAAAAACAGGAGAAAGTATATAAAGATTAGAAGAAATGGAGTAATCTAATACAATGAAATAGATATTAATTGACTAACTAAAATTCTATTTCACTAATGTTACCTTCACCAAAATGTTTGAACGGAGCCGCCATTTTAAATCGACTATCTAAGCGGCAAACAAATTACGATCGCAAAGCATGTTTTATAGTACCTAAAGAATTTGGAGTTTGAAATGTTGGCAAACAAAGAAACTTATGCTAGAGTAGTGATAAAAACAAACAAATGATAAGGAAACGATAAAATTAAACAAATGCTAGGGAAGCGATAAAAATTGTGCTATAAGCAGTCATGATTGGTTGAAAGACGTCCTTTCATACCGTTTTATTGGACTAATGTAGTATGACGTAGTAAAAGTGTAATGGTCATCATAATATGCTCTACTGTTCCCTTAAATTACCTGAGCATACTACTATGGTAGGAACGATCATGATTTCAAAATCAAATGTAGGAAACAGAAAACGGATGTAGGTAAATTCTCATTTTTAAATATAGGGGAGAGTCGGGAAGTATCGGACATCGGGTAATATCGGACAGTGCGTTTCTTTCATCTACCACCAGATGGTAGTACCTGAATGACACGGTTACGTTTCTCTATGCGAAATCACAGAAACGTAACCATGTCAATCAGGTACTATCATCGTGTGGTAGATGAAAGAAACTCACTGTCCGATATTACCCGATGTCCGATACTACCCGACTCTCCCCTAACTATAAATGATTGGAATGACCTACTTGCAGTGGCCTTTGAGGGCTGTCCTTCCTTAAGGAGATTCAAGAATAACTTAAAAAGGTGAGTATAAAGTGTAAATTAAAATTAAGGTGATATTTATTTTTAAGGTGACATGTATTTATTTAGCCTGACGAATTACAACCTTGGTTTGAATTGTAAATTATTTGGAAATAGCGTTTAAGAGGGTCTTAGTCTATAAATGCTTAGTTTAAATGTAGTTATGTTTATAAGTATGAATAAGGATGTAATTGTTTGTCTTATTGAAACTGTTGCATCAGTGAAGTTATGGTTTTACAGTGCAGTGAATAGTTCCGATCAGTGATAATTTATAGTGTCAGTGAAATGTGTTCTATAGTGTCAGTGAAATATCTCCTAAAGTTTCAGTGAAATGTGTCATAGTGCCAGTACAGTGAGTAAGATGAGAGTAAAGTGAAAGATTATTATCAGTACCAATGTGAAATTTATGTAGGGCCTATACATATGTAGGTTGTATTGTAAAATTAGGTTCACTTATTAATTAGGTTATTTTATGTATTATTATTATTAATTGTAGTTATTGTGTATAATTGTATTGTGTATTCTTATTTTATTGTGTAGGATAATTGTATTGTGTACTGTAATTTTAGTCTGTGTTTATATTGTGTACACCACTGCCACCGGGAGCTTGCCCATTTGCAGTGTAAATAAATAAATACATACTCGTATTACTTATTGGCTTTTAAGGAATCCGGAGGTTCATTGCCGCCCTCACATAAGCCCGCCATTGGTCCCTATCCTGAGCTAGATTAATCCATTCTCTATCATCATATCCCACCTCCCTCAAATCCATTTTAATATTAGTTTCCCATCTACGTCTCGGCCTCCCTAAAGGTCTTTTTCCCTCCGGCCTCCCAACTAACACTCTATATGCATTTCTGGATTCGCCCATACGTGCTACATGCCCTGCCCATCTCAAACGTCTGGATTTAATGTTCCTAATTATGTCACGTGAAGAATACAATGCGTGCAGTTCTGTGTTGTGTAACTTTCTCCATTCTCCTGTAATTTCATCCCTCTTAGCCCCAAATATTTTCCTAAGCACTTTATTCTCAAACACCCTTGACCTATGTTCCTCTCTCAAAGTGAGATTCCAAGTTTCACAACCATAAAGAACAACCGGTAATATAACTGTTTTATAAATTCTAACTTTCAGATTTTTTGACAGCAGACTGGATGATAAAAGGTTCTCAACCGAATAATAACAGGCATTTCCCATATTTATTCTGCGTTTAATTTCCTCCTGAGTATCATTTATATTTGTTACTGTTCCTCTAAGATATTTGAACTTCTCCATCTCTTCAAAAGATAAATTTCCAATTTTTATATTTCCATTTCGTACAATAAATAAATACATACACATATTGGAAATTCAATCAATGGCTTTCTCAAAACGCGCTATGAAATGTTTCGTATAAAATAAATTTCATCTCGAAAAGGAAGCAAAAACCGATCAAGATTCTATTAAACTGTTTTGTTTGAAATATCCCAGAGAATAACCCCCTGAAATTAATGGCATTACTTACGGTCCACCCTGTATAGGAACTGAATTATTATGAAACCAGCGGAATGTATGAGATAGCACAGTGTCATCTCAGTGACATCGATTTATTTTGAATTCAATGGCCATGCAGCCAGACCACATGATCATAAGTCTGTCCGTTGTCTGTCGCCGGCTCATAATTCCCATATTAATGACGAAGGAGCAGGTCAAAGCCTGATGGGGATGATGTAACGCGATCTGTCCGAAAGCTCGGCCGCACACATCATTAGAGCTCGTCGATAAATTTGAGGACACTGATGGGTGCCATGATGACGTAACGACAGTACATCACACTTGATACAATCTACTCTGTGGGTTAACTCAGTAAGTGCGGACACTAATTGACGAGCTCGCCACTCGTAAATTAATCTTCACTCATTAAGCACCTCCCCCGCCATTTTATTGTTGTTTCAATTTTCTGTATTCGATCCGTGGGTAGCATCAAGCACAGGACAAAATGTGACTTTTATGCTCCATCGCAAATCACGGTACTTTACCACGAATGGCTGATTTAAAACACTGGAAAAACTCTGACCCATTGCCACGCTTCTATTTCCAAGTATCTACCAAGAAAGCAGGAAGGGAGAGAGTGGACTTGAAAATAAGCAAAAGAAGAAATACTAACAGAGAAGGGAATATATTATTTTAATGTACCGAAGTACATATGATATTTCAATGCAGATATTCTGCGTCATCATACGATGAAAGAGTAATGGAACTGAGAAAAATTCTCTCCGGCGCCGGGATTTGAACCCGGGTTTTCAGCTCTACGTGCTGACGCTTTATCCACTAAGCCACACCGGATTCCACCCCGGCGTCGGAAGAATCGTCTTAGTTTTAAGTTCCAACTCCTGGGTTCCCTCTAGTGGCCGCCCTCTGCACTACGTCATAGATATCTATGAACCTAGGACCGAAGTCCACACATGTGCTGAGGTGCACTCGTAATGAGTGACTAGTTGGCCGGGATCCGACGGAATAAGCGCCGTCTTAAATCACGAAGTGATTTACGCATATCATATATATCATTTTTTTTAAGACGGCGATTATTCCGTCGGATCCCGGCCAACTAGTCACTCATTACGAGTGCACCACATCACATGTGTGATTGTGGGTGTGCCGGGTTAATATTAATTAACCAATCATCACAAATATAAAAATACATCAGGACTGTCGCTGGGCAGTAACCTGAACACACGTTTCAGAGTCACATTGTTGACAAGTAACAAGTAGACCATAAAGAGTCTAATAGATGCTATAGAGTTACCAACAACGGGGGGGGGGACCCCCGGAAAAAACCTCAACCAGGTAACTTGCCTCGACCGGGAATCGAACCCGGACCACCTGGTTTCGCGGCTAGATGCAGTAACAATTACTTCACAGGTGCGGACGGATTTATACAGAGATAACAAATGAACGAATAGAAGAAAGAAATAAGATGTAAGGGAAAGGAGGAGATATTTAAGGAAAAAAAAAAGAGACTGAAGAAAAACAAAAGTAATGGATGAATGAAAGAAAATATAAACGAATAAATGATCAAAATAAAGAAGTAAGTAAAGAAATTATGAAATATTGAACGAAATATAGAATATACGAGTAAACGAAATGAGAATCATTAAAGGTCAAAATGAATTACTGAATAAATTAATCAATCAAAGATGTAACGTATTAAGTTAATAAATTACAAGATGATATATACTATGAGAGAATGAAAAAAGGACAGATAAAGCGGTGAAGTAAATAACAAAGATTCTTACGAACTAATTACTTTTTCTTAGAATCAGAAGTGTTGAAAACGTGTGCTTAGGCTTAAATCTTATAAGCAGTGTCTTGCGTCATCTGGATACTTTGCCTGCATGTCTCTTAAAGGAAGTAAATCGCTATAAATCGCGTTAACAAGATACGCTGTTAAACGAACGGCTGACAGAACTAATATGAGCAGAGTCCAAAAAGACATGTACGACATGAAGTCGTCCCGGCATCATTAAATCTGCCCACGCAGTTGTATGCGGAAGTCGCATAGTCTTGTTGACATCGATACCGCAGACAATGGTGATCAGTAGGGCTAGGATTTTTATGTGCTAAAAAATTTAAATATATTTACTTTTTATGTGCTTAAAAGTACGAAAATATTTGCTAAAAATAAAAAAAAAATATATATATTTTTTTAATATGACAAAAATACCTCACTTAGCTTGAAAAAAAATATATATTAGTAAGTACTCACCAACCACACTTGAGAGCTAGTAGTTGGCCGAGAATTGCAGTGAACAACAAAGGTCATCTCCAAATTCTTCATCACAAATGCATGCCGATTATCTCTGAACAACGACTTATACTGTGAAAACGATCTTTCCACATTACAGGACGTCAAACGTGTATATATTTAAAGAGAGGAATGTCACAAACACAAACACCGTCAATTTCACCTACAGGCACATCCTCCAATACTTAGCCACTTTACACATTTTTTTATATCCACTATTTTTCCCAAACACATTCTGGAATTTGTTCCTTAGTAATTGTACTTCTGAACCTGGTAGCGAGTCTAGTTTAATTTCCGCGGCACGCACCTCCCTGTTTCAGAGAACAGGTTTTTGGATGTTTCGAGTTTTTTTATGGTGTACACAAAAAGCTTAAATTTGCTAATAGGAAAGCCAAATCGTTTTTTAAACAACCATCTTTCAGTGTAACTTGAAGGATATCGACTAACGAAGCCCGATAACAGGGAATCACAACAAGATATATTGCCTTATTTGATAGACATGAGCGAGAGGCGAGAGATTTGTTTAAATTAAATAATGTTCATACCCAGCTCTTATCTGTCGTGTTTCACAATCAAAGCGTGGAATGAAATCATCTTCAGCAACAATAAACATTCCTAATTATGTGTTGCAAGATCTCTTCTCCTTGTCCATGTTAATTTATTCTATAATAATAACACTGATATGCTGCCTAGCAGTTCTCAGAACTTGAGGCGATACTATTACGAAAATGGATCACGGATACACCACACGGCGCTTAGAAACACGAAGCAACCAAGAATTCTTAAAAAAAGATAAAGTACTTTGAGTGATATAATTGATTTAATTTTAAAATATTTAAAAGTTCTTGTAAAAAAAGTATTTAAGTAAAAAAAACTCCAAGATTTATGTGTTTATAATAGATTTCCTGAATATATGTATTTACATAATTTTTTTGTGAAAATATGTGTATTTATGTGAAATAAAATACGGGTTTTAAACTTGAAACTTCATGTTCGGAATTTTTAACTTTGTTAATTGTGTTTTATCACACACAAAAAAATATTTAATTACATAGGAATCCGCTCCTTAGTGATCAGACACCAATAGTTCCGAATCTTTTTAGTCTTCTGCTAAATTCGTTTAAGACAAATTCCAGACTTATTGTTAGATCTTATGTATTTTGCGTTACAATATAAATTATCGAGGTTTTTTCCGGGGTTTTCCCTGAACTCAATATGAGCAAATGCTGGGTAACTTCCGGTGCTGAACCTCGGACTCATTTCACCGACATTATCACTTTCATCTCATTCAGACGCTAAATAACCTAAGATATCGACCGAAATCGTCTGACGATTCTTGAAGTGTAGCGCCACTGTGTGTTTTTTTATTTAAAATAAAGACCCAGAATTTCGCTCTCTCTCTCTCTCTCTCTCTCTCGCTCTTCCTTTGTTTGTTTATTTGTTTCTTTCTTTTTCTACACAGCCATACCTAAAAATAGGGGTTTTTCACTTCAGGCAACCATGTTAAAATATACTATTATACAGTTGCGTGCGAAAAGTAGTTCTAATACTAGTGCGAAAGATATTTCAACACTAATGCGAAAAATATTTCAACACTAATGCGAAAAATGTCAACACTAGTGCGAAAAGCATTTCAACAATAATGCGAAAAATGTTTCAACATTAGTACGTAAAGTTCTTTTAACACTACTGCGAAAAGTACTTTTTTCTACGACCATACTGAAATGAAGTTATTATGCAATGATTATCTGTATCGAAATGAAAGTCAATTCGATACAGATTTCTTATTTCAATAAATACCATTGATTTCGAGATGATAAATGCTTTAATCAAACTGAAAAAGTGTAGTAGAAAAAGTATAATTTATTTATTTAAGCTGGTAGAGATAAGGCCATCAGGCCTTCACTTCCCCTCTACCAAGGGATTACAACTACAATATTAAGAATACAATTATAATTACAAGTAATATTAAATTTAGAAATACAATAAAAATAAAAGTCCTAAAAGATTAACTGATTAATAATAGCTAGACAGTTTATTGTAAAAGTTAAGAAGAGAGAAAAAAAAGTTTCTTAATTAAGTAAAAAGTAAACCTACTCTACGCAGTAAGAAAATGCTTAATAAGTTTGCTTTTAAACGCTACTAAATTCCGACTCATTTAGTAGTAAACTCAATTAAAATGCAAACAACTACAAAAGTACACATTTCCTGTTTTAATAAGACATTATTGAATAATTTTATATTTCAATTAAGGTTAAAACTTACAAAAAAAAAACTGTGATCTCATTTATTTATTTTCGTACCTATAGGAACTGCAAAATATAAGAATGACTTGCATTCTTTTGTTTCCCACTGTCTGAAACGTCACTGTTTTCTTTCCCCACTATCTAAAACTATATTCACACTTCCATATTGTCAATATAAAGAAGTATGTATCTAAACATTAAATAATTTTAATTTTTAATGAATATATTAATGTTTGTCTAACCTTACCACAGGTCATAGAAAAACAGTCGTATGTAAATCCCATATAATGACTATTCAGACAATCGTGCAGTTTTGGACGCGAGCGGAGCGAGATGTACGCGGAAAGTACATTTGTGCGAGATCGTGCGTATTTGCTTCTTTTCCGCACAGAACCAATACGCGGTAAGTGTGAAATACCACATTCAGTATTCCCAACCTAACACACATAACAATTTCCCTCTTCTTACCGCTTAAGCGTGACATTCATTTTACTGCTTTAGGCTTTTAACATATTATTTTTAGAGACGTTTAACATAGTAATAATTATAAATTGGAAACTTACCACTGCAATATCACCTAAATTGCAATGTTAATTTTTGTTTTTAAATATTTGCAAAAATTAAGTAAAGTCTACTACTCCACGAAACTTATTGCATTCCTGATACAAGTAACATTAAGGAAGCCGTGAAAAAATCAACAAGATTCCAGATGCCGATGTTATTACTGCAATATGTTATATAAATAATATTGTTAAAATATTAAAATGAAAAAATAAATCATTACATAACATTACCGTTTGTTTTAAGTTCGCATTTATAGACTGGGGGAAAAAAAAGACAGACGTATATCACGGCCTCCTGGAGTATAGACATTTTTGTTTTCTAAAGTTGCCGTCATTAAACAGAAACTAAGATGGAGATTTCATTGCAACTAATTAGAAATTCGTCTTTCAGGTATGTAATAAACGATCTTCGCACAAAATAATGTACGATACACGAGCGGAATGTTTGTTTTCATGTTCTCGGAAATTAAAAAAGCTCAACTACGTTTCGCTTTTTCAATCTTTTCCTCGAACATGAAAACGTCAACATACCGCTCTTGTAACGTAGATTACTATTAATACTAGTGCGAAAGTACTTTTAACACTTTCAACTGTTTGCGCCGACTGTCAATTGTTTCACACCAGATATCACACGGTTGAAATCGTAACCGATCTAGGCTGAAACAATGGCAGAACTACTTAAAAAAATTTGACTATTTTATTAAGAAACGCATAAAAATTAAATAGCCTCAACAGCTATCTTATTGATAACTGTAGGGAACAATATTAAGATTTAAATGTATTTATACAAATTATGGCACACTCGGTTTCGAATCGGGGATTTCTCGAACTGTAGTCGAATACTCTAGCACTGAACTATAAAGCTGGGCCAGCGTTTTTGGCGTGTGTCCTGGATCCAGTTTGTGAGTATGTTGCTAGTGTAGGTGATAATGGTACCACTTCCTACACACGTCACATCAGCCATTTGTCAAACACAGTTGTCAGACTGATTGCGACAAATGTAAAACACTCGTATTTAACGTTCCCATTACTTATTTCACACGCCAAAAACGGTGACGCGGACTGTACCAGCGCCTGATTTTAATGTGACAAAGTTTAACTATTACAAGGAGGGAGAATGCAGCAGTGGAGAATTCCAGGACATTTTCTCGATACAAGCAAGGACGAACAGGACCTTATTTCACAAAAGTATGGTCTAATACATTACAAGTGTACTGATTTGTAACTAATAGTCATTATTAGAACTGTGTTCCATAAATATTTCTTCCACATTTGTACTTTACTACTCCATAGTTACAACTATGCAGATGACTTTTAACTGTTCTGTTCCATAGAAGTATTAGGCCTAAGTATTATTAGTCAGTCAGTGGATGTTTCATGTTAAGTGCAACAGAAGTAGACGGACTTATCACTGGCATTGTAAACGGATTAGAGCATCCAACGAGTCGAATTAATTCATTATGAGATTAGCATCAATTACGAAATACACTTCAGTGGTTGGATAATGATAGTCAATACCACGACATAGCAGATCTGCAGGGAATTTGATAGTTTTCAGAGTGTAGATCAATATTCAATCTGTGATGGCAGTTATAAATAACAAGCATTTTCAGTCCAGCCCTTTAGTTTTTTAAGACTTTCGCTAAATGCACCAAACAGAATGTCTATTTTCTTGTCATTATATCTTAAAAAATCGTCTCTTGTGACACCATTTTCACGAATTCTCTTTGTTTGCAAAACAATACAAACAAATTATCGGGCCCATATGCAATAATCGATATTTTTACAATCTCCGAACTGAATTGGTAATGTGACACGTGGAAAATTACGATGGCCATCTCAATGTCGTAGATTATGTACGAATATTGATAAATACATGATGAATCATTTAGATTGTCATTATTTCTAATAAAACAATTCAGAAAAATATAGAAATGATAGTAATCCGTTCATTGCATCCTGAAATGCGAATTTATTAGCTGAGAGGTGGACATAACATAATTCAAGGTATGGCATCGTGTGGCAAACAGCTGTTACTCCGCCATATACTTTTATGACGTCACTTATAGATTTTTACTAATACCACCGTCTAGTATATACAGTCACGAAGCTCAATACGTAGTAAATATGCATCCATAGATAGTTCTTCTATATGGTTGTGAAACTTGCACTCTCACTCTGAGAGAGGAACATAGGTTCAGGATGTTTGAGAATAAGGTGCTTAGGAAAATATTTGGGGCTAAGCGGGATGAAGTTACAGGAGAATGGAGAAAGTTACACAACACAGAACTGCACGCATTGTATTCTTGACCTGACATGATCAGGAACATAAAATCCAGACGTTTGAGATGGGCAGGGCATGTAGCACGTATGGGCGAATCCAGAAATGCATATAGAGTGTTAGTTGGGAGACCGGAGGGAAAAAGACCTTTAGGGAGGCTGAGACGTACATGGGAGGATAATATTAAAATGGGTTTGAGGGAGGTGGGGTATGATGATAGAGACTGGATTAATCTTGCACAGGATAGGGACCGCTGGCGGGCTTATGTCAGGCGGCAATGAACCTTCGGATTCCTTAAAAACTATTTGTAAGTAAGTAAGTAAGTAAGATACTTGGTAACCACTAGGATCGCTAATATCGCTTCATTACAGACAATGAGAAATAGTACCGGCACAGTCTATTGTTCCTAGCACCCTCACAATTCAAGCTTCGTGACTATAACTAGACTGTGCTAATACTATACAACTTTTGTACTTTAATTTTTGGAATAGACAGTTACAATTTCCATACTACACAAGAACTTTTATTTACATTTAATAATATATTATAGAACCGCACGCATTGCATTCTTCATCCGACATAATTAGGAACATTAAATCTGAAATCAGTTATATCAACAGAAGCCATCTACAACACACAACAGAAAACAGGAACTCAATAAAAGTAACCACGGCCTACTGGTATACCCACAGATTCTAACACGCGATATGACCAAAGATTTTTTTTAACCAATGCCACCAGGTTGTCTTTTCGACATTTCTGATCTTCTCTCCTGGTATTGACTTAGTTGTAACCCACTTCTGAGGTTGGGGCGCCTGGAAGGCGGAGTTACATTACCCCGATGATATGATAGGATGATTATGACTATGTAGTGCCAGGAGAGGTCTTAAATCTAAACTTAACCTAAATTCCAGACCATGAACGAACACAGGAATAATCCCCTTTAAGGAAAAATTCCTGTGCTGTAATCGAACTCGGAACCTCATGAACTATAGCCAGAAACACTGACCACTAGACCATGAGGCTGGTCTGACCAAACATATTAAAACATGTATAAATAAACTTAACAAAATAAACTAGCCTATTTACTGTTTACTATACTTTTGTATATCATTCCTGCATAAATAGATTAGTATATACAGGGTCTTTCATAAGTAACGAGTCTATCGAAAAATTAACTATTTTGGATAATTGTTTAAAATGATGTTCATCCTCACGAGAAATAACCCTTCCCGGTGCCGTACAGTCGATTTGATGTTCGAGTCTTACTAAACAAAGAGTTTCCAGGCAGGTGGATCGGTCTCACAGGTCCAATCCGTTGGCCTCCACGATCACCTGATTTGACTCCTCTGTACTTGTTTTTCTGGGGACTCATCAAGGATCATGTCTATGCGACTAAATCACGCATCATTCCTGAATTATTGGAAAGAATTGAACACATGATAAAAATGTTACGCCTGACATGCTCACCAGAGTCCATGAAGAGTTGATACGTCTCTTACATTTGTGCATTCAGCAGAACGGAAGACATTTTGAAAATTGTACACCATAATTTGTCAACAATTGAAATTGTTTTTACATTTGTGTATTTTAATAAAGGTTTAAGACACTAACCATTCTTTCATTTAGGCCTAATAGCTCTGGCCGCGAGAGGAGGGGGTGTTTGTTTCCAAATCGACTCTAGGCACCAGGGAGAGTTCTTTATCTTGAGGAAAAACGTAATTTCAAAAAATTATCCAAAATAGTTGATTTTTCGACTGACTCGTTACTTATAACAACTCTGTACTGAATATGAAGAAATTCCATGATGAATATGAGGAAAATGGCGGAGAATATTAAGCTATATTTATCACGATATTAGAGTTGTTAAAAAAAATTATATTCCAAAAATTTTAACTTATCGTAAATCTCTTATCTCCCAAGAAAAGAACTCCCGTCCCTTTTCCGCTCCTTTTCTGCGGACCGCTTCACCTAGTCCGATAAGTATTGAACCCAGGACTGTTCAGTGACAATTCGTCAGCTGACTGTGCTCCGTCTGGCGTTTTTTAACAAACGAATCGCGCTACGGTCCCGCTATTGTCTCTGCATGAAAAACTTGGCTGTGGAGTAGGGCTTTGATTCCAGATAAATTAATCAGTTTTTGCGCGCCCCAATATCTGTCTTCCAACCCAGCGGAGGTGATGGATGTGTCCCGGCGCTGCCTCATCCATCATCCGGCAAGAAGTCCTCCCTTCGCAGCCCGAGAGGCTCGGCACTTCATACATCCGCGCCGAAGAACAGCGCAACTTGTACCCAGGGTAGGATACATCTTGCTTGCCCTACAGTAAACTTCCATTTAACCATGATGTATCTAATGTCAAGTCTGCAACAGGAGTTTTTAGCTTCCTTTTCCAACGCTGAATAATGTTATTATTCGAAGATCGCTACGACTAAACTGACAATCTTGCGTCAGAAGGCAAATGGGAATAAGTATCAAACCATTGGTATTATTAAGTCATGGTTCATATGATATGATATATGATATATTTCGTCACAGCACTTCTTTACATGTAATGGTGTATCTCACATTTCTGTATCCGGTGCCACCAGCGAATAGGGATTATAAAGAATGGACACTTCGCGTCGGTACCTTTGATGTAGCCGGACCGATTTCAATGACCTTCAAGCCAGCTAGAGCGTCAGATTCTGCTTTCTCCCTAGAGTTGGCGCTGACATCACACCAGCTAGCAGTCGACACAGCGGAAATATAACACATATAATTAATACATCTAGGTACATTATGTACTCAAATAAAATAAATTGAATCCATAAAATAATAAATCCTTCATTAACTGTAATGTCTAGACTCTAGAGTTCCTTTATAATGAGAGTTCAGACGTTGACCCCAACAACAATTAAAATATGTAATGATTTTATAGCGCTGAAAATGGAAAAATAAAACTCTTACGATAAGTAAAACCATATATCTATATTATATTATATACAAATATTAAACGAATTCGATACTTAATTTTATAATGTATTATATTATTTTATAATATAATTTATGATATCTGAAATATAAAATATTATTATTACAACTAGTTTGTCACTGAGAAATAAGGAAAAGCTGTTAACTTGAATTTATTTGAAGCAAAGCGTTACTGGATTATGCAATAAGGTAGGCGATGTTTGGATCCTGTGCCTACGAGATGGCCTTCATTCTATTCTAAATTGTTATCTTAGCGTATGCTCGATTACACTACCTCTAGCGCTTGAAAGTGGAACTAGCCGCTGGCGCACAGAGAAACAAAACACAGGAAAATTCGCTCAGTGTCCATTCTTTAAAATCCCTATTCGCTGGTGCCACCATTAACATATTATTACAGTAACACATTATTTGCAGTACACGTCTACACAAATACTCCCAATTACACTATGTACCTTTTTTGTTATTTGGTTATACTCCCCTTCAGTATTTCTCCTACATTTCATTTGCTATTCTTTATTTGTTCATTATTCCTAATAAATCTAATATTATATACGCCTACTCCTTTCAAACTCCTTTTTTCCTCTAACTACTATTCACTAAAATCTCAATTTCACTTTTTCTCTATAAATTATCATATTGAATTATTTGTCCTATTTGTTCTTTGACCTTTTCTCCTATCTTTCTCTTATATTCATTTAAAGTTCCAACGTTCAAAAGTTAGTACTAATTTTATGCTGTCACTTGTTCACTTCTCTTAACCCTTTCTCACTATTTTCACTCATTCCTATTTGCGCTCACTTCCACTTTCTCACTATTCTGCTTACACCTCATCCATTGTCACTATTCTCACTTCCTATAAATGCTTATATTTTATTCTACACATCTGCTTATACACTTTCTCTCTCCCCTATATTTCTCGATCTTTTCCAGTTTCACTTTACTTGCACTTTTTGATCACATCCACATTTTTTTTAAACGTATCAAATATCTCTGCTATATCCTCAGCTGTCGCAGGTTCTGACCTTTCTTTACTGTTCGTCTCTGCCTTATTTCTGTCTTTGTCTTTCTTTCTATTTATTTCTTCTTCTATTCCTCTTTCATTCCCCCCCCCCTCGCTTTCACTTTCACATCCTAGATTTCCACTTACACTCGCACCCTTAATCTTTTCACTACTTTCTTCTCTATCACATCCTGACTCTGGGTTTCTCTTTTTATCACCATTCGCCTTTTTTCTAGCGCCCGTGTTTCTTGTTCGGTTATTGTCATGGTTCATATTATATAAATAGGATTTTATGCTTGTTTGATGTTGGTACTCCCCATTTCCAGGGATAGATTGTTGCTTATATTTTTCGATACATACATACGTACGTACATACATACATACATACATACATACATACATACATACATACATACATACATACATACATATACATAAATAGTGTTTTGCCAATTGGCGGACCTTTCACTGCAAACCCAGCATTCTCCAATCTTTCCTATTTTCTGTCTCCCTCTTAGTCTCCGCATATTATCTATAGGCTTATATCTTAATGTCGTCTATCATCTGATATCTTCTTCTACCATCATCATTTTTCCTGTTCACTATACCTTCCAGTGCAACCTTAAGTAGGCAGTTTCTTCTCAGCCAGTGACCCAACCAATGCCTTTTTCTATTCCTGATCATTTTCAGTATCATTCTTTCTACACTCACTCTTCTTCTATCGTCATCATTTTTCCTGTTCACCATTCCTTCCAGTGCATCCTTCAGTAGGCAGTTTCTTCTCAGCCAGTGACCCAATCAATACGTTTTTCTATTCCTGATAAGTTTCAGCATCATTCTTTCTACACCCACTCTTTCCAACACAGCTTCATTTCTTATTCTGTCTGTCCAGTTTACATGCTCCATTCTTTTCCATATCCACATTTCAAATGCTTCCAGTCGCTTCTCTTCACTTCATCGTAATATCCATGTTTTTCCCCCCATACAATGTCACACTCCACACAAAGCACTTCACTAGTCTCTTCCTTAATTCTAGTTCCATCCATCCATCCGTGCCTCAATCCATCCATGGATAAATTCATACATCCATATATCCATGGACCTATCAATCCACCCGTGCATCCTTCCATCCATCCATGAATACATCCATACATCCATCTATCCATGGATCCATCCATCTATCCATGGATCCATCAATCCATCCATCCATCCATCCATTTATCAATGTATCCATCCAACCAGTCATCCATCCATCCACCCATCCATCCTTCCATCTATCCATCCATCCATCCATCCATCCATCCATCCATCCATCCATCCATCCATCCAGTCCACACCTGTGGAGTAACAGTTAGCGCGTCCTGCCGCGAAACCAGGTGGCTCGGGTTCGATTCCCGGTCGGGGCAAGTTACTTGGTTCGGGTTTTTTCCGGAGTTTTCTCTCAACCCAATATGAGTAAATGCTGGGTAACTTTCGGTGCTGGACCCCGGACTCATTTCACAGGCATTATCACCTTCATCTCATTCAGACGCTAAATAACCAAAGATGTTGATAAAGTGTCGTAAAATTACCTACTAAAATAAAATAAAAAAAGTCCATCCATCCACAGATCCATCAATCCATCCATCCATCCATCCATGTATCCATGGATCCATCCATCCATTTATCTACGTATCTAACCATCCAACCACTCACTCGTCCATCCATCAATCCATTCATTCATCCTGTATCCACCCATCTATCCATGTATCCATGCATCTATCCAATCAACCACCCAACTGTCCGTCCATCCATTCATCCATGTATGTATCCATGGATCCATCTATCCATGTATCTATCCATCCAGCCATCCATCCATTAAATTAAGCATCAAAGGAAGCTGAGCGCATTTCATTTGTCATATCAATTCAAACTCATTTGATTATAATTTTGCGTTTGACAACTTCCGTAAATTTTCCAACTTGCGCAGGTTTTGTGTTCTCTTAACCTCACACGCTACGACCAATTTATTGAAATTACGCTGAAGTTGAGAAATCTATTTTGAAAATGACGACTAAGAGTTCCGATAATATGAGCATGTGATGGAGAAAACATCAGCGTTCTCCACTCAGGAGCAGGAAGAGAGATGAACACGAGCTGTACATAAGCTCCACGCTAAACTCTAAGCTCTGTTCACAAAGCGGCTGCACACGAGAAAAAGTTTTATTACCCGTCCGTACATTTCAGAAAACACTCGAGAACACTACGCTGTATAATAAAATACTACTAACATACGCTGTACGTCCAACTGCACACTAATGCAATGTAAACATCACAGCAGCTGATCAGTTGCGAGTACTAGGCCAACTGTCTGTCGTCCGGACAGCGATGCCAGATTTTTAGACCTTCTGTACGTGACTCGACAATCAATTTCATTTTTGTTTTATTTACCGATAAGCTACTATGATATAAATGTATAATAAGTTTTAATTGGCCACCTATGCTTATCTTTTGTACAGGGACATCATTTTATTTTTACTTCAATTTTTATTGTACCTGCGTTTCTGAATGTACTACTTGACTCCCACCCCTTTCACTAATGTCCTTGCTAACGTCAGTCACACAAACTTACGGCCGCTGTTGCTAGCAGTACAAAGTACTGTGTGTTTCAGAAATATGTTGCGTTTTCTATAGAAGAAAGAGCTTATATTAATGAAGTTTATTTTCACACAGGTTTGGTGTGTAGCATAATAACTGAATTTATCTGTGTGGACTGAGCACAAGTGAAGATTAGAGTTACCGAAAGTACGGTACCCTATAATATGGTACGGCACTTAACAACATTATTTAAACAAGAGTTTTGTTTTACTATTTGTAGGTATAAAGGACGATGATGGAAACTGGAATTACAATGTAACCGAATGTGAACAACTGTTTTTTTTTAATATCATTACGGAATATTTTCGTAGAAATGTCATTAATCTGGTAGATAAATTTAAAGCAACACAGTGTACAGAAAGGAAGAAAAGTGTAAGATGGCCAACAAAGGTGACAGAACATGCTGTAGAAAATGCTAGAGAAAGGATGCAGCGAGGTCGTAATAAGTCGGTCAAGAAGTTAGCTGTAGAAATTGGGGTTTCTTACGGAAGTGCTCACAAAATTCTCAGGAATAAATTAGGTTAGTAATATGCTGAATAAAGTAGGCATTATATAATGTATATAACCTCCTGAAGACTTGAGTTTGTAAAAAAAATTGTTACTATTCTACTGTTTTTTGATAAAATACTGTAAAGTAATGACCAAACTGAAAATCGTAATACTATATTTCCCTGTAACATAAATGGATACGCTAATTTTCTCTCCTCCTATAGCTAGTAAAATGATTTGTTTACATATTGCACTAGCAACTCCAAACTCCTGTAATGGAAGGGGGTAACAGTGTTTCCGAGTATAGCCAGGTTAATGTTAAAAATGTTAGTAAAAATAAAGTGATGTCCCTGTACAATTGTGGTTCTAATTACATGAATTAATTTATCGCATTAACGTTTTCGACACCTTATTTTGTATCATCATCAGATGCATATGCATTGTAATAATTAAAATTAAAAACGGCTTTACTAGAACACGGGAATCGACATCGTAACATATGTTAGAAGACTGAGTTTATATACGCTAGAACTGTACACCAGCGAACTTCATGTTAAGCAATCTCAATTTTAATGTGTGACAATCCAAATAATAGATAAAGAATTTTCAAGTGAAAGTAATATATAGTGCAATTAAGTGAGAATAGTGAAAATTCACAAATTTAAAAACATCGTCTCATTCAACATCGCAACATGGCAAATCACAGAAATGAACTATAGTGATATAACCACTGTGAATTTTAACAAGTGTTTTAAATTGTATTTTAGATATTGATTTAGATGTAAAAGTTTTAGTGTCAATAGTTAATAGCACATAAGATACCATCATAGGAAAATATGAACAAGTATTACATGAACACAAACATATCATGGAAGTTCACAACATACACACCAACTGGCTAGGTTTTAATTTTGATTATTATAATGCATATGCATCTGATGATGATACAAAATAAGGTATCGAAAACGTTAATACGATAAACTAATTCATGTAATTAGAACCACAATTGTACAAAAGATAAGCATAGGTGGCCAATTAAAACTTATTATACATTTATATCGACATTCAATGTTTCCAATGTTTCTTCAATCGATTAATTCGAAATCTGTGAATTTTCTAATTAAAATACTGCTTCAACGTGAACATAACAAACGTTCTCTTCGTTGTTATACAAGAAATTAAACCGTACTTTAAACAGTATTCGTAAAATTCGCGATCCAAATGTCGGCGTAAAAGCATTATTTCTTCAAAAACCTCGCAGAAACGAGCAAAATGATATTAGACTTTTTATTAGTTATATTTTAAGGAATCACATCCTACAAATTAATGTATTACCTTACCTTCTACCCTGTATATTACGAAAACCTTAGCAATGGAATTTACTTCAACTTTTTGCAGACCAGCCATTGGGTTTTTCCAGTCATTTTATACCGGGACATAATTTTATTTTCACTAACATTCTTAATATTAACTTGCCTATACCTCTGGATCACACCGTTTGCTACCCCCTTCCACGACTGGAGTTCGATGATACTGGCGTAATATACAAACAAATCACTTTACTAGGTATAGGAGGGAAGAAAAGTAGTTCATCCATTTACGTAAACTAGGAAATATTGCGCTTTTGAGTTTGATCATTTCAATTAGGTTTTTGTTTAATCAAAATACAGTACAGTATTAACAATGAGTGTTTTTACTCACGAACTGAGCTGTCCATGTGGACGTATTCATTATGCAGTGTATATTATACTGTCTACAGCACATTAGCGTACAATATAGAGAATGAAGTTAAATTGAAAAATAATCATAATATGGATATTTAAACACATTTTTTTTAAGTGGTGGCCGTTCATTTCGATACAGGCTTCAGTTCTAATGCGCATATTATCTCACTATAGACTATTGTACCTAATCCCAATTACCAGTTTCGTTCTTCGTACTAGTAACTCAAGTTGAAATAATTCTGTACCTACTCTATAAAAGAGTACCTTACGTACTGTAAATTCAATCTTCACTTCTGCCCGATCCGAAAAGATAAAATTACCCAGATATACTATCTACTGTCCGTCCAAGTGGTTATGTCATAGGGTCGTAGAGAGGGAGGAAATCACGTGACAGTTAATTGCTTAACGAAGCCCTTTTATTTAAGTTATTTAAACAGTTGTATAATATTACATAGACGTCCAATTTCTAACAGAAATTAATGATCTCAGAAAAGAGCTAAGACAGCCCAGCCACTAGCTGGCGAATAAAAGCTGGTGGGGGAAACCGGGATACGACGTAGGCAAATGGACGACAGTACCTGTGCGAAAATGATTCAATATTGAAAGCTCTTTCGTCACTGGAAAACGCGAACATATTTTTGGAACGTACTGTTTACTATGACCGTAAGGCTACTATGACTGTATATGCAGTCTTGGATCTGTGTGGAGGACGGTTGAACTTCATTAGTACAAGGGGTGGGAGTGAAGTACATTCAAAAACTCAGGTACAATAAAATTGAAGTAAAAATAAAATGATGTCCCTGTAGATTATTTTTTTAACATTTATAGGTCAACAAAATGCGGGCCCTGACGATGGGCGTTCTGGTAAAGGTTGTTAGGAGAGAGAGAGAGACCCTTCATGTAAACGCGGAGAAAATGAAGTCACGAAAGAGGAAGCATAGTTATCCTTAGCTGTGGTCACAGTTTAGTATATACAGTTACGAAGCTCAATACTTACTAAATATGCAAACATAGACAGTTGAAATATGCATCCATAGATAGTTGCTAGCCACCAGGATCTCCCTAGCAGACGATAAAATGTAATGTACTTTTGATATCATGTTCTTTTGAAAAATTAACACCTTCCTTCCACTATTGAAATACGAAATACATAAGGTTTATTTATTATTTTCATAAAGTATATATTATATTTTATAAACTCACCTTCCTGGATCTTTCGGAAGGATAACTCTAACTTCTTTTTCTTAGAATTTATAGTGCAACAAACGTCTCCTTGTCCCATATTATTACTCAAATTATTGTATTTTAGCCATTTACAGTTATTACAACCGATAACGAACATTTCACAGTTTACACAACTTTTCACAACAATGCGAAATACGGCACAGTCAATGCCTTTTCGATCTAGACCAGGCCGTAATATACAGTATGTTCGGGTTTTCTATTTCATTGTATGGAGCTCAGTGAATTATTATATTATAACTTTATTGCGTATCATAGCTAAGTTTTATTTAGTGTAATGTGTCCATAAGTTCCCTTTACTTTTTGTTGCATAACATGTTGCAGAAATAATTACAAAACTATGTTATTTTAATGAGAAGAGAATTTTACATGTTAACATAACCTTTTCGCATCAACATTTTAAGTTTAGAATGGAAGCTATTTTGAGGTTTCATAAAAAAAAGAATTTATATTGTGATTTTAATATAGCACATCTACCTTCCTTGATAAAGACAGAAAATTTATCATACCACTCTTATGAAATTAGTGTACGTACGATTGTTACTTCGTCTCTTAGGTAGTAGATAAATACAATAATTCAATACTCAATTGTAGTATTAAAATACAGACAAATTGAATGTGCGGAGTATTATACATGACATTATGCTTAATTATAATGTATAATTGCGAATTTAGGAATATAAGATACGGTATAGTAGACATAACTTATAATATTTCCATATGAATGGCAGGGCATTGCAGATCACTAAAATTAGACAGAAAGGGGCAACTGGTACAGTAAACATAACCTATAATTTCTACATATCTAAATATTCGTGCGGTGCAACTGAAAATTATTGAATCGTGTATAAATGAATGTACAAGAATTTCGCAATATTTAATCGAAATAAAGGCAGGTATTACACATACGAACAAAGTAATTTTCACATCAAAAATAATATTGCACCTTGACTCGCAAGGAATTATATCTGAAGTGTCTCCTAATCATTGTTTTAAATTTTATTAATGCAATTACACTACATTTTAGAGAAATATATGTTACTGTTTATGCATTCCAATTAATTTATATGGTTGAAACGCCGCTCTTCGTGATCGGGTTAAGCGAGTCACATGGTCTGCCTTACGGCCTGTATTAGATCACGATGCCAGTGACACAGTCTATTGTTCCTAGTACACACAGCGCTCCAAGCGGCTAGCAACTATCGCGAGAAATGCAAAAAATCACCCCAAGCTTCGCGACTGTATATACTAGACTGTGCTGTGATCATAATACTCATCCTACGCGAACACTGAATAAATAGCTTTAAGAGGAGGTTGCGCTGTATCAAATGGCTCAATTGACGAGCGAAATGTGCGGAGCCCCTGATGGGCAGCGCGTGGCGACACCACGCCCGGGGTCGAGGCTATGGACACGTGTAGGCCGTCCACTAACGACATTTATATTGATAATAAAGACTAGAAATAAACAAATAAATCTACAAATGAAAGGACTAAAGATTAAAAAACAAGAGAAGAAATCAAGGGTACAAGACAGCGGCCGGCGTAACCAAGCGACCAAGAAAATTGTCAATTGCATCATGTTGTAGTGCGTGCTAGAGTGGCACAGAGCGAAGTGCGGTGAAACTGATGTTGCTGCGTGTGAAGTTCAGACTCTACAGTAGTCGTGGGTTCGAACTCCTACGTTTGTTGTCTACATGAACATGAAGTTTGGATATTCTGACGTAGAACTACGGGTGATGTGTGACTGAAAAATAGCAAAGATTTTTCTCTCACGAGTTTCGAGAGAATACAAGTCGAAACCAATACAACTATGAAATCTAACTCTACATGGGGAACTATTAATAATGGAATTCCTCAAGGATCAATATTAGGTCCCCTACTTTTTGTAGTGTTCATAAATGATCTAATTTTTTAGTAGGTTATTTTACGACGCTTTATCAACAGCTTAGGTTATTTAGCGTCTGAATGAGATGAAGGTGATAATGCCGATGAAATGAGTCCGGGGTCCAACACCGAAAGTTACCCAGCATTTGCTCATATTGGGTTGAGGAAAAACCCCGGAAAAAAACCTCAACCAGATAACTTGCCCCGACCGGGAATGAACCCGGGTCTGGCTTCGCGGCTAGACGCGCTAACCGTTACTCCACAGATGTGGACTAAATGATCTAATAAAAGATGTATGTCATCCCATATTATTTGCAGATGATACAATTATAGTAATTACAGCCAATAACTCCAACACATTCCAATCTTCAACAGAGGAAATTATCTTCAAAATATGTGACTGGTTCTCAGTCAGTAAATTAGTATTAAATTGTAACAAAACTAACATAATTCAATATAAATCCTGTCCAAATTCAACCTCGTAAATTTCAAGCGCAATAATTAACAATAGATCCCTATTAGAAACAACAACTAAATTTCTTGGCTTAAAAATCGATAATGTGTTGAACTGTAAAAATCATATTAAAGAAATTACCTCCAAACTAAATTCAGTTTATACATCACATATTAATTTTGTACGGGGTTTCGCCCACCTCATTGAATACTACACGACTATTATAAAGCAGCCAATATGTATTATTACTATTTAATACGAGAAAAATTCGTACCGGCACCGGGAATCGAACCCAGGAACTCTCAGCTCTGGCCACAAAGTCATTTAAATATGCGCTCCTGCTCAAATGCAGGTAGTAAGGCCGTAAAAGCATTACGAGAGGGGTTCGGCCGGCGCCGTAGATCGTGTCCCGGCATAGCTCAGTTGGAAAGAGCGCTCAGCGCGCAGAGCTGAGAGGTCCTGGGTTCGATTCCCGGTGCCGGTACGAATTTTTCTCGTATTAAATAGTAATAATAAATTCAGTTTGTTTTGCTACTAGATCTATGCAAAAGATAGTACCTTAAAAACAATACACTTTGCATGCTTCCACTCGGTAATGAATTTTTTAATAATATTCTGAGGAAATTTTACAGATAGTAATAGTATATTCCTACTACAAAAAAGAGTAATTAGAATAATAGTGAGTGCCAAATGTAGGGAATTGTGTAGGTCTATTTTTAAAAAACCACAAATAATCTTCCTCGTATGTAATCGTGAAAACTTTGTAACTAATTCAACACTTCACAGCATTAATACCCGTCAAAAAATGACTTTCATACTCCATCGGCAAGTCTATCGTGCTATCAAAAAGGAGTGCGTTATATGGCAGTAAACATTTTAATAGCCTCCCTATCGATATAAAAAATGAAACTCAAAACATAAATTATTTAGGGCCAAATTAAAGAAGTACCTAATTTCTCACGCCTTCTATTCTGTAGGCGAATTCATGGCATTGAACAATGATTCATAAAATTAATACTAAAATGTTGTATTGTACTAGTATACTATATTGTAAATCTCTTCTGTATATATTTCAACTAGACTGTAACTACAAATTAAGACTTTATAATAGTATTAAGTTTTTTGACTTGTTCCATATTCTAGCTGTGAAGCAATGTACGAATACCCTGGAATGTTAATAAATACAATACAATACTCAGATTGCATGACGTCACAAATGTTCACAAATACGGTTGAGTGAATGCCACCTCCATCCATTCTCACGAGAATTATCTCTGCTTTGGCGTGACTGAATATTAGCAATCACATTGTCACTTGAAAGATTTTCCTACTCTTCTGGGTTAGCTTTGGAAGTGACTCCAGTCACTAAATGGCACAATTCATGGTGGTAGCAAGCAGTGGCGAAGTTGAAGTGTAAATGGTGGGTATGCTGAAAAGAAACATCCTTATCTTATATTTTTATACAGTAGGTCCAGGCGTAGATTCTTCTTGGTTACAAAATATCAATTACTCGTTCCTAGAAACTCTGATCAATAATTGCAAGTTCTTTAACAAGTTTCTCTTCAATGACGATTGTACAGGGAGAACTTAATCTTTCATTTTCCATAGAATTACGAAGATTGTTTTAGTTCTTTTCAATGTACTCATACTTCTTTCGGAGGAAGCTGCAGCAAAGGCGAATGCCAAGACCAACTAGATACGTCGTGTTATCTCTTTAAAGATAGTTTGAAAATAATTCAATCATTCCAGTTGTCACGGATGTTACATTTTTACTATTTTCAAACTCTATATATATTAAAATGAAATGACTTTTGTCAGCTTTTATTATTAGAATCAATTTAGATGATCAGTATCATTTTACAGAAAAAAGTCGTTGAATAAAGTTTATTATTATTGCAGAAAATAAAGATTTGTGAACTCACATCACACCTTATTAACAAAAAGTGTAAAACTCAGATCTCTGCCTCAAGCAAAAAAAGATTCATTCTCACAGTGTCCATGTGAAAGCTATGCAGATCTCTTGGTATCCAATTAGTTCACATCGGTGCTATTCATAGACATTCCGCTAGCCCGCGCTACGAGCGTGCTAAACTAGCCCCGACTATCGACTGGTTACTTGTACAGGATTCATATCATATCATATCATATCATATCATATCATATCATATATCGTCCACACCTGTGGAGTAACGGTTAGTGCGTCTGGCCGCGAAACCAGATGGCCCGGGTTCGATTCCCGGTTGCGGCAAGTTACCTGGTTGAGGTTTTTTCCGGGGTTTCCCCTCAACCCAATATGAGCAAATGCTGGGTAACTATCGGTGCTGGACCCCGGACTCATTTCACCGGCATTGTCATCTTTATCTCATTCAAATGCTAAATAACCTAAGATGTTGATAAAGCGTCGTAAAATAACCTACTGAAAGAAAAAAATCATATCATATCACGTAAGACAAATTTATTATGTTGTATTAATAAAATTCATACATAAAAATCGAAATAATTTTGAATTGTTTTCTCATAGTTATGAAACAAAAGGTATGAATTCTTTAAGATTGTTTGAACCAAAATGCAACACTGTTAACTGTATTTAATCACAGTAGTAATTTAGGCCCAAGAATATATAACAAATTTATATTTAAATATCCTGATCTTGTCAATTCTAATTTTTTTTTATTTTATTTATTTATTTACTAATAACATATACATAAAAACGTTACATTAAAATACCCCGAAAGAGCAAAGCTCGTGTTCGGGGACAGTTCCGTTACATAGATACACATACTTTGTAGACAAAATACTTAAGAAAAAAGCTCACATAAAGATTGTAATAAAATTAGTAAATAATAATACTAATAATAACTGAGTGAAAAAGGGACGATGTTTAGATTGATGGATTAATATTAAATTATTATTAGTAGTATAATTAGTGTAGGTCATGTTGATATAGTAACCAAGATAAAATAGAAAAATACACTTAGGATAGAAATAAACTTGTTTTACAATACATGGTACATAATATATATACAGGGAAGTCTGTCATATAAATTTCTTAATTCTGGATCTGAAAATTTCATTGCTTAAAGTAGTCAATTCTGGATGAAATTTTATTATCGAATTATATAGCCGTGGACCATAATTTGTACTGCGTAGTAAAGCAGCAGATGTGAAACATTTAGGTTCAACTAATTTAAGAATTTCATTTCGTCTCGTATTATGAGCATGTGGCTGAGCTACAAATTTCGTTCTATTTTTATGATAGAATTTCATTAAAGAGTATTTATAAATTTGGTCAATTCTAAAAACATTCAATTCAGAATGGATCAAATTTGTTGGATAATCCAGTCGCCTTTTCAAACAAATTTTGATTATACGTTTTTGCAACATAATTAGAGGAAAAAGAGCAGTTTTTGTAATGCCTCCCCATCCAATTATACCATATTGGATAACAGATTCAACTAGAGCCAAATAAACCGAACGTAATACATGAGTAGGCAAGTAATGGCGAAGGTTTACAAATTTGTAAATTGTTTTACGTATCCTGTTACATAAAAAGGTGATTTGTCTATCCCATTTCAAGTGCTGATCAACAATAATTCCCAGGTATTTCACATCTACAGATTCTTTCAGGCAAGGGCATTTACAGGTTGTAGAGAGTTTACAAAATGAGTTGTGGATTATTAATTTTAAATGAGAAAGTGATTTCAATCCAGAGACTGTTAAAGAAAATGGCACCAAAGTAGTTTTAGTTATATTTAGAGATAGCAAATTTGCATCAAGCCAGTTTTTGATCAAATTTATACCTACATTGGCATGTTTATAAGTGTCCTCCCAAGTTAAACCACTGAAAATCACCACCGTATCATCAGCGTAAGAATAACAGGAGCCATTATGTACTTTCAAATCAATGTTTAATAAATCATTAATATATATTAAAAATAGAATAGGACCTAAAATTGTTCCCTGAGGGACACCTATATCAATATTTACATTTTCACTGATATTATCATCAATTTTGGTTACCTGAGTTCTTTTGTTTAAGTATGATTGAAATAACTTATGCGCAATACCCCTGACTCCTATATCAAATAATTTGTCCAGAAGTAAACGATGGTTCACGTGTCAAAAGCTTTCCTTAAATCTAAGAAAATCCCTAAACATTTAGAACCGTTATCCAACTCCTGCATAATTTTACCAGTGACTTCAATAATTGTGTCATCCGTAGATAATTTATTTCTGAAGCCATACTGATGTTTGGAGAGAATTTCATTTTTCTCTAAGTAATTTACTAATCTGTTTTTTAAACATTTTTCTAATATCTTTGAGAAGCTAGAGAGCAAGGATATAGGTCTATAGTTATTCAGACTTTTTCTTTCTCCTGACTTATGGACCGGTACAACTACAGCATTTTTCAGAGATTCTGGGAAAACTCCTTGGGTGAGACATAGATTGAATACATAAACAAGCGGTTTTAATATATGTTTAATGATAATCTTTAATGTGTTATTTGTAATTTTGTCGATTCCCGGTGAGACATTATTTTTTAAGGATTTAACAATATTATAAATTTCTTCTTCGGTTACTGGTGATAAAAACATGGAGGAAGATGCGTGCTTACTACGGCCACTGCAATAATTTTTCGTGTTAAATGCCGATTTGTTCTAGTATTAAATTTAAAAAGTTATGTATGGATTTTATAAACATTGAAAAATTGTAAATTTAAATTTATATACTATAATTGCACAGTAGACATAAGACAAATTGTATTGTATAATTATTAATTTCAATTCAGGAATCCGCCTTGCACGAGTTCTGCTCTTTCAGGGGCGAGCTAAAGTTTTTCTGTATATATTATATTTTATGTCACGATTATTAGCAAAATAATAAATAAATAAATAAATAAATAAATAAATAAATAAATAAATAAATAAATAAATAAATAAATAAATAAATAAATAAATAAATAAATAAATAAATAAATAAATAAATAAATAAATAAATAAATAAATAAATAAATAAATAAATAAATAAATAAATAAATAAATAAATAAATATCATATCGCTAACACTGGTTTATGAATACGAAAAACGTTAGTTTGCTGATCATCCACCGGAAACCTGCGCTAAGAATGTCTATGAATACGGCCATAAATATTTTACAGCTGTTTCTTGCATGTCACGGATGTTACACACATTTTGTCACGGATGTTACAGATGAGTTAATGACCATTTTTACATTTTCAAAACAATTGTGACACTTCTAAGTCAAAATATTGACTTGAACTGTAAGATTGCTAATTGTTATTAACCCAAACTACTGAAAATAAATGACAGAAAGAATATAGGCCTAGTAAAAAGTTTCTTGATCCTGGACCTCTGGAATTAACAGTGCAGGCTCTATAAATATTTCTTCAACAATAGCTCCTTGAAAAACAAACATTAACAGCTGATCTCTCTATGAGTAAGTGCTGCAAACTTTAGGGAAACAAAAAGTACCTATTACCCAGCCAAGACCACTTAGATTCTTCTTCTTCTTCTTTTTCTTCTTCTTCTTCTGCCAATACACAGTTTTGGGTTGTTCGTCCGTCCAACGTAGGTGAGGTCTGCCTAAATCTCTTCGTCCTCGTGGATGGCAATACAAAAGTCTCTTTGGTAAACGATTTTCAGGCATCCTAAGCAGGTGGTTTCTCCATTCACGTTGATAATGTTGGACGTCTGCGGTCATCTCCTCAACTCCCCACTGATTTCTTATGTCTTCGCTCCTAATGCGGTCCCGCAAGGTAACTCCTGACAGTGATCGTAGAAATCTCATTTGTGATGCGTCGATTCTATTCATTTCCTTTTGCCGCAATGTCCAACATTCACTGCCATATAACAGAGCTGGTTTTGATATTATGTTGTGAAATCGGATTTGGACCTCTTTTCGCATTTGTTTTCCAAAGTTCCTTCTCAAGATACCATTTAATTGATTATATTTCAATATATTTTTATTTATATATTTTTGATAATTATACAAAGAAATATGACTTCCTAAATATACAAAATCTGTCACTTGTTCTATTATTTCATTATTAACCACTTAGATTCAATGCCCATAAAGCTTGTAAAATATTTTACTTTTCAAAATGAAACAGCCAGAGTAAAAACTTCTCTTAATTATTTCTACTGATGAGGTTGTGAAAAGCTATCAAGACGAAAAAAGACCTTAAATGTAAAGAAGATAAAAAAATTAAGAAATAAAATAATCAAGTGAACTATTGTTATTTTATGGAAATAACTATAATAGAAAATGTTAATTTAGAGTCTTATCTATGTCTTATACTAATAATAAATAAATATTTTTAAAAAATACTTTTGTATTGGAATTCCCAGTTTTCCTGGAAAGGCTGCATTGCTAATTATAAATTTCAAGAGATCTGCAAGAGGTCTTTAATTAATTTTCTAATCGTTCATTGTTGAGAAATGGATATGTAGACAGAAGGTTACTTAATTTCATACTATAAAATTGAGTTAAGTTGCATCCCACAGAGTTTTTTTGATCTAGCGATTCAACATGGCTTGTCAGTATATCTTTTCATTAATAGTCTTCCTCGTATGTAATCATGAAAACTTTGTAGCTAATTCAACAGTTCATAGCATAAATACACGTCAAAAAATGACTTTCATACTCCATCGGCAAGTCTATCGTGCTATCAAAAAGGAGTGCGTTATATGGCAGTAAAAATTTTTAATAGCCCCCCTATCGATATAAAAAATTAAACTCAAAACATAAAATTATTTAGTCCCAAATTAAAGAAGTACCTAATTTCTCACGCATTCTATTCTGTAGGTGAATTCATGACATTCAATAACACTTCATGAAATTGATACTAAAACTATGTGTTGTACTAGTAGACTATATTGTAAATCTCGTCTGTATATATTTCATCTAGACTGTGACTATAAATTAAGACTTTATAATAGTATTAAGTTTTTGACTTGTTCCATATTCTAGCTGTAAGCATGTATGAATACCATGGAATGTTAATAAATACAATACAATACAAAACACATTTTATCTTTTCAACATTTCCAAAACGCGTTTCCGTTTGTACACTCATTTGCACTTGACGTATCTTTAAAGCCGGAGAAGCACTGGAAATAATCATGTATAAAGTGTTCTCATCTGGAGAGGAGTTTCATTAATAATTCAAGATAATTCTCTTCTTTGTTGTCGGAACTTTCATCTTCATGCTCTTGCTTACCTAAGAAGCAAACAATTTCGATAAATCTCTCAATTACAAATCTGTTTTGTTTCACAGTTTTAGTGTTTGATAGCTTGAAGCTTGGTCCTTCAGAAATTGCATATTCAGTTCTTCCACTACCTAACAAGAATAAACTCTCTTCATCCTGAAGATGTCTTCTTTAACTCTGATGTTTCTTGGCTTCTCTATCAAAATGTTTGACAGACCTCATAAGAAAATGATGACCACTCATTTTCACGCCCAAATAGAATACAGGTATGATATCGACCTGAGGAGGCTACACAGGGAGACCGAGGTGTGGACTTCTGTCAAAACTGGCTGCTGTGACTGAATCGATAATATGGCACCAAGCAGTGAAACACGTGCTTGAAAAGCGGTCCTAAGGACTTCAAAATCATCCCATTATAAAGTGCTTGCACAATAAGCCTAAGGCTACGGAAAGAAAAAAAAGACGAAAAAATCATCCCGAACCTTCAACCTTAAAAAAGTAGTCGTGAAAATTTGTGAAGCTTCAAAACGCTTCGAAACTCAGGCGTTAATAGGATAAAAAACTGCACAATAGATACTGAATCTTAACAAAATATGTCCAATAGTTTAGGAGAAATCGATTTTTTTTTCGCTGGCAGACAGATATGTCCAACACCACATTGTGAATATTGAGACTGCTAAAAATGTGATACATTTCCGTAAAAATTTTAATATCAATATTTTTGTAACTTTTCAACACTTTTTTTCTATATTTCATACAATAAGAAAGTAAAAGAAAAAAAATTGATGCTTCTAGATCAGCCGTGGCGAAAATGTAATCGTGCGCCGAGCCACTGTGTAACCTGCAACGTGCATAGCACCTATGGAGAGAGGCGGACACCCGAAGGGGAAGTGAAGCAACTGTCTGACTTATTAATGGATTTTCATTTTCCTTACGTCAAGCACTTAAATATAATTTTATACAGTACAAGGCTACAAACTAATGTTTAGTACGTGTAACGAAGAAAGAAATGAACAATATCACAACCTAAAATTAACTGTCTTCAGAATGTCTCTGCGACAAAGTTTCAAAATCAGGAATTATGTCACTTACTGCCAGTCGTAGTTGATCACGAAGGTATTTGTCTGTCAGTCGTGATCTAAATTTGGTTTTTACTATTGAAAATAATTTTTCACGAACGTAAGTTGTAGCGAACATGGTTTCAACAGAGCAAGCGAAAGAACGAAGCTTCGGATATTTATTTTTTGGCAAAGATTTGAAAGTTCAACATTTGTCAAGTCCTTACATCTAGCTTTCATTTGACATCACATAGTAAATCAGTGAGTTCAAATTGAAGAGCTAACCGCATTATTCGTACATCTGCTGAAAAAGGGTCGACGTACAGAGATGATGATGATGATGATGATGATGATGATGATAATAATAATAATAATAATAATAATAATAATAATAATAATAATAATAACAACACTTAAAATTTTAATGTTTCATGTAGTATAATGCAGTTTTATGTTATACAACAGTTTTCCTCGTAATACTTGTGAACAAATCATACATTTAATATTCTCATCATATTGACAGCAAAAAAATGCGTCCTCCCATCCTACTTGAAACTTTCATTTTTGTAGAGGTACATGGTTTGCAGAGAGACATTGCGACGATACGCCACTCGCAGGTCAGAGACAAATACAAATGGAACGGAGTTTGACTCCAGTGAGTGACAAGGTGGGGGTTGGGGGAGGTTAGAAGCAAGAGAAATGCATAGCTATCATTGCGAGACACAATGTCTCGCGAGTACATTCTCGTCACTTCTGTTCTAGATTGATGAAGGAAAACAGACTAACATTCATGATTTCTGCGTGATTCATAACCACGATGGGTCTTAACTCGACATTCAGGAGCCTGCTGACTTCTCTCCCACGCACCATCAAGACAGACAAATGAGAAACAATAAGAACTGCATTTGTGGGGGCCGGGCCCGTGTCCCTAACATTTGGAGCCCCCCCATGTGGTACCATAACCTCTAATTTGTCTAAGTGGGAAGAAAGAACAATGCAACCCGTCTCGACGCGTCCCTCCCACTGAACGTTCGTACTAATTAAAAACAAAAACATGTAGCATAGCGATGCAATGCAAATGTAACGATCGGTAGCGATGGCAACAACTAGAACAAAAGTGTGTGGAGGGAGGGAAACAAAGAAACGATTAAAATAATTAGAAAACTAAAAATGAAATAATTATGAATAAAATGCAGATTTATGAAAACAGAAAATAAACAAAAGAACAAAGACGTATAAAGAGTCATAAAGAAAAGAAAGATGTATCGGTAACATTTTAATTGTGTAATTAAATATTCATTGTTAACAATGTACAGCAGTGGCAAAAAAACCGGACCCTTGTAGCTGATTTCAGAGCCTTGTTCACTCCAGAGCACGAAAGACTGATAACTAAGACTTTAGTGGTTCTAATCCTGCCTGGGAAGGAAACTTCTTTTTGTTCCTTGTTCAAATTTATTCCCAATACTTTTCGATTGCTGGTAAAATTCATGTTCTGGGAATGATAAGTTAATTAAGTAGTAAAATATCGCTGCAATTGATGTTGACCAATATTTAAAATGGGACAAGCATATCTCCTTACTGTGTAACAGATTGCGTAAAACAATCCACAAATTTTCCATTCTACACTCTTATTTACCTGTTTATGTTCTGCGTGCTGTGTACTTAGCTCTGTTTCAATCAATAATTCAGTATTGTATATTAGGTTGGGGAGGAAAAAATCGACTCTCCATCCTTTAAATTTGCTCCAAAAAAGAATTATCAAAATTTGTCTATGTAAACCTTTTGATTACCCAACAAAATTAATTTTTCAGGAATTTGGTGTATCAAATCTAGAACAAATTTATAAAGAAACATTGCTGATTTACTTCCACAAAAATCACAATAAACTTAAATTTGATCCTCATGAATACCATACGAAACAAAACTACAGTTTCTTTCTAAATACTCCCAAATGCCACACAACTGCTGGATTAAAACACAGCAGAAGTTTTGGACCCAAAATACATAATGAATTAATTAGAGCTTACCCTGAGCTAAGTACACTTAACACACATAGATTTAAGAAACAAATCAGATTAATTATTTAATTGTTTAAGCTAATTGAGTTAAAAATTGGTATTCTAATATTCATGTACTTTTGTATTTTCTATTTGTATATAGACCCTATTATTACATGCTGTATGTATTTTACCATTTATTAATGTTATTGTGCTCAATGAACTCTCTTAAGTTTCTGATATATATTTTGTATAACTGGTCTGAACTGCGCCCGAGCACGAGCTTCTGTTCTTTCGGGCTGCAATGCCTAATGTAGCTCAAGTGTAAAGTATTAAATAAATAAATAAAATAAATAATTAAATAAATCGAAAAGTATTGGAAATAAATTTGAATAAGGAACAAAAAAAAAAGTTTCCTTCCCTCGCAGGATTCGAACCACGGAAGTGTTAGTTACCAGTCTATCGTGCTCTGGAGTGAACAAGGCTCTGAAATCAGCTACAAGGGTCGGTCCGGATTTTTTTTGCCACTATTGTACAATAATCGATATATTCCATGCAAGGTATTAAAAAAAAATTCAGCAAAGATATACCGTACTGAAAGATGGAGCAGTTGAACATATCAGATCAGAATAGGCCTATGGTACAGTACCTAACAGAAGTAAAATAATAATAATAATAATAATAATAATAATAATAATAATAATAATAATAATCCATGTGTTGTGGGTCCCTATCACCACGGCACGGCGCGTCCTCAGGTTGCGGATAGAGGAGACGGCCTCCAGATATGGAGGGTAGCTGCGAATATATTGAATAAGCAATCGCAGACAGCCGATGAGGGGTGGTCCTCCAGCTTGGGGGTTGGGCGATGGGCTAACAACCCATCACCGTAAAAAAAAAACAGCTTGTTACGAATCCTTCACATAAGCCTCGGAATGGGACTGATTCTCTGGCACGACTACAGCAAAGGAATAAATCCAGACGTTTGAGATGGGCAGGGCATGTAGCACGTATGGGCGAATCCAGAAATGCATATAGAATGTTAGTTGGGAGGCCGGAGGGATAAAGATTTTTAGGGAGGCCGAAACGTAGATGGGAAGATAATATTAAAATGAATTTGAGGGAGGTGGAATATGATGATAGAGACTGGATTAATCTTGCTCAGGATAGGGACAAATGGCGGGCTTATGTGAGGGCGGCAATGAACCTCCGGGTTCCTTAAAACCATAAGTAAGTATTATAAAGAGCATAATGTTATTGCATATCGCATCAGGTAAAAAAAATATCATAACGCGATAATTTATCGCATGGTAAGTAAGTAAGTAAGTAATAATAATAATAATAATAATAATAATAATATGTGTGCGTCAATTTCACTTCACAGCGTTCCAGTGTCCTTGCATTTCCTGCAACATGTCGACAAGTCAGTGTTATTAAGAATTATTACGTCACGGCCATATGATGGATGCGCTGCGCGAACTTCAGCTGTTCTGTGACGCACGAAAAGTATCGCTTTACAAGGCCTCTCTCTCCATCTCATCACTCTGAGGCTGCGAGTGCTACAGTGTACTAAGTACAGCATTAAACATGGATGTGAGTTGGGATTTATTCAGCAGCAATTTCAAGGTATTCGGCAGGGCTGTGGAGTCTGCACACCTTTATCAGCTATGACATCGTTCTCACGCTTTTCCTGCCATTCGATGTCAAGACAATATCTTTGTTTATAATATATTATTTAAGGACACGCGCTGTGTCAAAAGCATTGCTATCTAGCCAAGATGGAATTACCTAGAGTCTCCTATTAAGAGTACCGGAATCGAACCTGCGCTCGAACGCAACTCTGGATCGCAGGTAAGCGTCTTAGCCGACTGGACTACCCCGGTGGCTCTGACAATTTGCAAGAGTCGATAAAATTACATGTCCTTTACAGTATCTCATTGAGTTTTTGACATCTCCGAAGCATTCATCACCCAACTCTGTCAAAAATGATTATTATTGCGTACTGTAAGCATGTGACAGTCGTCAATTCTTTTTTTTTTTTTTTTTAATTTTAGTAGGTTATTTTACGACGCTTCATCAACATCTGAGGTTATTTATCGTCTGAATGAGATGAAGGTGATAATGCCAGTGAAACGAGTCCGGGGTCCAACACCGAAAGTTACCCAGCATTTGCTCATATTGGGTTGAGGGAAAACCCCGGAAAAAACCTCAACCAGGTAACTTGCCCCGACCGGGAATCGAACCCGGGCCACCTGGTTTCGCGGCTAGACGCGCTAACCGTTACTCTACAAGTGTGGACTCGTCAATTCTTAATACAATGAATATAAAATGGAGGTGATAGAGTTTAAAATTTAGAGTCCTTCTAAAACAGTTTAGGAAACGAGATTATAAAGGTGCCGCGACTCGAAGAATATATGGAGTCGAGGGTGAAGGTGTCGTTAGTGATTTTTAAAACTTCCACAATTTTCATCTAAAATTTGTAAAATTTAAACTACACAAATTGGTCTACAATACTATCGTCTGTACAAAATTTGGTGCCATTAGGTCTAATACAGTTCTGAAATTATATTCTTTTAAATGTATTTTATATTGACGTCACTAAAAGGTTCCTTGCGACAAAAATCCGTGGCGCTACAGCCCGTGAAGGGCCTAGACCGACCAGCCGGCTGCTGGCCTCATGCCCACATGCCGAAACAGAGGTGGATGATCATCCAACCAGAATGGAGGTATCGTGTGGTTAGCACGATGATCCCCCCAGCCGTTATAGCTGGCTTTCGCAACCGATTTCGCTACCTATCGTACCTCCCCAAGTGCATCACGATGCTGGGTGGGCACCGGTCCCATACATTGGCCGAAATTTCATGAGAAAATGTCTTCCTCCATGAAGACTCGAACCAGCGCGCATTCCGTAACGCGAGTTCTAGGCAGGATGCCTTAGACCACGACGCCACGGCGCCTTCTTTTTAGACTCCGCATACAATTCATATCTTAAGCCGTCTATCATCTGATATCTTCTTCTGCCCCGAAATTTTCTCCCGTTCACCATTGCTTCCAGTGCATCCTTCAGCACGCAGTTTCTTCTTAGTCAGTGGCCCAACCAATTACTTTTCCTCTTTCTGATAAGTTTCAGCCTCATTCTTTTTTCGCCCACTCTTTTCAACACAGCTTCATTTCTTATTCTGTCTGTCCATTTCACGCTCCATCCTTCTCCACATTCGCATTTCAAATGCTTCTAGTCGTTCTTCTTCACTTTGTCGCAAAGTCCATATTTCTGCCTCATATAATGCCACACTCCACACATAGCACTTCATTAGTCTCTTCCTTAGTTCTTTTTTTCAGAGGCCCGCACAAGATGCTCCTTTTTCTATTAAAAGCTTCCTTTTGCCATTGCTATTCTCCTTTTGACTTCCTGGCAGCAGCTCATGTTACTGCTTATAGTACACCCTAAGTATTTGGAACTGTCGACTTGCTTTACTGTCTCATTTAGAATAAGCACGTTTACCTTCTCTATGTCATCTGATTGAGGTTCTGGTTGATATGTACAGGTTATAAAAAATGGGTATATTACCGCAACCGTGACACCTCAAAACAGTAGCTCGATCTCCGGTCAACCTGACAAAGTCGTAGTTAAACAAATTCTATTCGGCTCCAAATTATAATGTAATGTGTTTAGTGAAATTTTGAAGGTGTGATCCACTGGGAGTTTGTTCCAAACAGATGTGCAGTTGATGACGATGTTTACTGTCTACAGCTAGAACGAGTTATGAAGTTTTCAGAGAGAGGTACCCGGTTTTACTTGATTGAAATAGAATTGAATCGGTTATTGCAGAAAGGACATTCAGCGAATAGGGATTATAAAGAATGGACACTTCGCGTCGGTACCTTTGATGTAGCCGGACTGATTTCAATGACCTTCAAGCCAGCTAGAGCGTGAGATTCTGCTTTCTCCCTAGAGTTGGCGTTGACATCACACCAGCTAGCAGTCTATACAGCGAAAATATAACACATATAATTAATACATCTAGGTACATTATGTACTCAAAGAAAATTAATTGGATCCATAAAATAATAAATCCATCATTAACTGTAATGTCTAGACTCTAGAGTTCCTTTATAATGAGAGTTGAGACGTTGACCCCAACAACAATTAAAATATGTAATTATTTGATAGCACTGAAAATGGAAAAACAATACTCTGATGAGAAGTAAAACCATATACCTATATTATATACAAATATTAAACGAATTTGATACATAATTTTATAATGTATTATATTATTTTATAATTTATTATATCTGAAATATAAAAAAAATATTATTACAACTAGTTCGTCACTGAGAAATAAGGAAAAGCTGTTAACTTGAATTTATTTGAAGCAAAGCGTTACTGGATTATGCAATAAGCTAGGCGATGTTTGAATCCTGTGTCTCAACTCTATTCTCAATTATCATCTTAGCCTATGCTCGATTACACTAACCTCTAGCGCTTGAAAGTGGAACTAAACGCTGGCGCACAGAGAAACAAAACACAGGAAAATTCGCTAAGTGTCCATTCTTTATAATCCATATTCGCTGGGACATGAGTCAACATTTTGTGCGAAAACATGTTTTCATTGAAATGTACAGCTGAAAGGTAGATCTACCATTCGCGAGAACCAAACAATCATGGAAAATACCAAAGAAATTGGGAGGAATCGAACTGATACTACACCTAGAATAAAGCTCTAATTTTGCATCTTCATTTTACCAACTGTTTCGTTCCATGTCCCTCTTTCTGCATGAAAGAAATTTCCAAAACTTGAAAGCCGCTGAAATTGGTATCACCGAGTTCTTCGCATCAAAAACTAGAAACTTGTATCGTTGCGGGATAGGAAAACCTCGGTGAAAGGTGGCTAAAGACTATAGAATCTAATAACCTTTACTTTGAAGTAGAGTTGGGTCGATTCGTGAACGAATCGTTCATTCGAACGACCAATAATAAAGAATCGTAAGAATCAATTCGTGGTATCAACGAATCGTCATTCAAAAGAATAGGTACGAATCGGCATGGTATCGTAACCCACGATTCTATTTACTTGTTTGATGTGACCTGTCAGCGGACGTATCCGAACCGTGCCGAATGCTCCCGAGCGAGAGTGAAATCAAAATACTGCATTTGTTAAGTGTGAAAAATAATGAACATGGACCTGAGATTTGCATAGTTAAATAGAAATGTATTGCAAAAAAATGTACTTGATAAAAAGGTTCAGTTGATAAATTATAATTAAGAAACACTATCTTGGATAACTTTGTAGATAAATGGAGGTCATGATGAATGGTTCCAGCCAATGAGAAAGAGACAATCCAATGTCTCGCCTCTTATGCCATCTATGGGAGAGATGTTGAACGTTTTTGTTCTACCCGTGGTTTGCAAAGGAAAGTGTTCTGTGAGTCGTTCGTTGCCGATTCAAAAGAATCGTTGGAATCGCAGACTAGAAAGAATCGTGAACTCTTTGACGATTCAAAAGAATAGTTGGAATCGCAGGCTGTGAAGAATCGTGAACTCGTTGACGATTCAAAAGAATAGTTGGAATCGCAGGCTGTGGAGAATCGTGAACTCGTTGACGATTCAAAAGAATAGTTGGAATCGCAGGCTGTGGAGAATCGTGAACTCGTTGACGATTCAAAAGAATAGTTGGAATCGCAGGCTGTGGAGAATCATGAACTCGTTGACGATTCAAAAGAATATTTGGAATCGCAAGCTGTGAAGAATCGTGAACTATTTGACGATTCAAAAGAATAGTTGGAATCGCAGGCTGTGAAGAATCGTGAACTCGTTGACGATTCAAAAGAATAGTTGGAATCGCAGGCTGTGGAGAATCGTGAACTCGTTGACGATTCAAAAGAATAATGGAATCGCAGGCTGTGGAGATCGTGAACTCGTTGACGATTCAAAAGAATAGTTGGAATCGCAAGCTGTGAAGAATCGTGAACGAATCGTTAGAATCGTGAACGAATCGTTACAATCGATTCGTAATATATGATTGAATCGTTGGAATCGATTTCTAAAAAAGAACTCTACTTTGAAGACTAGTTTAACTTTTTGTCACAACACACTCCAACTAAAATTTTGCTCTATAACCGAAATTATTTATGAGACAATATCTGTACCAAATCCAGTGACGCTAGATAAGAGCTCAGTTGATACAGCGTCGTTAAACAAATTACAAATGAAGGCTCTATGTCCCAGGTGCTTCATAAAACAACAGCTTTTCTGTTCCACATCACTCCTTTATGTCTTTGTTGCAGCGAAACTCTAAAAATGTGGATTTTCCAACCACTCAGGTAAAGAGGATACAAAGTTCATTTGAAACTTTTATCATCTTTTCAGTGCGACAACTCTATATGAAAAAGCTTGTGTTTGATTATTCATGTCCCTGTTAAAAATGGTAATACCATGTATACATAAATGCATATGGTAGCCTTGCACTGATGTAAAGTAAGGTGCAAACTCGAAAGGAAATCTAAAAAAATTACAATTTTGCATTTTTGATCACAAAAATAAAGAAAATGTCGCCGGGTCGAGTGTGTACGCGGTTTTAGGAGTGCTTCCCTTAAGCGGCGCGGTCTGAAGGTTCCTAGGTTCGAATCCCACCTCAGGCATTAATGAATGTCTTTCGTTAATATTCTGTTCTGTCCTGTGTGTGTTTCAGTGGAAACCGATACGATCTGCTGACCCCAGGCTAAAAGAACCCCATAAATGTGCTGATGTTTAGTGTATGTCCATAGAATCGTCACCTCCCCTACAGGAATTGTTATGGGAGACCTATAACAGGAAGAAATTAAATTACGAATGAAAATAAGTAGGCTCCTAAAGGAAAATCGATTTTCTATTTAATACCGGGTGATCCGTTAGGAAAGGCATAAAATAAAAACGCTCTAACATGAATAACTTTTGCTATATATTTTTCAGAAAACTGTAAATAAGTCCTACAGTAGAGCGTTTCGTTTAGGCACAGTGAACATAATGTAAACAAAGTGCAGGAATCCAGTCTCTATCATCATATCCCACCTCTCCTAAATCCATTTTAATATTATCTTCCCATCTACGTCTCGGCCTCCCCAAAGGTCTTTTTCCCTCCGGTCTCCCAACTAACACTCTATATGCATTTCTGATATCTCCCATACGTGCTACGTGCCCTGCCCATCTCAAACGTCTGGATTTAAAGTTCCTAATTATGTTAGGTGAAGAATACAATTCATGCAGTTCTGTGTTGTGTAACTTTCTCCATCCCTCTTAACCCCAAATATTTTCCTAAGAACCTTATTCTGAAACATCCTTAATCTCTGTTCCTCTCTTAAAGTGAGAGTCCAAGTTTCACAATCATACAGAACAACCGGTAATATAACTTTTTTATAAATTCTAACTTTCAGATTTTTTGACAGCAGACTGGATGATAAGAGCTTCTCAACCGAATAATAACAGGCATTTCCCATATTTACTCTGTGTTTAATTTCCTCCCGAGTGTCATTTATTTGAAGAGTCCACTGCAAGAATGATGGATGTCACTTTCTTGTCGAAAATGAACCAAGACTGTCAATGCATAGCTTAAGACATATAGAATGTACATACAGAGTTATATGGCATTAACACTGATAGTCATTGTCCAGTAATGATCGGAAAATCACAGTTAAGCTTTGAGCGCTAAGCATTTCAAAGTTTCAATTGCTTCTCCTGAAAAATGTATTCTAAATAACATCCATCATTCTTACAGAGGACTCATTTGTTACTGTTGCTCCAAGATATTTGAATTTTTCCACCTCTTCGAAGGATAAATCTCCAATTTTTATATTTCCATTTCGTACAATATTCCCGTCACGAGACATAATCATATACTTTGTCATTTCAAACCTATCGCTTTATTTGCTTCAAGTAAAATTTCCGTGTTTTCCCTAATCGTTTATGGATTTTCTCCTAACATATTCAAGTCATCGCATAGACAAGCAGTTGATGTAACTCGTTTTTGTATATCGAAAATCGAAATCGAAAAAGAGAGGAGAACTGGAAGGACAAATTTAAAAGGTACGCAAAACGCGTCCTTGCAAGGGGTTGGGGGCTGTAAGATACTAAATATGTGAGCTCCAAGCCTGTTGGCCACTAGTCTCACTCCGGGTTACGCTGCTCCACTGAAGGAGCTCTAGAAAATTTTGAAGGGGAAAACCGAAAATGGACGTAACCTCTTAGGTACCTCATACGCGAGGGGGACGGAAATGTGATCAAAATGATCACGGAACGGGACGAGGAGGAGATGGCTGGTGTAGATCTGCACATTGAAATGAACTGTCATTTCGCAGTGCAGGAGGAGTCGAGAAGACTCTGTCGTCTTTTTTTGTATATCCAATTACTTCATTTTCGCAGCTTGGAATTATTTTTTCCCCTTATGCTTATTCCTTGATATTTAAACGATTTCACAGCTAAAATATTTCGAGAGTACATAGAAAACTAAAAGTTTTTTCCCATCGGGATCAAACCTACGCCTGCTAGCTCCAATCCGACCGTCAATGAAGACTATAAAGAACTTAAAACATACTGCAATGAGGTTAGGAACGGTATCGAGCGCGATAGATCATGGACGGACGTACTCTGCGTGCAGGCACTTGTATTGTTATGGTTGCCAGGGGCGACAGCTCCGTCCGTTAAAATCCGTGCACCGCCGATATAAGCAATGGATTACCGGGGAGGTCCCTTTATGGCCCTGTATCGGAAGTTTGTTAGCGTCCCCGGGCTCCTGCTTTTATGGCCGCTACGGGACTTCCCCGCGAAGAGCTTCATCAGGAGGCGTTTCAGTATTCAACGGCTGCAAGCTGACCTCTACCCCGCATTCACGATATTAGCTGGTGCAGCGGCACTCAACCAGAATATAGTGCGCGTAACTTTATGGACTGTTTGAGAAGCTTACACAATGTATTCATATTTACTCTTCCTTACATTAATTCATATGCACGGCACTTACACTGAGTAACTAAAGCAATAGTGTTAATTATTTAATGGCAATGTTAATTTATTAATAACTAGCAGTACCCGTGCGCTCCGCTGCACCCGTTAGAAATAAATATAAAGTAATTACATAATTAAAATAGGACGTTTGATCCAGGGAACATTCGTGTTTGATAGAAGGATAAATCGTTTAATATGTTACTTAATTTAAATTGCATCCAAATAATTAAAATGCGATCATTTTGGCCCAGAGACACTCATTTGGTGCAATGACAATTCCTTTAACATGTTTCTTAATTTTTATTACATGCAACCATAGTTTAATGAAGATTGACATCATTTAGATTTAATGTGTATATTTTATTTTACTTGTTATAGGTTTCCATTGAATTATGATAATAACTTAATTTTAACCCTTGTTTTCTACGTATTCAGTAAATGGCGCTTGGCCCACTATGGTTCTGAACCCTTCAAATAACTTAAATTATATTATATAATATTACATATTATATTATATTATATTATATTATATTATATTATATTATATTATATTATATTATATTATATTATATCAGAAGTTACTGTAATAACATTATAGCATTATGTCCATCTAGAGAAACTACACTTTCCAATGGTGAAATAATAATTAATTATACATATCGGTTAATTTAGCTTCCGATATTACTTCATACAAATACAGAAACATTCTCTGTAGGCTATCTTTCATAGCTTTCGATTGATCTTAAAACTCATTTATCTCATTAAATATCAGTCCTATCAAAAGTTTTCAAGGAATAAAACTTATCGCAAATTATTTTTAAAGAAACGTTTGTTATGTAATATTTTTCACAAAAATCAATAATAAGCGAGATATTTCGATTTATTTAATTCAGACCCCCTTATAACCCCCCCCCCCTTTTAAATAATGTATTTTGAATGCCATATAGCCTAAAATCTAAGTTACAACGAACTTAATTTATATTCCAATTTTCATCGAAATCCGTTCAGCCATTATCGCGTCAAAAGGTAACAAACATACAGACAGACAGACAGACATACAAACAAAAATTTCAAAAAAGCGATTTTCGGTTTCAGGGTGTTTAATTATATATGTTAGGACCAATTATTTTTGGAAAATCGAAAATTACCAGAAAAATTTTGGCTACAGATTTATTATTAGTATAGATTGATTAAATGGCGATCTTATTCGTGTTAATTATGTAAACATGTGCGGCTTACAGCTGTTTCGGTGCTATTCGACACCATCCTCAGAGCCTAATAGATCTCGGTGCTATCTCGACTTCGCTGCCTGTTGTGTGTGTGCATTCGTGTGATGAAGAGTTGTGTCAAATAGTGTGTGTTCTGAAATAGATCTGTGTGTTGAGAATTTGATTAGGGTGTGTTTTAGTGTGTCTGTATATTTCATATTGTTCTAGTGTGTTGAGTTTTTGGTTTTTGGGTTGGATGTATAGGATTTCCATGTCTGTACTTATGTCATTGTATGTATGGTTAGCATTAGTTATGTGTTCGGCATATGTAGATGTATTGTGTCCTCTGGTTATTGCTTTAATGTGTTCTTAGTATCGAGTTTGGAATGGTCTGCCTGTCTGTCGAATGTAGAAACTGTCGCAACTATTGCATGTGAGTTTGTATCCGCCTGTGTGGTTGTATTTATTTGTTTGTGTTGTTTGTGTGTTGAGATGTCTTTGTAGTGTGTTTTCTGTCGTGTATGTTATGTTGTATTTCTGTTTTCTGAATGAGCATGCGATCTTGTGTGTGTTTTTGTTTTCGTATGTTAGTGTGATGTATTTCTTGTGTTCTTGTGTTTGTGTTGTGTTTTGTGTGTTTTTGTGTTTGTTGAGTTTTTTTTGTCTTCCTTATGATGTTGTCTATTATGTTTGGATTGTAACCATTTTCTTGTGCTATGTATTTGATTGTGTTCACTTCTTCATTGTAGTGTTGTTGGCTCACGAAGAAGTGATGTTTGGTTATTCAAATCAGTAAATTACGGTAAGTAAAATTTCAATAAGCAAGGATGCATTGTTGGTGTGCATTTTATTCATGTCTCCTAGTACCACATAAAGACAGTGCTGAAAAGTTAGATTTAGAAGATATTTGTGACGAATTTATTTATAGGGAGAAACACATTTTCATCACTCAGTGCTACGTAATAGTGAGTCCACTTTCGTATTATCAATTTATAGTTCGAAAGGATTCAAGTCCCCAAGTTAAAATATTTGTACAGGGACATCATTTTGTTTTTACTAACATTTTTAATATTAATCTGGCTATACCTTTCTATTAACGATTGAAACAGGAAACACCGTTTGCTACCCTTTCCACGACGGACTGGCGTAAAATACAAATCACTTTACTAGGTATAGGAGGGAAGAAAAGTAGTTCATCCATTTATGTAAACTAGGAAATATCGCAATTTTGAGTTTGATAATTTTCATTAGGTTTTTGTTTAATCAAAATACAGTACTGTATTAACACTTAGTGTTTTACACACGAATTGAGCTATCCATTCGGAAGTATTAATTATGCAGTGTATATTGTACTGTTACAGCACATTAGCGTACTATATAGAGAATGAAGTTAAATTGAAAAATAATTATAATATGGATATTTAAACACATTTTAGAAAATGGTGGCCGTTCACTTCGATACAGGCTTCAGTTCTTTTGTCCATATTATCGCACTATAGACTATTGTACCTAATTCCAATTACCAGTTTCGTCCTTCGTACCAATAACTCATGTTGAAATAATTCTGTACCTACTCTATAAAAGAGTACCTTACGTACTGTAAATTCAATCTTCACTTCTGCCCGATCCGAAAAGATAAAATCACTCAGAAATGCTATCTACTGTCCGTTCAAGTGGTTTTGTCGCAGGGATGTAGAAAAGGGGGGGGTAACGTGACAGTTAATTACTTAAGGAGGCCCTATTATTTAAGTTATTTTAAACACTTGAATAATATTACGTAGACGTCCAATTCCTAACAGAAATTAATGTTTTCAGAAAAGAGCTAAGATAGCCCAGCTACTAGACTTTACAGAGGGGCGAACAGAAGCAGGTGGGGGAAACCGGGATGCGACATAGGGAAACGGACGACAGTACCCGTACGAAAATATGATTCAATATTGAAAGCTCTTTCGTCACTGGAAAACGCGAACATATTTCTGAAACGTACTATACTCACTAACTCAGTACTGCTTACGCGCCCTCGGCTCTGTGTCGTGAACGGTTGGAAGTTTACTAGTAGAAGGGGTGGGAGTGAAGTACATTCCAAAACTCAGGTACAATAAAAATTGAAGTAAAAATAAAATGATGTCCCTGTGTAATTGTAACGTTGTATTTAACTGCTAAAAATCGGTAATTATGTAAACAGCTACGCAAGAGATAGCCTAATGCGGAGATTTTTTTGTATATAGTTACTAGTATGAAGGAACAAATTGGTATTCACATAAAATCCAAAAGAATGTTACCTACAAGTAAATGGAACATAGCCCCTGGATCTTATACTTACTTACTGGCTTTTAAGGAACCTGGAGGTTCATTGCCGCACTCACATAAGCCCGCCATAGGCCCCTATCCTGTGCACTCTCTATCAACATATCCCATCTTCCTCATCCATTTTAATATTATCCTCCCATCTACGTCTCGGCCTCCCTAAAGGTCTTTTTTCCCCTCCGGTCTCCCAACTAACACTCTATATGCATTTCTGGATTCGCCCATACGTGCTACATGCCCTGCCCATCTCAAAAGTCTGGATTTAATGTTCCTAATTATGTCAGGTGAAGAATACAATGCTTGCAGTTCTACGTTGTGTAACTTTCTCCATTCTCCTGTAACTTCATCCCTCTTAGCCCCAAATATTTTCCTAAGAACCTTATTATCAAATACACTTAATCTCTGTTCCTCTCTCAAAGTGAGAGTCCAAGTTTCACAACCATACAGAATAGCCGGTAATATAACTGTTTTATAAATTCTAACTTTCAGATTTTTTGACAGCAGACTAAATGACAAAAGCTTCTCAACCGAATAATAACAGGCGTTTCCCATATTTACTCTGTGTTTAATTTCCTCCCGAGTGTCATTTATATTTGTTACTGTTGCTCCAAGATATTTGAATTTTTCTACTTCTTCGAAGGATAAATCTCCAATTTTTATATTTACATTTCGTACAATATTCTGATCACGAGATATAATCATATACTTTGTCTTTTCGGGATTTTCTTCCAAACCTGTCTCTTTACTTGCTTCAAGTAAAATTCTCGTGTTTTCCCTAAGCGTTTGTGGATTTTCTCCTGACATATTCACGTCATCCGCATAGACAAGAATCTGATGTAACACGTTCAATTCCGAATCCTCTCCGTTATCCTGAACTTTCCTAATAGCATACTCTAGAGAAAAGTTAAAAAGTAAAGGTGATAGTGGATCTTCTTGCTTTAGCCCGCAGTGAATTGGAAAAGCATCAGATAGAAATTAGCCTATACGGACTCTGCTATACGTTTCACTGAGACACATTTTAATTAATCAAACTAATTTCTTGGGAATACCAAATTCAATAAGAATATCATATAATACTTCTCTCCTAACCGAGTCTTATGCCTTTTTGAAATCTGTAAATAACTGGTGTACCGTACCCTGGACCTTATATTAACTACATACATTACAAAATCTTTCTTAGGTCTCCATTTTGTGATTTTCATCATTCTACACAGTTTATTGTATAGGCCTATACTATCCGTAGTCACATCAATATTACGAAAAATAATATCATAAAGGGAGGATTTATGAGATCCTTTTGGGAAATTATGATCAAATGTTTCAGCCCACCCAATATTTTTAAAAAGTTGGCTCACTACACAGCCAATAAAATGGGCCTAAGAAGAAAAGTGCAGTGCATTTTATGCCTTATAAAGCTGAATGAGTTTTTCTTGTTGGCTGTTAACACCGCCGTGTGTAACTGAGAACCTTCACACGAAAACATTGCCTTTGGGATAAACAGATGAAAGAAATGAGAAACTTACAGTACAAAATGCTTTCGGGTAGACCGTCTGTAAGCGACGAGCCTGATGAAGCCGTAAGTTAAGTGCATAGTTAAAAATCTTTGAGTAAATGTGGTCAACAAGTAGACACTTCAAAAAATAATAGTGTATGTATTGGAAAAAAACGTTTTCGCTATACTGCTATAAACTTCGGTTGTTACACGCTGTTCATCCAGATAATTATCATAATAGATAGGATTTTGCAGGGTACATTCTTCATGGGATTGACAATGACGAAGTACTTTTAAATCGTATTGTGTTTAGTGACGGGGCTATTTTTTAAATGACTTGTGCAAATCATCTGTATGTGAGTGCAAACGGCACTTCGGCACTTAGTCGGCACTTAACTTCAGCACGGTCCTTGAAAGAGAACTTCGGATGCTCCCCACCCCTATGTATGGCTCTAGCTTCGTTATTACAAACCAGGTGTTGTTCCCTAGAACAAATTTAATTGGCGTAGTAGATAGGGTAAAGTTGCCTAATTCAGTGACATATTTAATAAAGTCTATATTTATGCCAAAATTGTAATAAAAATTTTCAAGTAACACCTAAATGACTTTCTTTTGACTTTTAACTACAGTTTTTACAACATCCAGTGTCAACATTTTCACAAGTTTGGTATATAGCCTAGTATATGCTTCTTCATTGTTATACAGTGGCTTCTAAATCCGTGACAGGGATCCAAATTCCGTGATAGTGGTTTCCTAATTCCGTGATACTAAAATAATCCTCATTAACTGCTCAGAAAACAAACGCGTATTTGGAAAAACACATTGCAGTCATGGTATATTGTTTTAATATAGATTAAGCAAGAAATCACAACATAGAAAAAGGTCCTAAGTAACAAATTTCATTGAAAATATTTGTGTAACTACTTACTTACTCACTTTTTCGGATCTTTTTAGGGCCAGTATTTAATATGAATACTCCCCTTCATACAGACCTCAACCGGATTGGACAACGTAGGACCAATCAGATGCCAGAAGGAGAACCTACGACCTTCACCGCAAGTACTCCCCCATCGAGATTGGGACATTAAGAATATTTTCATTTTATTTATTTTTTTAAGGTAGTCTTATTCCAACCCTTTTTTTTTTATTTTAGGTTGGGGATACCAGCCTGAGCGACTTCAGGCTGATATTTATTTGTTGTTTTATACTTTGTTAGCATCCCTACCACTACGACACTTAACATTACATTTTTCATCAAAACACCATTTTGGATTTGAAGCAGCATATACGAGCTCGCAGACTATTTCCTTATCCAACAACTGCTCTGAAGATGACCACAACACAGCGGTCGAAACGTCAGCCACTAACACCAAGAGAACGCGGTAGAAGCCCTAAAGCTTATCCACACACCATACTTACTGGCTTTTAAGGAAGCCGGAGGTTCAATGCCACCCCCACATAAGCCCGCCATTGGTCCCTATCCTGAGCAAGATTAATCCATTCTCTATCATATCCCACCTACCTCAAATCCATTTTAATATTATCTTCTCATCTACGTCTCGGCCTCCCCAAAGGTCTTTTTCCCTCCGGCCTCCCAACTAACACACTTGTGTAACTACAGGAATACATATTACATATTAATATATTATCCAAACAAAATAAACTGAAAGTTAAATTCAATAGAAAAATTAAATTCGAATAAATTAAATTATAACACAATTATTTCTCAGTATTTATATTCCTAACAACAGGAGTAATTAAGTTAAATAATGGTCTATTATTTTATTATAATTATAATTGATGTTTTCTATAACTTATTTCTATTATTATTTTCACGAACTATTTTCTTTCATAGACATTAATTTTCACAATTTAGCGTTGGAATCACTGGTCGAATGAGCCAGGTAGGAGAAATATGAAAATAAATCCGAAAATGTTAAAGCTCCTGTAGCATTGTTATTGTCTCACAATGTTTAAATAAACATACACATTGATTCAGTTGACTATAATCTACAGTAATATATCATTTTTATAATGCTACATTAATTCTTACCTCAAATATAAACTGTTTCTTCAGGAGCGGTCACAAGAGAAAGAAAAACTTACTGGTCAACCACCTTTCACAGAACAAAAGCTTCTGCAGTCGACTACTTCTATTCAAAAGGCGGGTAGTCAATAGAATTGAAAAGAAGACATCTCCTGGCATCTGTTAGGTATTTCAAAAACTTAAAAGTCAGAGACCACAACTCCATGGCAGTCAATAGAAATTTTATCACGGGATTAGGGGTATCACGGAATTAGGCACTTTTACCCTACTTGAAAAAACACTTATGAACACTTGTCACTCAAAGAAAGAAATCTAACTAACTAAAATCAGGGACGAATTTACCGATATTTCAATCGTCATCCAGTGGAACTGACTGAAAATCATTTACCAAAGTTGAACGACATTCTATTAGCTACACTCTTGCCTAACATTACTGGAATTGGTAATACTTGGTGAAAATATATTCTGCGAAATAAACGCTGGAAAATATCCAACCGGGTAATCGGCTCAACCAGGACTCGAATCTATGTCTGAACGCAGTTTTGAGCATGGGTCCTGCTTTCTACCACCAAAGTACGTCGGTGGCATCTATTAATGTAGTAGTACTAGGCGGTTCAATAAGTAATGTAGGGGAGAAGTGGGTACAGTAAGACAGGGAGAACAGTGAGACATTTTTTATTAGATGGTAAATTTTGATGTGGAGATGTTGGTAACAGTGGAGTTGTATGTTGTATGAGTAAAATAACATTATTTTCATACTCGATTTGATTCTAGTTATAAAGGTGGGTGATGAAAAAATAATTCGTAATTTTTCACTCTAGAAGTAAAATTTGGCTTGTGTTTAATGAAGGTTATATTGGAATACAAATGAGATATGAATATTTTGTTACCTAATACTATGATATTTGAGATTATGTTTGGCAAAGTTTCGTCTTTGTTGTTTTAATTTTGAAGTGATGGCGTCATTTTTAAATGAACTATGCGTAAAGGGAACAGTGAGACATGCCATTGAAGGGTATACTGAGACGTCTTACTGTTCCCATGTACCAATGATTTGCAAAAACAAACTGTAATTATATTACATTTACCAGTAACTAACATTAAAAATGAACATACTAGTAACCAATTTAGGAACTGTAGCTTAAAATAATGGACACATTACATTTTAATGGTTTCATAAATAAAAAATTATTCACAAAATTTAAGAAAATGTTAAAAATTAATAAAGAATTACATTAAATTCTTATAATTATAAGCTTTGTTGTCACAAAAAATTCATTTCATTTTTTCGCAAAAGTTTGAAAAGTCATGGAAAATTCACTTTTCCAATTGTTCCAGATGTTTCAATGGTTTCGAAGTCAGACATCAAAATGATTCTAAATAAGCCTACAGAACATGTCAAAATAAAGAGACAGCAAGTTTTTGTTTTCTTTTGAAATAAATGTAAATCATTTCAATGACACTGTGGTGTCTCACTGTACCCTCCTGAATGGGAACAGTCAGACTTTTGCATTTTTTTGACAAACACGTATTGTATATTACGTCCTTTATCTATTAAACTTTTTGTTTATGTATTATTATACTCCATGTTTTAATGTCTATTTCTATTGCACTTGATTTTAATAATACTTGGATTATCACTTGCTTACATATGTCTTAATATTTTGTGTCTCAGTGTACCCACTACTCCCCTACTGTACATAATCTTTTTTGTCATTCAAACTTTGTATTATTCCAAATCCAAATATACCACATTATTCCCTAACAAATTGGCTACAAATACCTATTTTTCCACGTAGTCTCAATTGAAATCTATGGCCCTACGCCACCTAGATGTTAGAGCCTGCATGCCATCTCGATACCATTCAGCTGATCTTCCTCTCAGTCATGTCCTGACGTCTCCTATAAATGAAAGTCAGATGATGCGAGATCCGGACTGTAGGGTGAGTGAGGAAGAACAGTCCACCCAAGTTTCGTGATTTCTTGACGAGTGTGCACGCTTGTACGTGGTCTCCCATTGTCATGAAGGGGAATTTTATGGGGACGAACACGCCTAAATCGCCTCTTCAACTTCTTTAATCTTGATGTAAACTCTGAGTTTATTGTCTCCGGTGTTACAGCAGATGTGGTCGTCCCGAGCCTGGACCATCTGACAGTCTCGCTTTACCTCGTTCTGTCGCTGACCCAACGTCTGACAATACTCCTATCCACTGCTTTATCCCCGTAGACATGTGTCTGTGAATGTTTGAAATGGTTTCATGCTCCGCAAAGAGAAATTCAATCACATCTCTCTGCTTTGTACGTGTTTCACGTGCAGTCGCCATTTTTAAACTAAACAACACCAGGGCTATCTAAAGGAAAACGGCGAAACTATATGACGAAATACATGAAGCTTTAAAGATGATATGTACAAAATTGCGTTATTTTCCAATGAAAGACAGCAGAGAAAAAAAATTGTGCGAGATCGTGCGTATTTTCTTGTTTTCCGCACAGAACCAATACGCGGTAAGTGTGAAATACCACATTCAGTATTCCCGACGTAACACACATAACAATTTCCCTCTTCTTACCGCTTAAGCGCGACATTCATTTTACTGCTTTAGGCTTTTAACATATTATTTTTAGAGACGTTTAACATAGTAATAATTATAAATTGGGAACTTTCACCTAAATTGCAATGTTAATTATTGTTTTTAAATATTTGCAAGAATTAAGTAAAGTCTACTACTCCACGAAACTTATTGCATTCCTGATACAAGTAACATTAAGGAAGCCGTGAAAAAATCAACGAGATTCCAGACTTGCCGATGTTATTACTGCAATATGTTATATAAATAATATTGTTAAAATATTAAAATGAAAAAATAAATCATTACATAACCTTACCGTTTGTTTTAAGTTCGCATTTATAGACTGGGGGGGGGGGAAAAGACAGACGTATATCACGGCCTGCTGGAGTATAGTAAACACAGAAAACATTTTATAGCAACAATGTTGAAGAAAGATATTTTGGTTTTCCGAAGTTGCCGTCATTAAACAGAAACCAACATGGAGATTTCATTGCAACTAATTAGAAATTCGTCTTTCAGGTATGTAATAAACGATCTTCGCACAAAATAATGTACGATACACGAGTGGTATGTTTGTTTTCATGTTCTCGGAAATAAAAAAGCTCAACTACGTTTCGCTTTTTCAATCTTTTCCTCGAACATGAAAACGTCAACATACCGCTCTTGTAACGTATATTAATAATGTGCATTACTTATTGAACAGCAGTAGCAGTAGTAGTAATAGTAGTAGTAGTAGTAATAGCAGCAGTAGTACTATTACTAGTAATAATAGTACTATCGGTAGGCTTACTAAAGTCTGTGTGATGTATCTTCTCTCACTGTGAAAAGAGAGAGAAGGGAGATATGTCTTACTTCGTCTGTATTGTTATGGCGATGGGGGAGTGGAGGGATGCCGTCCATCCATCCAGTGGCGGAAGGGACTAGTTGATACATTCTGTAGCACAAAATAAAATAACAAAATATCTCTTTTCGTACTGTGTAGTTCCGTCACTGAGTTTGTCTTTCAAGAAACTGAGTTCCGGTAGCCTGTACAATGACAAAGTTTGGAAAGGAATCCTGAAAATTTACAACCCTCCTATAATCTCCACCCTCATTTGAAGGGACTTGGTTTTATTGCTACTGAGACAAGATAAACCTTACCAGGTATAGTACGGTAGGAACTCTGTAATTATAACTCTAATTCTGGAATTATAAAAAAAATTCAAAATATCCATTCATCATCATAATCCAAACAAGTAGGTATGAGCTCAAGGTTTGTTACAGTCTCAGTGAGTTATTCTCGGCCCACCTTTTTTTTTGGACGGCCCATACTTCAATACCATTTCATAACATTCCTCCATTGCCGGCTGCCGACGCACAAGGGGATGGTCTACAGAATAACAGAGTTGTCCAGAGAAAATATCGATAAAATCCGGTATTTATTCGGTATTTTAAAATTCCGCAAAAGAAATGTGCATAACCTTAATGCCTGTATGACGTCAGTACAGATCGATTATACTAATATAGACTACATCACTGAAATACCAATGTAGTACAGATTATACCATATGAAATGAATAATGAACAAATAGTTTTAATTAACGTAAAGTGTTTTGAAGAGTTTGTATACTAACAATTACTAGAGACCGGCGGAACATGGAGACATTTTGCCAAAATATGAAAATTATTTTGGTAAATTATGAAAATTTGAAATAAATAGACCTACAGTACTTCAATGTTAAAATATCTTCGTTTCTAAACCGTTTGGGACAGGTTTACATCTTTACTTGATAAGCCTTTGGAGTAGCTGTGCTCAGTTTTGTAGTTACGCCTTTCACTGAGTTTGCAATAACCCGCCAACCATGGTGACGTATTATGGCTAGAGTCCTGGGTTTGGTTACCTAAATAGAGGCGGGTAGACTCCCTCTTATTATCGTCCGGTATCGGTTGCGTAAACTCCGCAGTATCGCTGCGTGCGCGCGAACCTATCATAGCCAAATGACTTATCTATCGAGAACACGGAGATTTTTTTTTCGTTCCGATGGCAATCTCTCTAGTATCAGAAGTCTTGATGGGATTATAGTAATGGTGAAGGCAAATGCCGGACGAGTTCTGTGCAGTTCTATAGGAAGGGAGCACTGGCTTATACATCTCCTGGTCCTTTAGATCTATATTTTGTTTTAGCTCCTATGATAATCAATCGCGCTATAATTTTTTTAATTGATAGCTCAATGTCTAAGGAAAGGATTAAACAAAAAATTGAAATGAAAATCTTTTTTGGAAAGTAAGAAAAAACACTAACTTCAATGTGATCTATTCAGAATAGACATTAACACCTTCAAAAGTTGGTAAGCGGCAAACTTGTTTGTTTTTCACTTCAGATGCGGGGTCAAAGCGAGAGGAATGTTGAAAAAGAATGGAAATTTCTTTTAAAAGTGATCGCCACTCAAAATCTTAACTGGTTTCCGAATAACGGGAAGTTAAACAAAGGTGCAGGACTTAAAGACTCGAACGTTTGTTCCGTAAAATTTATATGGAACCCTTCAACCCATGAAAAATCGTTATTGTATGGATAGTATTAAATGGTATTAATATAGTAGAAAATTAGGCTATATAGGTCAATAATTCGGCTATTTTTATAGCAACTAAATAAAAATGAGTTTATAAGACAATGATATGAAACATAAAAATATTAACTATAAAAAGTACACTTTGCATTGGTGTGTAAGTTATAAATTGTTACAGAACTATCCTTATTGTATTGTAGACATGTTACAATGTAAAATAATACAGACGTACATGGTTTACAATAATAATTAGCCCATATTTTATAGGAACGAGAATAATGAATTAAGAATTAATAAAGTTTCTAGTATGATATACCTAATGACTACGATAACGATAATAATGATAATGAAGATGATAATGATAATATAATCGTAACAATAATAATACTAATAATAGTAAGAATAATAATAATAATAGTCCACCACTGTGAAGTAAGTGTGAAGTAATAATAATAGGCTAATACATAGATAAAGTGTTCTGCCCAAGAGCAGGTCTTTCACTGCAAACCCAGCATTCTCCAATCTCTCCTATTTTCTGCCTTCCTCTTAGTATCCGCCTATGATCCACTTATCTTAATTTCGTCTGTCATTTGATATTTTCTTCTGCCCCGAACTCTTCTCCCGTTCACCATTCCTTCCAGTGCATCCTTCAGTAGGCAGTTTCTCCTCAGACAGTGACCTAACCAATTTCTTTTGTCTTTCTGATCAGTTTCAGCATCATTCCTTCTTCACCCACTCTTTCCAACACAGCTTCATCTCTTATTCTCTCTGTCCATTTAACACGCTCCATTCTTCTTCATGCTTCTATTCGCTTCTCTTCACTTCGTCGTAATGTCCATGTTCCTGCCCCATACAATGCTACACTCCACACAAAGCATTTCACTAGTCTCTTCCTTAGTTCTTTATCAAGAGGTCCGCAGAAGATGCTCCTTTTTGTATTAAAAGCTTCCTTCACCATTGCTATCCTCCTTTTGACTTCCTGGCAGCAGCTCATGTCACTGCTTATAGTACATCCCAAGTATTTGAAGCTGTCCACTTGGTCCACTGCCTCATTTAGAATTCGCAAGTCTGCATTCTTTATTTTTCTTCCGACAACCACGGTCTTCGTCGTTTTTGCATTTATCTTCATTCCATACTGCTCACAGCTGTAATTAGCTCCAGTAGCATATCGCTTAGTATCGTCTCCTCTTTTGCTAACAATGCCATATCAGCAGCAAATTTTATGTACTTCAGTCTTCTTTCTCCTACTTTTACCCCTCCCATGTTCTGAAAACAGTTCTTTTACATTATAAAGAATAAGCAATTAAAGACTTTAAATCCGTCTGACGTATACAAATTAAACTAACAATTATACCACCAACCAATCTAACAGAAATCCAAATATAATTAATTTCAGAAAAATTAATTAAAATTACAAATACACGTAATAATCCACATTGCGAATATTAAAAATTCTAGTTCCCACACTGCTAGCAGGAATGGTTTAGAACATACATGGGCACAATTTTCGGTCACGTGAGGCACTCGATTTGAAATAGTTTGTTTACTAGGAGAGGAGACTGCAGAGTAGGATGGGAAATATAAACTGCTGTGACCTGCGTCACCTTATCGTAATCGCTAAGGCGGTCAGTGGCGAATTATTACGAAAGCGCTTGGTTAACGTGAGAGACTCGAAAACTTTTATTCAATTTGGCAAATTAATTCGGCAGCTTTAATCATAAACCTCTTTACTATTTCTCCATCATTGAATTGATTTAAATCACAGGCGAGAAATTGCGTAACTAGTCAATAATATTCCATCATGTTGTCTACGTTTATTTTCTTGAATATTCTGGCGTTTCTCAAGATTACTTAATAGATTTGCACATTCTCGACCTAAAATAATTCCAGAAAATCATATTTAGTTTTCTACGCACATTTGATTTTTTTTATTAATTTATTTTGGAAATAATATTACAAACAACATTTAATTCCTCGTAGGCTACCTTTTAATGCAGCGTGTTTAAGATATAATGTCGTATTTAGTATACTATGCAAATGTTAAGATCATAAATTTTCTTCGGAATAGTACGAAAAATAACATTTAATTTGTCTTACCTTCTAATTCAGCATGTTCTTTATCGCATAAGGAGTAATGTCGTTGTATATTAAATTTATTAATGCCTAATAGGATTTTCGAGCATAACATACATCGTATGTTCTCCCCTTCTAAACAGCAAAAAAAACTCTTCCCCCCATTTCTCATGAAATAATCGTTTTCTAACGCGTACACACTGCTTTGATAATGCCATTATGCCACCACTGATATTGCTTATGAAACTGATATAGAACCTGCCCACTCCTAGGAGCTACGTGAGGGAAGAACGGGGACTGTGAAGATGATGTCACTCAGAGCGATAAGCTCTGTGAAGGTCAGTGAGGCACAAATTCTCAAGTGAGGCACGATGCCCATCTCTGGTTTAGAATAATTATGAAATTTCATATCTTGTCTGTATCTAGTAATTACTTTTACATCGTATAGATGACGTTTCTGGACGACTGTTCGTTATTTGCTTATGCTTCTAGCCGTGATGTAGGCTACTGCACGTGTGGAGTGCATACATCGATCTTCAGTCAGGCTTTAAAGTTCAGCTAAATGGTGTGGTGGTTAGAATGGGAAAGCAGACAAATCCAGCACACTGATATTTTAATTGCCAGGCAACAACCAACACATTCATGTGCATAATTAACAACTGCATACGTTCGTATTTCCCCCGCATCGCAACAACAGTGCAATGTCATTACAAAATAATAGGCCTATTGTGTTTCTCAAAGGTCCTCGTTTTTTCTACTCAATCTTAAACATTCTGACATTACTGGCATATTACACAAGAAATGGGATATTTTACTCATTACTACAGCATAACTTCATCGTAGATGTTCTATCTATCCACCATTTTGTTCTAACCTGTCTTCAATTATGTCTCTGAGTTCGTGTTCTAAAATATCTGCTACAGTGTGTGCGATGGAGTACTTGAACTCATCAACTTTCCTAGAATTGTTCAAGAAAAGACTTCCTTTCAAGTAGTTCCACAACCAATAACAATGGTATGCATTTCAAAAAATGTTTTCTGCTTAATAGAAAAAAATACTGATTCTAGTTGATTGAAATGTCTTGAATAAGAATCTGTATTCATATTTTCTATATCACGTCAGGTTTTTCTATAATTTTGAAAAGAAAAATGAAAATATAATACGACTATTTCGTTTATATGTCATTTCATTTTCGACCAATGAAGTCTTTGGCCGGGAGGAAAAAGGTCTTAAGTAAAAATTTTATACTTTTCAGGAGAGCAGTAGAAAGATTGAAATTGGTGTCAATTATAGAGTTTTTTTAATTAAGAGGTTTTTCCTGGCTATTATTTGTTTATATTTCTTCTAAAATAGATAATGTTGCTCATTTAACAATTTTCTTGATTATTTCCAAAAATAGCCGCACTTAAGCCCTTTTAAGACTAGAACCCAAACTGAGTAGAAGATACTATTAAACATAAGACCTTTTTCATGTCAAAATAAATGAGAAATGTACATTATTAGGAATGCAAAATGGGTCTTAAACAATTATAGGACTGTTTACCCTGGTGCTTAAAGTTTTAAAAGGAAAGGGCATCAGTATGTGATAAAATGGCTAAAATACAAGTTAGACTTTTTGATAGGGAAGCATGGAAAGTAAACATGTGATGTTTGTAAGGAATTCTTAAGTCCTTTATTCTGTGTGTGCTCGTTTCAAAAGGTACTTAGGAAATTTGGTAACGCTCTATAAATCCAGTCAGGAGTCTTATTTGACTTTAACCGTTTTACCAGATTGCAGAGAATTGTTTCCGCTTTCAGAATATATAAAAATATCATTTTCACAAAAAATTGACTTAAGACCTTTTTCCTCCCGGACACAGAAGTGTAATTAAAGTTTGAATTCAAACCAATCACAGTCATACATCGCGATAATTTTTGCACCTAGATTTATCACTAACAATTTATCGTTTGGTCGATCTTTTGTTTAGTCAGTGTCGCCAACTGTTTCCACTTAAATCGATGATCAAGAATCCATTGGACTAAAAAAAAAAACAAAAACGTTCACATCTACACCTTCATCTTCTAATTCCATGTCCATTGTATCTAAAGAAAATGATACTCCTTCCTAAAAATTGTTCTTTTAATTAATGTATAAATCAGATTATTTGTAATTATATTATAAAATGTTCAAATTAAATTACGAATTCAGCAGATAATGAAAACGTATTTCTGTTATAACAACAAGAGAAAAGCGCAGTGCATGTAATTAACATTGTTAAACTTGTATTTTGCTTTTCTCAATTGGCATTAGTGAATAACATCCAATTTCTTTATTACAGTAATCGATATTCATCTATTTCCAATTCACAATGTCCGAATACGTAAAAAGTATTCATAAATATACAATTATTAACATTTTGTGAGCAAATTTTAGGGCTATATTATTTACATTTTATTTTATTCACGCAATAGTCCTAATAAATGTCACTCGAGATCTGAGATTACTATACTTATATACGAAACTTGTTTCTTTCCTGATACTTCAGATAGTTTTCTTACAAAGTACTTTTTTTAACCCTATTTGGCCCCCAGTCATCCTCAGTGTGTAAAGCATAAGTACCATACGTACAAAATACCGATATTGACGTATTTTATATCATTGGCGATCCCGAGCTGTCGGCGTTCTGTCGTGCCCCTTATTCCCTCATGTGGTAGCTATTACGTTATGTCCATTTTCAGCTTTCCCCTTCAACATTCTCAAATATTACTTCAATGCAACGGCGAAAACCGGAATGGGACAAGTGACCAATAGGCTTGGAGCTCACATAGACACTTCGTCTCAGCCCAGTTTCCCTTGCCAAGGACTCGTTTTGGCGTACTGTTTTCGATTTTTTGCTTAAAATACAGACGTGGCGAAATTATTAACAAAAGTGCCGATTTTTATGATAATCATCATCATCATCATCATCATCATCAGTATCATGGATTAAGCCTCTTAAGGCTCGTTCCGGTCTCATTTTTTTAACACTGTTGAGCCCATCTTGTTTTCGGTCTACCAACATTTCTTCTACCTATTGGGTTATAGTTCATCATCAGTTTAAATATGCGGTCTGCTTCCATTCTGTGTATATGTTGTTTCCAATCGTTTCTATATTGTTTTATTCTGTCTATTAATTTAAAAATGCTTAGTTCCCTCCATATATCTTCACTTCTTTTCCTATCCAATAAGATGTAACCTGCTACAGATCTCAGAAATTTCATCTCTGCTGCTTCTATTCTTCTTTCTTCTTTTTAGTCAGGATCCAAAATTCAGACCCATAAAGCAACATTGGCACTGCCATTACCTTATAAAATTTTATTGTTGTTTCTTTTCTAGTACTTTTTAGTACATTACAGTAGATAGAAATATGCAAAAATGTCAACTGTAGTCTAAATTGAAGAGTCAAATTTTGTAAACAGAGTTATCATAAAAATCGGCAACTTTGCTATAATTTGTAGATATGCAAAAATGTCAACTGCAGTCTAAATTGAAGAGTCAAATTTTGTAAAAATATATAATAAAAATCTTCAGTTTTGCTAATAATTTGGAAATATGCAAAAATATCCATTGTAGTCTAAATTGAAGAGTCAAATTTTGTAAAAAAAATATATATACAGTACAAATCTTAAATTTTTCTGATAATTTGGAAATACGTAAAAATGTCATTTGTAGTCTAAATTGAAGAATCATATTTTGTAAAAATATATAATAAAAATTTTCAATTTTGCTTATAATTTGTCTACGTCTGTACGTTTAAAGTTCTTTAAAAGATAGAAAATGTCTTTCGTCTTCGTCTAAAAATTATTTTAAAGAAATAAAATCATTGTTACTGGTCGTGAATTGGAGAAACTCCGTACGTCCAGGCAATTCATATTTTTTTCCAGACATTATTTCGAATAAATTTTATTCAGCTTCCTCCAAGTGAAGGCTGCCTAGAAGACAAAGCTTACCATAAAATTGTTGTTATAATGGAAAAAAAAGAAAACAATGGAGAAGAAAAAGAATAAGAAATAGCGCAATTAGAAATAATTGGCAAAGACTAAACAAAACATCATTAATTCCAGAAGAAACATAAAATTTCCTAGTATCTATCAGCTATTGGATGATCACAGTCGTCTATTTAGCACTGGTTGCAAGACCCAACTTAAGTGAGCAGATCGCCATATAACTGTAGAGATGGTTTCTTAGGATTTTTATAGATCCCTTCACTGCAGACATAGATACTTCAGTGACAAGAGTTTGTCCTAGACCAAACTGCTTACAAAAATGTGCGAATCTTTTTGTAATGGTTCCTCTAGCCCCAATCAGTAAACCAACAACTTCGATCGACTTTAGATGATATTTCTCCTTATAATATAGTATAGTGGGGTCGTATATGACGCAATTTTAAGTTCATGTATGTGAAACCCTACAATTTATTATGTTTAAACAAAGAAATAGTCACATCAAAATACCAAACTCTTTTGAAAACTATTCAACTTATAGGATTAATGTCATCGTAACTTCAAGTAATAATTAAATGTCTGTAAAACCTTTCGTGTTTTTATTCTGTTAATATAACATTTCAGCTTATCTTACTTTTGAGGTTAAGTATTGTTCAAATCTAGTCTTTCAGGTGAAGCTCCCTGTAAATCAGATTTGAATAATTTCAAGGGAAAAATTGTTCCGGGGCCGGGTATCGATCCCGGGACCTCTGGTTGAACGTACCAGCGCTCTACCACTGAGCTACTCGGGAACGGCCCCGGAACAATTTTTCCCTTGAAATTATTCAAATCTGCTTTACAGGGAGCTTCACCTGAAAGACTAGATTTGCATAATATATACATTACTGTGTACGTTAACAGAAAACCACAATTCCAAGTCACACAGAGATTGTGTGCACTCGTTGTGGGTCTCTGGCGTTTCGTCAGCCCACGCGAGTTGTGTGGATATATAGGGAAAAGTTGAGACGGTGTCGGGTGGAGTTCCCGGGTAGCTCAGTGGTAGAGCGCTGGTACGTTCAACCAGAGGTCCCGGGATCGATACCCGGCCACGGAACAATTTTTCCCTTGAAATTATTCAAATCTGCTTTACAGGGAGCTTCACCTGAAAGACTAGATTTGCATAATATATACGTTACTGTGTACGTTAACAGAAAACCACAATTCCAAGTCACACAGAGATTGTGTGCACTCGTTGTGGGTCTCTGGCGTTTCGTCAGCCCACGCAAGTTGTGTGGATATAAAGGGAAAAGTTGAGACGGTGTCGGGTGGAGTTCCCGGGTAGCTCAGTGGTAGAGCGCTGGTACGTTCAACCAGAGGTCCCGGGATCGATACCCGGCCCCGGAACAATTTCTCTCTTGAAATTATTCAAATCTGCTTTACAGGGAGCTTCACCTGAAAGACTAGATTTGCATAATATATACGTTACTGTGTACGTTAACAGAAAACCACAATTCCAAGTCACACAGAGATTGTGTGCACTCGTTGTGGGTCTCTGGCGTTTCGTCAGCCCACGCGAGTTGTGTGGATATAAAGGGAAAAGTTGAGACGGTGTCGGGTGGAGTTCCCCGGTAGCTCAGTGGTAGAGCGCTGGTACGTTCAACCAGAGGTCCCGGGATCGATACCCGGCCCCGGAACAATTTTTCCCTTGAAATTATTTAAGTATTGTTGTTTCGTATTTCCGCTCTGGGTAATTGGCAATAGTATTCAGCATGCCGTGATTGATAGCAATTTTTTTAACTTCATTACAAGGAGACATAATAATGTATTATTGCTGTGTTTTAAAATTTACTAGTGGCTTGTGCAGCAAATGCTGCAAACTAAGTTCATTAGACGTTCAAATAAAATTTTTTTCAGGTTTATCTTCAATGAAAAATACCAGTCATTTTGAAAGTTATTTGCTTCCATAATAATGAAGCATACTCCCTCTGAATGGTTTTTATGTCAAATACTTTCTCTTGAACCTATGTATCCTATGTCTCTTGAGTTTCAACGCGAAAACGCAAGTAACAATGAAAGGGGGATCAGTGGGTTTTTCGTGTGGGAGTAAAGCAATAGCTATTTCAGGTCATAGTGGATTGTAAAAGTCAAGTTTGCTATGCTTTCGAACAATAGTCATAGCATCTTGGTATAGCTGCTGCATATAGAGATTGAAATGTAGAGGGTAAAATCATTTTATCCTGTTAAGAGATCTTGCTGAAATGATCGGGAGACTACAAAATTTTGTAGGCCTCTTATTTTATCAGTAAGTAATACCTTTTTATCTTTCCTTAGGAACTGTAATTTTTGCGCTCTCTCGAGCCAATACTGAAGAGAATGACGCAAATAAATATCTACACCACACCGCCATTAAGTATATGAAAAAACCCAACCCCACTTGATTAATAACTATAAAAATATTTGATTTTTAATAACAAAATTATCTTACGTAAGTTATATATATATATATATATATATATATATATATAATAGCCGCCACTCGGTAAATTATAGAAATGAAGAACTAATTTGACACATTCTCTATATCTACTTACGTAACCCAAAAACGTTTAACTTTCATATCATCAGTATAGTATTAATATGTATAATTAATGAAAAATAATCACATCATGGCATTAACTATAATAAAATTTCATTGCTAATGGTAATAATGTAATCAAACCACTTCAAGTTTTGTAGATTTCAATATCCAATACACAGCTGTACTCAGAAAATTACATACTGCAGAATCAGACCTGTAAATTAGCGAGTCTTCAAGTTTTTAATAACCAATTGAATTAGAACTCTAAATATGTCAGTAATCCTGCAGGTCATGGCCTTCGTGTAATAGCTATTGTTTATTGTAGTGTGTGTTTTGTTTTATTCTGAAATCAGGGCCGAGCTGAAATGCAATTAGTTCTCAAAACTGAAGAAAGACGGGTTTTTGAAAATAGGAAAATAATGTAGGAAAATTAATATTTCACTGAAAACTACTATTTTTCTGAAAAAAAAAAAAAACCGTTGGGTTCCAAGCTTCAAAATGAGGGGTCATTTATTACAATTCGTTCAGCCGTTTTCCCGTAATTTCCATTACCAGTTCAAATTATAGGCTTATAAAAGATTATTAACATTTACTTAAGTAATTCAGTTTTGCAAGTTATTTAATTTTATTCGATGAATAATCTTAATAAATTGCACTCGTGGTTTCATCTTATTAGCATAATTTCACGAGTCTTTATCAATAGGATGAAACAGCACTCGTACAATTACTACAGATGAGCAGTTTTGTGTGTATCCTGAAAGATTTACTCAAATGGGCATGTGGGGTTTCTACAATTTACAATTCAATTCGCAGGAGTTGCTGTTACAGTTACACTGCAGTTTCTAGTCATCTTGTGGTCTACGACAAAGTACAAGATCCCCCCATACAACATGTAAGAAATACTAACATGAAAAAGAAGGTAGACTGTCATGAAACTGAGCTAATCAGAGTGGAAGAAATAAACAATCTTTTGACCATGTGCAGCGAATGGAACATAAGACGTGGCCAAAATAGATTAATTTGTCACCACGAAGAGGCAGAAAACGTGGAGAAACTAGGACACAATCATAAAACACTGACAAGGACCTCGTAGGAGCGTGATCTAAGGAAGGCAAGACAAGTGGCAAGACCATCAAGAACTCGGGAGGAAAAAATGCTGGAGCGTTTATTACACACAGCGCAAAACCACAAACCACAACGTTGCAAACAACTGCCGCTATCCTACACATGTAATGACGAACTATTAAGCAGAGATGATCAGGCACTCACAGATGCGGAAGATTAAGTGCATTAACTTACTATGAATATTACACTTTTACTACGTCACACTACTTTTGACCAATAAAAAGATACGAAAAGACGTCTTTCAACCAATAATGGCTCCTTATCGCACAATTTTATCGCGTCCCTAGTATTTGTTTAATTTTATCGCGTCCCTAGCATTTGTTTATTTTTATCACTACCCTAGCATTTGTTTCTTTGTTTGCCAAAATTTCAAATTGCACTGGTCTGGACATAAAAAAAACTGAAAATTACAAACCACTCCAGTCGATGCACAGGACTTTCAAATATGACTCGCATTGGCATTCAAGAACAAGAATTAATAAAGATCACTGGTCATAGCTATGCATCTTCCATGAAACCCTATTTACAAATAAATGACGAGCACCATTCGGAAATCCTGAATAAGTTGAGGGATACACCATGTACATCACCGAGTTCACTTCTTTTACGCACACGTCCAATATAACATCACCTGAATCACCAACCACTAAAACATTCAAGTTTGAAAATTGTACCTACTTTCAATAATTGTTTCTTTTAAAATTATTCATGTTTATTTTTTTATTTCATCATCGTTAATTAAAACGTTTCTTGTTTATTTCATCATCCCTAATTAAAACTTTCCTAACACTCGTTTATATTATTTAGGTTATGTTATAGCTTCTGGTATATGATATTATGAGTAGTCACGTATCAGAGATTGTTTAATACTAAGATTTATTGAAAATCATCTTCAAGTGACGTTGATTATTGGGATCGGGATAATTGAAGTGGAATGTAACTGTTTTAATAAAAATGAAACTCAATCAACAAAGCCTTCTTGACCATTAACCGTCCACAGAGTTCAATGAAGATTCCATAGTTGGCACAACTGATAAGAAAACAGCTATTCATAACACACTACTGCCATCTACTAGCATAATATTTATAATGTTGAGATGGTACAGATTTGAAGACAGTTTTGTATTTTCGTAAGTCAATTAATATTTTATTGTACTGGATTGCTTCGTTACTTCTAATCTTTACATACTTTCTTCTAATCGTGTAATAGTCAATTAAATCCCACTCGAGTTTTGATTTTCTCTAGATAAATCAAAACTTCTAGTGAGATTACTGTTGATAAAATTTCATTTTCTCTTATAAATCTGTCAATTTCAAAATAATTTAAGGGGTTTGGTACAGCTTACAGCAATAAAATTTTTAGAAATATTCAACATTTTTTCCGCCATTACTGTATCTTGCACAATAATGAAAATTGCTATGTGTAAAACACTGTCCTTCTGCTATATGAAAAAAATATTTTTACGATTTAAAAAAAAATTATGTATATGCTTTTTTTTTTTTTCAAAATTCAAAATAGTGGCTGTTTACTGTGCAGTGATGAAGCGTTTCCCTCATAACTCATAAACTTGTTCACTTTTTCATGTCCTCTCTCTTTTATTTTATTGCTGAAACTCATGTTTACAATATCATGCTTTTTCAACTATATTCCTTAATATATAATATTTTTTTTTGTGTTACAAAATACGGTACTAATATTTGATCATTTTTAAAATGAATTTATTTTTTATGAAACAATCTATCAAATGTAAATAATTTCTTTAAATCGTAAAAATATTTTTTTCATATAGCAGAAGGACAGTGTTTACGTCTATGATTTCTATGCACAACCTAGTGCTGACATTCTGTTTTCTTATTATATTGTGAATTTTATTGTAACAACAATGTAATTTATTCGTCACAACAATAATTCCTTTCTACAATTCACCTTAAACGCTGTCGTCAACAATTGGATCTTCACTCAACACAGTATTTGTTATAGCACTCCACCGACGACAATGACAGTTTACTTGGACTATTACGCACAACAATGAACTGTTAATCTTAACTAATATTTACAAAGCACTATTTACAAATCAGAACTACCCGTTCTCAGTTCACAGTTCTTCTATCTCAGTCACTCGAGTTCACAGTATCTCGAACCACAGACCTTCAGAGACAGTTCACTGTACTCGAACTCGGGTCCCTCCAACTGCGGTCCACTGCACTCGAACTCAGGTCCCTCCAACTGCGGTCCACTGCACTCGAACTCAGGCCTTCGGATGCTGATACAGTTGCGGACGCACACTCGAGTCGAATTCCGGTACACAAGACTGGCTTGCTTGCTCTCGCTTACTCACTGACTGAATGACTAATCAACTGAAAAACTGCAAACTGCAAACTGCTGTCGTTCCTTCGCGTCCGTAATTTATAACCACAGCGACGTAGCCTCGAAGGTTCCACGCGTCTCTAGAGATGGCACTCCAGAGAAATCCAGAGCCCTCTCCTCTCTACCAGCACCAGATGCGCGCGCAAACTCGTCGCGTTGACGTAATACACCCTCTCTCTTCTCTCCACCGCGCGACGTCACTCAATGTTCCGTGGAGCCTGTGCGATCTGCTTTCTTGCGGGACGCTGGCCGTGAGTTCGATTCTCACGTCGCTGTCACAATATCTTTTAGTGCATGAAAATTCTATCCCTATAATCGTCACAATTGTTATTTAGAATGTTTGAGTGTAACAATAACTTGCAATGGGAACTTACTATAGAAGGATTATATCAAATCAACTGTGAATTTTGTTAAAACTTGTAACATTCTAAGTACGGTTTACTTACATTTAAAAAAATAATTACAAGTTCTGTTTATTTACATTTAAAAATGATTACGTTGTTAGGCAGAAAAGAGCATTATATCTGTGGCCTGGATTGAATCCTATATAACATTAGAATAATTGAATCGTGTTCTAATATCAAATACTCAACCATGTAGAGTTCACTTAACTCTATCCCACTATATCATTTAAGCTCCCTTGCCTCCACCATAATTTTTATTTAGGTTAGGACCTACATCATAAATGGTATTGAAAATACCATTGTTACATGCTTTTGACAGTTATGATGTTAATTTCAATGGTAAAAAGGAATATTAAAATTTAAGTAATTTTATTGTAATACAGTAAATGTACGTCTGAAAATGCAAATTGCTTACGGAATAATGATATATCGATAATCGATCGACATATCGATATATTTACTGCGATATATATCGTTTATCGAAGTTAGGCTTGCAATATATTTAATTTATTTCCTCCATGACTAACACAAGGGTATTATTGGTGAGTTTTTTCATGATTATTATAAATCAGAGTTGCATGATGAGCAATCCAGAATGAAAATATATTTATGCAATGTTAGGTATTATAAACCTAACGTAAGGAGATCGTTCGTGGGTTGGTGCTGCGTGTAGGACTATAGCAAATTATATTTGGACCTCTGAGCCGAAAGATGATCCTTTTTAGATTAAACATAAAATCCATAAGTATTCGACATAATAAACCCAGCATGACGACATCGTTAATGAGTTGATTTTTGTGTGTATTATAAATTACACCCGATGTCAGAGTAAAACTTCTTACGAAACATTAACACGATACAATACGTGCTTCCCACCCCTGGTTGCCATGTCAGCTGCTGACGCCTACTTGCACTCGACTTCCGATCGCCCAGTATCCTCACGTCCTCTGACAATTGAAGCACGACATAGCTACTGCTAAACCCAAGTCATACTATTGTGATTCTGAAGAGAAACTTATACATTGCGATGACGGAACTTTACAGATAATTTTAATAGTTTACTGCGCCGTGGTCTTGGGTTCGCGGACGAGGATTTTCCTTTGAGGCTGCTCTCGGGAATGAGTTCGAAACTCGCTTAAGGCTATAGAACTGTGAAATTTCTAATTACACATTTTTACACCAATTAATCTAAAAACCCTTTAACACATATTTCTTACAATGTGGACATGAAATACAGAAATTTTCACTTTGATATTCCAATTAGTTTACTTATAATTAATTTTGTTGTTTTTTTTTTTTTTTTTAAGAGTCCGCGATATTTGTGACAGTGCTAATATTCCCCTTGACAACTTGATAAACAAGTGCGTCATTTGCAACAGATTCATAATTTATCTTTATACACCTCTTTCTGTGACATTTGAGATGGACAGGGCAAGTGGCACGTATTTTTATTTATTTATTTATTTATTTAATTTGACAGGATTAAGGCCAGAAGGCCTTTCCTTCCATCCTACCATATAGCACATATAAATACAAAAAAGAAATACAAACACTGAACAAAATAATATAAATTAAATTAAAGACCTATAGAGGGTCAACAGGGTCAAAGAACACTATAGAGCTCTCATCGAGCTAACACAAAAAAAAGAAAGAAAACAGAGATAGCAATGATGATAGTGATAACTAATAATAATAATAATAATAATAATAATAATAATAATAATAATAATAATAACTACATATTAATTGTCAATTTTACAACAGCATAGTTACAATATTTATTATATGTCATGGGTTAAGCCGAAGTTGCGCAACCTGACAGGTGTTCAACAACCAATTCCATGGACTAAAATACGATTCTTTAATTTAAATGTGAATTTTGATATTGTCCGACAGTCTCTGACATGGTCAGGGAGAGAATTCCAGAGGCGTGTAATCGATATGCTGAAAGATGATGAGTAGAAGGATGTTCTCTGCAGAGGAATAGAGAGAAGGTACATGTTCCGGGTTCGAGGTAGTGAAATGTAAACAAAACGAGATGCTAGGTAAGAGGGCGTGGAGGTGTGGATGATTTTAAATAGTAATAAGAGGGAGCTGAAGAATCTTCTTTCTTTAAGTGGATTCCAAGACAACAATATTCTAGCGAGGGTGTTACATGATCGAATTTTCTAATGTTACAAACGAAACGAACGCAGATATTGTGAACAGGCTGTAGTATGTGGGCAAGATCAGTATTTAGATTCGTGAATAGAGAATCGCAATAATCGAAGTGGGGCATCACTAAAGTTTGGATCAGGTTCTTTTTAAGGCTGAGAAGTAAAACGTTGGTTATACAGGGACATCATTTTATTTTTACTTGCATTTTTATTGTACCTGCATTTCTGATTGTACTTCACTCTCACCCCTTCACTAATGTCCTTGCTCCAGTCAGACACACAAACTTACGGCCGCTGTTGCATTCAAAGTCTTCAAGCACTGAAGTAAACACTGCAGTGTATAGCGTGTTTTATAAATATGATTGCGTTTTCTATAGAAGAAAGAACCTATATTAATAATATCGTACTAAAAATTATATTCAAGAAACGATAAATTCAATTTCAGAGAATATGCTTCAAAATGTTTTTAATAATATGCGTACTGAATTGAAGCCTGCATTGTAATAAACGGCAACCATTTTCAGCAACTTGTTTAAAAATTCAGATTAGCTTTTTTTTTTAATTGAGGTGGCTAGAAGCAAAGGAATGCTAGTGACATTTGTAATAAAATGAGTTAAGTGCATCCAGTGTAAGCAAAAATATCTAAAATTTTAGTGGCAAAGGGGTATTTTAATTGCATCACACATTAAAATTTAAATAAAAAATTTTTACCGATTTTACAAAAGCTTAAATATTTAAACCCCATTTTCTCAAAAGTAACTTAAGTGCACTTACAGTCCTTTACTTATGACCCCCCCAATTTAAATGCACTCTCTATATTGTATGATAACATCAATACTTAATATGCTAAATAAAGTAGACATTACATAACGAACATAGCCGCCTGAAAAGTTGAGTTTTTGAAAAAAAAAAATGTTACTACTCTACTGTATTTTGATAAATTCCGTAAAAGTAATGATCAAACTGAAAATCGTAATATCGTATTTCCCTACAACATAAATGGATACACTACTTTTCTCTCCTCCTATACCTAGTAAAATGATTTGTTTACATATTGCACTAGTAACATCAAACTCCTGTAATGGAAGGGGGCAACAGTGTTTCCGAGTATAGCCAGGTTAATGTTAAAAATGTTGGTAAAAATAAAGTTATGTCCCTGTACATGGGCACAATACAATCTGGGCAAGACCCGAAAACATAGCACTATGACATCATTTTCGCAGACACAGTGTAATATTCGTAAAGCTGATGGGCTAAAATAGGAAACAAATACTCTGGACATACAGTAAGCCCAGTACCAGCAAGTGAAGATGAAAAGACCACTAATTTTGTTCCCAAACTATAAATACAGATTGAGTCGTGGCATCCAATAATCCTCACATAGTATTAAAGGGGCAGAAGTGGGATGTACTTAATTACTGTAGATTATACAATTTATTGTCTAGTACTGTGTATGAAGCGACATGACGAGAGTATTTCACATATCCACTACAACATTTGGAGTAAAAGTGGAAACAGATATATGGTATGAACATTAGCCAACCTCATGAAAACGAGTGAAGATAGACAGGTGACAGAAATCTGGAATTAACCTACAATTCAGATAGAGCTGTGACATTCAATAAGCCTGACTTAATAATAAGTAAAGAGCGCATTTGGGGTTTGTAAACCGCAAGGTTAACTACAACATCGACTATACAGGGTGTTTAAAAAATAGAGGGCATAATTTCAGATATGTATTCCCCATATGTAGACAATACAAAAAGTTCATTACAACATGTGTCCGGAAATGCTTGGTTTCCGAGTTATGGCCTTCAAAACAATGATATTCACTTGAACGTTTTTCTTCCCGCAGGTAGGTGTCGTGACAGAAGATATAAACAGAGGACACTCTGACAGTTAATTCCGAGACAAAGGATACATTGAGTGTTGTGTTTGGCGTCGTACTGTGCGACATGTACTCAAATCAGCTGGCAGAAGTGCACTTCATGTACGGTAAGGCGGACGGCAATGCTGCGCTGGCTCATCGTTCGTATCCTGATCGACCGATAGGTAGAGGTGGCAAAATTGCTTGGCCTCCACGCTCACCTGATTTGAACCCTATCGATTTCTATTTGTGGGGCTATTTAAAATCATTGGTGTATTCGTCTCCGGTGCCTGACATGCAATCCCTTCGGCAGATTGTGAGGAAATACGCAATACTCCTGGAATTTGCGATCGTGTTCGCAGGGCCATGAGACATCGATATGAGGCCTGTATTCAAGCAGGAGGTGGACATTTTGAACATCTGCTGTAAAGGCAACTAACTGCGGAAAAAAAAACTTTTCCGGTGAATATCACTGTTTTGAAGGCCATAACTCGGAAACCAAACATTTTAGGACATATGCTGTAATGAACTTTTTGTATTGCCTACATATGGGGAATACATACCTGAAATTATGCCATCTATTTTTGAAACACCCTGTAGATATGTATGTATGTATTTAGGGAAGAGGATGGTATTTTTTTTTAACTTTTTTCCTATTGGGTGTAAAATATTAATTTTTTGATGTAGAGAGCTCATAGCTGTTGCAAGTCATCCAAATAAAAATATTTTGAAAAAAAAAATTATTTGAGGGCCCAAATTTGAAAAAAATATATATATGCCTAATGCAGGATTGTACTAAAACCGATATATCTAAACCATTTTTAAAGATAGATTCAAACAGTTTTCTGCAATGTATTTGAAAAAGCATGTTCTACAAACTGTCTTGTAACAGAATTTTGTTATTAATCCCTACGTTTGTAAAATAAACAATTAAAATTTAATAAAAATTTTCTGATTTCCTTTCTAGCAAACAAACGGACGTATTTTTAAAATGAAATCAATTAACAAAATTCTGTTAAAGAGAAAAGTTTCCTAATAGTCTAAAGAATGTCTGTTCTAAAATTCATGGATGTATCTTTAATAGTTCAGAAATTATGTCCATTTTTGTCTGGAATGTAGCAAAAAAAATGGAGTTACTGGAAACCGATAAAAGCCGGCGTGTGATTTAAAAATCCATAGCGCACGAAATTTAAAAATGACGTCTCAACACCCGATAACGGCACAAATACCCACAAAATGTTATGCAATGCATTCCACACATATCAAAGGGTATTTTAAAGAAAAAAATTTTTTTTTTTAATTTAATTCACCGGAAACAACAATAAAAGTAGGCGAGTGATTTAAAAAATCCATAACGCAGGAAGTTTAAAAATGGCGACTCAACACCGATAAGGGCACAAATACCCACAAAATGTTATGCAATACATTCCACACATATCAAAGGGTATTTTAAAGAAAAATGTTTTCTTTTTTTGAAAATTTAATTTACCGGAAACAACAATAAAAGTAGGCGAGTGATTTAAAAAATCCATAACGCAGGAAGTTTAAAAATGGGGACTCAACATCCGATAAGGGCACAAATACCCACAAAATGTTATGCAATGCATTCCACACATATCACAGATTATTTTAAAGAATTTTTTTTTTAATTTACTCATTTTTCACCAAAAAATAACATCCTCTCCCCTTTATTCACTCTGCAAATGGGTAAATATCCGGTGGCAGTGGTAACTAATTATACTCAATAACGACCCAATTATTAAAAAAATATAATTAATAATAAATTAATAATGATAACATAGGTTAAGAGTGTTTGAGAATAAGGTGCTTAGGAAAATATTTGGGGCTAAGAGGGATGAAGTCACAGGAGAATGGAGGAAGTTACACAACACGGAACTGCACGCATTGTATTCTTCACCTGACATAATTAGGAACATTTAATCCAGACGTTTGAGATGGGCAGGGCATGTAGCACGTATGGGCGAATCCAGAAATGCATATAGAGTGTTAGTTGGGAGGCCGGAGGGAAAAAGACGTTTAGGGAGGCCGAGACGTAGATATGAAGATAATATTAAAATGGATTTGAGGGAGGTGGGATATGATGATAGAGAATGAATTAATCTTGCTCAGGATAAGGATCAATGGCGGGCTTATGTGAGGGCGGCAATGAACCTCCGGGTTCCTTAAAGCCAGTAAGTAAATAATAATAATAATAATAATAATAATAATAATAATAATAATAATAATAATAATAATAATAATCCTTTCCATTATTTTCTTTAGTACTTTCAGCTACCTTCCTATTTTTCGTTCTCATTTTTCCATTTCTTTCATAACACCACTTTTCTGTACAATACCTATGTCTTCACCTCATCTCTACTCCATTATTATATTCCTTCCTCCTCTTCCACTGCAACCCTTCCACACCCCACTAATGAATCAGATACACTGTAATTCATCCCCCCCTCCACATCAAGCGTATCGTTTACACTCATTAAAATGCTGCCTGTTTTTGTTATGTTTTATTCTTTTTCCAATAGCACTTTAATTAGAATCGATACATGTCTGCGTTTGTTCCCAAATTATAAATGACGGAGCTCTGTGTAATAAATTACTCAATGGCAGCGGCTCATTCCCAGCACGGGACATGGTACATTGCTGCTCGAAATTTCAGACAGTTTTCCATTATTCACATGTCAAATTATTTGTTTTTCGGAAAATCGTTTTTAAAATCAACGAACTGAAACAATTTTCACAAAAATTAATTTACTAATAATAATAATAATAATAATAATAATAATAATAATAATAATATTTATTTGGACGATCATAATAATGGTACACTTTCGGTTCGCACTCCCGATGAAGCAAAACCTTGTGGCTGGGAGTGGAGTCTAAATCGAAATATGAAAAAGTAATATTATAAGTTGAAGCCTACAGGGTAAAATAATTATTTAATTGTTTAATTTAAATAATCAAATATATGTAAGCAAAAGTAAAGTGATGAATATCAAAATAATAATACAAGAAAGAATAATATAAGAAATATAATGAAATTATATCAGGTAAAACATAGAAGATTCGGTTAACTACAAAGTACAAATAATAAACTGAAATGAAAAAATATTAAATAATACAATTGTAAAATAAATGCAAAATATTATGCAATAATATAATGGAGTAATAATTATTATATACATAAATGATATTTTAGTTTTAATTGATTTATTGAATTTTGAAAGATTGAAAGATTCCTAACTTAGAAAAATATTTGTTTTTTTTTTTAATTTCATTTAAAGAAAAAATGAAAAATAACAAAAGTGAATATATATATAATAGTAATCAGTGTTTAAAATCAGTTGAAGTGCTTGCTTTTTAAATAATTTATTATTTGAAGTTGCTAATTTTGAATTTTTAATGAAGTTATTACACAATCTCGGGCCGAAATTTGAGGCACGCCTTAGTCCTGCTTCAGAATTGCATTTGGGTTCAAACAAATGACATGATATAATGCGTCTTCTTGTACTGTAACCATGGTCGTAATAGTTATTATTGTTATGGTAGTATTATAATAAGGAATATGTGTATATTTGTTAAATATTCAGTACATTAAAATTCCTTGTATATGAAGCGTGTATGACAATCCATTTTTTTTCTTAATACAAGTTTTTATTATTCTCCTCTGTAATAATATTAATGGCATGAGTGAAAACTTCATTGCCCCACCCCACCCTATAATGCCATATTGTAGGATAGAATGAACTAGACTCAAATATATTTGTCTTAATGTTATTTTTTCCATAAAATGTACAGTATTAGTAAAACAAATATCTATTGGCAACACTGACTGTCATCTTCGCCGTCTATTCATAGAAGTAAGGACCCTTCCAGGCGAAGTCACTTAGCAACGCGTTTGAAACCTTGCTTTACACTAGAAAATATTTCAGTCTTCCAGTGAACATGAGCATAGGAGGAGATATATTTTTGACAAATTTGCTCATACGGAAAAAGAGTAGACGTAAAAATAGAAGAAGAGTCTCGGTTCATCCATTGGTTTTGGAGAGACTGAATCGAAGACTTTTTCGATGGTGTTCGAGTAAAGGGGGTTAAGTCATTTTTTCTGCAAATAAAGTTTTATTCCCCAGTTTAGTACACAAGTTAAATTCTACAAGCTGGTGTGCAAGAAACCAAATATTACTAAGATTTTATATGTTTATTTATGATGAAAATTATTTGCAATAAATTTCCGAAGTTTAATTTGTCATTTATCATAAAGCTCATTTTTATAATTCATCTCCCATTACCCAAACACCATCGATTTAATACACTGTCTACCAAAAAGTAATTGGGCACTGTTTTTGCAGCTTTAGAACCTCGTGGCACCACCTATTGTTTCTATAACAGGTTCGTTCCAACAGCAGTCAGGAACCGTCCGTAACCATCGTGAGCATGCGCAGTACAGAAAAAGCGTTCCAACACAATCCGAACCAGTCCTGAACCGGAAACATGTTCTGCAGTCGGGCGTTCCAACAAGCTTTTGACACGGGTCCGGAACGGTCAAAAATAGTCCGCGGAATGAGGCATGTACGGAAGAGTACGCAATACGCGCATGCGCATAAGCTCACCAACGTCTCCTGGATACTGAAGAAAGACATGATCGACTGTTCACATCAGTGAGGTTAAAGATGAAAAGTGACAGTACAGACGAATAATAAAACTAGAGATTTAATTTAAATTTTCGCCAAAAAGAAAGGGAATGGAAATTATTTGGGTATTGAAATAGTTAATTACAATTTCAACATGCAGCTTTGATTAAAAGTATAATAAATAACGTACATACATTAATAATTTAAAAAAAAAAACTATTTTTAGATGAGAGTCCCCCAGTACATGACATTGAATTATCGGAATTCTTGCCTTCCATATTTTTTGTCATCTTTTTATAGAAAATGATCGAAATTCTATTTTCTGCAATTAGAATTATATCTGCGAAACGATAATAATAATAAGCATCCTGTTCTAAGCAAAGATGATCACAGTTATAGCATCTCTGGATTTAGTACATAACGATCTGCGAAAGCGTTCCAACAGCGTCCAGTCCAGTTTCAATCCCATAGCAGATTCTCAACTAGCGCATGCGCATAAGATGGTACAGGAACCGTACTTCAACTGATCCATGAACCGCTTGTTGGAACGAACCTAGCAACAGCCACCCTGTCAGGCATGCTCTCCACTAGTTTGTATAGGATATCCACTGGAATGCGTCGTCATTCCTCTTGCAACATGGCACTCAGTTGGACAATGGAAGTTGGCCCCATGTTTCGGCGGCTATTATGCAGTGGTATGCAGACAATAATGTTCACCGGTTGGACTGGCCTGCACAGAGTCCTGATCTCAATCCCACTGAGCACCTTTGGGACGAATTGGACCGGAGATTGAGGTCTCGGGAGATGCGGCCAACTTCCATTGTCCAACTGAGTGCCATGTTGCAAGAGGAATGGCGACGCATTCCAGTGGATATCCTACACAAACTAGTGGAGAACATGCCTGACAGGGTGGCTGCTGTTATAGCAACAAGAGGTGGTACCACGAGGTTCTAAAGGGACAAAAACGGTGCCCAATTACTTTTTCGTAGATAGTGTACTTTGTTTGATGATTTACATCAGGACGATAAAAAGCTTTTTTTTTTTTTTTTTTTTTTTTTCGCATGTCTAAGAAATAATTTCAAGAGCTTCTAGATATTTTGTCAAAGATAATTCACAAATGTTGACACATAGGAATGATGTTCATCTATACAACACATAAACCGTGACCTTTTTGATATACCTAAGTGTATACTAACCAAAACAATGAATAATTATTTTATCATGTCTTTAAAAATTGCAAATAAATTTCCGACACACGTTTTCAATCTGGAAAGAAAGTCTTTTGACTTACTTGTCTCTGGTTGGTTGATCAACAAACCCTTTTATGATATTAATGAATTTTTTATGTTAATGTTGTTGAGTGTTTCTGATACAATTCTTTTGTTTTTATGTCTCTGTTGTTTATTTTATATGTATTATTTGATTAATTGATTAACTAGTGGACTTACTAGTGTTAGTTATGTAAGATTTGTCCGGCTTACAGCTGTTTCAGTGCTTCACGCACCATCCTCAGAGCCTACTAGATCTCGGCGTCATCTCGAACTTCTCTGCCTGTTATGTGGGTGTGTTTGATTGTTGAAAGGTGTTGAAGAGTGGAGTCAAATAGTGCGTGTGTACTGAAATTGACTCCATTCTTCAACACCTTTCAACAATCAAACACACCCACATAACAGGCAGAGAAGTTCGAGATGACGCCGTGATCTAGTAGGCTCTGAGGATGGTGCGTGAAGCACTGAAACAACTGTTAGCCGGACAAATCTTACATGATTAACACTAGTAAGTCCACTAGTTAATCAATTAATTATATTCAAGTGTTAGGCCCGTAACACACTTGCAGAGTTTTCGCCAGCGAGAAGTGTGTTGCGAGAAAATTAAAAAATTGATAACATGGATTCAAATGGACGTCCACACACTGGAAGAGATTCTCGCTCGAGGCAAAAACCTCGCGCGAGTTTCTCGCTGGAATCGGTAGCTCAGCGAATTTTCTTGACACATTTATCAAAGATGTTTGACATTTATACTCTTTATGACGATTGAATATAGAAAAAGATATCACAGGTGGCGATGAATATTGTATTGTTTTTATTTGAAAATGAGGAAAGATGGCTGATAATTGCAGTCAGAAACTTATCGAACTTGTACGATGTCACCCGTAGGCCTATTTATATGATACACGGGATGAAAACTATAAAAACACGAAACTTAAAGAAGAAATCTGGAGACAAATATCAGATTATCTGAAAATAAATAGGGCTATATTTTATTTTGATGAGATTTAATAGTATTAATTAAACATTTGAAATAATGTATCTATATGTCTTAACTGTTTACATCATTTTAATCACAACATAGCAAAGAATCCTCTATCATATCATGAATGGCAAAAAACTGTGGTCCATTTAACCTGAAATCTAAACGTATCATTATTCAAATCGAAACCAGTGTCCAAAACTCGCCCTTATTTTCGTAAGATACAATGTGATTTTCAGATATTTCTGGCTTTAATTTTAGGCCTACTTTTTCTTTTCATTAACAAAATATGTTCATGTAACTCCATTTCCTCATCACCTGAATACTAAGATTCAACAGAGCGTTCGTACGTAATTTGTAAAATACGACAATATACTTACAGGTTATATATTTAAGTACGACAATATACGTAAATACATAACCTATAATATTTCCCTCAACGAGTCATTACTATAATCAGAAAAATGCTTTCTGCATGAAGGCAGTGCATAGATGATCATAGCGAGGTGTGATCTGTGATAACGAGAACTCGCCAAGTGTGTGGAGGAAGGCTCTTCGCCTCTTTCTCTCAACACATTTCTCGCTAGCGAAAACTCTTCAAGTGTGTTACGGGCCTTAAAAGTAGTGTACGCAAGATTCAAAATATATCATTTGACTGTCAATTGCACAAATTCGTGTTCACTGACTGTACGATAGTCAATATACTCAATATTAGTGGGGTCAGATACCTTTGAACGCCAGTGTACATGTAGGCTATTGTGTTAGCTATATTCCTTCAATCGATTTTAGATGGACATATGACGGTGCTCCTGTGGACTTGGGATTAACACAAACAGCAGTCTCCACCTGAGATAACACAGCATAACATCAAGCTGTAAACGGACCAGCATAAATTCCCGAGACTGCTTTCCAATCCCATCGCCGTGTCTTGCACTCCACGTTAAAGCAACGCTCCGTACGAGCATTGCTGCTCGCTATTATTAATGCCGAGACAATTATCAGCAATTGTTTTAACTGAGAGTTGGTATGGAGGGCATAAATTAAGTTTCCCGGTAAATTATGTACAACTACAGGGATATTTAAAGCAGAAAATTAAACGCAGCGCTCATTTTATATAGCAGTTCATATCGCTAACACGACTGCTAGTTATTAATTTTAATGTAATTTACAAAGAAATAGAGTTAAGTACTCGACAACAAACTTCCGAAGGCATGCATGTGAACAGAAAAGGTTCCTGCGTTGAGCGGCGCTAGAATTATATACAGTATAATACGTGTGGCGTTTCGATAGCTTTTGCGCCCATACTGCGTACTTGCGTTAAGTATTTCCTATTAAATTAACTCACTTCACAAAAATAAGCAAACACATCTCCATATTACGAAACCTTATTTTTTAACTAACATTTTAACTGCAGTCTTTGTCCAAAACTTAGAGAAACAAATTAATAGGAAAAAGAAATTAATAAAAAATATTAAAAGTAATGAGAGAAAGCCTTAAAATCAAATAAGAATACAGTAACAAGTAAGATTAAAACAAATGAGGAAAAGATAAAAGGAAGAGGGGCAGAAATAACGAAAAACAGGAATGAAGAAAGACAGAAAGGAAGAAAGAAAACAGGAATGAAGAAAGAAAAAAGAGCAACAGAGAAAGAAAAAGAGAAACGAAGAAATACAAACAGGAACAAACAGGAACGAAGAAAGAAAAACAAGAATGAAGAAAGAAAAACATGAAGAAAAAACAGAAATGAAGAAAGAAAAACAGGAACAAAGAAATAAAAACAGGAACGAAGAAATAAAAACAGGAGCAAATAGGAACGAAGAAAGAAAAAACAAGAATGAAGAAAAAAAACATGAAGAAAAAACAGATATGAAGAAAGAAAACCAGGAAGAAAGAAATAACAACAGGAACAAACAGGAACGAAGAAAGAAAACATGAAGGAAAAACAGGAATTAAGAAAGAAAAATAGGAACACAGAAAGAAAAACAAAAACGAAGAAATAAAAACAGGAACAAGCAGGAACGAAGGAAAAAACAAGAATGAAGAAAGAAAAACATGAAGAAAAACAGAAATGAAAGAAAAACAGGCACAAAAAACGATTAACAGGAACGGAAAAATAAAAGCAGGAACAAACAGGAACGAAGAAACAAAACAAGAATGAAGAAAGGAAAACATGAAGAAAAAGGAGAAATAAAGAAAGAAAAAACAGGAAAAAAGAAAGAAAAACAGGAACAAAGAAAGAAAAACAGGAACAAAGAAAGAAAAACAGGAACGAAGAAATAAAAACAGAAACAAAAAGGAATGAAGAAAGAAAAACAAAAATTAGGAAAGAAAAACAGGAATGAAGAAATAAAATGAGGAACAAACAGGGACGAAGGAAAAAAACTACAATGAAGAAAGAAAAACATGAAGAAAAAACAATAATGAAGAAAGAAAACATGAAGATAAAAGAGGAATGAAGAAAGAAAAACAGGAACAAACAGCAAAGAAGAAAAAAAGAATGAAGAAAAACATGAAGAAAAAACAGGAATGAAGAATGAAAAACAGGAAGAAAAACAGGAACGAAGAAATAAAAACAGGAAGAAATAAAAACAGGGACAAACAGGAACGAAGAAAGAAAAACAATGAAGATAGAGAAACAGAAAAGAAGAGAAACACAAAAGGAGAAAATTATACAGAAAACAATAGAAACATAAATGAAGAAAAATGTATCAGAAAATAATAATGAGAAAAGAGAAATAAACAGAAGCACAAATAAACAGAAAAACAAATAAAGAAACAGAAATAGAAATAAAAAAGAGGTGCGGATATATAAAGAAAGAGGGATAGAAGAAATGGCAGAAATAAAGGAAGTGGATCAGAAATAAAATAAAAGAAAAATAAATAAAAAATGCCGAACATAAGAAGACTAAAGAAGTATGAACGGAGATAAAACAAGGAAAAATGAAGAGAATGTGTACAGAAGAACGGGAAACCTGGAAAAAATGAAATAAGGCAGAAAATAAAATAGAGAGGAAAGAGAGAACGAAGGAGATAAAGAAAGCAAAAAAAAAAAAAAAAGCAAAATACATTATTACAGAATGAGATGATTATAATGAAGCATTGAAATAGTATGACTGAATAGGAAAATTACTGCTCGAAGAATAATTTCGACAGCCGCAGTCTCTTGGAAGTCTCTGTAGCTTAAAAGAGACTTTGAATTAAGAATTACAGTGCTTTGTATAAAAGTTGGCACTGCAGGACTACGGCTGTTCCATAGAATATTCATCTTCAAGAAATAAACTCAGAAACTGAATTTTTTTTAACTAGGTGCCGATTCTAAAACAGCGTGGAATCTGAAAGAATATTAAACGGGCTTTAGATGGAGCTGACACGTCACACAAGCGACCATTCAATATCGCCGGGTTTTCATAATTACCGTGGCCTGCAGGACATTAATACACGCTCAAGTACCACGAGACAGCGAAATGGCGAGGCATTTAAGAGACTAACTCCATTTAACAAGCTGGGAATATGCACACTGGCTGCATGGCACAAATTAGACACCCCGACTAGAGACCAGCGGCATCGCAAATTCCCTTTAACGGAGGACGACTGTATTAAAAACGGCGCTGAAAGAAATGCTGAGAAAGGTAAATGTTTCTTTCATTAAAATTTCTGCAGATATACCCACAACAAATACACGTTTTCCCTAAAGCTCATGAGATTTCAGAAAGTCAAATATGTATCTCAACTTTTCTTTTACTTAGAAGTACGTTTTTCGTATTCGTTTGGTAACGACGTAAAAATTGCCAGGGGATTCGTAGAATCGCTATAATTACCCGAAAACCTTTGAGTGGTTGGTGGTTGTGTGACTTGGTTTAGATACAGGGTGAGTCAGGAGGAAAGGTACATGGCTTCAGGAGTGATAATATTGGTGATTCTGAACAACAAAGTTTATACGAACATACAGTCGTGGCCAAAATTTTAGAGCACCCCCTTGAAAAAGGCAATTTTACTCAGTATATGTCACAACCTCAAATAATTATATGATTTTAGTATAGCTGAAAAGAATAGACTTTTTATGTATGATATGTACAACTCAAAAGTTATAGGTCATGAAATGGGCAGAATTGTACACTTTTATTTTTTCTATAAAACACAAATCCAATACTATAAAAATTTCTGTAAATTGTAATTTGCGCTTCTAATAATTAATATTAATTTCCAATGTTCCTAAAATGTAAAGAGACCATTTAAAAAAAGAAATTTGAATTAATTGTCGCCATTTTTTCAAACAACACACAAATTAACACAATTTTCCAATTAAAAAATAAAGAGTTAAAAGTCATATTTTGATTAATAACACAATATTTCTCTCTGAAATCCACTTGGAACTTTGTAGGATCGCCTTTTGCATTGTAACAGCATGAATTCTCTTTGGTATTGAGTTTATTAGATTCTATGTAATATAACCCTTTCTCAGGGTTGTCCAACATGCTGCTAACTGCAATTTCAATTCTTGAAGATTTTTTACGTCCTTTTTGTGTACTTCCTTCCCTAGAATCGCCCAAATATTCTCAATAGGGTTCAAATCTGGACTCCTAGCAGGCCAAGACAGTAGGGGTATACCATTCTCGGTGAACTATGCCTTGGTTTTTCGAGAAGTGTGACGGGGGCATTATCTCGCTGATATAACCAAATCTTTCTTGGATAACAACTTATTCTGACGAACACAACTAATCAACTGAAGCTCTCAAATATTTTACAAGTACCTTTCGTCTATCTATATTTACAATACACACAAGCAGCTTGAAGAAACATGTAAACAAAACATCTCCCACCCAAACTACAGTCACCTAGCCCTAATAAAAGGGACCACTAGTAACAATAACAGTTTATGACAGGCAATAAATCACAGTTGCCACTCTGTGGCTTGAAGAAAACATAAGAAACCTCTTATTTTTCTTGATATTACAACTGATCCATCCTTAAACTGTTTCGTAACCATATTTTCGTTACTTTTTAAATTAATTTATATTACTGAGAAATTCATTTTATCTGAAAAATATAAAAAATTAAAAAACACAAAAATATTTTTAAAACAATCATTTTTGAAAATAAAAAATTTAAAGTTTATACATTTACCGTCAAACCGGGCTACTTGGACCCTTAAAGTGTTACTTGAACCCAGAAGAAAAAAATGTTTACTTAGCATTGGAGTAACTTAGGTGAAAATATTTGTACAGATGAAAGTTTGCAGAGAAAAAAACCACAACTTTCGACACCAAACTGTTATTTTACATCGACGAAAGCATTTTTTTTCTTCTGGGTTCAAGTAGGCCTAACACCTTAAGGGTCCAAGTAGCCCGCTTTTACGGTACTAATAAATATTCAGGAAATAATTTCCATATAAATATTATATTTTAAAAAGTATCAATTTTTGAAGGGGTGGTCTAAACTTTTGTATATCCTGTTCTTAACGGTTTCGGTGAGGAACGGGAGAAGTGCAGGTGATAGTACATTAAAACATTGTTACCTTATGTTCTGTTTAATTGTGTACTTTTCTTCACAGAACATGTTCAAAAATTCACTGTCAACTTCAATGCACTTTGCAGCTCTTGTAGACAGCTCCTGTGTTGCTGATCTGAGCTGATTCAGACATTCCTTTACTTCAGCATAAGCATGTAAAATACGAGCGAGAAGTTTCCACTTTGCGCTTGTAGACTTCGCTCTTAAGCCAACCCCACACACAGTAATCCAATGGAGTAAAGTCGGGTGACCTCGGTGGCCAAGAAATGCCTCCACCGCGACCGATCCAACGCCCAGGATACGTTTCATTGATTCTACTACAACCTAATATCATTTTGACTGCGTCCGCATATGAGTGTTAATGAAGGACATGAGACTGACGCCCGTGGTTTTCAAACAACTATATGTCAGAAGATGGTAAGAACAGGTCTTATGTTCATATGAACTTTTTTGTTCAGAATCACCAATATTATCACTCCTCACACCATGTATCTTTCTTCCTGACTCTACATGTAATGTTAATGTTATGTTTTATTTAACGACGCTCGCAACTGCAGAGGTTATATTAGCGTCGCCGGATGTGCCGGAATTTTGTCCCGCAGGAGTAAATCTACTGACATGAGCCTGTCGCATTTAAGCACACTTAAATGCCATCGACCTGGCCTGGGATCGAAACCGCAACCTCGGGCATAGAAGGCCAGCGCTATACCAACTCGCCAACCAGGTCGACCTCTACATGTATGTAGTTTAGTGAAATGCTTGGGAGAGGATACGAAAGAAATTCTAGCATTATGCAACGAAATACATGAGAAAAGCGAATGGCCTGAAGATTTCACGGAGACAGTGTTGCTGCCAATACCGAAGAAAAATAATGCCAAGAAATGTAAGGAGATTAGGACTATCAGCCTGATACTGCACTCGGTGAAGATTGTCCTGGAATACTGAATCGATGTTTATATTCTAAGATGGAAGGGCAGATGGAGTGATATCAGTTTGGCTTCAGAGAAAGAAAAATGTACAAGAGATGCAATTACGAACAAGAGGCGAAAAATATCTAGAGAAGAATAAAGTGTATCTATACAGGGTGATTCAAAAGTCCGCCGACATAGACAAATTCGTTTCTAGTGCCGATAGCGAAAAATGTAAAGAGGGGAAAGTTGTTGGAAATATGAAGTTTTCAATCTAATATGCTTGAATTTTCACGTATAATACACTGTTGAGATTGTACACTAGTACGACACACCAATGCTGCCAAATTAGTGGTTTTTCCGCTAGTTTTATCATATGAACAAAACATGCACTAGGCTAAAAAAAAACCAGCAAAAGTATGATCTATGAAAATTAAATTCAACATTGTTACATTTTTATTTTATTTTGAAACAACGCACTACAACTAATTTATCACAATTTTCTTCACTTAAGCTCATATATTTAGCTGAAGCACGTTCTTGAACACAGAGAATTATCTTTATACGTCACAAGAAGTAACATACTTAAGCGAAGAAATTTGGGACAAAGTGAGATCGAATTGCAAGTCCTTTCAATTTTCGCAAGACCATGACCCCCATCGGGAATCGAACCCGCGACCTTCCGATTTTGCAGAGTTACGCCTTAACCGGTACGCTACAGCACGTTCCAAAATATACAAGTACTTACGTCTTTACTACAACAATCAGAATAAACTACATCTTCGTTTGTCTTTAGAAATTCTTTTGTCTCTGACCACTATGACACACGTTCTATTCTTGCAGTTCTAACAGGAGTAACAATAGTATAGTAAATTACATTTTGCAAGCCTGCTGCTTCTGCCTTCCTTTCTTTCAATATTTTTTACCTCTGGTTTGTAACTAGCGAAGGGTTGGAAGTTTCAATGTAACAAAGGGAGAATTTAGTGGGAAGTCAAAAGACTAGTTGTCTGGTATGGTGCCACGAAATCATATTACCGGTAGGGTAGCTTTTTTATGTTTCTTCTCAATAGACAAATAACGTGGAAATATCAGATTCTACGAAGCAACATTCATGAAAGACACTATTATGCAAGTTAACATAATAAATGCACTAAAGCCAGAAAAAAGGATATATTTATTTAATTAATTATTTATTTATTTAATTTTTATTTACTTATTTATTCAATATCTATCAATCCATCCATCCATCCATCCAATCCATCCATCCACCCACCCACCCACCCATCCATCCATCCATCTATCTACCTATCTATGCATTTATTTATTTATTTATTTATTCTGACAGAATTAAAGCCATAAGGCCTTCTCTTCCATCCCACCAGATAGCACATATAAATACAATAAAGAAATACAGACGCTGATGAAATTAATACAAATTAAATTAAAGCCCTATAGAGGGTCAACTGGGTCAAAAGAACACTATAGAGCTCTCATCGAACTAATACAAGAAAAAAAAGAAAGAAAAACAGATATAGTAATGATGATACTGATAACTGATGATGATGATGATGATGATGATAATAATAATATTAATAATAATAATAATAATAATAATAATAATAATAATAATAATAATAATAATAAATACATTACATGTTAACTGTCAATTTTACAACAGCATAGTTACAATATTTACTATACATTATGTCATGGGTTAAGCCGATGTCGCGCAACCTGTTAGGCGTTCAACAACAATTCCATGAACTAGAATGTGATTTTTTAATCTAAATTTCAATTTTGATTTTGTCCGACAGTCTCTGACATGGTCAGGGAGAGAGTTCCAGAGGCGTGGAATAGATATGCTTAAAGATGATGAGTAGAAGGATGTTCTGTGCAGAGGAATAGAGAGAAGTTACATGTTCCGGGTTCGAGGTAGTGAACGGTAAACAAAACGAAATGCTAGGTAAGAGGGTGTGGAGGTCTGGATGATTTTTAAATAGTAATAAGAGAGAGTTAAAGAATCTTCTTTCTTTAATTAGACTCCAAGACAACAATTCTAGTGACGGTGTTACATGATCGAATTTTCTAATGTTACAAACGAAACGAATATTGTGAACACGCTGTAGTCTATGGGTAAGATCAGTATTTAGATTCGTGAATAGAGAATCGCAATAATCGAAGTGGGTTTCACTAAAGTATGGATCAGGTTCTTTTTAAGACTGAGAGGTAAAACGTTGGTAAATATGCAATCTAAAAGCATAAATATGTGCTATTAAATATAAAATCTTTAAAATATATGCATTATGAATGAATTTACCCCGAAAGAAAGTCAAAGCATTCAATCATATACGAAAAAAGTACGGTTATTTGGAATCGATAAGTCATAAAACGAATATTTGCTAAGTTTGAGAAGTGTATGACTCTTCTATGAAAACATGAATTTGTATGGAAATCCGGGTTCTAATAATAAGTTTATTCAGCTATGATTAAAGTCACGTTTTTGTTGTAACAAAATAAGACGAAAGCTATGGATATTTTAAAATGCATAAAGTTTTGAAGAGTGTCAGAACACCAGAGAAAAGAACTTTGATAAGATAGAGAGGCGTCATCACAAGAAGAAAAGAAAGTTTGCAAACACCGTCATTTTGCAGTAGCAGAAAAAGTCGGAGATTGTCATGACAACATTCTTACAAGATTTCCGTTATCACTCTAAATTAGGTTCTCAAGGTCCTAACTTCGATATTAGCTGCCTCGTTCCCAACATCCGTATCTCAGAGTGAATAAATTGAGCCGTTTCATCGAGGAGTAATTTTTGCTCCCATAGCCCAACGTCATATAATACTAGGAATTTAATAAAAATTCCCACCCTCCCACCACAAAAACTAGAAGATAAATTCAAATCATCAGGGCATCGAATTTGAGACATGCGTGGCGCGCTCTTCAGATATTCTCCACGGCCTCCCTCGAGTCATTACAGGAGTCCGCAGAGCTAAATGGGTCTACCAGAGTCGATAAAGAAACAGGAGACGCTGTGTGCAGGAAGTTAAATTCTAAATAACGGGCACAAAGGCAGGGAATGCACAATGCACAAATTGTGAACCGTGTTGCGAATTTACTGCAAAAATATCTGTGGCCTTCTATAGCAGCATATCCTTCTTCATTTTCGGAAATAAAAAAATAAAGAAGATTGCCACTAATATGAGACACATACTTTTCGTTACACATTCTATTTCTGTCCTATATTATTATTATTATTAGCATTTCACTCCAATCATACTGATTTAAACTATCACTGACTACATTGTTACTTTTTTCTTTAGACATCATCCTGATTGTGCTGTATTTTAATTGTCTCGTAATAATCTCTTTCTATTATCTAATATTATTTGAAATATATTAACATTCTATGTATTTTAGTTTAATTCTGCTACACAGTTTATTTCAGTGTTTAATTAATAGTTCATAGTATTTTGTTGTTTAATTTGTAAATAACTTTTGTATACATGTAACTCTCATCTAAATCAAATTGTTGGATTCTTTGTAAGTTCATGCATATGTATATACACTTTTTGCTGGTTGAGTGGAAGAGAAGGCCTTACGGCCTTAACTCTGCCAGCTAAAATAAATCATTATTATTATTATTATTATTATTATTATTATTATTATATTCCAATTGTACACAAAGTATATGATTATGTCTCGTGACCAGAATATTGTACGAAATGGAAATATAAAAATTGGAAATTTATCTTTTGAAGAGGTGCAGAAGTTCAAATATCCTGGAGCAACAGTAACAAATATGAATGACACTCGGGAGGAAATTAAACACAGAATAAATATGGGAAATGCCTGTCATTATTCGGTTGAGAAACTTTTATCATCTAGTCTGCTGTCGAAAAATCTGAAAGTTAGAATTTATAAAACAGTTATATTACCGGTTGTTCTGTATGGATGTGAAACTTGGACTCTCACTTTGAGAGAGGAACAGAGACTACGGGTGTTTGAGAATAAGATTCTTAGGAAAATATTTGGGGCTAAGAGGGATGAAGTTACAGGAGAATGGAGAAAGTTACACAACACAGAACTGCACGCATTGTATTCTTCACCTGGCATAATTAGGAACATTAAATTCAGACGTTTGAGATGGGCAGGGCATGTAGCACGTATGGGCGAATCCAGAAATGCATAGGCCTATAGAGTGTTGGTTGGGAGGCCGGAGGGAAAAATAAATTTAGGGAGGCCGAGACTTAGATGGGAAGATAATATTAAAATGGATTTGAGGGAGGTGGGATATGATGATAGAGAATGGATTAATTTTGCTCAGGATAGGGACCAATGGCGGGGTTATGTGAGGGCGGCAATGAACCTCCGGGTTCCTTAAAAGCCATTAAGTAAGTATGTATTCCAATTGTACAGGGACATCATTTTATTTTTACTTCAATTTTTATTGTACATGAGTTTTTTAATATACTTCACTCCCACCCCTTCCGTCCTTCACACAGAACCAAGACTGCATATACAGTCATAGTAGCTTTACGGTCATAGTAAACAGTACGTTCCAGAAATATGTTCGCGTTTTCCAGTCAATATTGAATCATATTTTTGCACAGGTACTGTCGTCCATTTTCCTACGTCGCATCCCGGTTTCTCCCACCAGCTTCTATTCGCACCTCTGTAAAGCCTAGTGGCTGGGCTGTCTTAGCTCTTTTTTGAGAACATTAATTTCTGTTAGGAATTGGACGTCTACGTAATATTATACAACTGTTTAAAATAACTTAAATAAAAAATGTCGCCCACAGATTTTCAGTTTGACAATGTTCGTTACCATTGTGATGTCCTTTGGTTAAGCCGAGTAAAAGTTCTCTCCAGGTTCTTTGAATTGCGTGAACAGAGCCAAGTTGGAAGTTCGCTTTTCCTGGTAATATACCCAGTGTACGAATATTTGCGGCGCAAATTATTTCTATATTTGGCAGTAAGCACGTATGTGAGCAATCCTTACTTATGAACCTCACAAAACCAAGACTAATACCAAGATTATCAGATGATCATAAGCGTGCTATGCTACGTCAAGCTGCAGGAAACATAATTTCGCCGGACATAAGGTTGGTATCGGCAAAAACAAGAAAAAACACTTCTGTATTAGATGAGAAGTCAGGAATTTAAATTTGTTTCTAGAAATGTGCTGTTCATAAAATAAGTACATTATTAAGTATGTAACAGTTACATAGCAATTAATTAGGTAGGCCTCATTGTCTAAAGCCCGCTAAGATAAAGGATATAATACTATGTATACTATTTCTTGCAGGCCTATTATTTCATTTTTCCGTAAGCACAATGTCCTGTAATTTCTTTCAATTTTATATTGGTAAGTTTAAAAAAGGAAAACAGTGTTTTTATACTGCTGGATTATTAGATAGTTATATAAAAAATAATTATATTGTGACAGCGACGTGAGATTCGAACTCACGACCAGCGTCCCGCAAGAGAGAAGATCGGGCGCAGCAATTTGGGATGGCGCGCGGCGTAGAGGGGAAAGGGCCAACGCGGCGAGAGAGTGGAGAGAGTTTGCGCGCGCATCTTCTGCTTGCCTAGAGAGGACGAGAAATCCGTCGAAATGGAAGACTCGCGAATTCGAACTTTCGAGGCTACGTCGCTGTGGTTATAAATTACGGTCGCGAAGGAATGACAGCAGTTTCCAGTTTTCAGTTGATTAGTCAGCCAGTCAGTGAGAAAGCCAGAGCAAGCAAGCCAGTCTTGTGTACCGGAGTTCGACTCGAGTGTGCGTCCGCATCTGCGTCAGCATCCGAAGGCCTGAGTTCGAGTGCAGTGGACCGCAGTTGGAGGGACCTGAGTTCGAGTGCAGTGGACCGCAGTTGGAGGGACCTGAGTTCGAGTGCAGTGGACCGCAGTTGGAGGGACCCGAGTTCGAGTACAGTGAACTGTCTCTGAAGGTCTGTGGTTCGAGATACTGTGAACTCGAGTGACTGAGATAGAAGAACTGTGAACTGAGAACTGATAGTTCTGATTTGTAAATAGTGCTTTGTAAATATTAGTTAAGATTAACAGTTCATTGTTGTGCGTAATAGTCCAAGTAAATTGTCATTGTCGTCGGTGGAGTGCTATAACGAATACTGTGTTGAGTGAAGATCCAATTGTTGACGAGAGCGTTTAAGGTGAATTGTAGAAAGGAATTATTGTTGTGACGAATAAATTACATTGTTGTAACTAATAAAATTCACAATATTCTAGCGAAACACAGACTTTAGGTCCTTTTTATAATGTCCACAATTTTAATGTCCATTTTATTATGGACATTACATAAAATTCCCTTATACTATGTCTATAAATATATGTCCAATGAAGTATATGTCCACTTTGTTTTAGTCCAATTGTACAAATTTTATGTCCACATTTTTACGTCCACTACATGATGGTACAATACATTATGTCCATCTACAAATTTACTTCAATTCCCTACTCAATCTCTTCTGTCTGTTCATCTTCATGCAGCTTCAGATGATAACTAATAGCTTTGAGGTAAGTTCTGATGTGTCCTTCTTCGTTGTAGTGGTTGTAATTCCGAACAATCTCTTCTACTCGACTTAAATTTTGTAGGTATGATCTTTTAATAGAGTGTCGTACATTCAAATGCCCGCCAAGCAATTGGATTATTATAATTTCATTATTCCTTTGGTTTTTCTTGATAAATTCTATGAATTTCCAGACCGACGCGTGATGTGTGACGATATGTTTCTGAAAGCGGTTATCCAGCCCTTGACTATGTTAGTTGTTCGATGTTGTCTTACCATAACCTGATTATGTGTTCCATATTTGAGGTGCGAATCTAGGTGGCATTGCTCTTCTTCTTCCTCGAGCACGTGTTCCTCGGATGTAAGTTCTTTCCATGTACAATGCTAAATCCATTATATCAGGCTCAATATTATCTATAAGCTTAAGGCCATCAAAAACAGCCTGAACATCTTCCAGTGGTACAAAGGGAATTGTCTTAAATAAAAGTGGACATAGATGAAAGTGGACTTAAATAAAAGTGGACATAACAGTCATGGACCCAAAAAAATGGACGCACATAAAATGTGGACATAAGTGAAAGTAGACAAAAATATTAGAGGACGTAAGTCATATGGACATGGTTTCAATGGACTTAACGTCTTGGAAGCATTCTAGCTATTATCTGAAACTATATAAGTTAAAGAGAAGCTATGTATATTATTTATTATTATTATTATTATTATTATTATTATTATTATTAATTTTATAATTCGTTGCATTTATTAGAAACGTACACTCTACAAAACATGTTCTGATTTGTTGTTGTCTTGTATGAATGTAACACGTTATCTATTATTTAAAAACAGTTTAATTCATCTTGCAGTGGCAGGCCAATGGAGTTCACTTTGCTCACCCCTTCTGCTGCCTGCAGAATAGATTCATTGCAACCAGTGAGCGCTTGATCGCACGCAGGACCATCTACATACTCTTGACCTTGACATCGCTGGCTTACTTCTTTCACCATCGCTGCTGCAGAGGCGTACTGAATATACGCAATGTTGCAATTTTTTCTACAAAGTCTATTTCCTACTAAATAAAAAGAAACAACGCAAAATGTCAAAGGAAAATTCTGTTCCTTTTATTTTAAGGATTTACCCTGTGACGTTACTGTCGCCTTCCTGTACAGGAATAGATTTCCTTGGAGTACTTCTGTTTCCCTTGTCAACCTCATTACAATAACACTGCAGCCATCACCTCTCGATTCTGAACAGTCTCCTGGTCAAAAGAGGGAAGTTAAATAATTAATCTGTAATTACTGCCATCACTTGTTTGTTCTAGAATTAACGAGCCAGAGTACAGGATGTTGCGGTCCTTTGTTCTGGACATTGTGTATGGCTCCAGAGAGCTTAGTTCGATTCCCGCACAATCCATATAGCGATCTAGTTAATAGTTAATTGGGTTTGGTATTTGCAAAGTCTATAGACGCAAGCACGTGTGTGTGTGTGTGTGTGGGGTCATACACATCAATATTTACAGAGCGTAAAGAGCTGTGGACAACGCAAAACGATTAGAATTACTCGTAATTGCTGCTCCCACCACTACTGTTGTGAATACGGTACCTCTAATTGACTTCAAACATTTTTATACGATTACTTATACTGTAATCTGTAGCGAAAGGCATAACAAAGGAAGCAGGGAACAATGAAGAGAGAGAAAATGATGAGGAAATGAGAGAAGAAACAGACGAGAGGAATAAGAGAGAGAGAGAAGTGAAGGATACAATGAAATATCCTAAAAAAAGAGACAAAGATAAAGGTAGAGAGTAGGAAAAAGGCAGGCAATAGGAAAACATCGGAGAGCAGGATAAAGGCACAAGGTAAGATAAAGGTAAGGAACAGAAAAAAGTCACGAGATTAAGAAAGGTGCATAGAGCAAGAAGAAGTCAGAGATCCACAGAAAGGCAAAGAAAGATAGAGAGTAACAAAAGGACAGAGTAAGAGAAAGTCAGAGAGAGAGAGAGAGAGAGAGAAAACGTCAGAGAGCGAAGGAAAGTCAGAGAGCGAGGAAAATTCAGAGAGCGAGATAAAGTTAGGGAGCAAGAAAAAGACAGAGAGCAAGAAAAAGGCAGAGAGAGAGAGAGAGAGAGAGAGAAAAGTAACAAAGCGAGAAAAAATCAGAGAACGAGAAAAAGTCAGAGAGCAAGAAAAAGGCAGAGAGCAAGAAAAAGTCAGAGAGCCAGAAAAAAGTCAGAGATAAAGAAAATACCAGAGGTAGAAAAAAGCCAGAGATAAAGAAATACGCAGAGAACAAGAAAAAGGCAGCGAGAGAGAGAAAAAAGTGACAAAGCGAGAAAAAATCAGAGAATTGGAGAAAGTCAGAGAGAGAGAGAGAGAAAAGAGAGAGAGAGAAAAGAGAGAGAGAGAAAAGAGAGAGAGAGAGAGAGGAAAAAGTCAGAGTGCGGTAAAAAGACAGAGAGCGAGAAAAGGCAGAAAGCGAGAAAAAGATAGAGAGCAAGAAAAAACCAGAATGCAAGAAAAGCAGAGATCAAGAAAAGGCAGACGAAGAAAAAGTCAGAGAGCAAGAAAAAGCCAGAAAGCAAGAAAAAGACATAGAGGAAGATAAAATCAGAGATCAAGAAAAGCCAGAGATAAAGAAAAAGGCAGGGAGCAAGAAAAAGTAAGAGATAAAAAAGGCAGGGATCAATCAAAAGATAGAGAGGGAGAGAGAAAAGTTTCAATGCGAGAAAAAAAATCAGAGAACGAGAAAAAGTCAGAAAAAGAGAGAAAAAGTCACAGTGCGAGAAAAAGTCAAAGAGCGAGAAAAAAGGAGAGTGCGAGAAAAAAGGAGAGAGCGAGAAAAAAACAGAGAGCGAGAAAAAAGCAGAGAGCGAGAAAAAGGCAAGGAGCGAGAAAAAAGCAGAGAGAGAGAAAAAAGCAGAGTGAGAAAAAAGCAGAGCGAGAAAAAGGCAAGGAGCGAGAAAAAAGCAGAGAGCGAGAAAAAAGCAGAGCGAGAAAAAGGCAAGGAGCGAGAAAAAAGCAGAGAGCGAGAAAAAAGCAGAGCGAGAAAAAAGCAGAGCGAGAAAAAAGCAGAGCGAGAAAAAGGCAAGGAGCGAGAAAAAAGCAGAGAGCGAGAAAAAAGCAGAGCGAGAAAAAAGCAGAGCGAGAAAAAGGCAAGGAGCGAGAAAAAAGCAGAGAGCGAGAAAAAACCAGAGAGCGAGAAAAAAGCAGAGCGAGAAAAAGGCAAGGAGCGAGAAAAAAGCAGAGAGCGAGAAAAAAGCAGAGCGAGAAAAAGGCAAGGAGCGAGAAAAAAGCAGAGAACGAGAAAAAAGCAGAGCGAGAAAAAAGCATAGCGAGAAAAAGGCAAGGAGCGAGAAAAAAGCAGAGAGCGAGAAAAAGGCAGGAAGCAAGAAAAAGTCAGACAGCAAGAAAAAGCCAGAAAGCAAGAAAATGACATAGAGAAAGAGAAAGTTGGAGATCGAGAAAAGCCAGGGAGTAAGTAAAGCCGAAGACTAAGAAAAAGTCAGAGAGCAAGAAAAAGTCAGAGATGAAGGAAAAGGTGGAGAGCATGAAAAACAGAGATAAAGAAAAATTCAGAGAGAAAAAAAAAGTCAGAGCTAAATGGCAGAGATCAATAAAGAGGTAGGCAGCAAGAAAAGGGCAGAGATCAGTAATTAACTCGTCAAAGCATACGTAAATAAACTTTATATTCCGAAAAAGGCAGACTGCAAGGAAAAGGCGGAGAGCAAGAAAAGAGAGTGCGATTGCCTCTAATCACAGTGGCGCTAGTGTTGTGTATACAAACACTGTACGAATTTTACGGGAGGGAGCAGATACAATTACATAGCAGAGTATCTCAACATGTGACTCACCGGCAGGACTAGCTTAACACAAGCTTAACTAGAGATTCTAATGAATGTATGTAGTTCACGTTGCTTGTACCAGCTCATCACACATTACGATTACGTTTACTGAGGTAACTTGCTCGTATGTTAAGCGCACTCTATCAGCGGTCGACTTTGTAGCCTACTCGCAACAGATGGAATGTTTACAAGAATTCAACAGTTTCTTATCGTTACCATGACAACAACGAATGGATGGCCAGCTGTATTAACTTTGATGTTCACCTTGTTATTTTTGAAACTATACTAGAGGCTTGTGCAGAAAATGCTACAAACTAAGTTCATTAGACGTTCAAATAAACATTTTTCAGATTTATTTTCAATGAAAAATACCAGACATTCTGGAAGTTATTTGCTTCCATAATAATGAAAGATACTCTCTCTCGAGACAATACTGAAGAGAACCACGCATATAAATATCTACACCACACCGCCATTAAATATATGAAAAAGACCCAACCCCACTTGATTAATAAATACAAAAATATTTGATTTTTAATAATATTATTATCTTACGTAAGTTTTATAGCTTTCAGTAACATATACTATATATAGTATATAGCTGCCACTCAGTAAAATATAGAAATCAAAATCTAATTTAAGTTATTCTCTACAGCTACTTATATAACCCCAAAACGTTCCACTTTCATATCATCAATATAGCATTAATATGATTAATTAATGAAAAATGGTCACATCATGACATTAACTACAATAATATTTCATTTCTAATGGTAATAATATCATCAAACACCTCAAGTTTTGTAGTTTTTAATATCCAATACACAGCTGTACCCAGAAAATTACACACCACAGAATCGAACCTGTAAATTATTTTTAGTAAGTTAAGTTTTTAATAACCAATTTAATATGAGCTCTAAATATGTCAGCATTCTTGCAGATCATGGCCTTCGTGTAATATTGTTTTCTGTAATGTGTGTTTTGTTTTATTCTGAAATGCAATTAGCTAGTTCTCAAAACTGACGACAGATGGATTTTGGAAAAAAGGAAAATCATGTTCAAAAATTGACATTTCACTGAAACTACTGTTTTTCTGAAAAACTTTTAGTTCCAAGCTTCAAAGTGAGGGGTCATTTATTAAAATCCGTTCTGCCGTTTTCCCGTAATTTCCATTACCAGTTCAAATTATATATATATATATATATATATATATATATATATATATATTTATTTATATATATATCTGCATAGCATGAGATGTTTGTAAGGGATCCTCCCGTGCTGCAACCATGGCAACAGCGAAGGCAGTTGTTTTAATTTTGAGTTTAAATATCCCCGTCGGATAAAATGTTTGTGCATTTAGTGTCGTTACGTCATTGTGAACGAGGCTCTGGGATGAACTTGAAAAAGATTCTGCTTACTGCGAGGGGAGGAATGTGAAGAATGCAGAAGCTTTTAATACTCGTGGGCATGAAGGCTGTAACGGTGGATTATCCGGGGAACCGGTTCCATTGCGCAAGAGACAGGTGACGGGGCACAGGCGGGCAGCAGACCGAGCGGGGCCCGACCTCACGCCGGACGCAAGGTCGCGGGAAGAAAAGGGAATTATTCCTTATTTTTAACAGTTCAGTCCAAAGGATAAGGTTGGCATGGGTTTGTGGTTCAAATCCAGTTGGAGACAACGATATTTTTAATAATGATAGTCTTTATTAAACAATGTGTACAACTGAATAATTTCTAGAGAAAAATTGTTCCGGGGCCGGGCATCGAACCTGGGACCTTTGGTTAAACGTACCAACGTTGAATGTAAGCAAGAGTGATTATGGAGAATTATTCCTTATTTTTAAAAGTTCAGTCCAGAGGATAAGGTTGCAAGCTGAATGGGTTTGTGGTTTAAATCCAATTGGAGACAACGATATTTTAAATAATGATAGTCTTTATTGAATAATGTGTACAACTGAATCATTTCGAGGGAAAAATTGTTCCGGGGCAGGGCATCGAACCTGAGACCTTTGGTGAAACGTACCAACGTTGAATGTGTACAACTAACAGCCATTTTTATTTGTTCTGCAGGCCTGGCTGGGGAACTCGCAAAGCGAGAGTGAATATGGGGTATTGGTGGAATTATGATCATTAGGGGAAATGAAAGAACCCCAGGAAAATCCCCTCAAGCCCGCTTTGTCCACCACAATTATTTCCTTCATGGTTCAGATGGTTAGTGTGAGAAATGAAGTTTCGCCAATTTAAGGGGTTAGGTACAGCTTACAGTAGTAAAATTTTCGAAATATTCAATTTTTTTTTTCCTCCAATACTGTATCTTCTACAAAAATGAAAATTAGTATGTGTAAAACACTTTCCTTCTGTTATATGAAAAAATATTTTAAGATTAAAAAAAAAAATTACATTTTTTTTTTTTTTTTTTCCAAAATTCAATTTACAGTGTAGTCATGAAGCGTTTCCCACATAACTAAAAAAACTACCCAACATTCTGTGTTGAAATTTTTTGTGTCTATTTACGCATATCTACAATATGAAACAACATGACTTATCTGCCTTTGATAGATTGTCTGATAAAAAATAAATTCATTTAAAAATGGTCAGATATCAGTATTTTCTTCTAACACAAAATAAAAAAGATATTATTTATTAAGCAATGTAGTTGAAAGAGCATGATATTGTAAACATGAGTTTCAGCAATAAAATAAAAGAGAGAGAACATGAAAAAGTTAACAAGTTTATGAGTTATGAGGGAAACGCTTCATCACTGCACAGTGAACTGCCAACATTTTGAATTAAAAAAAATATATAAATAATTTTTTTTAAATCGTAAAATTATATATATTTTTTTCATATAGCAGAAGGAAAGTATTTTACACATAACAATTTTCATTATTATACAAGATACAGTAATGGAGGAAAAAAACGTTGAATATTTCCAAAAATTTTACTGTTGCAAGCTGTAGCCTACCTAACCCTTACTTACTTACTGGCTTTTAAGGAACCCGGAGGTTTATTGCCGCCCTCACATAAGCCCGCCATCGGTCCCTATCCTGAGCAAGATTAATCCATTCTCTATCATCATATCCCACCCCCCTCAAATCCATTTTAATATTATCCTCCCATCTACGTCTCGGCCTCCCTAACGGTCGTTTTCCCTCCGGCTTCCCAACTAACACTCAATATGCATTTCTGGATTCGCCCATACGTGCTACTTGCCCTGCCCATCTCAAACGTCTGGATTTAATGTTCCTAATTATGTCAGGTGAAGAATACAATGCGTGCAGTTCTGTATTGTGTAACTTTCTCCATTCTCCTGTAACTTCATCCCTCTTAGCCCCAAATATTTTCCTAAGCACCTTATTCTCAAACACCCTTAATCTCTGTTCCTCTCTCAAAGTTAGAGTCCAAGTTTCACAACCATAAAGAACAACGGGTAATATAACTGTTTTATAAATTCTAACTTTCAGATTTTTTGATAACAGACTAGATGACAAAAGCTTCTCAACTAAATAATAACAGGCATTTCCCATATTTATTCTGCGTTTAATTTCCTCCCGAGTGTCATTTATATTTGTTACTATTGCTCCAAGATATTTGAATTTTTCCACCTCTTCGAAGGATAAATCTCCAATTTTTATAGTTCCATTTCGTACAATATTCTGGTCACAAGACATAACCATATACTTTGTCTTTTCGGGATTTACTTCCAACCCTATCGTTTTACTTGCTTCAAGTAGAATTTCCGCGTTTTCCCTAATTGTTTGTGGATTTTCTCCTAACATATTCACGTCATCCGCATAGACAAGAAGCTGATGTAACCCGTTAAATTCCAAACCCTGCCTGTTATCCTGAATTTTCCTAATGGCATATTCTAGAGCGAAGTTAAAAAGTAAAGGTGATAGTGCATCTCCCTGCTTTAGCCCGCAGTGAATTGGAAAAGCATCAGATAGAAATTGGCCTATACGGACTCTGCTGTAACTTTCACTAAGACACATTCTAATTAATCGAACTAGTTTCTTGGGAATACCAAATTCAATAATAATATTATATAAAACTTCTCTCTTAACCGAGTCATACGCCTTTTTGAAATCAATGAATTACTGATGTACTGTACCCTTATACTCCCATTTTTTCTCCAATATCTGTCGAATACAAAAAATCTGATCAATAGTCGATCTATTACGCCGAAAACCGCACTGATGATCGCCAATAATTTCATCTACATATGGAGTTAATCTTCTCAAAAGGATATTGGACAAAATTTTGTACGACGTCAACAAAAGTGATATTCCTCGAAAGTTACTACATTTAGCCTTGTTCCCCTTCTTAAAATAGGTACGATTATGGACTCCTTCCATTGTTCTGGTACAATTTCCTTTTCCCAAATTGAAAGTACAAGTTTATGTTTCATAGAAAACAATTATCACGAAAATGAAGCAAAAGCGAGGAGAATCGTATTGAACTTCTTGTTTGAAATATCTCAAAGAATAACCCCTTGAAATTAATGACATTATTTATATTTCACTCCGTAAAGTTGAATGAAATAAACTAGCGACTCGTTTTGTGAAAGACCTGTGTAATGTACGCCCTTCGTGCAACGAGAAAGTTTTTTTTTTTTTTAAGCTGCCGATTATTTAGTGATGTGTGTGTCTTGCGGGCTGCATACGCGCCGGGCGGTCCCGTGGAATGCGAGTGGGCCGCGGGAATTGCTTCAATTGAGATGGATGCGCGCACATTCCTCTGCGATTCATTGAACTGAATTGTGAGTTACGTTCCTGTGTGATGCACTAACTCAATTCCGCCGCGTGAAGGCAGTGGCGCGAGAGCACGCCTTATCAACTGATAACACTCGCGCTGCTACAATTGAGCCATTCAGCAATTAAGATTGAATGAAACAAGTAGAGAGCAGAGCCTTGTTTTCTGTTACTGGCGCTACGAGAGAAAAGTTTATTTACGGATGAGGAAAGAAATACCAGGCAACTCTGAAGACAGTTCAAGCGCTAGTCTATAGCTCTTATAACATTTCACGGAGAAGAAAGCCGAAAGTATTACCGAATTAAGATTTTAATTAAGGATGCGCCATATGCTAATTTTAACTAAAATCTTTTTTCTATAAGTTTCATTTTTAATACATCTTGATTACACAACTTTTAACATTGTATCACTTCGGAATGAAATTAATGGTGTGAAGTTACCTAGAGTAGAATTATTTAAGGATTCCGATATTTATTTTACACAAAACTTATGTTTTAAAACGCACTTAAATCACGTGGTGATTGATGCATATAGAAAATTAGGATTTATAATCAGAAATACAAAAGAATTAAAAAATATAAACACTATTGATACTCTATATAAAACTCTAGTTAGAAGTAAGCTAGAGTATGCGTCTGTAATATGGTCATCTCAGTTCCAGTCCCATCAGATGCAAATAGAAAAGATACAGAAAAGATTTTTACGTTATTTATATTTTAAAAAACATCACGTGTCGTCTTATGACAAGCAAATTTCATATAATCAGTTACTTTTTTAATTTAATTATAAAACTTTAAAATCTCGACGATTAATAAATAGCCAAATTTTACTCTATAAGACTGTTAACGGTATATTGAATAACTGTGATTTTCTTAAATTCCTTCAGTTCAATGTAAAAAGAACAGAATTACGTCATAGGCAACCTTTTATTATTTCTATTCCTAGAACTATTTTCTTCAAGAACTCTCCATTGTTTGTTATGTGTATTACTTACAACTGTGTCTTTAAACCGTGATTCTTAATTACATTTTAGTTTAACAATTGAACAATTTCATACAATATTAAAAATAATTGTATTTCCTTAGATATTTAAATTATGAAGAAGTGTATTATAATGTTTTTACTCTAGTTTTTAAATAATTTTGCATCATTATATTGACATTTGGCACTATATTAACTGTAATATTATATTCTAGCATCTATTACCGTTATGTATTTTCTTTCCTTCGTTTGTGTTGTTTGTTTTGTTGTTTTTTTCTCTTATTATGTATTTTGTATATGTATCTATGCCAGCCACCTGTAATTGGAAGCCTGCTTCTGTTGGCTGTGGATTTAAAATAAAATGAAAATAAAAAGATGTATTATATGACTTTGTGCAAATTCTATCGTACCTGGTTAACATGTTTCGACCTATTATGGGTCATCTTCACAACTGGTCGTTGTTGGTCTTGGCGCCTGTTGTTTTGTTTCCTGTGAGGGTGTGTTCGTGTGGTGTAATATAGAGTCAAAGAGTGTGTGTGTTCTGAAATTGAGTTGTGTGTTGAGAATATCATTTGAATGTGTTTTTATGTGTTTGTATACTTCGTATCATTCTAGTGTGTTTAGTTTCTGGACTTTTGGTTCGATGTGTAGAATTTCCATGTCTGTGCTGATGTCTCTGTATGTGTGGTTAGCATTTGTGATGTGTTCTTTGTAAAGTGTTTGAAATGATCTGCCTATGTAGAAGTTGTTGCAGGTGTTACATTTGAGTGTGTATACGCCTGTGTGGTTGTATTTGTTTTTTTGTGTTGTTTGTGTGTTGAGATATTTTTGTAGAGTATTATTTGTTCTGTATGCGATGTTGTAATTTAATTTCTTGAATGAGGTTGTAATCTTGTGTGTGTTTTTGTTTTCGTATGTTAGTGTGATGTATTTTTTGTGTTCTTGTGTTTGTGTTGTATTCTGATGTTTTTTGTGATTATGTTCTGTTTTTCGTATTAGGTTGTCTATTATGTTAGGGTTTGGTCCGTTTTCAATTTCAGAACACACACACTCTTTGACTCCACATTACACTACACAAACACATCCCACAGGAAACAAAACGAAAGGCGCCAAGACCAGCAACAACCAGTTCTGATGATGGCCAATAGCAGGCCGAAACATGGTAACAAGGTAACATAAAATTTAACACGTGAAAGACACATAATACGTTTCCCAAAGTGGTATAATGTTAAAAGTTGTGTAATCAAGATGTATGATATTCATAGTGTTCTGCCCAAGGGCAAATCTTTCACCGCAAACCCAGCATTTCCAGTCTTTCTTATTTTCTACCTTCCTCTTTGTCTCCCCATATGATCCATATACCTTCACGTCATCTATCATCTGATATCTTCTTCTGCCCCTAACTCTTCTCCCGTTCACAATTCCTTCCTCTGCACCCTTTAGAAGGCAGTTTATTTTCAAACTAGTGACCCAGCCAATTTATTTTCCTCTTTCTGATCAGTTTCAGCATCATTCTTTCTTCACCCACTTGTTCGTTTCTTATTCTGTGTGTCCATTTCGCACGCTTCATCCTTCTCCATATCCATATTTCAAATTCTTCTAGTCGCTTCTCTTCATTTCGTCGTACTGTTCTCCAACCAGGAGATAAACCGTGAAAGGAATGTGCTTATTATTGCGTCATCTATTGGAGCGAAGTAGATAGGTAATATTACCGTTAAAACGTCAGTTTAAAAAACATGCGCTCTCCTGCATAAGTTATGTTATTTCCTTTATGGAGGGATTAAAAGACCAGGAAATTAACCGTGATCTAATTTTGTAACTAGGGTAGTATAAAAATGTGTATATCAGAGTTATCGTTTGTGCTTTGAGAGATAGCCAATAGAGAAACGAGTACCCACTGTGTGACCTTATGCATCAACATTCATTCACAGCATTACCCCGCTGCGTCTCATTCCCTGGAGACTTTTTCGTGGTTGGAATACAGTGATGTCCATGTTTTTGCCCAATACAATGCTACACTCCACAAAAAGCACATCACCTAGTTTCTTCCTTAGTTCTTTCTAGAAAAGTCCGCAGAAGATGCTCTTTTTCTATTAAAAGCTTGCCAGTGATATCATCCTTTCGACTTCCTGGCAGCAGCTCATGTTACTGTTTATACTGGGTGTTCAGTTCAAAATGTGTCATGGTTCGCTGTATGCCGTCATGTGGCTAGCCGATGAGCCTAGAGAATTCAATCTTCCTACACTTCCGCAGACGAGTATAACCTGTGAGGCAGAGAAGTTGCCTAGCAAGTACGGCGTTTATTCTGAAGAGTACCTACCGATACGTACGGTAACGCCGGTAGTGGCAGGAATGTGAACTGTTTGGAAATACGTACTGTCGGGATATGGGGAGAGGGTTAAGACGATTACTTACGTATTTGTTGACATTAACTTCGACAGTCAACATGGACACGGAGCATTTGATTTGTGTTGTGGAATGTTACCGTACGCAACCGATGATAACAAATACCCTGCAGTTCGAAAGAGGTTATGGTAGCACACAGACCGTACAGACCGCCATCTGTTGCTGTCATATATATATATATATATATATATATTTTATATTTGACTTATTTTAAATTAAATTGTAATTGTATATATTTGACCATGTCTATGCATACATTATGCCATCGACAATAAAGTTCTATCTATCTATCTATCTATCTATCTATCTATCTATCTATCTATCTATCTATCTATCTATCTATCTATCTATCTATCTATCTATCTATCTATCTATCTATCTATCTATCTATCTATCTATCTATCTATCTATCTATCTATCTATCTATCTATCTATCTATCTATCTATCTATCTATCTATCTATCTATCTATCTATCTATCTATCTATCTATCTATCTATCTATCTATCTATCTATCTATCTATCTATCTATCTATCTATCTATCTATCTATCTATCTATCTATCTATCTATCTATCTATCTATCTATCTATCTATCTATCTATCTATCTATCTATCTATCTATCTATCTATCTATCTATCTATCTATCTATCTATCTATCTATCTATCTATCTATCTATCTATCTATCTATCTATCTATCTATCTATCTATCTATCTATCTATCTATCTATCTATCTATCTATCTATCTATCTATCTATCTATCTATCTATCTATCTATCTATCTATCTATCTATCTATCTATCTATCTATCTATCTATCTATCTATCTATCTATCTATCTATCTATCTATCTATCTATCTATCTATCTATCTATCTATCTATCTATCTATCTATCTATCTATCTATCTATCTATCTATCTATCTATCTATCTATCTATCTATCTATCTATCTATCTATCTATCTATCTATCTATCTATCTATCTATCTATCTATCTATCTATCTATCTATCTATCTATCTATCTATCTATCTATCTATCTATCTATCTATCTATCTATCTATCTATCTATCTATCTATCTATCTATCTATCTATCTATCTATCTATCTATCTATCTATCTATCTATCTATCTATCTATCTATCTATCTATCTATCTATCTATCTATCTATCTATCTATCTATCTATCTATCTATCTATCTATCTATCTATCTATCTATCTATCTATCTATCTATCTATCTATCTATCTATCTATCTATCTATCTATCTATCTATCTATCTATCTATCTATCTATCTATCTATCTATCTATCTATCTATCTATCTATCTATCTATCTATCTATCTATCTATCTATCTATCTATCTATCTATCTATCTATCTATCTATCTATCTATCTATCTATCTATCTATCTATCTATCTATCTATCTATCTATCTATCTATCTATCTATCTATCTATCTATCTATCTATCTATCTATCTATCTATCTATCTATCTATCTATCTATCTATCTATCTATCTATCTATCTATCTATCTATCTATCTATCTATCTATCTATCTATCTATCTATCTATCTATCTATCTATCTATCTATCTATCTATCTATCTATCTATCTATCTATCTATCTATCTATCTATCTATCTATCTATCTATCTATCTATCTATCTATCTATCTATCTATCTATCTATCTATCTATCTATCTATCTATCTATCTATCTATCTATCTATCTATCTATCTATCTATCTATCTATCTATCTATCTATCTATCTATCTATCTATCTATCTATCTATCTATCTATCTATCTATCTATCTATCTATCTATCTATCTATCTATCTATCTATCTATCTATCTATCTATCTATCTATCTATCTATCTATCTATCTATCTATCTATCTATCTATCTATCTATCTATCTATCTATCTATCTATCTATCTATCTATCTATCTATCTATCTATCTATCTATCTATCTATCTATCTATCTATCTATCTATCTATCTATCTATCTATCTATCTATCTATCTATCTATCTATCTATCTATCTATCTATCTATCTATCTATCTATCTATCTATCTATCTATCTATCTATCTATCTATCTATCTATCTATCTATCTATCTATCTATCTATCTATCTATCTATCTATCTATCTATCTATCTATCTATCTATCTATCTATCTATCTATCTATCTATCTATCTATCTATCTATCTATCTATCTATCTATCTATCTATCTATCTATCTATCTATCTATCTATCTATCTATCTATCTATCTATCTATCTATCTATCTATCTATCTATCTATCTATCTATCTATCTATCTATCTATCTATCTATCTATCTATCTATCTATCTATCTATCTATCTATCTATCTATCTATCTATCTATCTATCTATCTATCTATCTATCTATCTATCTATCTATCTATCTATCTATCTATCTATCTATCTATCTATCTATCTATCTATCTATCTATCTATCTATCTATCTATCTATCTATCTATCTATCTATCTATCTATCTATCTATCTATCTATCTATCTATCTATCTATCTATCTATCTATCTATCTATCTATCTATCTATCTATCTATCTATCTATCTATCTATCTATCTATCTATCTATCTATCTATCTATCTATCTATCTATCTATCTATCTATCTATCTATCTATCTATCTATCTATCTATCTATCTATCTATCTATCTATCTATCTATCTATCTATCTATCTATCTATCTATCTATCTATCTATCTATCTATCTATCTATCTATCTATCTATCTATCTATCTATCTATCTATCTACGACGTTCAAGTTATACCGTACACGTTCTCAAGTTCACATTGAAGAACGCCTTAAATAATAGGCAACTTCTCTGACATATAAGCTGAAACTCGCTTCAAATCGGTGACCCAACAACAGTGACGTCATGACACACTTTGAAATGAACACCCAGTAGTATACCCCAAGTATTTGAAGCTGTCCACTTGCTCTACTGCCTCATTTAGAGGATTAATCTAGCCACCAAAAATGTCTCCAATTCCAGATCGAATGCAACTTGCGTAATGTAAATAAACTGAAATATCACATAGGTGCACAGCAAGAACCTTCTTGTTCGTTCAGCTGGGACCATTTGACGAGGGATCTCTTTTTTTCCTATCGGTATTCAGAATTTCTGCCCTCTACATATCTTTGTTTTAATATAACGAAAAATAAAAAGTAGCCAGGAATCGAACCCACAACTTTTACTTGAAAGGCGTGGTTGAGCTACGAGAACGATGGTATAATATACAGGGACATCATTTTATTTTTACTAACATTTTTAATATTAACCTGGCTATACCTTTGGATCAACGCCGTTTGCTACCTCCTTACACGACTGGAGTTCGATGATACTGGCGTAAAATACAAACAGATCACTTTACTAGGTACAAGAGGGAAGAAAAGTAGTTCATCCATTTACGTAAAGTAGGAAATATCGCGATTTTGAGTGTGATAATTTTCATTAGGTTTTGTTTAATCAAAATACAGTACAGTATTAACAATAAGTGTTTTTACTCACGAACTGAGTTATCCATGCGAACTATTCATTATGCAGTGTATATTATACTGTCTACAGCACATTAGCGTACGATATAGAGAATGAAGTTAAAATGAAAAATAATCATAATATGGATATTTAAACACATTTTTCAAAATGTTCATTTCGATACAGGCTTCACTTCTTTTGTGCCTATTAAAGCACTATAGACTATTGCATCTATTTCCAATTACCAGTTTCGTCCTTCATACTTAGTAACTCATGTTGAAATAATTCTGTACCTACTCTATAAAAGAGTACCTTACGTACTGTAAATTCAATCTTCACTTCTGCCCGACCCGCACAGATAAAATTACTCAGACATGCTATCTACTGTCCGTCCAAGTGGTTATGTCGCAGGATCGCAGAAAGGAGGGGGGAAATTACGTGATAGTTAGTTACTTAACGAGGCCCTTTTATTTAAGTTATTTTGAACAGTTGCATAATATTACGTAGACGTCCAATTAATTCCTAACAGAAATTAATGTTTTCAGAAAAGAGCTAAGAAAGCCCAGCCACTAGTTTTTACAGAGGAACGAGCAGAAGCAGGTGGGGGAAATCGGGATGCGACGTAGGCAAACGGATGACAGTACCTGTGCGAAAATATGATTCAATATTGGAAAACGCGAACTGATTTCTGAAACGTACTATAATCGCTAACTCAGTACTGCGGCCTTGGTTCTGTATGGACGACAGTTGGGTTGGAACTTCGTTAGTAGAAGGGGTGGGAGTGAAGTACATTCAAAAACTCAGGTAGAATAAAAGTTGAAGTAAAATTAAAATGATGTCCCTGTATTATGAAGTATTGCAGTATGTCTATTGCCATGTAGTGACTTTTATCTAGGTATTACGCCCTTTAGAAGCAACTTCAGCTTATTTCCAGGTCTGTTTCTTATTCTCGTTTTCATGAACTTCGAAATGAGCTATGTTCCATTAAAATGTGAAAGGGGTGTGATGAAAAGTTTCCCTTGTTATTGTGTAACTTATGGCCTTCCCATCCGAGCGTTCTGTGGTTCGAGACCGGACTGGGGATGAAGAACTTTCTTCCATCTACGGGACTGCTTGTTCGTTACCTCAGCGATGGTTCTGTGTTGTGCTGACCACAAGAGCAAAGACGAAAGCAGTGTCTATGTAGTTCTGTCTGGTTCGAATATACTTCATCGGCAACACCGCATGCATTGTAAGTCTGTAGCGGAAGTTGGGGTAAAATAAGACAAAGAAAGAAAAAAAAAATGTTAATTTTGTGCACAATATGTTGGAGTGTGCTCTAGATTTGTCCTCAACCTAGTTCCTTTTATTATGCTTTCCTTTCCGTGTCTCACTTCCCTCGCTACAAACTCTGCATTCTGTTTTTCCTGTGCCTCTCTAGACGGAAACATTGCCTGAATTTTATTGTTTTGCCCTTTGTAGCACAATAAAGTAACAGACAAGGCTAGGATTTTATAGCCATTCAAGTTGCGGAGAGAACAGCAGCTCCTGCACCGACAGGTGGCATGCATGTCTCAATTCCTAGCTCGATAGCGTTTGTTTTTGTAAGCGTTGCCCCGTAGTATTATAAAAGCATTAAATTAATTCTGTCCGTGACGTAACTGATGCAATGCAGCCGCGGGAGATGTTTTCTAGTCGCGCCGCGCCGTCTCCAGTTATAGGAATTAATCATAGTTCAAATAGCAGATGGGCTATTCCATCTCAAATCGACCGAAATACAGAGAAAATTGACCTTACAATTTATAAATACAATAATAGTAATATACGTTACAAGAGCGGTATGTTGACGTTTTCATGGTCGAGGAAAAGACTGAAAAAGCGAGACGTAATTGAGCTTTTTTAATTTCCGAGAACATGAAAACAAACATACCGCTCGTGTATCGTACATTATTTTGTGCGAAGATCGTTTATTACATACCTGAAAGACGAATTTCTAATTAGTTGCAATGAAATCTCCATGTTGGTTTCTGTTTAATGACGGCAACTTCGGAAAACCAAAATATCTTTCTTCAACATTGTTACTACAAAATGTTTTCTGTGTTTACTATACTCCAGCAGGCCGTGATATACGTCTGTCTTTTTTTCCCCCAGTCTATAAATGCGAACTTAAAACAAACGGCAAGGTTATGTAATGATTTATTTTTAATTTTAATATTTTAACAATATTATTTATATAACATATTGCAGTAATAACATCGGCATCTGGAATCTTGTTGATTTTTTCACGGCTTCCTTAATGTTACTTGTATCAGGAATGCAATAAGTTTCGTGGAATAGTAGACTTTACTTAATTTTTGCAAATATTTAAAAACAATAATTAACATTGCAATTTAGGTGAAATTGCAGTGGTAAGTTTCCAATTTATGATTATTACTATGTTAAACGTCTCTAAAAATAATATGTTAAAAGCCTAAAGCAGTAAAATGAATGTCGCGCTTAAGCGGTAAGAAGAGGGAAATTGTTATGTGTGTTAGGTTGGGAATACTGAATGTGGAATTTTAGACTTACAGCTGATTGTTTTTGTGCGGAAACCAAGCAAATACGCACGATCTCGCACAAATATAATTGACACTCGGGAGGAAATTAAACACAGAATAAATATGGGAAATGCCTGTTATTATTCGGTGGGAAGCTTTTGTCATCTAGTCTGCTGTCAAAAAATCTGAAAGTTAGAATTTATAAAACAGTTATATTACCTGTTGTTCTTTATGGTTGTGAAACTTGGACTCTCACTTTGACAGAAGAAAATTGGTTAAGGGTATTTGAGAATAAGGTGCTTAGGAAAATATTTGGAGCTAAGAGGGATGAAGTTACAGGAGAATGGAGAAAGTTACACGACCGCAGAACTGCACGCATTGTATTCTTCACCTGACATAATTAGGAACATTAAATCCAGACGTTTGAGATGGGCAGGGCATGTAGCACGTATGGACGAATCCAGAAATGTATATAGAGTGTTAGTTGGGAGGCCGGAGGGAAAAAGACCTTTGGAGAGGCCGAGATGTAGCTGGGAAGATAATATTAAAATGGATTTGAGGGAAGTGGGATATGATGATAGAGACTGGATTAATTTTGATCAGGATAGCGGCCAATGGCGGGCTTATGTGAGGGCAGCAATGAACCTCTGGGTTCCTTAAAAGCCAATAAGTAAGAGTCCGAGACACCAGTAGTGGACAAAGTGGCCGTGAGGTACATTTTCTCGTATTATACAGATTTCAATGTGATAACCCACTTTTAATTAGCTATAACTTTTGAATCCATAAGGTGGCTTTTAAATTGTAAATGTATTGAAATGATGAACGAAATCAGGAGTTTCAGTGGATATCGGCAGATGGCAGATTGCCTTCGTCACATCATTATAATGTTCATTGTTGTCACATGACCATTCACATTGACATATCTTAATTCTCAAAACACAACGATATTTTCAACAGGATGGCACCACATGCCACACCCCTAATGATTTCACCAGCACATACCGGTACCAGCTTCTTCGAGGGCGGTGTTATCTGTGAAGATTTGTGGCCTCCAAAGTCATCAGACTTGACGTCAGCGGATTATTTTCTGTGGGGCTATCTCAAGGCAAGAGTCTACACAAATAGACCACACGAACCATCCAGGTTCTCCGGACAAACATCACAGCCGAAATAAACAATATCAATGTAGCTACTTCAGGCGTATATCTGACAATATGGTGAAACGGGCAAGAATTTGTCTCCAGGAGGGGGGACTTTCCCAGCACATCTTGTAACTGTAAATTATTTTCCCAGATATAACCTCTCATTTAAATTTGGTTTCGTTAATGTTTAGTTAAACAATAGACCTAGAACACACTCTTTCAAGGGAGTGCTAGAATTTTGTAAATTTAAAATTTCTTTGTATTTTATTTATTAGGCTACCACGAGCGATGTCAGAGTTTACAGAAGAGCGTTTCATACCAAAACGTTACAGTTTGTCTCTTCTTGTAGGTCATGTATAGATGTCTCACGTCAAAAAATTAATTTTAATGGAGACGTAAAATAAAGAATAATTGTATTATAAGTTAGAAATTTCGAGTTAGCGCCAAGCTCATCTACTGTAAACTTTGTAAGTAGACAGTGTTAGTATTTTTTCTATGAAATTTCCTGTCTTGTTTCAGATGTTGAAAAGGAAGCAAAACGAAGAGTCTGCAGTAATACAAAACAGTATTTAAGGAACATAAAAATTCCGAACACAAGATTTTCTTTCCCTCCTCGTAGTTCAGTTTGAAGCAATGGTTCACAGCCGTAAGGGAAGCTTTTTATTTTATTTCAGTTTTTTTTCTTTTACCTTTTTATGTGTGTTGAGAAAAAAATTGCCCGAGGCTCGCTCCTCATCTTGTAGATCTACATAAAAAATCTCTCTGTAGACTTGCGTAAAATGTGATATTCTGCTTCCCTTCACTAACGCGAATAACGAAATGCAAATTCAGGAAAAAATCTTAACATCAAAAAGACTTCCATTAAATATCCTACAATCGTATCAGCAAATTCTATGTATGCATCAAGTTACAGGGAATATTTTTGTACATATTTCACGTTGCTTTACTGAACTTAAAACTAAGAGTAAAAATGGAACGAAGACAGCTATATTAGGGTCTACATATAGCTATAACTTCCGCTTTTGGGTCATTGCACAATTATGGATGTGACAAATATTTAGTTAAATTGACTAAAAGACTTAAGATTCTGTCAATTTCTTATTTGCACGCGGTTGAAAAAGCTATGGTATAAACGTCTAGTTATCTTTTTCTTAATTACAAGAATGACGTACTATATATCGTTGTTGATCGCTAACAATAATCATCCTGTTGCAACCAATAATTTTACATTGGTACCAATTCTCAGTTTTCATATTCTTGTTGTTTAATGAACTATCTGAAGACAGGTTAGAACCTCATAAATAGACTTCGTTGAACTGCCACACGCAGCATGCAATCAGGTTGCCGATGTACGGTAGTATAGAGGAGGTGAGCGGCCGCCCGGTCTAGTAGTATAAGCAGTTCATGTTAAGAGTTGTGACCGGTCCAAATAGATAGAGCAGCTACAGCTAATGTATACCTATGTAAGCACTTGTTTTTGCATTACTGTAGTTGGAATAGTCAAAGCTTAACATTTGTTCAGTCCAGACAAGATTCAATCAAACATACCACAATGAGAGTGTTGCTGTTCCAAATAATTGCCCCTGGGATACCCTTACCCCCGCAGCCAGTCTTGACCCATGGGGAACGTGGTTGGATGCTGTTAATTACGGCAAAATAAAGGAGGTAATTGATGCATTGGATAGCACAGACAGTTCCGCTGTTACAGTTGTAAAATCATTGCTTTCTGAAGAGCTATTGGAAGATATTCTGTTCATTGATTCTAATTTTAAAATCGTGTCCAAAAGCATCATCCTGTTAGAATCGTCTAAACTAAAACTCTCAGAAGCCCTTAATATAGTGGATAAAGTATCACAAACCGTTATCCAAAATAACAATTCACTAATTTCAGAAAAAGTGAAATATAAGTTGAGAAACATTATTGCTAAAAATTCTGTCTATTCACAACTTCGTATTATAAGTGATGTACCATTAGGTTACGACAAGACGTCTGAAGTTGGTGTACTAAAAAGTAGTGACTTTCCGTTCTTCAAATATGTACGTATTACATCATGTGATGTTGAACGTACATTTTCCCAAAATAAAAACTGTTTAAGTGACCATCGGAGGAGGTTACTTTGCAGTCGCTCAAAATGTACGTAACTCTTCACTGCAATGCACATATTCAAGGATGATGTATCTTACACTAAATTTTAAGAGTTAATATATCTCACTATAAAATAATTGTGTATTTACATGTTTAGATATTTCCTACTTCAATGATCATTCATTATATTTCTTGAATGCAGGATACAGGTTTTATTGTAACCGCAGTATACTGCTCAGTGTTTACATTAGAGGCATACTCCATCCTTTGCACGCACCCTTCTCATACAGTCTATACCGCGTGCGCAGTATACTTTGCGATTCTTGTGGTAATTCCACGAAGTCTACTCATAAGTGACTACAAAAATATATAGGCCTATGCATCACTCATGGGGTAACTAAGTCAGGAGATAACGGGTTAGAGTGGCCAGTTCCTTTCCTCCTTCATTGCAGATATCACTGATTAGTAACATATTACAGTAGAGATGGGAAAAGATGTTATTTTCTCGTAACAGTTCCAAGTGTTCCAGTTCCTTAAAATACTAGGTTCCAAGTAATAGTTCAGAAATAACAGCACCATATTTAACTACACAGGTGCACAGTGGTATTTTGCAACATAACATTTTTATTAATTTCAACATCAATTTTAATTTTTAACAAATATTGTAACATAGGTATACCAAGTCACGTACAATTTTAGCAAATTAGCAAATCAAATGCAAATTAATTGAAATCAACATATTCCTTATAAATATGTTAAACTATTACTACATGACTTCACCTTTTAATATTATACAATATACAAATCAATACTTTATTACAAATGAATACGTTCTACATTGTACTTACGTTAGATAACGTTAAACAATTATGTATCTGATGATGCCGTACAGGCGAAAGCGTTTATACTTTTCTTTTAGTAACATGTTGTAGCAAATGTTAATTTGCAATAAGAATGATAAGTCATATTATTGAAAATTTAAATAAATATATTTAATAACTTTATAATTGACTTATCTGAAAACCAAAAATGAATTGTAAAAAGTGAAAAGAATATGTTGTAACAGCAAGAATTTTGTAATAGCTCAGAATAACACTTGTTTTGGAATTAGTATTCCAAGGTGTTGTTACTTTTTGGAACAGTTCCAAGGAAGGAACTGTTCCAAAATAACCATTACGTTATTTTTCCCCACTTCTATTACACTAATCCAGTGATGTCAACTGATGCCCATAGGAGGAAGCGCGCGCTTTAGAGCCCAGGAGAGCCTGAGCGCTTTACAGCGGAAAGGAAAGAGACAGACGAAAGAGGTAGTACTGTTCTCCAACCAGGAGATAAACCGTGAAAGGAATGTGCTTATTATTGCGTCAACTATTGGAGCGAAGTAGATAGATAATATTATCGTTATAACGTCAGTTTAAAAACCATTCGCTCTCCTGCACATGTTATTTCCTGTATGGAGAGATTAAAAGACCAGGAGATTAACAGTGATCTAATTTTGTAACTAGGGTAGTATAAACATGTGTGTATCAATGTTATTGTGCTGTGAGAGCGAGCCAGTAGAGATACGAGTATCCACGTGTGTGACCTTATGACATCTTATTACATCAACATTCATTCACAGCATTACTCCCCTTCGTCTCATCCGGCAGAGACTTTCTCGTGGTCGGAGCACAATATATGCCACTTGGTCGAGCTATGTACAGGGATGGCCAGCACTGATTCAATGGATAAAGGGAAGATATCTTATTACAACTGTATCCATGTTAATTTTTAGATTTTTCTGAGAAGTATAAGTGCATTATAATAATGTAAGTTTTAATTTTAATGCTCATTTTTCACAAGTTTGCTTTTTTTATTCAAAAGGAATATTTTCTCAACTTTTTTTACAGAAAAGTGAAATTTTCAGATATGTTTGTTTAGTACCCTTACAGGTACTAAAACAATGTTTTCGTAAATCTAATATATCGTAAATACGTATTACTGAAGATAGTGTATGAAAATGTTTGAAAATATTCGCATGGAAAATGTTTGTAAGGAAATGAATTAACAAAGCAAATCCTGTTACATCACAAACAAAAGATATGTCATATATGTTGGTAAAACGTCAGCTCTATAGCTTCAGCAGATTTCGAGATAATTTAATATTCTGATAACAGAAAGTTGCGCACCAATATCACCTTAAAAGCATAATGCGATAAGAGTTGTATTATGTAATATTAGTTACAGTTAAAACATATACCAAGGCAACTTTGCTTTGTACTATAATATTGTTTTGATTACTTTTATAAGACTAAAGATACCGTCAGTATCAATTTGAACATATCATGTCATATTCAGTGTCTTTCTTTGGGATAACAATGTCTTTATGAATGATGTGTTTAATTCACTTAGTACAGTATAGTTGTAGTTATTATGAAATTTGTGTGAATATTCCTTCTTTACTATTTATTATGTTATTAACGTTTAAAACACAACTGCAATATTAGGCTAAGAAATAGGTGTTAGTACTTTTGTTTTACAGACAATATAGAAAATAACAAACAGAAAGAAACCATATAAACATAAAGACATAAAATTTCACGTTCCATTTCAAGTTTGTGCACCACTGTTTTCTTAATCCAGTGGCCGGCAGAAGCTGCAGTTATGACGTAAGAGCCAGTCAGACCTCAAGAGCTTGGAAGAGCGAGCAGTTGAGTCGTATTACTGTTAACACGCACCAGCGCAGTGGCGTCAGTGCAGCAATGATACGGCAGTTCTTGGAGATAAATTGATGGAATCACATTCCTGTATTTTGCTAGGGAATAACTACTCTGGGTTATGATGGCAACATTCTTGGCAAATCCCCGTCATTAAAAGAACGCATACTCCATAACACAGATTGATCTCGACAAAGCATTTAGCTTGGGCACGATAGTAACACAAAGTGATGGTGTGTTTCAAAAGTTGAAATATACTTTGCATACTACTCACCAAGTTAGGGCCTATATAGTTCAATCTGTATATTGTGTAGGAAAATGTCTGTTAAAAACACTTGAACTGTTTTCAAGTTTCCGAGTAGACAACGTGTTGTAGTACTGCTTAAATTATTTATTTCTATATTTGTATATTTATAGCAGTTTCGGAGCCTCATTTACATAATGCGAACGCTTCTGCAGCTGGCTGTATTATGAATTTCATATTATTAGAAGTATATTCAATTTGATTACAAACCAAACTATATTGTTACATTGATTTATCACGGATGTACAGTTTTGTTTTCGTACAAATGTATTGTAATTGTGCTGTTCCCATACTACCTCAGACGAATGGATCGCGCTCTGTCATTGCATTGGCGCCGTACCACCACTGTTCAGTTGAACCTTCTCTCCTCGCTGTGCTCAGTATGCTGAGATTGCCGAGCAAAGAGCGTGGCGGCTCCGTGGTATGACGTCACAGAGCACGGAACATGCCGGTCACTGTCTTAATCCAACAGGCTGCTTATTCCTCCTAGCATACCTAGCGCTTGATGCCAAGGTCAGAAAAATGCGCTAGCTTTGACATCACTGTACTAATCAGACGTTTTCATATTATAAAACAAAAAAAGTACAGATTGTACCAAATTATGTCAAATTGTACCAAAATACAACTGTACGTATCAGCGTCAGTTGATTTAAAATATTGTACCACTTCCGTACAACTGTACCAAATGTGGGAACACTGACACTAGAGTTCTCTATATTTAAAAATTAACAGAGAAGCAGAGAACCCTATTTATCTTTAAATGAATACAATATAATATTTCATTACTCAGTCAATGACAAATCAATGTGAAATAATGACTTATTTTATAGTCATTAAGTTTATATACATGAATTACAAAATTGCGAACGTTTTCGCCTATTCAGGCATCCTCAGGCAGAGTTATACAATATCTCAATGTCACATACGTAGCTATTGGTGGTGAGTACTATTTGAATTAATGATGTACAAGCCATCTCCTTTATTAAAATGTAATATTACAGGTAGTAAACTTAATAATGTTAAAAATTTTAAAACAATTTAGTAATTAAACTTCATAATATGTGGAACTCTTGTTCAGTCCAATGAATGGTGAATATCTGAAATGTATAAAAAATATAATATAAATGGGAATATCAAATGTAAATTGTAATCGGATTGGATATTTAAAAGTACTCACGTCGTTTAAAATGTGACAACTGCATAGTTAGCAACTGTATGGATTACTATAACATCCTGTGTTTGATGTAAATTATCTGTAATGAAATAATAATTAATATCAATTTTAGTAGAATTTGAAAAATTAATTGGAGGGCTAAATTATGTAGATACTTACGTAGAGGTGAGACGACCTGCTGCTATTAGGACTGCAACTGGTATGACATGGGGGAAGTGTATATTCGGGGAAACAACTACGCGGAAGGATACTGCGTGGTGACGGGGTTAGAGGTTGCACAGGGGATTTCGGATTTGGGTTAAATTTTCATTAAGAATGCTGTTCTCTATTTGAATCTGTTTAGCAGTGTAATATTCTTCTGCAGAATTTATCAATTTAGTTTCTATTCCTGATTTTAATATTTTTGAGGTTTCATTTACTGGGCCTAATTCATGTCCAGTATCTATTAGATGAGATGCATATGTAGATTTCTTACGATTATGTTTGAAGTCAGAAATGTGCTCATTGTATCTAATTTTGAAATTTCTTTTGGTTATTTATCTTGAAACGCAAACCACAGGGCCGCGGATTGCTTGTCGCAGCTCACATGTGAGGGTGTCAGCAGACAGCTGACAACGAAGTAGCCATTTCTCTCGCCCATTTTAATTGCTTATTTCGGAGTCAGCAGGCGCTGCGAGGGGGATTTCTTTGCGCCTTGACACCTCTTAAAATATATCTCGCACCTCTACCCACCGCCCATGCGAAGAATCACCCACATTCCACCCCCATAAAACACCATTAACGCTCATCCTTTCCTGCGTGAGTATCATCCACTAGAAACTGAACAGCCAGCCTTTGTGCACACGGCGTTTAAAGCGCTGCCCTCTAGGCCGCTTACAAACTACGCTAGAATAGGGTAATTAGTTAATGACACTTGTTACAGTGAGAGAGCGTAACGATACGGAACTGTGATAAAGAAGCACTGGCGAAAAAGAAGTGGACTCGCTGAGAGAGCTACAAGAGGACCTCCTCCACTTCAACGTGAACATCACATAACTATATCACGTGAATGAGAGTGATGTATGTACTGTATATACTAGTAGGTAAGCAAGAGAGTCCCAGACAGGTAAACAGACAGACATATATAGGAGGGCAAATAGAACGGTAAAACATATAGGTGGACAAATAGGCTGCATGTGGTTTGGTAGATAGGAAGGTATACAAGTAAACGGGTTGCTACAGATACTGTATAAATGGATTGATATGAAATTAGATAGGAAGCTGTAGACAGATAGATGGGAAGAAACATACAAGTATATATGAAGGTATACAAATATAAATATATACAATATATGAGTAGATATCAAGGTGCACAAATGTATAAAAAACATACAAGTATTTATGAAGATATACAAATATATAGAGAATATACAAGTAGATATAAAGGTATACAAATATATAGGAAATATACAAGTAGATATAAAAGTATACAAATATATGGAAAATATACAAGTAGATAAAGAGTTATACAAATATATAGAAAATATACAAGTAGATACAAAGGTATACAAATATATAGAAAATATACAAGTAGGTATAAAGGTATACAAATATATAGGAAATATACAAGTAGATATAAAAGTATACAAATATTTGGAAAATATACAAGTAGATAAGGAGTTATACAAATATATAGAAAATATACAAATAGGTATAAAGGTATTCAAATATCTAGAAAATACGCAAGTAGATATAAACGTATACAAATATATAGAAAATATACAAGTAGATAAGGAGTTATAGAAATATATAGAAAATATACAAGTCGATAGAAAGGTATATAAATATATAGAAAATATACAAGGAGATGTAATGGTATACAAATATATAGAAAATACACAAGTAGAGAGATAACGGTAGGTGGTAAGATACACAAATGCAGAGGTAGCTTGTAAGATATATAGATGGAGGGGTAGATTGAAAGATACATTGGTGGAAAAGTAGAGTATAAGAGTACATACAGAAAGGTTATTTGGAAGATATGCAGGTAGAAAGATATATTGTGAGACATCTAGGTACAGAAATGTAAATATGAAGACATTCAGGCACAGAGGTAGGTGGGAAGGTATACATACGGGTAAAGAGATAAATATACAGGTACAGATACAGACTGGAAATTATTCGGGTCTAGTGTTAGGTAGGACATCATACATGTATATAGGAAGTTATATGTAAGTTAATTATATAGTTGAGGAGATAGGAATGTACATAGGAGCTATTCCACCTCAAATCGACCGAAATATAGAGGAAATTGACCTTACAATTTCTAAATACAATGAAATTTTTTCTGTACGTAGAGAACTGTGATACAATGCTTTGTGCAATGTTTGAGGCATCAGAACTTCATAGTGTTTAAATTAAAAATATTTAAATTTATCGTATTTTCATAAAATTAGCAACTTTAAACTGTTGTAGCTCCGAAACCCTTTCACCCAATAAACAAAATCATGGTTTATTTTGATGCTGAGAAATTAAAGTTTATATTGACATATAAACAGATTTTCTTACTCTTTATGGAAATGGAAAAATTTAGATTTTTCCTCATTAAGACGCCTTTGGCTAGGAAAAAAAATTTTTAAATATATAGTTAGATTCCGCATTGAAAGTACAAATAAACACATATTTTTTACTGATGGTATGTTGATAAGAAAGTATTGAAAATATCAAATAAAGAAAATAGATAGTACGAGCGTGAAGTAACCACCTGACTGTGAGACGGGAGCTTAGCCGAGACAAGCAAGTCCAGGAGACACAAACACGTGATGTGTCGTCTAGCAGTCATGGCTGTGCTAGCTTTATCACAGGTTTTCATAAAAACAGGAGTAAAATGACGCCCAACTCTCGCTTATCTTCAGCTCTCGGCCAGTGCGTGCGGTACTGCGCAGTTCAAGTCTAGGAGTGTGAAAATAATTTAATTAATACCCTCGAAACTTATTGCCGTACCACTAAGCAAACAATGCCAAATCCTTCTTAATAATGCAAGGTTTTTTCTCAATATTTTTTTACATTTTTACAAATGGCCAAAAAGCCTAAAAGCAAGTAAAATCAGATTATCTGTCTCTCAGTGTACAATAAAAATAAGGATTACTTCTTAACATAACCTACCAAATGTCATCTTCAAAATAAGCTCTCGCTCAATGTTCTTCAGTAAATGGCTCCAGAGTTCTGAGCGCTGAAAGAGGCTTGTTTTTATAAAATACGCTAAATTTGTCGCTCAATAATACGAAAACCGTTTGACTTTCGATAGTATATTTTTGAAAATGCACTCCCCTCAGCACCTTGTATAAGTAGGGAAAAAATTAAAGTATAAAAATGTAAGGTTTTTTACTGATCGATTTCATATGGAATACCCCATAGATAGTTGAGTAGATAGTAAGGTATAGTGTTAGAGAGGTAGATTGGAAGATCTAATAAGTGGGTAAGTATGTGGGTGGATAAGAGACATAGAGTATAGATAGATAGCTCAATAGCATATTATATTGGTACGTAAATGAGTAGACAGGTAGGAAACCAAAGTGGAAGGCAGATAAAAAACAATTTTAGAAAATTGGCTCTTCAGAGACGATGAACTAATGAGGGCATGGAAAAAAAAGCTAGTTAAATGAAAACTGGAAGAGCTTATATTATGAAGGAAGCATTCTTCAAAGCCGCTTTGAAAATATGAATACGATGAATATATTCGTATCTTCAGCATAAACTCTTGAGTGTAAACGCCGTCCAGTCCAGTGACGAGCTGTATTAATAACTCAGCAGTTAAATAAATATCTGTGAGCTCACGTTTCCGGTAGAAGTTATTGATGACGGATCAGGGCTAGCCAAAGATATAACCTGTAAGCTCTACACAAATACACTTGTCAAGAAATATACATCAACAGTCTTTAACAGAAAATTGACTGAACAATGGCGGGTCACCTCACCGTCTTGACAATGCGGATAGATTACACGCTTCGTGTCCAAACGGTCAGTGGTTCGACTATCAGGGAGGGCAATGGAAGAGAAATTATCTTCAGTCCTCAGAAATGGAGGTTTGTCCTTTGTCATGTGTTATCTCAGTGATAGAATTGTGTCGTGCTAACGACACAACCAAGGGTCCCGCAATGTGCGATTATTTTCAGTGTCGGTTCAAAGAAATGTCCTCAACTCATTACATGGGATTGTAGGTCGATGTTAAAAAGAAGTTAAAAGGCAGGAAGAAAAAAGGTTACTATTAAAATATGTGCATATATAAAAAAAGTTTAGGTCCAGAAAGACGGATTCTTAAATTGTCATTTAACGACATCTTATCAACTGCTAGTCTATGAAATCGGTGATAGCACAATATCTATCTACTTGTGTATTTTACAACCTACCCTCTACCACCGTACCTTCCAATCTACCTCTCTACCTTCATATCTTCCAATCTATCCCTTTATCTCTATACTTTCCTATCAACCTATTGAAATCTATATATCTTATCATTTTTTCAATTGCCTACCCCCCCCTGCATACCTTCCTAATTACCCCTTTACTGTACATCTTTCTGTCTACCTTCCTACCTATGTACGTTCCTATCTATCACTGTACCTGTGTACCTGCCTATCTATCCGTCTACCTGCACACCTTCGTAACTACATGTTCTATCTGTATACCTTCCTGTGTAGACCTACGTAACTGTATGTCTTTCTATATGAACTATATAAGTACTTTCTATGTAAACTATGCCTTCCAGTATACCCCACTATATGTACATATATCTGTATACCCCACTATCTACCCGTATACCTCACTATCTACCTGCATACCTCACTATTTACCTGTAGGCTATACCTCCCTATCTACTAGTATATTTATATATATTTGTATACCTTCATGTCTCCTTGTATATGTTCTATGTATTTGTATACCTTTATATCTACTTGTATGTTTTCTATATTTTTGTGATGAGGCCGAGGATTCGTCATAAGATTATCTGACAATCGCCTTACAGTTGTAGAAAGCTTCGGGGATATTTTTCTACGGGTATTTCATTTTACCTCTATTTAGGCATTGTTGATATACTCCATGTCGGTTTCTTATAGGCTTCCCAACATTCGTAAGTATAAATTAGGAACACAAACATTACTAACAATTTTATTCTACTAATTATTTCCACCTATCAATCCACATATTCAACAGTAGTACTTTTATAATAGTATATACTGAGTGTTCAGTTCAAAGTGTGTCATGGCTCGCTGTATGCCTTCATATGGCTAGTCGATGAGCCTAGAGAATTCAATCTTCCTACACTCCCGCAAAGGCGTATTACCTATGTGTCAGAGAAGTTGCCTAGCATGTACGGCATTCATTCTGAAGAGTACTTACTGATATGTACGGCAACGCCGGTAGGGGCAGGAATGTGAACTGTTTGGAAATACGTACTGTCGGGATATGGGGAGAGGGTTAAGACGATTACTTACGTATTTGTTGACATTAACTTGGACGGTCAACATGGACACGGAGCATTTGATTTGTGTCGTGGAATGTTGCCGTACGCAACCGATGATAACAAATACCCTGCGTACGACTTGGCACCGCAAAACACATTTCGAAAGAGCTTATGGTAGCACACAGACCGTACAGACCGCCATCTGTTGCTACGACGTTCAATTTATACCGTACACGTTCTCAAGTTCAGATTGAACGCCTTGATTAATAGGCAACTTCTCTGACATAAAAGCTGAAACTCGCTTCAAATCGCTGACTCACAACAGTGACGTCATGACACACTTTGAAATGAACACCCAGTATACAGTATCTCATTTCATATGTAAAAAAAAAATACAAAAACTTACCAAAATGATCACAAAACAAGTTGAAAAACAGTATAATTTATGATAAAAGAAATGCTAACTCGTTGGAAACTAGGAACCTATGTAATTAATAACCTAACTTAACGTAACCAAATCTCTGACTCATATGATGTGACTGATGATTCAATTTGGTATTCTCAGTAGTAGTTACGTTCTTTATAGAGTGCAGCACCCGCCAGTACCTTGGCCAGCAGTTATTAGGAAGAGGATTGCTTTATTTTTTTGATTCTCCATTGTCTTGAGTAAAAATACAATATAGATGCAAAGGAATAGTAATATGCATTACAAGAGCGGTATGTTGAAGTTTTCGTGTTCGAGGAAAAGTTTGAAAAAGCGAAATGTAGTTGAGCTTTTTTAATTTCCGAGAATAGAAAGAAAACATACCGCTCGTGTATCGTACATTATTTTGTGCGAAGATCGTTTATTACATGCCTGAAACAGGAATTTCTAATTAGTTGTAATGAAATCTCCATCTTTGTTTCTGTTCAATGACGGCAAATTTGCAAAACAAAAATATCTATCTTCAACATTGTTGCTTTAAAATGTTTTCTGTGTTTACTATACTCCAGCAGGCCGTGATATACGTCTGTCTTCCCCCCCCCCCCAAGTCTATAAATGCGAACTTAAAACAAACGGTAAGGTTATGTAATGATTTATTTTTCATTTTAATATTTTAACAATATTATTTATATAACATATTGCAGTAATAACATCGGCAAGTTTAATTTTGCCGGTCAAGGAGATGTTTAGAAATGGAAAATATCTTTGACATCTAATTCTGCACACTGAAATTAATTGTTACATTTGTGCAGTTATTCAGAGTCACTGGAGCACCACTACCAGTTTTTTTCTATTGTGAAACAGTTAACAGTGCAATTTAGGTGAAATTGCAGTAGTAAGTTTCCAATTTATAATTATTACTATATTGAACGTCTCTAAAAATAATATGTTAAAAGTATCAAGCAGTAAAATCAATACGTCACTTAAGCGGTAAGAAGAGGGAAATTGTTATGTGTGTTAGGTTGGGAATACTGAATGTGGAATTTTAGACTTTCCGCGGATTGGTTTTGTGCGGAAACCAAGGAAATACGCACGATCTTGCACAAACATATTTGTACAAATAATGTAATCACACGTGTGTGCTTTTTAACCATTTCACAGTAGGGTGACATATTTATGTCCTAATTATGTTGGTTTTTATCATGTTTTTATCATATTGTATGCTTATTAATATATATTGTATTTTGGTTGTATAGACATATGTACCTGTTAGTGATGATATTGCTATACAGAATGTTCTATCTGATGATGTTGGTATGAAACCGACGAAAACGTTCATACAATATTAAATCATGTAACGTAAGGACTCGCACCTTACATACTGTATTATGTTGATAGTAAAGTCATTGACTGAAATAGTAATATACGTTACAAGAGCGGAATGTTGACGTTTTCACGGTCGAGGAAAAGATTGAAAAAGCGAAACGTAGTTGAGCTTTTTTAATTTCCGAGAACATGAAAACAAACATACCGCTCGTGTATCGTACATTATTTTGTGCGAAGATCGTTTATTACATACCTGAAAGACGAATTTCTAATTAGTTGCAATGAAATCTCCATGTTGGTTTCTGTTTAATGACGGCAACTTCGGAACACCAAAATATCTTTCTTCAACATTGTTGCTATAAAATGTTTTCTGTGTTTACTATACTCCAGCAGGCCGTGATATACGTCTGTCTTTTTTTCCCCCAGTCTATAAATGCGAACTTAAAACAAACGGCAAGGTTATGTAATGATTTATTTTTAATTTTAATATTTTAACAATATTATTTATATAACATATTGCAGTAATAACATCGGCATCTGGAATCTCGTTGATTTTTTCACGGCTTCCTTAATGTTACTTATATCAAGAATGCAGTAAGTTTCGTGGAGCAGTAGACTTTACTTAATTTTTGCAAATATTTAAAAACAATAATTAACATTGCAATTTAGGTGAAATTGCAGTGGTAAGTTTTAAATTTATAATTATTACTATGTTAAACGTCTCTAAAAATAATATGTTAAAAGCCCAAAGCAGTAAAATGAATGTCGCGCTTAAGCGGTAAGAAGAGGGAAATTGTTATGTGTGTTACGTTGGGAATATTGAATGTGGTATTTCACACTTACCGCGTATTGGTTCTGTGCGAAAAACAAGCAAATACGCACGATCTCGCACAAATATATATTCGTATTATATATCAATCTCTTAGGTTAAAATCTGCAAATATTTCCGAAACGATGAACAAATATAATTTTCTTCACACTTGCTGAACTCAAGGCTTCTTTTTCATAAACCAATCACCTGATATTTTATATTGGAGGTTACCTTCCTATTTCACACATAATGAAACTTTGTTAAAACATCATTAAGCTGGGCGCCGAATATAGCAGTCCGTCCTTCAAACAAACTGCCAACGCTACTCCACAATTAACTCATTTTTCCTTCGCTTTATTTCCGCCTAAATTGCGTTTCATTTAATTTGTTAGTCAATTACTTCACACGCTGGATTAAACGAAAACAAAATTTACATCCAATCATATCCTTTGAGTCTGTTTCATAAAACACAGAAAACAGCGTTCTACATTCAGCCTCGGGTTATTCAGAAGAGCATCATGGGTTATCTGTTGTTATGGCAACTGTTTACATGTTGGGCAGAACGGTTATCATTCAAATCTGTCACAGAAGGATCTCTACTATAGAGCTTTTTGTAACAGCACAGATTCAATTTAGGAATTTATACAATGTTTAAAACAATAGAGCTATTCGAAGTTCGTTTTACCAACGTCGATATGGCTGCAGAGGAAAAACGAAAAGACGAATTTTACTATGCTTGTACAGGGACATCATTTTATTTTTACTAACATTTTTAATATTGACCTGGCTATACCTCTGGATCAACGCCGTTTGCTACCCCTTCCACGACTGGAGTTCGATGATACTGGCGTAATATACAAACAAATCACTTCACTAGGTATAGGAGGGAAGAGAAGTAGTTCATCCATTTACGTGAACTAAGAAATATCGCGCTTTTGAGTTTGATCATTTTCATTAGGTTTTTGTTTAATCAAAATACAGTACAGTATTAACAATGAGTATTTTTACGCACGAACTGAGTTATCCATGCGAACGTATTCATTATGAAGTGTAAGTTATATTATACTGTCTACAGCACATTAGCGTACAATATAGAGAATGAAGTTAAATTGAAAAATAATCATAATATGGGTATTTCAACACATTTTTGAAAATGGTGGCCGTTCATTTCGATACAGGCTTCAGTTCTAATGTGCATATTATCGCATTATAGATTATTGTACCTAATCCCAATTACCAGTTTCGTCCTTCGTACTAGTAACTCATGTTGAAATAATTCTGCACCTACTCTATAAAAGAGTACCTTACGTACTGTAAATTCAATTTTCACTTCTGCCCGACCCGCACAGATAAAATTACTCAGACATGCTATCTACTGTGGTTATGTCGCAGGATCGTAGAAAGGGGGGAAATCACGTGACAGTTAATTACTTCACAAGGCCCTTTTACTTAAATTATTTTAAACAGTTGTATAATATTACGTAGACGTCCAATTAATTCGCAACAGAAAATAATGTTTTCAGAAAAACCTAAGAAATCCCAACCACTAGCCTTTACAGTGGAGCGAGCAGAAGCAGATGGGGGAAATCGGGATGCGACGTAGGCAAACGGATGACAGTACCTGTGAGAAAATATGGTTCAATATTTGAAGTTTTCGTCATTGGAAAACGCGAACATATTTCTGGAACGTACTATACTCACTAACTTAGTACTGCTTACTATATGCGGCCTTGGTTCTGTGTGGAGGAGAGCTGGAACTTCGTTAGTAGGAGTGGAAGTGAAGTACATTCAAAAACTCAGGTACAATAAAAATTGAAGTAAAAATAAAATGATGCCCCTGTATTACCTGGCATTGAGCAGTCTGATCATACTTAGGTCAAATGTGCAGATTTTTGTCTCTAGGACTTCAGATTTAAATGATCACTGATGAACTGTAGCTTCCCTATTAATCTACCTGGCAGATAAATTTTTAAACCTCAACCAGCTGAATAAGACCATACAGGCCCTAATGTACAGTGTAAGACACGAGGAGTTACTCCCCCAATTACGGACATTTCCGATGACATTTTGAGCAAAAGAATGTCAAATAATCATGGGTCCTATTCTCTATATCTTTAGAGTTACATTAATTTGAAGTTGTTTATAAAATACCTTTTCTCGTTAATTTTAAGGGTGAAAGGATATTGCAAACAGAGAATGAACTATTCAGAAATGCCCATATCTCCTTAAGCTGGCTCCTCAGATCCTAGGTTCCCTATCCCAAAATGTTCAATAGACCATCCCTATGCCCCGTTTAATTTTTACACGATTTACTGAAACACCCTGTAGAATATTTCATTCATTCATTCATTCATTCATTCATTCATTCATTCATTCATTCATTCATTCATTCATTCAATCACTCCCTCGCTCGTTTATTTATTTATTTATTTATTTATTTATTTATTTATTTATTTATTTAAAATATCAAATGCAGCGGAAGATGCTGTAACATGGTCAAATATAAATTTGTATAATTATAAAGAATAGAAAATATATACTACAGACTAATACATCAGACTACAGAATATAATTACAACAATAGAAATAAAATAATACAATCAATATAAAAAGAAGATGCAATATCATTATCAAAATTTGAGGACCGAATGAGCAGCGCTCGTGTTCGGTCGCAGTTCAGATATATTATTAATATAAGAGGAATATAGAAAATGAAATAAATAAAATTACAGCTACAATGAAATTATATAATATAATATTAACATAGAGGAGAATAATATCGTACGTGAATAAAATAGGACAATTTATGAAAAATATATATTCCAAAATTATAGGATACAAATATAATATAGGCTGATTAATTCATACACATAGGCTATAAAGTTATTTAATAAATTGAATTGAATGTACGACTTGGGAAAATCAACTCCATACATCTCCATGAGCACAACTTTAAATTATACAAGACTGGAAGTAAATATAAATGATGTGAGATTTTTTAACTTCCTGTATCTGTCTGTGAAGCGGGTTAACTTCCTCGAAATGCAGAAAAGTGTTAAGAATATATGCAATTGCGACGTGCAAGACACCTTTCGCGTATCTCTCACAGCGAATCTGAGACGAAAGCGACTCCTCAGAACAAGATGCATGTCGCAGTATATTGCACTCCATCACGGAGCTAATGTAACATGAGCCTTTTATTACATGCTATACACAGACTAAGAGTCATGTACATTCTGAAGTACTTCTTCGATATCAAGGATCCTAAAAACTTTTATCATAATTGAAATCTGGTATACATTTTCCTAGTAAAAACACTTTATTCGCACTTTATACTGGATGTTGCTAAATTGTGTTTACAATTTTATTTTTTAGTATGTTATTTAATGACGCTATATGATCAGTATAGGCAGTAGAACCTAGGAGATTATGAGCAAATGTTACAATACTAAGCATAAAGTAAGGTAACCGAGGGTGACAGACAGACAGACAGACAGACAGACAGACAGATAGATAGATAGATAGATAGATAGATAGATATATAGACAGATAGATAGATAGATAGATAGATAGATAGATAGATAGATAGATAGATAGATAGATAGATAGATAGATAGATAGATAGATAGATAGATAGATAGATAGATAGATAGATAGATAGATAGATAGATAGATAGATAGATAGATAGATAGATAGATAGATAGATAGATAGATAGATAGATAGATAGATAGATAGATAGATAGATAGATAGATAGATAGATAGATAGATAGATAGATAGATAGATAGATAGATAGATAGATAGATAGATAGATAGATAGATAGATAGATAGATAGATAGATAGATAGATAGATAGATAGATAGATAGATAGATAGATAGATAGATAGATAGATAGATAGATAGATAGATAGATAGATAGATAGATAGATAGATAGATAGATAGATAGATAGATAGATAGATAGATAGATAGATAGATAGATAGATAGATAGATAGATAGATAGATAGATAGATAGATAGATAGATAGATAGATAGATAGATAGATAGATAGATAGATAGATAGATAGATAGATAGATAGATAGATAGATAGATAGATAGATAGATAGATAGATAGATAGATAGATAGATAGATAGATAGATAGATAGATAGATAGATAGATAGATAGATAGATAGATAGATAGATAGATAGATAGATAGATAGATAGATAGATAGATAGATAGATAGATAGATAGATAGATAGATAGATAGATAGATAGATAGATAGATAGATAGATAGATAGATAGATAGATAGATAGATAGATAGATAGATAGATAGATAGATAGATAGATAGATAGATAGATAGATAGATAGATAGATAGATAGATAGATAGATAGATAGATAGATAGATAGATAGATAGATAGATAGATAGATAGATAGATAGATAGATAGATAGATAGATAGATAGATAGATAGATAGATAGATAGATAGATAGATAGATAGATAGATAGATAGATAGATAGATAGATAGATAGATAGATAGATAGATAGATAGATAGATAGATAGATAGATAGATAGATAGATAGATAGATAGATAGATAGATAGATAGATAGATAGATAGATAGATAGATAGATAGATAGATAGATAGATAGATAGATAGATAGATAGATAGATAGATAGATAGATAGATAGATAGATAGATAGATAGATAGATAGATAGATAGATAGATAGATAGATAGATAGATAGATAGATAGATAGATAGATAGATAGATAGATAGATAGATAGATAGATAGATAGATAGATAGATAGATAGATAGATAGATAGATAGATAGATAGATAGATAGATAGATAGATAGATAGATGAATTTAATGTCATCCAGCGATTTACAGCCATAGACAACGTCAGAGTAGATATATATAATACATGGCTACTACAATATGAATAAATGTAAGAATAAAAAAGAATAAATATACAATCACCAGATAATCACAAAAACAGGTTGAAAGTTTTAAAAGAAATAGTATAAAATCAGGTTAAAATGTACAGATTTGTCAATTACATGAGGTTAAAACAAATAGTATCTATAACGTGATATTGCTGAAATCATTGACACTGTAGATTGGATTTGCCATCAAAGTCCTTCTCACCATCCTTCTGAAAGTAAAATATGACGTGTTTCTTATATGCAATGGTAAAGAATTATAAAGTTTATAAGATATGGAAATAAAACTATTAATAAGGCCCACCTAAGGAATAAAACGTTCTTTCTTTGAAATGGAGACGTTTATCAATTTTTAAATAATGGAATAGCATACTTTTATAGTTATCCTATAATATTTTACTTCAAATAAATATTCAAACAGACACATAAATGCTGTGAGCAATGAAAATTAACATCATGTCACTGGGCCTTATATCCTGCTGTGACAGATAATAAGGCCCACAATAAAGAATATAAGTACTGAACACAATTTGGGCATACAAAGTCTTCAGTTTTTTCCACAATGAGACCTGCACATTCATCGTGCACCCAACATTCACAAGAGATACACACATTGTATATCTACAACAATTCTCTTCGCAGACAGAACAATACGCGTCCCCTGGATGTTTACAAATCCTGAAGTTGATGGTTGATCCAATGCTCTTTCTGCATTAGGAATTGTCAGTCTTTCGTTTGTTTCATTTCTTGCAAAAAAAGATTGTGCTTCAGAGTTTAAATTTTATAGTTCAGGGACTTCTATGAACTTGTGTGCGTTTCCACGTATTTATTTCATGGGCCTTATTTCCTGCTCTGTTACTTAGCGCCAATTTTAATTTATGGAATGCTCATATGCTCATTAGTGAAAGTTTCGCGGTAGACCCAAACTCCTTAATGTTTACACAATAACGTGCATTTAATATTATATTAATAGCACACAGTAAAACGATTAAATGTCAACTTAAATTTTGCAAAATTTTATAATGAAAGCAGAAATAATCACACATAACTTGTTGCCACTAGTCAGCTACAAACAAGAACGAGAATCTAATTTCTTTCACTCGAATGCAAGAAGAGCTGTTGCTCTCTTTTGCAAAGGTGTAGGGGAGACTGTTATACCTTTAGCATAGTGTACCTTTGAACATTTTTTGTTTTTTTAATTTTTGCTGCTACCTAGAGGACTCAAACTGAAGTAGATTGTAGAGAAAGGCCCTAAGTAGCTCTGGTCGTAGTTTCGGTTTGAGTTATTGTAAAGTGTGAGTTCTGTGAACGAAAGAATATTTTTTAGTACCAAAAGTAAACATTTCGTTCATTGATATATGTTTTCAAACACAAAATCAGATTGTATTTGTTACTATCTTTCAAGTACGGTGTGTCCCTATTATCTGGTGAGTAATAACATATTTTAATTTCCATGATTTATTTGAATCTCTAGTTTTGGGAGCCATATTTCTTTAAAAGTGCATCCTCTTGTAACTTTGAACAAAAAACATCTTCTACCATGGAACATGTTCCAAAGTACACAATACTATCGGTTTTTGTTTTTCTTTTATTTTAAAATCATGTCACGAAGTAAGTCTGGAGTTAAGAGGTCCCCAATTGATCTGGATGCCTTGAAGAAAGCTGTTCAAGCAGTTATTGCTCCTCCAGGAAATAGAATCTCAATCAGAGAAGCCTGCTCTGGTTTATGACGGCAAATACATTTTAAATATAATTGTCAGTTTTTACAGCTTATATTCCCACCTATATTCTATGTGTTCCAACTTACAAGAAGGTATGTTCCAAGGTACATGAACCTGTTGTACCTTTGAATACATTACATATCCCTGCATTTTATTTTTTCCATCCTTAATAGATCTGTAAAACAGGACAATACATACAGGAAGTTGTAAAGGAATCTTCAATAATTATTTCAAGCACTTTTTTATTTAAAAAAAATTCATTTCCCAAAATTAAAAAAAAATAAAACGTGAAAAGCGTTTGAAGGTACAACAGTCTCCCCTATAACCAATGGCAAAACTAGGTAGTGGCCTTAATACCTCCAGGTATCTTATTTCTTTCTCTGTTCTTGTAAAATTACGATTTGGCGCTTGCAACGTTTCTCGCTTAGCTGTTCAATTTTTAGTATATTACTTAACGACGCTGTAAGGTCTACTAGGTTATCAGTGGTAGCGAGATGGTATTTGGCGAGAGAAGGCCATGTGATTGCCTGACATTCGCCAACCTGGTAATCAGCCAAGGGGTATCGAACCCACGCCCGAATTTAGCTCTGTCTGAACATGCAAACGCACTACCGGTGTTACGCGTTTTTGAATGAAAAGTAAGTAAAAATGCTGTCCCCTGAGGTGGCTGAGTTGTCAGATCTTCAGTCTATCAAGTAAGCGGTCCAGTTCGAGTCCTGGTCAGATCAGGTATTTTTCATTGAAAAATTCATAGCGACACTTTTGGCATTTTTCTCGGGGTTCTCTCGTTTCCCCACATTAGCATCATAATTTCGTCAACATTTCTCCATTCCGTCATCATTCCAAAGCATTTTCCGAACGCCGCCTGCGACGCAAGGGGGGAAGAGGGGGGTTGCCTGCTCGAAACCTGGGTACGCAGAGAACCTTGGTGTGGTCAGCGGGCGTGAGTTTGGGAATGAGCCTAGTTTGAGGGTTAGCGCAATAGATCTTGAGAGGTCGTAGTGCTGGGACGTAGTGCCCCTCTCCTGAAATTCCATTGCATTCACCACTAGTCGCCGATACCTCGGGGAGACGATTGTTATTATGTACTAGCTGTGGTTAGAATGGAATGGAATGTTAGTGTCTCTGATATCGAGAAAATTAACATATTGAATTCAACGTCTGTTTACATACCCTACACCAGTGGCGGCTGGTGGTTTGAAAATATGGTGGTGCACAACGGATATCGAAGAGAAGTTAAACATACTTTACTTTAAAGTTTAAAACCGTGTATACCTGAGTGTGTATACATATAAAGCTAATTTATATGCAATTAATAAGTAAAATGACTAAATACAAGCATACCTATTTATACAGAAAGAAGTCCAAAAGTGGAAGGGGTCGTGGGCGGAGCTCTCTATATTGCGATTTACCCTCATGAAAAACATTTGAGCACAGAATCGTCATCAGAATGCTACCAAGTACCAAGTGCAACATTTTCGTTCATAAAATTCAAATGCAGCTTTTGTAGGCTGTCGGGAGATAGCAGCACTTATTGTCAGAACGACAACTCTTACAGCTTTAAAGCAAAATACAAGCTCCTCTATGTATTGTGCCGTTTGTGTGCATGCAGATTCAGAAAGTAATGTGCGAAATATGCGACTGTTCATTGCACAAGCCGAATGAATACATTTTTCATGCTTATTACTTCGGACAAATGTCTAGTTGACACAGATACTTTCCCAGTGACGTTGGTGTCCATGTCAGGGAGTGCGACAAACCGTTCTCAATGAGGAAAGCAGTAGACCACGCCTCTAACCCCCTGTCCCCGCATTAGCCGAACATCTCTATAAACTACCTTCCATAGGTTTTCACAGTCTTTGCAAACCAAGAGGCTCGGAGGCTCCTGCAGACGTACAAAACAAGACGCCAGCTGCAGATAGTCATGAATGAAAATTGTAAAATAAAATTATATTTTAATAGTAACAAAGCCGTGAGATTAGGAACATTACTGGGGGGGTGTACAAACCTGCAACCCCCTTGAGAAGCCGCCACTGCCCTACACTCTTTTTGCTTGAAGTACTGGACGGAGTTTGTTCATATTTAACTTTACCTTTTACAAAAAAAAAAAAAAACTAAGGCCTAGTTTCACCAAACTTCGTTAAAAAAACGCTAACAGCATGTTAACTAATGTGTTGTTAAAAATTAAACATCCTGTTAGTGTAATAGTGTTTCACCAACCATTTGAGGTACTTTGGTTAGGTAACATGATGTTAAGAGTAATGTAACAGGAATCAAAGAAGCAGTGATTGTATGAAAGTTTACTGAATATGCCTTTAGTTGGTGTAGTCATTTGTTTTAGCGGAAAATTGTATTTTTTACATTATGGAAGTATTGGAGACTAACACAATTACAACGGAAATCGAGAAAAAGGAATTGTGATATCGAGAAAGTTAACATATTGAATTCAACGTCTCTTTACAAACCCTACACTCTTTTTTCTTGGAATAGTGGACGGAGTTTGTCCATATTTAACTTCACTTTTTACAAAAAAAAGACTAAGGCCCAGTTTCACCAAACTTCGTTAAAATAACGCTAACAGCATGTTAACTAACGTGTTTTTAAAAAACTAAACATCCTGTTAGTGTAATAGTGTTTCACCAACCATTTGAGGTACTTTGGTTAGGTAACATGATGTTAAGAGTAATGTAACAGGAATCAAAGAAGCAGTGATTGTATGAAAGTTTACTGAATGTGCCTTTAGTTGGTGTAGTCATTTGTTTTAGCGGAGAATTGTATTTTTTACATTATGGAAGTATTCGACACTAACATAATTACAACGGAAATCGAGAAAAATAAAGTGTGAGGAGCAGTAATTTTACCACATATGAGAAATATAATTATTTTAGTTAGATCTAGCAATTATATGAATGTAATTGAACTAAAACGTAGTGATAGAACTTTCATTAGGAAAAAGGAACAAGCATGGGTCTCTTTAATCCAATATTTTCAATCGCCATTTGGATGTGAGAACGCAAACTATGAAACAAATCAATGTTACGAAAATATTAAAAGAAATATGCTAAGACGGGTCATGCACAAGATACAGCGGAACATTTGAAAACTGACCGTGGTACTTTCACTCTCAAAGTTGATATTTGTACGAAGATTCTTTCAATTATCCAGGATCAAATAGAACTAATAGAAAATGAAAATAATTGTGATGCTGAATAAGCGTTAACATTAATTTCATATCTTATATATCTAACATATCTTCACACGTCATCGGTCATAATTACATGTGAACTGTTAAATCAGTGAAATAAAGAAATAGCGTTTTGAAAATCTGCAATTATATCTGAGTATTAATACGAAATAATAATCACAGAAATGCTTACGTTAATAGAAACACATATCTTCTCTTTACTGCGGATGCAGTGCTAATATTAATATGAATCATTTCAGTATTTATGAACATATCTATTCTGAATAACTGAAAATGCGGAAGTAGTGATTGCAGCTAATTGTTTTCACTGCAAATATATCTCGATATAATAATGCGGGGTGTAACATACGTTCTCTAGCAGCCATGATTCACTCTATAACAGGACGTTAAGGATTTAACTGCAGGAGAATGCTATGTTAAATTAACAGTGGGTTTAACATGATGTTAGCAGTAACAACAGTTGATGAAACATCTCTTCCATTAAGTTTACTGTTAAACTGCCTTAACGGTCAGCACGTCTGGCTGCGAAACCAGGTGGCCCGGGTTCGAATCCCGGTAGGGGCAAGTTACCTGGTTGAGGTTTTTTCCTGGGGTTTTCCCCTCAACCCAATAGGAGCAACTAACTTTCGATGCTGGACCCCGGACTCATTTCACCGGCATTATCACCTTCATATCATTCAGACGCTAAATAACCTACATGTTGATACAGCGTCGTAAAATAACCCAATAAAAAAAACTGCCTTAACGAAATGTTAAATATTTAACAAGGGTTGGTGAAACTGGGCATAACATTATCTATACTAATAATAAATCTGTAAGCAAAATTTTTCTGGTAATTTTCGATTTTCCAAAAAACAATTGGTGTTAACATGTATAATTAACCATCCTGAAACCGAAAATCGATTTTTTGAAATTTTTGTTTGTATGTCTGTCTGACTCTCTGTCTGTCCTGTCTGTCTGTCTGGATGTTTGTTACCTTTTCACACAATAATGGCTGAACTGATTTATATGAAAATTGGAATATAAATTAAGTTCGTTTTAACTTAGATTTTAGGCTATATGGCATTCAAAATACTTTATTTAAAAGGGGGTTATAAGGTGGCCTGAATTAAATAAATCGAAATATTTCGCTTATTATTGATTTTTGTGAAAAATGTTACATAACAAAAGTTTCTTTAAAAATGATTTCCGATAAGTGTTATTCTTTACAAAATTTTGATAGGACTGATATTTAATGAGATAAATGAGTTTTAAAATTAAAATAACGCCATCTAAGACGATGCAATGAATTAAGAACAAATGACTTCGCCTATAAGGGGCCTTGGACAACAACAATCGAAACAGGGGCCTTGGACATCAACAATCGAAAGCTATTAAACACAGCCTACAGAGAATGTTTCTGTGTTTGTATGAAGTAATATCAGAAGCTAAATTAACCGATTTGTATAATTAATTATTATTTCACCATTCGAAAGTGTAGTTTCTCTAGATGGACATAATGCTATAATGTTATTACAGTAACGTCTGAGTAAATCGAGGACAGGTAAGATTAAAATAGCTTCTTATGCACAGAAAATTTGATAGGCTATTTTGTACATTCGTTTTCTGTATTTCTTAAAATAATATTTATGTACACTCATTTTAATCTCAGAGAATTAACGAACAACGAGAGTGTATTGATTTAGTATGTTAGCTTAGCAATCCATTATTTTATCATTCAAATTTTAACTATTGAGACGGTTCCTCGTATAGGATAAGGAGATTTTCATTAGATTAGTATTTCGTGTTAATATTCTCATATGGATAGTAAGAAGCATGGACGTGTAAGTTACAGAATGTGAGACGGAAGTAACAGGTGGACAGGAAGACCGAAAGGAAGCTAGGGGGACAGGAAACATGTGTCCAGGCGTGGAGTTGACTGATGAGGGAATGTATGGACTTTGCCTGCGGGTGGTCAGTAAGATGACGCCAAGCCAGGTTCCAAAAGAGATGATCTGGTATATGTCAGAGAATTGTCAGGACGCCGGAAGTAGGGGGATGTTCTAGTTAACGAACAATTTTGAAGAACGCGTCTTAAGTGACGTAAGTGTAATCATGGCCAATCAGGATTCTTAATAGAGACACGTGATATATAGATAGGAGGGCGAAATTCTATGTTTGGTGGTTGAAAGTAGGGGATAGTTTTGGCAGATAGACAGAAGGCAGATAGACAGTGTTCGGAGAGGTCGAACTCCACATATTCTCGGCAAACCTAACTCGGAAGTATAACAATTTACGGACTTAGAAATTTTTAGTGGGTGTAGTAAGAAGTCGTGTGTTGCATTATTATTATAAGTCTGAATTCTTTCCTCTCATCACGTTATCAACTGTCCATTATATTACTGGTGTTTTATAGTACAAAATATATAATTACGTGAACTCAGAAATTAGTATACCAACTTGCGGGAAGTGAGAGCGAGATATTATACACTTGGACGCGCATTTCTGCTAATCTGAAACGAACACTTAATAATAATAATAAACGTTTTCATAGTTCTTACCAACAACTTCTGGTGTGCGCCTACATCATTTCAACCTACGAGCATGTCTCCCAAACCCCATGTCCCGACCGTTTTGCAGCTGACCTGGGAACCTCATCCTCTACCGGAGTAATCTCGAGGAGGCTGGCGCCCAAATTAATCAGTGTACATAGTTAATTATTGACATCGACGTGCATCCTCGAGATACTTTGCATATTTCGGAGCTGGCAGCCGAGGGCGACGACGACCAACAACAACGACGGCGACCCGCATCGCTATGCTCAATTGAATCGTGTTAAAATACATAAAATATATATGCAATAAATGCAATGCAAAAAAAATTGGTAATGAGCGAAGCAAATTATCTTGCGCTGTTGTAAAAGTTGTTCCCTGGATCAAACGTCCTATTTTAATTCTGTAATTACTTTACATTTATTTCTTTCAGGTGCAGCGGAGCGCACGGGTACGGCTAGTAATATAATATAACTATTAAAAAAATTGAATGCCGATTTAATATTCCTTCTCGTTTCCAGGGAAACAGAAGAGAGAATTGTAAAACTCTATCGTCAGGGATACACGCATATCGCTCGCTACTCATTTGTTTCGTCTACAGCGCGCGCAGTGGTGTACTTCATAATTAATCAATGCGAGGGAATTCGCGGGCGCTCCGGGACAAATGTGAAATAACATTAATTAAATTACACCCACGTAGAAATAATTAAAACTTCCTCTCGAGTTAATTTTCCGTCGGGTTTGATAACGGAACGACGTACAACTTCATTTACAGCTAGGTTTTCGTCAAAGAAATCTCCACCACGTCATGGACGTGGGCTGGAAGTACCAACTTTGCGGGAAAATACAATTATCCATCAGCTACGTTTTGTACTTGTCAGTTTCCATACAGCATTGCAGGCCTTTGAGGTGCCTGGGCTTTACACAGTATGGAATAAAGCTATACAAGCACGTGTCAACATATGATATACCCTACACGATGAAAACAAGCCAAGTGAATTATTAATATGGAAAGGAGAAGGGAGAACCATCTTTTTAATACAGCATGAAAATAAAGTAACCTTTCAATGTGCATAAATAAATTCAATTATATCTTAAAACAAGAAATGAATTTCGACAGGAAAATATATAATTAAAAGGGAAAACTATCTATAGTAATGTAATCGAAGCGAGTGGATTTATTTGAGAAATCTCAGACCTCGAGTGACATATCGTGAATAAAAAAAATTAAATAAAATATGCCTAAAGTCGCTCAAAAAATGTTAACAATTGTATATTCATGAATACTTATTCTATTCATCGTACGATGAAAGAGCAGTGGAACGGAGAAAAATTTTCTCCGGCACCGGGATTTGAACCCGGGTTTTCAGCTCTACGTGCTGATGCTTTATCCACTAAGCCACACCGGATTCCCATCCCGAATCTTCTCAGTGTAAGTTCCACCTCTTGGGATTCCTCTGGTGGCCGTCCTCTGCACTACGTCACAGATGTCTATGAACGTAGGACAAAGTCCACATATGTGTGGAGTGCACTCATGAGTGTCTGGTTGGCCGGGATCCGACGGAATAAGCGCTGTCTAAAATCACAAGTGATTTACGCATATCATATACTTTATTTTAATGTACCAAAGTACATTTACGTGGTTTCCATGCATATAAGGCAGCCGTGGCGAAAATGCTATCGTGCGCCGAGCCATGTGTAACCTGCAACGTGCATAGCACCTATGGAGGGAGGCGGACACCCGATGGGAAAGTAAAGCAACTGTCTGACTTATTAACGAATTTTCATTTTCCTTACAGCAAGCACTTAAATATAATTTTATACAATGCAAGGTTACAAACTAATGTTTAGTACGTGTAACGAAGAAAGAAATGAACAAGAAAACATAGGGCACATTATCACAACCTAAAATTAACTGTCTTCAGAATGTCTCTGCGACAGAGTTTCAAAATCAGGAATTATGTCACCTACTGCCAGTCGTAGTTGATCACGAAGGTATTTGTCTGTCAGTCGTGATCTAAATTTGGTTTTTACTATTTTCATTGTTGAAAATAATTTTTCACAAACGTAAGTTGTAGCGAACATGGCTTGAAAAGAGAAAGCGAAAGAACGAAGCTTCGGATAGTTATTTTTTGGCAAAGATTTGAAAAGTTCAATATTTGTCAAGTCTTTACATCTAGCTTTCATTTAACAACATATTGTAAATCTGTGAGTTTAAATTGAAGATCTAACCGCATTATTCGTACATCTGCTGAAAAAGAATCGACGTACAGAGATAGTAATAATAATAATAATAATAATAATAATAATAATAATAATAATAGTAAATAATAATAACAACACTTAACCTTTTAATGTTTCATGAGTAACATGTATAATGCCGTTTTATGTTATACAACTGTTTTCCTCGTAATACTTGTGAACAAATCATACATTTAATATTCTCATCATATTGGCAGCACAAAAATGCATTCTCCCATCCTACTTGAAACTTCCGTTTTTGTAGATATATATGTATTCGAGAGAGGCATTGCGACAATATGCCACTCGCAGATCAGAGACAAATACAAATGGAACGGAGTGAGTGAGTGAGAGGGTGGGGGTTGTGAGAGGTAGAAAGCAAGAGAAATGCACAGCTATCATTGTAAGCCACAACGTGCTCGCGAGTCGCATTTTCGCCACGGCTGATATAAGGGAATAAACGAAAAATCAAACCTAGGACAGATGAAAGAACGAAGAAAAAATAAATGAAAAGGGGGGGAAAAAAAGAGCATAAGAAATGTAAATAAGAAATTTTGGGCAAAATGAAAGGTAATAAACGAAAAGTCAAAACTAGGGAAGATTAAACAACGAAGAAAAAATAAATGAAAAGGGGAAAATATAGAGCATAAGAAATGTAAATAAGAAATTTTGGGCAAAATGAAAGTCAGGGAATACACGAAAAGTCAAAACTAGGGAAGATGAAACAACGAACGAAAAAAGAATAAAAAGGAGAAAATGTAGAGCATAAGAAATGCAAATAAGAAGTTTAGGGCAAAATGAAAGTCAGGGAATAAACGAAAAGTCAAAACTAGGGAAGATGAAACAACGAAGGAAAAAAAATGAACAGGAGAAAATGAAGAGCATAAGAAATGTAAATAAGAAATTTGGTGCAAAATGAAAGTCGGGGAATAAACGAAAAGTCAAAACTAGGGAAGATGAAACAACGAAAAAAATGAAAAGGAGAAAATGAAGAGCATAAAAAATGTAAATAAGAAATTTGGGGCAAAATGAAAGTCAGAGAATAAACGAAACGTCAAAACTAGGGAAGATGAAACAACGAAGAAAAATAAATAAAAAGGAGAAAATGAAGAGCATAAGAAATGTAAATAAGAAATTTAGGGCAAAATGAAAGTCAGGGAACAAACGAAAAGTCAAAACTAGGGAAGATGAAACAACGAACGAAAAAAAAAGTAAAAAGGAGAAAGTGAAGAGCATAAGAAATGTAAATAAGAAATTTAGGGCAAAATGAAAGTCAGGGAATAAACGAAAAGTCAAAACTAGGGACGATAAAACAACGAAGAAAAAAACGAAAAGGAGAAAATGAAGAGCATAAGAAATGTAAATAAGAAATTTGGGGCAAAATGAAAGTCGAGAATAAACGAAAAGTCAAGCCTAGGGAAGATGAAACAACGAAGAAAAAAAAATGAAAAGGAGAAAATGAAGAGCATAAGAAATGTAAATAAGAAATTTTGGGCAAAATGAAAGTCAGGGAATAAACGAAAAGTCAAGCCTAGGGGAGATGAAAGAACGAAGAAAAAATAAATGAAAAGGGGAAAATAAAAGAGCATTAGAAATGTAAATAAGAAATTTAGGGCAAAATGAAAGTCAGGGAATAAACGAAAAGTCAAAACTAGGGAAGATGAAACAACGAAGAAAAAATAAATGAAAAGGGCAAAATAAAGAGCATAAGAAATGTAAATAAGAAATTTTGGGCAAAATGAAAGTCAGGGAATACACGAAAAGTCAAAACTAGGGAAGATGAAACAACGAACGAAAAAAGAATAAAAAGGAGAAAATGTAGAGCATAAGAAATGTAAATAAGAAGTTTAGGGCAAAATGAAAGTCAGGGTATAAACGAAAAGTCAAAACTAGGGAAGATGAAACAACGAAGAAAAAAAAATGAACAGGGGAAAATGAAGAGCATAAGAAATGTAAATAAGAAATTTTGGGGCAAAATGACAGTCAGGGAATAACCGTAAAGTCAAGCCTAGGGGAGATGAAAGAACGAAGAAAAAATAAATGAAAAGGGGAAAATAAAAGAGCATTAGAAATGTAAATAAGAAATTTAGGGCAAAATGAAAGTCAGGGAATAAACGAAAAGTCAAAACTAGGGAAGATGAAACAACGAAGAAAAAAATAATGAAAAGTAGAAAATAAAGAGCATAAGAAATGTAAATAAGAAATTTAGGGCAAAATGAAAGCCAGGGAATAAACGAAAAGTCAAATCTAGGGGAGATGAAAGAACGAAGAAAAAATAAATGACAAGGGGAAAATGAAGAGCATAAGAAATTTTGGGCAAAGTGAAAGTCAGGGAATAAACGAAAATTCGAAACTAGGGAAGATGAAACAACGAAAAAAAAAAAATGAACAGGGGAAAATGAAGAGCATAAGAAATGTAAATAAGAAATTTTGGGGCAAAATGACAGTCAGGGAATAACCGTAAAGTCAAGCCTAGGGGAGATGAAAGAACGAAGAAAAAATAAATGAAAAGGGGAAAATAAAAGAGCATTAGAAATGTAAATAAGAAATTTAGGGCAAAATGAAAGTCAGGGAATAAACGAAAAGTCAAAACTAGGGAAGATGAAACAACGAAGAAAAAAATAATGAAAAGTAGAAAATAAAGAGCATAAGAAATGTAAATAAAAAATTTGGGGCAAATGAAATTCAGGGAATAAACGAAAAGTCAAATCTAGGGGAGATGAAAGAACGAAGAAAAAATAAATGACAAGGGGAAAATGAAGAGCATAAGAAATTTTGGGCAAAGTGAAAGTCAGGGAATAAACGAAAATTCGAAACTAGGGAAGATAAAACAACGAAGAAAAAAATAAAAGGGGAAAATAAAGAGCATAGGAAATGTAAATAAGAAATATAGGACAAAATGAAAGTCAGAGAATAAACGAAAAGTCAAAACTAGGGAAGATGAAACAACGAAGAAAAAATAAATAAAATGGGGAAAATATAGAACATAAGAAATGTAAATAAGAAATTTAATCAGGGAATCAATGAAAAGTCTAAACTAGGGAAGATGAAAAAATAAATAAAATGGAGAAAATAAAGAACATAAAAAGTGTAAAATATAAGAAATTTATGGCAAAATGAAATTCAGGGAATAAATGATATTCAAAACTAGGGAAGATGAAACAACCAATAAAACGTAAATAAAAATGAGAAATTGAAGAGCATAAGAAATGTAAACATGAAATAATGAAAAGAACCGAACGCTGAAGGAAAAGAGTAAATATACAGCAAAAATAAAAAGAGAAGGACGCGATAAAACAGAAGGAAAACAGAAAAGTAAAAAAAAAAAATGTGAAGCGAAAGAAGCTGTTGAAGTCTATACACTGGTACATTCATACTGCGGCGTCGACCACAATCGCCATCTCGGGACCGAGGACGCTTTGCAGTAGCGTCACGTCGCGACGTCATCAGGACGCCCCGCGGGGCCGGCGTCGTAACACGAGTACGTGCCAATCCCACGGACAAGACCGCTTCAATTAGTCCGCGGTAGCTCAGCCGGAAAGTGAGCAAAGTAAAACTGATTTACAAATTAGAAACTCTGTTCAAATCACCCTTAAAAAACCCACGGGAAACATTCCACGAAATAGCAGCCTAATCAGCAACGTAGGCTTATAGCATGCCAGTAAACTATTAGTGTGGTGTAAGGAAATCGCCGCTTAGGCTCAATTTCAATTCATAAGCTTAATGCACATGAAATAGACTTCACAGAAAAACCCTCATGTTACTTTAAACATTCTTAGAATTTCGTATGCTAACAAGATATAAGGTAGGTGTCCCTGATATGGCCATGCTAAAGTTTGAGAATTTTTCTAGCCGCCATTTTGAAAAAAATGTAAACCACTTTTTTCTTACTCGTTCTCAGTATAATGGACTTTCTTAAAACAATTTCCTTTCCCCATAAAAATAGCTTTAATTGTCCAAAAAGTCCCAAATTCCAAAAGTCTATCTAGTGGCCATATCAGGAACATGTGCACATGATATGGCCACCCTTGTTCCATGTTCTACAAATAGTGATTGTTTTCGCTTTGATATCGCAGTTTTGCTAAAATTGAATAATTTTGGTGTAAAATGAATAAATATGACACTTAATAATCTTTTTTTTATAGTTAAAAAATGTAGTCAAAACAGGTTTTTCCATAAAAAATTAAGTTGATTTTCTTAAAATACAAAACTTTTGCGTAATCCCAGCTATAAGGCATGTAAATTTGTCAGGTGAAGAAATAAAAGTGAAATGAACTTGATATGGCCATGGTGCATTTGATATGGCCATATCAGGAGCAGGTAAGCTTTCACGAAAATCGTTTGATTATGAACAACTCGTAAAAGATACGCCATCAACGACAACACCAATCAACAGAGCATTAAAAACTGAATGGAGTAGTATGGTTTTCATGAAACAAGTATTTGAAAAACATGCATAAAACGAAGGAGACTTACCAGAGAAAAATAAGAAGAGGTCACATGAAAATCGCAAAACAGGCAACTGACGCCATATTGCTCAACCAGACTGGATGGAAAACGATCAAGTGACATACCAAGATGTCCTTTCACAGGATGCTCCTGCAATTTAGCGGATTTTATGGTTAACTAACTCACAATAGGGGGGTGGCCATATCAGGAACACGGCCATAACAGGAGCACCCACCTTACGATGCAAGTTAACAAGTTTTGACATTGAACTACGCCCTTCACCGAGGATAAATTTCCAGTTTTTATATTTCGATTGCTTACAATATTCTCGTCACGAAAATAATCATATACTTGTCTTTTCGGGATTTACTTCCAAACCTATCTCTTTACTTGCTTCCAGTAAAATTCCCATATTTTTCCTAATCTTTTGTGAATTTTCTCCTAACATATTCACGTCATCTGCATAGACAAGCAGCTGATGTAACCCGTTCAATTCCAAACCTTCTCTGTTATCCTGAACTTTCCTAATGGCATACTCTAGAGCAAAGTTAAAAAGTAAAGGTGATAGTGCATCTCCTTGCTTTAGCCCGCAGTGAATTGGAAACGCATCTGACAGAAACTGATGTATAAGGACTCTGCTGTACGTTTCAATGAGACACATTTTAATTAATCGAACTAGTTTCTTGGGAATACCAAATTCAATAAGAATATCATATAAAACTTCTCTCTTAACCGAGTCATATGCCTTTTTGAAATCTATGAATAACTGATGCACTGTACCCTTATACTCCCATTTTTTCTCCATTATCTGTCGAATAAAAAATATCTGATCAATAGTTGATCTATTACGTCTAAAACCGCACTAATGATCCCCAATAATTTCGTTTACATATGGAGTTAATCTTCTCAAAAGAATATTGGTCAAAATTCATATCATATATATCATATCATATCATATCATATCATATCATATCATATCATATCATATCATATCATATCATATCATATCATATCATATCATATCATATCATATCATATCATATATCATATCATATCATATATCATATCATATCATATATATCGTATCATATATATCATATCATATATCATATTATATCATATCATATCATATTATATCATGTCATATATCATATCATATCATATCATATCATATCATAGCATATATCATATCATATCTCATATATTGTATTATATCATATCATATCATAGACTATTCTATAATCATTGCATGAATCATATCATATCATATATCGTATCATATCATATCATAGACTAGACTATTCTATAATCATTGCATGAATTATATCATATCATATATCGTATATTGTATTATATCATATCATATCATATCATATATCATATCATATCATAGACTATTCTATAATCATTGCATGAATCGTATCATATCATATAGACTATTCTATAATCATTGCATGAATCATATCAGACTATTCTATAATCATTGCATGAATCATATATCATATCATATCATATCATATCATATCATATCATATCATATCATATCATATCATATCATATCATATCATATCATATATCATATCATATCATATATCATATCATATCATACAGACTATTCTATAATCATTGCATGAATCATATATCATATCATAGACTATTCTATAATCATTGCATGAATCATATATCATATCATATCATATCATATCATATCATATCATATCATATCATATATCATATCATATCATACAGACTATTCTATAATCATTGCATGAATCATATATCATATCATATCATATCATATCATATCATATCATATCATATCATATCATATCATATCATATCATATCATATCATATCATAGACTATTCTATAATCATTGCATGAATATTATGTATCTGATATGTCATTTCCATAACTTGTATTATTTAAGGAAATCTTGATATCTCGACAGTTCGGTATGCATTTACTGTTGTAACTCTGGACTGAAGAATTAAAAAAATTATAACTCGAAAACTAGGCTTTCTCCGGAAGTAGAAATTTATAGGAAGGTTTCTTATTTCAACTGAGACGTACGGGAGAACATCGTTGTGAAAATCCATCATCACTTGGTGAGCCTTCCTTGTTAGACGAGTCCTGTACAGCATCTGGTAGAAATTTGCCAACCGCAGCTTAGTCACACAACGTATTATTCGACAGCAATTAAACGACCCCATATGACGTCACATACAAGACGCCGGAGCTGAAATGCGACCGGCCGGCAATGCGGCGATATTCTAATCCTTTCCGCAAAGTAGACCACGACGTAATCCGACAGTAAAGGAATAACGTTTCCATAGTTACGAAAACGTGGAGTATACAAGCTAGTGGGACCGCTCCTTCAAAAATCCATAGCTTCGTCCTACACGCGCGTCGCCTAGCAACTCGCCCCTGCACATGGCACGATGCAACCCGGCCATCAGGATGAGCCCAACAGCCGGTATTGCTACGTAATGGCAACCTGTTAATGAGGCACTTTGCGAATGGGGTTACCAAACTCTGCTACTTGTTTTCAGAATGAAGTTACATAAACACAAACTCAGAATAACGATTGGGAGGGTTGAACATTTCTATTAAAATGGTAGATAAATATTTTTAATAAAAAAGCCGCCCTAAATAAGGGTTCGAATAGATCGGCCTACTAATCAATTCATAAAGAATAATCATGAAAACCAAATGTGTGACAATTTGAAAGGAAAAAGAAAACATTAAGATAAATGATACGAAAACATAGGAAATCATTTACAATAAAAGTAAGTTTCTTGGGTACAAATGATTACTAATTATAGCTAAGGATGATTTTAACAAATGAGATCCTATGGCATCAATCGTTGCATCAGAAATTTTATATTGATTAAGTTGATTTAAAGTTTCTCGTGGGATCATGCCACGGGCACCGAACATGAGCCCAAAAACTGTCCAATGTGTGATGTGGTATTGTGCTCCAAGATGCTGACAACAAGGCTCATATATGACTTGTTTTTCACGACACACCTCTTGTGGCTGTTGCTCGTGCATCTCGAAACGGATTGTGGGATCAAGAATGACAGCCTTATCCTTCTGCCGATCAATTAGGCCTATGATGATATCAGCACGTCTATACAAACTTCAATCGATACAGAAATTGCTATTATTATTATTATTATTATTATTATTATTATTATTATTATTATTATTATTGTTTCTCGTAATTTTCACGGACTTCAACTTTAAGTTTTTTTAGTCCCCTCTTTTTGCATTTTAGCATTTTTTATTTGTATTTGTAATTTCATTTCTATATCTTACTTCTTCTCTCGCATTTGTTTTATACCTATTTGTATTCTAGTGGTGTGGTAGAGAAGACCTGATGGCCTTAACTCCACTTATTTACTTATGGCTTTTAAAGAACCTGCAGGTTCATTGCAGCCCTCGCATAAGCCCGCCATCGATCCCTATCCTGAGCAAGATTAATCCAGTCTCTACCATCATATTCCACCGCCCTCCAATCCACTTTAATATTATACTCCCATCTACGTCTCGGCCTCCCCAGACGTCTTATTCCATCCGGTCTCCCAACTAACACTCTATATGCATTTCTGGATTCTCTCATACGTGCCCTGCCCATCTCAAACATCTGGATTTAATGTTCCTAATTATGTCAGGTGAAGAATAAAATGCAACCAGTTCTGCGTTATGCAACTTTCTCCATTCTGCTGTAACTTCATTCCTCTCAGCCCCAAATATTTTCCAAAGCACCTTATTCTCAAACACCCTTAGCCTCTGTTCTTCTCTCAAAGTGAGAGTCCAAGTTTCATAGCCGTACAGAAGAACCGGTAATATAATCGGCTTTAAGTCCACTAGAATAAATAAATGAATAAATAATTTAATTAATTATTACATAAATTAATTAATATGCATGTATATGTCCAATGCCTACCCACTCCACTTTACGTGATTCGGAATCCGCATATTGCGGATAGATGGCAGGACTGTGACCCCATTTTCTAGTTGTACACCACTTTGGCGGACCACGCTGTACATGATGTGTATCTGTGGAGAGTTATGTCGTGTACTAGGGTGAGTGTTCGTGTAAGTTTAGTGTATGGAATAAGTGATGATAATGATGAAGATGAGGAAGGAAAAGGGAAAACCCGGTGCCAGCACGTAGCCTACTCCTGTCGAATAGCACCATAGGGGCCGCCAGGCTTAACGTTCTCGTCCGACGGACGAATCACTATCAACAGTGACATGTCTTCCCGTCATATGAACTGCAGAGAGAATTTGGATTTAACCCAGGCATATTGGTGTACAATCTAGTGATTAGAAGTTGTGCATCGCCCTCTTTCTCAATCCCGCGATAGAAATTTTACATGAAAATTTCTGACCCCGCCGGAAATCGAACCCGGATAGTCTGGAGGAAGATACCTACTACAGAGCTAACTATAAATAAATAAAAACAAATAAATAGATTAATAAAAATAAATAAATAAACAATAGATGAGGGGAAAAATTCAGTTAAATTTATTATGTAGGGGAGAGTCGGGTAATATCGGACAGTGAGTTTCTTTCATCTACCTGTTAGATAGTACCTGATTGACATGGTTACGTTTCTGTGATGTCGCATAGAGAAACGTAACCATGTCATTCAGGTACTACCATATGGTGGTAGATGAAAGAAACGCACTGTCCGATATTACCCGATGTCCGATACTACCCGACTCTCCCCTATATTTGCTGGGTATGGTTACATTTTTCTGATAAACATTCGAGCGATCCATGCACTCAACAGCACAGTTTTCTGCATTAATATTGATATCTTGTATTGATATTCAAGTATTTAAGAACCTCAAGCAATGTACGTGGAATAACAACTGTTGCCTCTATAACTATTGGTAAAATGTGAGCATTAGGTTTTAGAAATTATTAAATCAATATACAGGGTGATTCAGAAAGAATAGTAAATATTTTAGGGGTGCGGTTATGAGCTATTCTGAGTAAAAACTTCATATAAACATATGTCCAATTTTCAAAGGGTGTGAATATACAGCTGTTAAAGATGAAGAAAAAATAATGATGAAGATAATGGAAAAGAGGAAGATAGTGAACCAGAAGATAATGACTAAGACAATGATAAAAAAGATAATAATGAACAAAGTGATGATGATGATGATGATGATGATGATGAGACAGGAAGTTTAGGCATTATGAATCATTAAAATAGGCAGGCAAAAAGGCATCATAAATACCTAAAATAGGCAATAAAGGGCAATTACAAAAACCTTACACTAGATCCACAACCTTGCACTTTCCACAAAGTGATTTCGGCAGCAAGAAAAGCTTTACATAAGTCGAATGCAAATTGAGATTTTCTACTCGATGTTGCAATTACTGTTGGAAGCAAAGAAATCTCCTTCCCAGTAGCCTTGGAAAGTGCATTTTTGTGTTTGGTTGTACTGATATATTGCGATATGAACTATTTAGCTAGCTACAATAACGTCGCAATGAAAACTGAAAGACAAATAACCGTTAAAAATAACGTTAGACCTGCACTCATTGTTGCCTTGTCAAATAAACGCAAGCGATAATTAAAACGCTTACTGTTATACATTTTTGCACGGCAGCACTCATTGTTGCAAAGAGAATATGAACTGACTGAAAGACAATAATATACATTCGGTGAAGTCACTTTCATTGTAGCGGTTATAGAAATAGAATAAAATATACCTGTAGGCAATTTTTAATAATAAAGTGATAAATAATAGATAAATAATCAAATAAAGGCAAAAAAGCAGCATTTATTTTGTAAATTAGGTATTTATATTTAAAAAAGCAGAAAAGGGCAACATAAAACTGTGACGTTTCAATCACAAAGGTATAATTCGTACAGATTTACTTTCAAAATGGAGATAAATTTAACATATTTAAGAAGGCATTCTGCCATAGTTCCGGTCTCTGATGATGTTGATGATGATGATGATGATGATGATGATGATGATGACGACGACGACAACGACGAGATCAAAATATAGAACATTATGAAAATGAAGAAAATTATGAAGGAAATTACGGTAATAACGTGGAAAGAGAAATTTAACTTGTTAAAAAATAAATGATGAAAATGAAGATAGTGATAGTGAAGAAAATTATGAATATAGCCTACTTATGACGAGGAAGAAAATAATGAAGGCAAATTTAAAATAGAAATGAAGATGAAGATTATTACAATGATAAAGAGGGTAGAACTCCAGAAAAGAAATTAAATCTTTTGTAATTTCGATTGTATCGTTCCGGGTATTTGCAAATTTATTTGTGAAACAATATGGGCCGAACTACATTTTTGTACGTAATTTAAATGTAAACTAGTGGCTTATGCAGCAAACGCTGCAAACTAAGTTCATTAGACGTTCAAATAAACATTTTTCAGATTTATTTTCAATGAAGAATACCAGACATTCTGAAAGTTATTTGCTTCCATAATAATGAAAGATACTCTCTCTCGAGTCAATACTGAAAAGAACCACGCACATAAATATCTACACCACACCGCTATTAAATATATGAAAAAGATCCAACCCCGCTTGATTAATAACTATAAAAATATTTGATTTTTAATAATATTATTATTTTACGTAAGTTTTATAGCTTTCAGTAACATATACTATATATACTATATAGCCGCCACTCAGTAAAATATAGAAATCAAAATCTAATTTAAGTTATTCTCTACATCTACTTATATAACACCAAAACGTTTCACTTTCATACAATCAATATGGCATTAATATGTATAATTAATGAAAAATAGTCACATCATGGCATTAACTACAATAATATTCCATTTCTAATGGTAATAATGTCATCAAACCACCTCAAGTTTTGTAATTTTTAATATCCAATACTCAGCTGTACCCAGAAAATTACACACCACAGAATCGAACCTGTAAATTATTTTTAATAAGTTAAGTTTTTAATAACCAATTTAATTTGAGCTCTAAATATGTCAGCATTGTTGCAGATCATGGCCTTCGTGTAATATTGTTTACTGTAGTGTGTGTTTTGTTTTATTCTGAAATGCAATTAGCTAGTTTTCAAAACTGACGACCGATGTATTTTGGAAAATAGGAAAATTATATTGAAAAATTGACTTTTCACTGAAAACTACTATTTTCCTGAAAAACTTTGAGTTCCAAGCTTCAAAATGAGGGGTCATTTATTAAAATCCGTTCAGCCGTTTTCCCGTAATTTCCATTACCAGTTAAAATTATATATATATATATATATATATATATATATATATATATATATATATATGACCAGAAGCATTTACAAGCACGTCAAGAATTTAAGAAGCCTGGAACTTCAGGACTGATAACCTGATTCTTTTCAGATCACTCCACTTCACACCCTCACACCCTACATCGCTCTCCTCTCAGACATTTCCATAACACCGCCTTGTCAGCGTTTTTACGTCTGCTGTAGCTGGAGCATAATGGCGTCGATCCACTGCTTGATAGTTATATCAATTTTATGTCTGTGGGCGAAAGGGCTAGGATCCCTCTTCATAAAACACAACCGTTACCAAGTTCTCACCCTATCCTCCGTGGTGAAGCGCATTACAGGCCAGCATTCGGAGAAGAGGACCGTTACAAGATTAATTTCAGAGGCAAGTATCACTTGGAAATTAAGGCTGGTTCACAATAAACCGGGAACGGAAACGACAACGAGAACGAGAACGGAAATATTGTTAAAATAAATGTATGTAAATGTGAGGATTCACAATTAACTATTGTGAATGCTCATATTTAAATACATTTATTTTAACATTATTTCCGTTCTCGTTCTAGTTGTCTGCGTTTCCGGTTCATTGTGAACCTGCCTTTTAACAGGCAGTAACTGGAAATGATACGTGGTCGACACAACAAACAGGTATGTGCAAAATCGTCTAAAATAACTTTTGTATCGACATCAGTACGTAAGAGTCACCTCTGTTTTGCAATTATGCACTATATATGCGATTTTGAATGTTAGAACCTTTTCAAGCAAGTAAAGCGATAGGTTTGGAAGTAAACCCCAAAAAGACAAACTATATGATTATGTCTCGTGACCAGAATAATATACGAAACCGAAATATAAAAACAGGAGATTTATCCTTCGAAGAGGTGGAGAAATTCAGATATCTTGGAGCAACAGTAACAAATATAAATGATACTCGGGAGGAAATTAAACCCAGAATAAATACAGGAAATGTCTGTTATTATTCGGTTGAGAAGCTTTTGTCATCTAGTCTGCTCTCAAAAACCTGAAAGTTAGAATTTATAAAACAGTTATATTACTGGTTCTTCCGTATGGTTGTGAAACTTGGACTCTCACTTTGAGAGAGGAACAGAGGTTAAGGGTGTTTGAGAATAAGGTGCTTAGGAAAATATTTGGGGCTAAGAGGGATGAAGTCACTGGAGAATGGAGAAAGTTACACAATGCAGAACTGCACGCATTGTATTCTTCATCTGACATAATTAGGAACATTAAATCCAGACGTTTGAGATGGACAGGGCATGAAGCACGTATGGGCGAATCCAGAAATGCATATAGAGTGTTAGTTGGGAGGCCAGAGGAGAAACCTTTGGGGAGGCCGAGACGTAGATGGGAGGATAATATTAAAATGGATTTTAGGGAGGTGGGATATGATAATATAGACTGGATTAATCTTGCTCAGGATAGGGACCAATGGTGGGCTTATGTGAGGACAGCAATGAACCTGCGGGTTCCTTAAAAATCATTTGTAACTAAGTAAGTAAGTAAGCAAGCATTGATTAAAGTGTATTTATTTATTTGCCTGCCTGCCTGCCTGCCTGCCTGCCTGCCTGCCTGCCTGCCTGCCTGCCTGCCTGCCTATCTATTTATTTATTTATTTATTTTATTTGCTGTTATTTATTCTCGCTTTAACATCTCTGGTCATATCGCGAGTTAATCTGTGTGAAATCCGAAGGCTATGCACAATTGTTGAGGACTGGTTCTTTTGTTGTGAACTACATGGCGCCTGTATATGTATTAGGACTGATTTGTTATGAATATGATTTCGGTGATGAATGAGGCCGGTGATATTCAGAGATGTTGTGGCCCGAATTTCCTGGCATTTGCCTTACAATTGAGGGAAAAACCTGAAAAAACCTCAACCAGGAAATTCAACCCAACCGGGAATCGAACCCGGATCCGCTGCGCAAGAGACCACCACAGAGGTAGTCTGTATTTATTTGTGTCTCTTGTCTGTGTGTTAAGATGTTTTTGTAGTATGTTCTGTATGCAACGTTGTATTTTAGTTACTGTACTTGAAAGATGATACAATTTTGTATGTGTTCTTGTTTTCATAATATGTTAGTATGATGAATTTGTTTTGTTCTAAACGCAAACAAGAAAACGTAACACAAGAAGAAAACAAAACACGTACAAACAAAACAAGAACGTTTACAATTACAGTAACAGAAAAAATATACAGGGTTAGTTAAAAGTCCCGCACCACCTAAACTTTTGAAGCATACGGTTCAGTGACATGAAACTTGGTATGTGAGGATAACCATATACTAAGAACTCAATAATGGTATTAGCGAGTTTTTTCTACTTCCAGTTAAGCCGGAAGTAACTCCAACTCTCTTATTTTAAATGGAACACCCAATATATTTTTTTTAATTTTTTGAATAAAGCTCATTAAGACCTTTTAAAAAAGTACCCACACTTGATACTTCTGTACAAATTCAGTGTTGCTAAATAAAAATGGAAGTGGTGCAAGATATTCCTAAAGCCTGGTTAAATCATTACTTAAATGGTTTCTATGATCGAGTGTAAAGCATCTGAGGGCTACCAATTTGAACACATAATTTAGAAGGTGAGCTAGCTTTGTTTTGTTTTTGTTAAGGAGGGAGTATTTTATTATTTTAATATTCGATACACTTTTCTGTTTTCTTGACTTAGCAACACCGAATTTATAAAGAAATATCGAGTGTGGGTACTTTTTGAAAAGCTCTTAATGAGCACTATTCAAAAATAAAAAAATATATTGGATGTTCCATTTAAAATAAGAGAGTTGGAGTTACTTCCGGTGAAACCGGAAGTATAAAAAACTCGCTAATACCATTATTGAGTTCTTAGTATATGGTTATCCTCACATACCAAGTTTTCATGTCACTGAGCCGTATGCTTCAAAAGTTATTTAGATGGTGCGGGACTTTTAACTAACTCTGTATAATGAAAAACCATTCAAAATGTTAAATTTGTATACTAGCTATTAAACAAAAGTTAAGATCTATGTTAATATTACTAATCTAAATAAGTGAACGAACAGAATAGAGTGAGACGTACCGTGAAGAAAACAACTTAAACCTACATTTCTGTTTCCATGGTACCCGAGTGACATCGAATTATAAGTAAATGGGACGATTAAACGTTTCTGCTCAAAAATAACTCTCAGTGCGAACACCATTAATGAATGATGGCCACTAACTGAAGCGGCAGAGTATCTACAAAGAAGATAGGCTGCGTGGCTACGATAAAAGCCTTTGGTTCTCCCGGGAAATCCTAAGTCTTAATGAGGGTTTTGCTTTGTACTACAAACAGGGTGGAAGCAGGTCTTTGGTGAGAGAAACTTTTTCTAACCGCCAGCCTGTGCCAACATAGACCAAAATAGGTATACAGGGTAATTCAGAAGGAAAGGGCCATAGGTTGAGGGATGATATGGACGACTGTAAAGGAAAAAAACCTTAGTCTATACAGTAGAATCTCTATTATCCGTGGTAATGGAGGGAGTGTAGTGAACGGTTAATCGAAAAAATCGGATAATCAGTACTATAAAAGGTGTTCATAAACTAAGTGCATAATATAATTTCGTCATTTCTCCGTGGTCTTTTCTTTTAACACGCTAAGTAGTGGATCATAAGTGCACTAATTTAAGTCTAGTTTTCAACGACGGGGTTTTAATGGCCACGAAAACTCCTTATGACAGCTGTCTGTGGAAAGATAGGAATATTAGAGGTCTCATGTTGTAGATTTACAAATTTGATGCACTTTATATTTTGTTTTTTATTAAATCGCACAGAGTTGTAACTCCTATCTCGTATTGTTATGAGACAGTTTCTCATTTCCCAAACCACTCAATTATTTGCACTTTTTTTCGTAGCAATCACGTTTTATTTTGACACCTGTGGAAGACATTTTGCATAGAAGTTAGACAGTACGACCACTCGAAGAGTAAATCATGGGTAAAGGTTTGCAAAAAAAATAATAATAAAAAAACAATCTGTAGAAAACAATTTCGTATTAATATCGAACATTTCACAAGCATCAATGTGAAATACGCAACGAGCTAGCACTCGATGGAAATACGACACAGTCCAAAGTCGACAGTGAACAGTCTATTGTTTCTAGTTGCTAACCGCTTGGAGAGCTTTATCACGAGATTTGCAAAAAATCGCCTCAAGCTTCGCGACTGTATATAGTAGACTGTGGTAATGCATTTCGGTTTTGTTTACGTCTTCTTTAATCTTTAGTTGGAAATAGTTTAGTGATGGAGGAGGTAAAATAATGCAAGAAACACTGGCTCTTAGAAAACCTGTCCCACGGCGAGTTTTACACTACAAATCGCACAGTACTTATCGGATATCAAATCATGGTCTCTCCCATGATAGGTCCTGTAACAGCCCAGCAAGTGCGTCAGGTTTAAGAGTAAACTGCCTTGAATTATTTAGATGGAGCTGCCGGCACGCGTCCTGCAACAAACCGCGGCTTTCATTCCGTATTGACAGGCCTGGTGGGGAGTCCCCGCGGGGCGCTCGATTGCTTCGCATTCCCATACGTCACATCGCACAACAATGGCGGGCCTAACCCCGGGGCACAATGACTTGAATAGTTCCGTGCCTCTGAATAGCCAGGTGCCAGCGCTGCAGTCGCTATTTTGCTATTCAAAGTGTAGGGAAAGAATTTTGCTGCAAAAACGTATTGTGGCATTTATGGAAATTACATTTTATGCACCTTAAGCATCGAAAAAACTATTTTTACTTTTAAATTATATGACGAAAGACGAGGTAATACACGGTGTTCCATCACAGTCTACTACATACAGTCGCGAAGCTTGAGGTGTTTTTTTGCAAATCTCGTGATAAAGCGTTCCAAGCGGTTAGCAACTAGAAACAATAGACTGTCCACGGTCGACTTTGGACTGTGTCGTATTTCTATCGAGTGCTAGCTCGTTGCGTATTTCACATTGATGCTTGTGAAATGTTCGTTATTGGTTGTAATGAAAATGTTAATGGCTAAAACATAATTGGAATAATAATATGGGACAAGGAGGAGACGTTTGTAGTGCTATAAATTGTAGCAACAGTAAGAGAAAGAGGCCAGAGTTATCCTTTGTCCGATTTCCGAAAGATTCAGAAAAGTTCCTGGGTTTCCACAAGATTGCTGTGCAGAAACAAAACTCTTAATTTTGAAGTTCTTTGTGACTGTTAGAATACATTAAATTTCACAATGAAATGTTTCAGTCTAACCGAAAGGACATTAGATATCGGTTAAAGTTCTGTCACTTAGGCTGCTAAATTTCCAGAGAAATAAAGGTTAGGTCTACTTTTTTTTTCAGAGGATATATTTTTAATTGTAGCTATTAATTTTGTTATTATTTTTATGTGTTATTTTACTAAAGACGTAGAAAAATTAAGTTTTATTTTAATGAAATTTTTTGATCACGTTTTATTTTCAATTCTGGTGGGATTATTATTGCTTAGGCCTATATTTTTTCAAAGGATATGTTTTTAATTATAGCTGTCAATTTTGTTGTTATTTTTATTTGTTGCTTTACTAGAGACGTAGAAAAAGTCTGTTACAATAAAATTTATTGATCACGTTTTATTTCCAATTCTGGTGTGATTATTATTGCTTAACCTCATCCCACTTTGTTAACTACGTAAGCCTACACTACAAGTACCGGTACACGTAAGTTAATCCATTAATTCATATTTCCATTATTATTGTTGTAAAGGGAACTGCAAATTAATATTTATTGGTTTCATAGTTAATTATCGCTATAATCTTGAATGAGTGAAGCTATTATAGTAAATTTCAGTTCGTTTTGCACAAACAAAAATTATGTTACTTATTTCTTGCAGGTATCTTCGAATTTATGGTGGAATTTAATATACTTCATTAAAATAATAAATAACTTTATGCATTTAATATTTCAATAATGGAAGGAAGGTGTTAATTTTTCCAAAAGAACACGACAACAAAAGTGTAACATATTTTGACGTCTGCTAGGAGAGAGATCTGAAATGATGAGGCGATAGTAGCGATCCTAGTGGTGGGCAACTACCCATGTTTGCATTTTTACTACATATTGAGCTTCGCGACTAGATATAGTAGACTGTGGTTCCATTCAACCCGCTCACATTCTATTAAGTCTTTTGACTTTTTTATGTTTTGTAAGATTTTAAATCAGGATGATCCGTTTGGGTATGGATAAAATAAAAACATCGTAAAACATTTACTATTGAGCTTCATTTTGTTGAATTTTTATTGGGTTGTTTCACGACGCTGTATCAACATCTAGGTTATTTATCGTCTGAGTGATACGAAGGTGATAATGCCGGTGAAATGAGTCCGGGGTCCAACACCGAAAGTTACCTAGCATTTGCTCGTATTGGGTTGAGGGAAAACCCCGGAAAAAACCTCAACCAGGTAACTTTCCCACCCGGGATTCGAACCCGGGCCACCTGGTTTCACGGCCAGACGCGCTGACCGTTACTCCACAGGTGTGGACTTTATTTTGTTGAAACTTTGTGGATACAACACTGAAAGATGGGAGATTCCTCAGATCTGAACATGACCCCCATTGCGCACCCTGTCCGTTGTAACATAAGAGGGGTGATTTGTTGAAAAGCTTACTCTCGTATCATCAATGTTCCTGGGTTTCTGTGAATAGACAATGTCATTAACAAAACCCTACACGAAGAAGTCAGGAGGGGTTAGATCTGGGGAGTTTGGGGGCCAAGCCAAGAGATAGCTGCTTCTCGTACTGGGTTCCGCCCTCGACCTCCTGCATGTTTTTTTAACATTGAACCAGTTTCTACAAATGTTCGATACCACAACATCATGGAATCGTATCTAGGTACATACGCACACCATATTCACGTTGAAATTCCCTTTTAACATTCATTCATTCATTCATTCATTCATTCATCCATCCATCCATCCATCCATCCATCCATCCATCCATCCATCCATCCATCCATCCATCCATCCATCCATCCATCCATCCATCCATCCATCCATCCATCCATCCATTCACTCACTCATTCATTCATTCATTCATTCATTTTATTCCATAGATCTTACGTGAGCAATGAAGCTTTAAGATGTGGAACAAGTCAGAATTTTACAATATTACAATTACAATTTTTACAATTTTTTATAGTTTTACAATTTAGTAATTTTCTACAATGTTTACTCTTTTAACACTCAAATTCAGCATACCAAAGAACACATTGTGCCCGGTGTTGATTTGTAGTAGCCATTTTAATCATCTACGATTTTCATTTGTCCTTTCAGATTATGCATTGGTGATTTTCATGTATGAAAACTCCCATCTTTTAATCATAATATAACCAGTAAGAAATTTTCTTACTATCATAAGAGCTTTATAATAATACATTAATATTATCCATACCCAAACGGATCAGACTGTATTTTCTTTTAATTGGGCAATAGGGTGGATCGAAAATGGGCTTTTCTTTTCGGAAATTCAAATTTAGACAGGGAAGAAAGTTGTGTTATGTCCCAGTACTTAGGCAAAAAAAAAAAATTCAATTTCCTAAAAAAAAAAAAATGTTTAGGCATAAAATTTGTACAATTTTAAATTGTATGACAAAAGATGAGGTAATATACGTTGAACCTACCCATAGCCTACTGTTAGGTCATCTCACAAGGATGTTTTTTTTTAAGTTATGTTTTGTAAGATTTGAACTATTTTATTTAGTTGGGCAATAGGCTGGATCGAAAATAGTTTTTTTTTTGTAATGCAAAGTTGGAGACGGAAAAAAAATTGTATTATATCCCACACTTAGGCACAAAAAAATTCAATTTCCTTAAAACGTTTTTCGTCGAAGAATGGCTTCGAATTTTCAGAATTGTAAATTACCGGTATATGACAAAATATGAGGTAATACAGGATGTTCCGCTCAACATTAAGATATATGGATCATATGTGAAGACTAAGTGGAAGGCAGAAAAGAGGAAAGACTGCAGAATTATGGATTTGCGGTCCCCCTGGACAGAAAACAATGAATGAATGAACGGCCATTATTGCGCATTGTGACATGTGACAGTCGTCAATTGTTAATACAAATATGGAGATCATAACGTTTAAGATTAGAGTCCTTCTAAAGCACTACAATATTATAAAACCGCTGCCGTGGCTAGAATGATATGCGAAGTCGAAGGTGAAGGTGTCGAAAGTGAACGTGTAGCACACCGGTGGTTCCAGCGTTTCAATAATTATGGCCACATTAAAAGCTTATAATGTCCTGGAAGACCTTATATAATATTGAGAATACACGGAGAGTTTTGGAAGAAAGTCCACAAATGCATTTCTTATCTGGCAATCTGTAACTAATGCCAAGGGATTTGTAAATATGCTGGGCTTTTCACATAAAGGTCTGCACTTCGAGTATAATTAGCTTCAGACGCAACAAGCGATAATGTGTCTGTTTTGAAGGAGCTATACTCCCGTACATCAGAATAGTATTAATTATTACGGAAGAAACACGAATTGGTAACAAATATCGTGGACGTCCTTCGCAACCACTAAATGTACAGAATACTCACTTTCACAGAACTTGAAATCACACAGCAGTGCAGATCGGTACTTACCTGGAACAAGAAAGAGGAAGCCATTAGTGAATTAGAAAGGATTAAATAAATCAATAAACAACTAAATAATAAATAAATAACAAAATAATAATAAATAAATACATAAATAAGTAAATAATAAATAAATAAACAAATAATAAATAAATAATAAATTAATAAACGAATAACTAAATAATAATGAATAAATAAATAACTAAATAATAATGAATAAATAGTAAATTAATTAAATAAATACATAAATCATTAAATAATAATAACAAATGAATAATAAATAACTAAATAAATAAGTGAATACTAAATAAATAACTAAATAAATAAGTGAATACTAAATAAATAACTAAATAATAATGATAAAAATAAATGCCTAACTAAATAATAATAAATAAATAAATAAATAACAAAAATAAATAAATAAATAAATACATAAATAACTAAATAATAATGAACGAATAAATAAATAATTAAATAATAAATAAATAAATAGTAAATTAAATAAATACGTAAATCAATAAATAATAATAATAATAATAATAATAATAATAATAATAATAATAAATAAATGATAAATAAATAACTAAATAAATTAATAATAAACAAATAAATGCATAACTAAATAATACTTACTTACTTACTTACTTACTTACTTACTTACTTACTGGCTTTTAAGGAACCCGGAGGTTCATTGCCGCCCTCACATAAGCCCGCCATTGGTCCCTATCCCGAGCAAGATTAATCCATTCTCTATCATCATATCCCACCTCCCTCAAATCCATTTTAATATTATCTTCCCATCTACGTCTAGGCCTCCCTAAAGGTCTTTTTCCCTCCGGCATCTCAACTAACACTCTATATGCATTTCTGGATTCGCCCATAAGTGCTGAATGCCCTGCCCATCTCAAACGTCTGGATTTAGTGTTCCTAATTATTTCATGTGAAGAATACAATGCGTGCAGTTCTGCGTTGTGTAACTTTCTCCATTCTCCTGTAACTTCATCCATCTTAGCCCAAAATATTTTCCTAAGCACCTTATTCTCAAACTAACTAAATAATAATAAATAAATAAATAAATAAATAAATAAATAAATAAATAAATAAATAACTAAATTATAATAAATGAATATATAAATGAACATTAAATAAATAACTAAATAATAATAGAAACAAAGAAATAATAAATTAATTAAATAACTGCGTAAATCAATAAATAATAACAATAAATAAATAATAAATAACTAAATAACGATAAATAAATAATAAATGAGTCCACTGCAAGAATGACGGATGTCATTTGGAATACATTTTGCAGGAGAAGCAATTGAAAGTTAGAAATGCTTAGCGCTCAAAGCTTAACTGTGATTTTCCGATCATTACTGGACAATGACTATCAGTGTTAATGTCATATAACTCTCTATGTACATTCTATATGTCTTAAGCTATGCATTGATAGTCTTGGTTCATTTTCGACAAGAAAGTGACATCCATCATTCTTGCAGTGGACTCTTCAAATGAATGAATGAATGAATGAATGAATAAATGAATGAATAAATAAATGAATAAATAAATAAATAAATAAATACGTAAATAAATGAACAGTAATAAATAATAGTATTTCAAGTTGAAATCCACAATTCTGAACACACACACCCGCACACACACTGGCCAATAAGTTGCTAAATGGAAGCTCTTTATCGGCTTCTTTAACACTCTGCTGGTTCTGAAACGGATCGGAGTTGAAACGAATGATGTGGTAACTGAAACCACATAAATGAAGACCTCAAAAGAACAGAGTACAGCTCAGGAGAACACAAATCCGACACTTGCCGGGTTGTTTTGAGTTACAATACATAGGAAAACAAACAAGCGTGGATTCAAGGAAATCTGGCAGAGGACCACATTACAAGTGTGGGGGGGGGGGGAGAAGAAGACGAAATAGCATTTATACAAACTGCAAAGTCCGGTTCAAATCCTGGTTAGGTCAATTACTTGGCTGAAATTCTTTTCGGGGCTTTCCCTCAACCGAATAAGAGCAAATGCTGGGTAACTTTCGACGCTGGACTCCTTCTATGCCCATGTTCACTAGAAGACTGAAAAACTCTCTAGAAAAAATTTAATGTACTCACAAATTTGACCACATTACACCCTCGTTCAAATCTTTATCCTGGCTGCAACTTAGTAACCGTAGAACACTTCATTCGCTCTCTCTTCTGTTTCGAGTTCTCCACACTTCTATTCCAAATTATCTTCGCTCCCGGTTTAACTACTTATCCTCCAATCACAATCTAAACACCAGGTCACAGGAGAGCCAAACCCTAGCAATCCTGCCCATAGAACATCCCACTATTCATCCTCTTTTACTGTCTCAGTCCCCCGCGAATGGAATTCTCTACCTCAGAAGATTAGGGGCTGCCAGACAATAACCACTTTCAAGAAAAGGCTAAACGATTTCTTACGGGCGCAGTCAAATTGAAGTTATAATTGTGATCGAGTTTAATAATTTAATTTAATTTAGGTATGACTATCATTATTATTATTATTATTATTATTATTATTATTATTATTATTATTATTATCCATGTATTGTGGGTCCCTATCACCACGGCATGGCGCGTCCTCAGGTTGCGGATCGAGGAGACGGCCTCCAGATATGGAGGGTAGCTGTGAATATATTGAATAAGCAGTCGCGGACAGCCGATGAGGGGTGGTCCTCCAGCTTGGGGGTTGGGCGAAGGGCTAACAACCCTTCACCGTAAAAAACAGCTTGTTACGAATCCTTCAAAATAATATTAAAATGGATTTGAGGGAGGTGGGATATGATGATAGAGAATGGATTAATCTTGCTCAGGATAGGGACCAATGGCGGGCTTATGTGAGGGCGGCCATGAACCTCCGGGTTCCTTAAAAGCCAGTAAGTATTATTATTATTATTATTATTATTATTATTATTATTATTATTACTATTATTATTACATAATTATTTTATTGGTGTTGTGAAGATAAAAAGAACTGTCATTGTATTATATTAATTATGTATTATATTGTCTTGTATTGTAGTATTGTATTGTATTAATTATGTTATATTCAGAGCATTGTAGTAATTTTCTATGATACTGGTTGAGTGGAAGAGAAGGCCGAATGGCCTTGACTCTGCCAGTTGAAATAAACCATTATTATTATTATTATTATTACTATTATTATTATTATTATTAACGCGCGTTCGTAGCGCTCTGGCGTGTGTGTTCGATTCCCCTTTTGTCTTTACTTGGTTGGCTTTTTCCTAGGTTTTCCACAACCGTAAGGCGAATGTCCGGTAATCTATGGCGAATCCTAGGCCTTATCTCGCTATCACCAATCTCATCGACGTTAAATAACTTAGTAGTTGATACAGCGTCGTTAAAAACCAAGTAAAAAAGGTATTACTCCTATATTTAGTATTTCTGGATTTCTTTTCACGCATTGGTTTGAGCATACCTAAATTTGCTTAACACAATGTGTGAAAATTATTCAGTTCCTCGTTACCGTCTGAATTGCATATAGTGAGGAAGGGACTTCAGTGATTTTGATATAAATTTATTTCATACAACATGCAGCAGATGTTCTAGCAGCCTGCATGTGACATCTCTGTCGGAACTAGTTGGATTAAACTATTACGTGTATTTGTTTAAAAATATGCAGGTCGAGTTTTAGACCCAATTGTTTCACTATAAATTCACTTTACAGAGCGTGTAGCAGTTGTTTTCAGTATGTAGATGACATCAGTGTTGAAACTAGTCCATTTCATATATTCACATAGGCTATTACTCCTTTGTACAGTGTGTTTTTGAATTTTTGGTACAATGCTCAGAGTGCAAGCTGCTTCACACAGCAGTCTATAGATAGGGGAACATGGGGCAGGACGGGGTAGTTAATGTTTGAATGCTTTTATTTGGTATCAAATAATGTAAATGTATGGGTTTTATGACATATATGCTTTTATTACACTGTAAACAAGTAAAAAAAATGTACTTCGAGTGGAATCCGGTCATTATAACCTTAAAATAAATTAGTTTTTCGAAATGTTTGTTTTGCCCCGTTCTACCCCACGTATGGGGCAACATGGGGTATCTATTTTTTGTAATAATTAAATGGCAAAAGTGACAAAAATTATATACTGAAAGTGTGAATACTACAACATTTTACAAGTTTACTTGAGAAAAAGTCATTCGCAAAATAAGCAAATGTGCGTGGCATCCTCGTCTTCACTATCTACTCCTACGCAACAATTGTGAGCCCATTTCAGACATGATACGTATCTAATCCAACCTTCTTCTGACAAACAACAGAACGAACAACCCATTACAGCAGGTGAAATTTAATTAAATATGACGTGGGGCAGGACGGGGTACTGCCCTGTTATGTCCCATCCCGTTTTGCCCCAAAGTCACAATTTATAAGTTATGAGGTATTGGCAGGAAAAATAACGCAAGAAATTTAAGAAAATTTCGGAATTAAAAGCCAGGTAAGCACTCCATAATATGACCTTAAAATAGATTATCTAAATAAATCTCATTTCCACTTAAGTGTGACAAGAGAACACTTTAAAGTTGCAAATGAATGATACAATATGATGCAGCAACCGAATAACATACAACAGATGCAAGGAATGGCAGTAAGTGTTGTTTAATGATATATTCACATGAGTTGACGAAGTTCTAAAAAAAAAATTCGGTAGATTGCACTACTTGTTGGGAAGATAGAGACTATACCCCGTCCTGCCCCATATTCCTCTATAGATGGAACCAATTAATATAAAGTTGATATCTTTAAACATCTTTGAAAGTCAGCCATGCCATTTTTTCTGTAACGGAAAGTTTTACCTCAAACAAAGAGTCAGCCATAACTTTGTGGATTTGTGGACCGATGAAAATGCCCTCTTTTAATTTAACTTCACTCAAAATGGTAAACTTCTCTTTTAAATACTGAAAACCACACCCTTGTTTGTTCATTGCGTAGATCTCACCTTGAAGTGTTATGAAATTTACTGAATAGCTGGGACCAATATCTGTTTATTTATTAGAAGTACAAAAGAATATCCCAAGAACCATAAGAAACCGGAAATAAGTCATAAACTCATAAAATTCATTAGCTTTTGTTTTGGTTTACAATTCCCAACACGCGTCAAGTGTTTTCTGTGGAGCGCTCATAGAAAAGTGAAATCATTATATCTTAAAAACCTTAGTGATACGACAGTCTAGTATAGGCCTGCACAAACAGCGCCGCTCAACGAGTCCGCGCGCTCCTTCGGAGCGGGAGAGCGGTGTTTACCGCTCGCCGAAACGGAGAGGAAGATACGTCAGAATGGCATAGACTTGCTATAGGTAGAGGAGAGGGAAACGACCACTCAGTTATCTAGTGGAGTGCAGTGTGTAGGCCTATTCTCATAATTGTTTCACGTTGCTTACCTACTGCTACAGTACAGTATGGAGAAATCTAAAAGACGGAACATAACATTTAACATTTAACGATTTACAGCTCGAACTTATTGATCTTCAATGTGACCTAAGGGCTAAAAATCGTTTGAATAATACTACTAGCCTGGTTGAGTTTTACAAGACTAAACATTAGCAATAATATCCACGACTACACAGGCTGGCTGTGAAAATGATTGCTATGTTTGGCGCAACATTTATATTTGTGAGCAACTGTTTTCTATAATCAACTTTAATAAAGGCAGACATCGAACTCTGTAACTGATGTTTCATTACGATCAGTAGGCTACTGTTCCTTTCAGCTCCCAACAGCATAAAACCTCATTTTCATATACTGATAAATAAAAATATAACAAAATGATATTGTACATGTAAGTAGCTATAGAATTTGTATTATTTCTGTAAGATAAATATTTCTTTATTAATTAATAATAGTCCAAGATAGTTTTGTAAACACTGAACGGGAATTCAGTCCATGAACACTCGTAATATTACTTCCTTTTGTGTATATTTTGTACGAGATCACCCCTTCTTCCAGTCCACCCTTATATAGAGCGCAGCTAATACCTGCATTCCGCTGTGAGCCGGCTCGGAGAGCGAAAACCTTGTGCAGGCCTGTACTAGACTGTGGTGATACGAAGAAAAGAGATGCATTTTCGGATTCAGCGCACACTAAACCATGACGGACACATTATTTTAAGTCGGAGCAAAATTCTTGTTGTTCAGTGGTAATAGATGATGATGCTGCGATTAAATGAATGACGCCATCAATTTTTCAGTTACAAAAAATGTGATGCTTCAGTTATTTAGTCGATATTATCTCAGTGACCTCTTAGCTTTATGTAGAGGCCACTGGTTTAGTAACCTAAAAGTTATCGGAGAAGAAGAGAGGAGGTAAGAAGAGGGATAAGAGGATAAATAAAACATAGAAAGGGATTGAAGGAGGGGATTAAAAGTTGATATTTTTAGTCAGATTTACGATTTCATGAAGTCATCAATGTCGTTATAAACAGATAACACTCATAGAAAATTACATTTTTTGCAATTTAATTTAACGAATGAAGCCATCTCTGGAGCCATTCTTTTCCGTTCAACATGAAATATATTTGTCCTCAATTTTACATTTACGGGCATTTTTTTCTTCCGCTCTTCAAACTATAACTTCGGCTTCGCTAGATGTAAATCTGATACGAGTCTTGGAGAATGTGAATTTTGTTACGTTCCGGGTGAGATAAGATGGCGGATATTTGTGTCATCAGTGTTGAACCTTCGGATTCTAATTTAAGAAAGCGAACGAGTTCATCAGCATGTGAACGACGGAGTTTTATGGGGGGTTGACGCCGTCTCCAGCATAGGAATTAGCCTCAATTTAAAGCAAAGATTTAACCCGAGTTGTCTCGGAGACGGTCAGAAACAAGAGACAGGCGATGATAGTTGCGAGATCCGGATCTCGGGAGAATGCGTTACGGCGCTCAACTGTTTTGGCAGGAGTACAAACTGCGACAGAGCGGGATTACCAACTTTACGAACGTGTGTGCGTAGATTGATGTTTGGTTGTGTATTTTAACGCCCTCAGTGGGTGCCAAGAGGCTTGTGGGATAAGTGCGTGTTATTTTAAGGGTCTTACATCGTTTTCTGAGGTTTACGAGGGATAATTCCAGCTGTACATTTCCATTACTAATGCCACGGCTGTAAGATAACATGTGCAGGGAATTTTTTTCTCGTACTTAGAAAACATCGTTTTCTTAATTTTGTAGGATAAAATAATATGAAACTAAAACATAGTTGAATAAATATGGCATATTTACATTCTGTTTTGAGCAAAACATTGTTAACTTCCCTAGGATTGTTCTCAGTACATATTCGGCAGTTTTCATTTTCTGATAAACTATGTTATTTCTGTGTAACATTTTTATTGCAAAGGCTGTGACGGAAGTTACAAAAACGTTTACGTCATAAATGTTTAATATTTTTAGCATACTCAATATTCGTATCTTCTAAGCCTGGTTTCGACTAGCTGTACGGAGTGAGTCCTAATTCGAATCCTTGTCCTTACTTACTTACGGCTTTTAAGGAACCCGGAGTTTCATTGCCGCCTTCGATCCCTATCCTGTGCAAGATTAATCCAGTCTCTACCATCATATCTCACTTTCCTCAGATCCATTTTAATATTATCCTCCCATCTACGTCTCGACTTCCCTAAAGGTCTTTTTCCCTCCGGCCTCCCAACCAACACTCTATATGCATTTCTGTATTCGCCCATACATGCTACATGCCCTGTCGATCTCAACGTCTGGATTTAATGTTCCTAATTATGTTAGGTGAAGAATATAATGCGTGCAGTTATGCTTGTGTAAATTTCTCCATTCTCCTGTAATTTCATCCCTCTTAGCTCCAAATATTTTCCTAAGATCCTTATTCTCAAACATCCTTAATCTCTGAATACTTTCAAGGGAAAAATTGTTCCGGGGCCGGGTATCGATCCCAGAACCTTTGGCTGAACGCACCAGCGCTCTAGCGACTGAGCTACCCAGGAACTACACCCTACACCGTCTCAATTTTTCTCCTTACATCCACACACCGACCCTGGAATAATGTATCCCTTGAAATTATTCAAGTCTGCTTCTATTCGAAAACTAGGTTTGCATAATATATACGTTACTGTAGGTACGTTAACAACACCACAATTTCAAGTGAGAAATGAAGGGTATTTTGATTGATGTTCATCAACGGTAATATAATTTGCATAGAAACAAAAGAACTGAAGTGATGAATACTTAGTGAAACCTATAATGAGAAAACATGCTTCGTCTTGTGACATTTTTCTTTTTATTCTTTTCATTTATACAATAGTATTACTTAATAATTGAGACAATATATTAAGACCTTTCTTAAATCGAATTTTAGGTGCTCTATCGTATCTAAATTAATTGTCTCCAAATTTTTTTATATTTTTAATCCAGTTACCATTTATTATTATTATTATTATTATTATTATTATTATTATTATTATTATTATTGTTATCAGTAGTAGTGGTAGTTTATTATTATTATTATTATTATTACAGTATTATTATTATTATTATTATTATTATTATTATTATCACGATCATGTTCAATATGTTTATAATCACTCAATAAGAATGCTTGGTTTAATAAGGTCTATAACTTATTCTTTTTCTACTCCAGAGTCTCTATTAATTCTATACTTTACTTTGGTTCGATCCAAACTTGAATATGCACCTGTAGCCTGGAATTCCATTACTTCAACTGATTCGGTTAAATTGGAAAATATTCAAAGAAAATTTATTTCCTTATGTGCTTTTCGATTTATACCCAATTCCTCTGACTTTAACTATGAGATTACCTGTAAATATTTTAACTGTTGTAGCCTTTATTCTAGACGTCAAAATCTTGATTATCATTTTTTTTTGCAAAGTGATCAAGGGTGATATTGATTGTGAGTCTATCATAAACAATATCAGCCTTCGTATTCCTACGAAAGGTTTAAGATTCAAAAAAAAAAAAAAAATTATAACAGAAATTCAAAATCACTTTCTCCAGTCTGTAGATGCATAAAATATGCAAATTGCATGGGCACAATTTAGATCCTTTTAAGGTATAGTTTCGTTTTTATTATTAGTATTTACTGTTCTTGTTCTCAATTTTATTTATGTATGTTTTTGTTTATTTAAGATATTATTTATTTGTTTTTGCACCTTTGTATTTTCTGTTTACGTATTGTGCTGAACTATAATTGGCCTCTGACTGTTGTTTAGCACACAAATATTAATAATAAATAAATAAAAATAAATAAATAAATTATTATTATTATCAGTAGTAGTAGTGGTAGTTTATTATTATTATTATTATTATTATTATTATTATTATCATCATCATCATCAATACAGAATAAATGTTATTTCTTGACTTAGAACATAATATTTTCTCCTACCACGGTCAGGCATGCTAACCGTTAGTCCACAGCGGTATAGTGTAGTCTCTTACACTTTATCAAATCGCTTCTGTGATATTACAATTGATTATTTAGAGACAAATGAACAGAATACCATACATACAAGTAATCTAATAAAGCAAATTGACAAAATGCCAGCGGAAGGAGAACAAGAATTATTACGCAATTTGTGACGTACATCTACACTCAAATTAATAGGCCACAACAAGTTCATAATTGAATTCATTATCCACAACAGAAAACAATTTTCGAAACGCCCTGTATTTTCTTAACTATACGGGAGTAATAGATTAATATGGCGAGTTTCAATCTAGATCCCATGTATGTACTAGAAACAATTGCAGCTCACTGTATGGAGTAAATTTACACTCGAGCTATTGGGTCAAAACAATTGCAGGCTGAAGTGTTCACACGGAGCACGTAACAAGTGTTGCAAAGCGTTCCCTGACTGCGAGTAATTACGTTTTTCGAACAGATTTGTTTGACTGCACACTTACCCACATTGTGTGTGTGTGTGTGTGTGTGTGTGTGTGTGTGTGTGTGTGTGTGTGTGTGTGTGTGTGGAGGGCTGTTTTGACTTGGACTTACACTCTTTCGGCGACAATAGCTTGTTCTGGATTACAAGCAGCATGATGGACACAGCTAATAAATAATTTTATTCGTTACTATTTTAACAGCACTACAATCTATTTAGTCCACTGTAGCACCAATTGCCTTCTCCAGCGAGCTCTCCACTGAACAAGAGGTGCTTGCTGCAAAGCCTGGACACATTAAAAATGGACCAAAGTAGCAGGTGCAACCATTACTTTGCCACGCTAAGCTGAAAGACTACAGAACTTAACATTTCTATGAACTGCACATTTATTATTAAGTTTCGCCCTGATTAAAACAGTAACATTTCGAACTAAAAATCCAGATGACTACAGAAGGAAAGGAGTAGAAACTAGAAAGAAGGAAAGAGGAAAGACTAAAGTAAAATACAGAGCGATTCACGAGGAAAGGTAAAAAATTTAGGATACGATATCTCAGGCCATTTTGGGTAAAAAAAAGTTCATATGAACATAGGTCCGTTTTCGAACGATGGCTGAGCTAGATGCATTTTTTTGGTAAAACGTCTCGCCCCAATGTGAATCAGACGTTACCATATGCTGCTGACGTGAGACAAGATCACCGATGAATGACGAAACATTGGAATCTGCATTGTGAGCGATGTAGATAAGAGAAGAGAAACAAACCGGGTGGTGGAGCATTACAAATGTCACAACAAATACGCTATCGCTTATCGGTTCACAGCAGTTCAGTCAGCTACCTACAGTACAGTAGTTATACAGGTACAGTTATCGGAAGTGTTAAGTTGTGTTTTTCAAGATGCCTTATAAATTTTCGACTGCAGAATAGCCGATATTGTGTACGTTTATGGTTTGTGCGATGGAAGTTCCTTGCGTGCCGTCGCTGAATATGAACGACGCTTTCCCAACAGAAGGGTACCATATCGAAGAGTATTTACTGTCTCTGGGGTTGGTGAAAGACTTGGTATAGCAAAGGAACGAAGAAACGAGAGAAGCGCTAATCGACCGTATTTTGGATGCGGCATAAAGACAGCCACGTGCAACTCTCCCGAGCGACCAGCGCGATTCACGCCCGAGCGCAACAGATTATTGAAGAAGAAGGAGGTATCTTTGAAAATGTGCGAAAACATCGACCCCGACTTCTAGAATATTAAGTATGTATGCATACGTGAATATAAACTTTAAATTTGTCCGTTATCTGTTTCTAAATGCGAGTTAGTACAATGGCATCTCATAAGTTTTTGTGAAATCAAAGAGCCATATCTCCGTAACCGTTCGAAAACGGACCTATATTCATATGAACTTTTTCACTCAGAATGACTTCAGAATTCACATCCCAAATTTTTTACCTTTCCTCGTGAATCACCCTGTATACAGATGAACCGTAAGTAATGTCATTAATTTCAGGGGTTATTCTTTGTGATATTTCAAACAAAAAAGTATTAATACAGTTTTGCTCGTTTTTGCTTCCTTTTCGAAATACAAATTGTTTTATATTAAACATGCCATAGCGTGTCTTGGGGAAAAACCATTTATTTAAGTGTCAATATGTTCAGTCAATTAAAATAATTTTAGTTTTGTCCTTTAAATATGCAGATTTTTGATCCGAAAAATGTAACATTTTAAAGTTCATAATAATAAAACAGCATAAATATAATCAAAACCGCAAAACAACTGAAATACTATAGTCATTGATGGGCAACTCGTGCTCACAAAGTGCTAAAAAAAATCTTCAAAAGAGAGAAAGATAGACGGAGCCAGCCGCAGCAGTTACAAGTTGTTTGTAGTTTCGCTACAGAAGCAGTTCACTGCCACGGTGCGCTCTGGCGGCTCATGCAGGTAGTCGTGATATCTAATCCATGAGTTAAATTTCAGAATGACGCATGGTACAATAAATATAGTAATTTTAGACAGACTGTACCTAAACACACACAACAAAATTATATTATTTCCTAGCTTTGTAAATTAGTTTAGTACTGGAAACACGAACTGAATACAACCTTTTCAAGATACAACAAATATAGCTGCAACACTTATTTATTATTACACTATTTGTTAATATTTCTTATTACATGTCTTATTTGAAACGTAGAACGCTAGAATTTATAAGTCTTTATAGATTAAAGGGTATTCCCCTATTCTCAGAAAGAAAATAGTCTGTATTTTCAAGCAATCACAAATTAAAGAAAGTAATTTTTTACATGTCACAGCAAATGAAATAAACTTACTTCTGAGCTCTTTCTGTACATTGAGAGCTTTTACACTTCTTGTATTAAACTCTGCCTCAAGCACATACAGTATATATGGAAGCAAAGAGTATATTTGGAAATTCTGACTTAGGCAACATTACGAACAGTTCGATTCCTGATTTCGCTGGAATTTGAATGGCGTGCTGTTCTGTAGATTTATTAATTCAAGCTACAAACTTTCAGGATCTTCTATCAGCTGTAAGCCAAAAGGATTTCAGAAAGATCTCGATTTCTTGTTAACTGTCACTGTTTCTCCAAACTTACCAGTGAATTTTGCTGTAGGTCTTGAATTAGGGTCTTATATTTGATAAGAACATTTTCTTATCATTCTTCAAGATAGTTTATAGTCAAAGAAAGTGAAGTTGCCTATGTTACCCATGATACTGCCACATTTCAAATTTATCCATAAATGCTCTTAGCTAGTCGATCATATGTGGTGCAATTCTGTAACTCGCACGCACAACGTGCTAACGATATTTGATATCAGTCTCATCTTGTTCATATTCCATTTTTACCTTTAGCTGTTCTCAAGCAGATCCAGAAAGTATTTCATTACTAACTTTACACTTTAATCCAAAGTGTCGACTACGAATACCATCCTAAAACCTTCACTGTGTTTATTTGTAACATAAAATGTCATGCGTAAGAAAGTGTAATAGAACATAATACAAGCTTTACCTCCCTTCTTAATAAAACAAATCTTTCTCTTTCCACTCATCACTAAAGAGAAATAATCTGATCGGATTATATTATTTTTTCACTTGGAACGAGCCGCCACTTACTGCAGACGCGAACGAAGTTGCATCTTGCAAGAACCGTATACAGACACTACAGCTAGTACAGAGTCCGTTCTACCTGCACTGAGGTTGTGTTGACACTTTGAGAGCACGAGTTGCCCACCCAAGGCTATAGTATTGAAAACAGTGAAAATAACAAAGAGGATTAAAATAATGAAAATAACATTATAAATGAAAAGGCTAAAAGTCGTGGAATATCAAGAAAGTAACGATAAAATCGAAAGTAACGAAGGCTATAATTAAGTGATGGAAGTAGGAAAAGTAATGGAATTGACAAAAGATGTAATCGAACAAGAAAAATTGCAAAAGTAATAGTGAGGAAACATAATACTAGAAGAAATATAATTGGAAAACAAGTAATATAACGGAAATGAAAAGACATAATGAAAAGTAAAAACAGAAGAAATAGCATAATAAAGGGAAAATTAAGAAGCCAAAATGAAATAGAAAAAGAAAAGCGGTATAACAGACAGTAAAGCGATAGAAAAGAGACAAAAACTGAAGAAAAGTAAAATAAACATAAGTAAAGGAAAATATTGTCAATAAAACGGAAGCTGAACAAAGGAAATGTTAGGAAAAGGTGTTGAAAGTGAAACTATGAATATAATGAGATAGGGTGGGGAATGTAACAGATAAAACAAATATTATGGCATTCTGTCGGAAATACCCAATACACAATTTGTCTCGATAATAAAATATTAGAAAGATGTAATAGTTTCCCAAATTTAGGTTACAATCTTTGCATTTTTTAAGAATTAGACATATCACAGAAAATTAATAAATACACAAGAGCTATGGGCATTATAAATAGTGTGATGAAACCATCCTTGGTTCAGAAACACACCCGCATACGTCTCTACAACACATTGGCACGACCGATGCTCAGCTATGGCAGCGAAGCAAGGACACTGAGGAAGGCGGATAAAAGCAGAATAACGGCTTGTGAAATGCGATTCATACGAAGAACAGCGGGCTATACTAAATGGGATCTGAAAAGAAATTGTGAAATTTTAAAGGAACTAAAAACTCAACCAGTTTTAGATTACATTGTTCAATATCAGTCTAATTGGAAACATCATTTGGAAAGAATGAGTAATAGTAGACTCCCAAAGGCAATTTATGATTATGAACCACATGGCCAAAGATCTGTGGGTCGCCCTGCTGAGAGATGGCGTGAAAATTTTATGTGAGACCGTAACAGGCCTTGTGGCCTAACACTTGTCAGGCAGATGAAGAAGAAGGATGGGGAATGTAAGGCACAGAAGAAAGAAAAAAAAAAACAAAAAACGAAAAAAAAATCTATGTGTAGGATAATAAGAAACGAACCGTGAAGAACGAAATTATTACAAAACTTAGAACTTGTATTCAGAAAATATCTGGGCGTTACTTTTCTTCCAAATACGTAAGATAACGAAGTTTTTGAACACACTGTATGCGTCGTTTAAAGATGTATTCAACGAATCGAAAGTAATTCTCTTGTTAAGTTTAAATAAATTTTCGTAATAACAATGCTCACACAACAAAGACTTTTTCGCAACTAAAAATTGAGGAAAGATTTCTCAGAAGACGTCCTTGAACGCATGACAGCCATCCATTAGTCTGCCAGGGTAATGGATGGATCGGGAATAATGCAAACGTTACGGAGTGTTAATTGGAGGGATTCGGGAGGAAGTGAAGTGATTGCCCAACTGAACTCGCTAAGTGGCAATAACCCCGCCTGCACGTGTATATCCCGGAGGATAAGGGTCTTGGCTAACAACAAGACTTCTCTCCTCTGGTAACTTACACACACGTGAATCCATTACAACAAAAGTGGTGTACAAGTATGGCAGAAAGTGGGATAAGTTCAGCAAATGCCGATACTTACTCTATGAATTTATTAGTGTTCTCTTTTGTACGAAAAGCTTTATTGAAACAGAGTTTAAAACGAAATTATTGTTAGCCTTGCGTGTCTAAGGGCCGATTTCACCAAACATATTTACCTGTAGCCTATTTGTAACTTAATTCTTTTTAATTGACACTTAAAGGGACAATCTATTTCACCAACACAAATTGGACTTTGAGCTCTCATTAAACTACATATGAGTTAATTGGTCAATATTTGGTCATATATCCCAAAGTTTCCCGAATTGCAATATCCCCACATCTTGATATATTACGAATAGCAATACCCACATATTTCGATGTTTCCCAAATTGCAATACCCATATATTTCGATGTTTCCCGAATTGCAATACCCCCACATCTTGATACAGGCCTATTCCGAATAGCAATACCAACATATTTCGATGTTTCCCGAATTGCAATACCCATATATATCAAAGTTTCCCGAATTATAACACCCCATATTCATATATTTTCCGAATTGCAATACCCACATATCCCAATGTTTCCAGAATTGCAATACCCACATATTCCATTTCTCGAATTGCAATACCCACATATCCCAATGTTTCCAGAATTGCAATACCCACATATTCCATTTCTCGAATTGCAATACCCACATATCCCAATGTTTCCAGAATTGCAATACCCACATATTCCATTTCTCGAATTGCAATACCCACATATCCCAATGTTTCCAGAATTGCAATACCCACATATTCCATTTCTCGAATTGCAATAACCACATATTCAATTCAATTCAATTTATTAAGCCATTAAACATACAGTGATAGGCTTCGTCACAATTCAGAAGAGAGAAAAAAAACATACATTTGAAAATACACATATAATGAAAAACAGTAAAGTTTAATAGAATGAAAACACAAAACATTTTGAAATTCTAAAATTAATGAAAACACTTCAGTCTTAATGAAATAATTGTAACTAAATGTAAATAACTTTATTTATTAAAAAGCAATTTCGTATGAATTTATGTTAAGAAACTCATCTACAGAGCAGAAAGGATTAATTAAAAGCCAATTATAAAATATAGTTTTGAAACTATTGGTTGGTAACTTATAATATTGACTGGGAAGCTTATTATTTAATTTCATCATTACAGAAAAATTTGTACTAGTTTTATGTAATCTACAGTATGGGATATTAATTTGTTCACTATTTCTAATTTCATGATCATGTATATTGGCTACTAATGAGTAATTGTCTATATTTTGTCGAGTGTAAAGGACTAGGTCGTATATATACAAATTTATGACAGTTAATATCTGTGATTGTTTGAAAAGAGGTCGACAATTTTCAAGATAGTTTGATTGATATAGAATTCTAATGGCTTTCTTTTGCAAAATCAAGACACTCTCAATTTTGCTATCAGTTCCCCAAAAAATTAATGCATACCTAATTATCCAATATTTCTCGAATTGTAACACCCACATATCCCGATGTTTCCAAAATAGCAATATCCACATATCTCGATGTTTCCCGAATTGCAACACCCAGATATTCCAATGTTTTTCTAATTGCAATACACACTTCTCTCTATGTTTCGCGGATTGCAATGCCCACATATCCCTGTGTTTCCGGAATCGCAATACTCACATCACAATGTTTCCCGAATTGCAATACTCACATAGCCTATCCCAATGTTTCCCGAATTGCAATAGGCCTAGCTACATATCCCGAAGTCTCTCTAATTGTATACATACATCTGTCAATATTTCCCGAATTGCAATACCCACATATCCCTATGTTTCTCGAATTGCAATACTCACATATCCCAATGTTTCTCGAATTGCAATACCCACATATCCCTATGTTTCTCGAATTGCAATACTCACATATCCCAATGTTTCTCGAATTGCAATACCCACATATCCCTATGTTTCTCGAATTGCAATACTCACATATCCCAATGTTTCTCGAATTGCAATACCCACATATCCCAATGTTTCTCGAATTGCAATACCCACATATCCCTATGTTTCTTGAATTGCAATACTCACATATCCCTATGTTTCTCGAATTGCAATACTCACATATCCCAATGTTTCTCGAATTGCAATACCCACATATTCCTATGTTTCTCGAATTGCAATACTCACATATCCCTATGTTTCTCGAATTGCAATACTCACATATCCCTATGTTTCTCGAATTGCAATACCCACATATCCCAATGTGTCTCGAATTGCAATACCCACATATCCCTATGTATCTCGAATTGCAATACTCACATATCCCTATGTTTCTCGAATTGCAATACTCACATATCCCAATGTTTCTCGAATTGCAATACCCACATACCCTATGTTTCTCGAATTGCAATACCCACATATCCCAATGTTTCTCGAATTGCAGTACCCACATATCCCTATGTTTCTCGAATTGCAATACCCACATATCCCTATGTTTCTCGAATTGCAATACCCACATATCCCAATGTTTCCCGAATTGTAAAAAGCCTACCAACATATCGCGAAGTTTCTCGAATTGCAATAGGCCCTACCCACATATCTCGAGATTTCCCGAATTGCAATACAACATTAAAGCCATTCGCATCATCATACTTGTGTCATATTATATTTCTGCTCTGGTCTTTTTTAAGAGGAAATACAGAAGTAAACTTAATGTTTAAGTAGACTTGCAACTTAGAGTACCTCGATTTAAGCCAGACTTCGCAAAGCAACTTCCACTATCCCGCTGATATTCCTATGGTAAGGCTGAAAATTGGTTTCATTTTTACAGTCAAGACATGGTGTAAAGTGAAATAACTTTGTATGTATGTATTTACTGATAATATTCAAAATTTAATGCATAAAAATATATAACTGTCAATTTATTAAGGATGTCTAATTCACAATATTATGCAAATTGTTAATAAGTATAACGTCATTACCACCCTATATAAAACATTTTGAGAGGTCCGCAAAAATGAACTGTAGCTTCATGGGGGTCCGTGACACAAGAGTTTGCGAACCTGCTGCAGAGAGTTTGCATCATGCTGTACTTAAATTTTTCAACGAAAATTTAAAAGCACTTTTACTGTAGCCATTCATCAAGAATAAAGGAAGCACGAGACTTCAGAGTCGCGGGTTCCGAGTATCAGCGACCCGAAATAAATTTTTTAACGCCGGCGGCGTCTGTAGGTTCCAATCTGTCGGCAAATCCTAATGCCAATTGTTCCGTCTGCCGCCTGGACTGCAATAAGGAAGGCCTTGACTCGCATCTCACCCCTATTCAAGGGTAACAGCACATCAAACACGCGACCTCTCAATTCCAGGCATTCCTATCCGGTACAGTCGCTTCTCTCGAAAATTACAACGAGTCTAACAACATTCAAAATCTACTACATTACTTCATTCAAACACGTGAACTTTAACTGTGAATTTTTCTATTTAACAGTCTTTCTCAATTAGATCCATTCTCGTCATTTCTTCTTTTTTTATACTAAATTTATTCAGCTTACTTTTTACATTACATTTTCATTTCATTTCATTTATTTAATACTTTACACTTGAGCTACATTAGGCATTGCAGCCCGAAAGAGCAGAAGCTCGTGCTCGGGCGCAGTTCAGATCAGTTATACAAAATATATCACAAAATTAAGAGACTTCATTGAGCACAATAACATTAATAAATGATAAAATACATACAGCATGTAATAATAGGGTCTATATACAAATAGAAAATACAAAAGTACATGAATATTAGAGTATCAATTTTTAACTCAATTAGCTTAAACAATTAAATAATTAATCTGATTTGTTTCTGAAATCTATGTGTGTTAAGTGTACTTAGCTCAGGGTAAGCTCTAATTAATGCAATATATATTTTGGGTCCAAAATTCATACTGTGTTTTAATCCAGCAGTTGTGTGGCATTTGGGAGTATTTAGAAAGAAACTGTAGTTTTGTCTCGTATGGTATTCATGAGGATCAAATTTAAATTTATTGTGGTTTTTATGAAAGTAAATCAGCAATGTTTGTTTATAAATTTGTTTTAGATTTGATATACCAAATTTCTGAAAAATTAATTTTGTTGGGTAATCAAAAGATTCATATAGACAAATTTTTATAATTCTTTTTTCGAGCAAATTTAAAGGATGGAGAGTCGATTTTGCCATTCCTCCCCAACCTAAAATACCATACTGAATTATTGATTGAAACAGAGCTAAGTACACAGTACGCAGAACATAAACACGTAAATAAGAGCGTAGAATGGAAAATTTGTGGATTGTTTTACTCAATCTGTTACACAGGAAGGAGATATGCTTGTTCCATTTTAAATGTTGGTCAATAATAATGCCTAAATATTTAACTTGTGAGGATATACTCAAAGCGTTACATGAGCAAGTAGGTAGGTTACAATCATGTATTTCACTTTTATATATTAGATTTTCTCGAACTGGTTAAAATAATTACAATCAGAAGCAAGCATATTAGGTTTAAATTGGTTATGGAAAGAAATAGGGACTCTAAAATGTCAAGATTATTGGTAAAACTATAAAAGATAGAGAATACGAAATCTCAAGACAGGATGTTTTTAGTAATATATCGAACTCGGGTTCATTATGGATTATAAAGAGATTAAAACTTTTTGGGAGCAGGAAGAGTATTATAGATAGTATAATTCAGCTTATTGAAGAATATCAACATAATTGGAAAGAACATGTAAGGGCTATTCCATCTCAAATCGACCGAAATACAGAGAAAATTGACCTTGCAATTTTTAAATACAATGAAACTTTTTCTGTCCGTTGACAACTGTGATACAATGCTTTGTGCAAAGTTTGAGGCATCAGAACTTCATAGTGTTTAAATTTAAAATATTTAAATTTATCGTATTTTCATAAAATTAACAACTTTAAACTGTTGTGGCTCCGAAACCCTTTCACCCAATGATCAAAATCATGGTTTATTCTGATGCTGAGAAATTAAAGTTTATATTGATATGTAAACAGTTTTTCTTACTTTTTATGGAAATGGAGAAATTTAGATTTTTCTTCATTAAGACGCCTTTGCCCACGAAAAAATATCTTTAAAATATATGGTTAGATTCCGCATTGAAAGTACAAATAAACACATATTTTTTACTGGTGCACCGTTGATAAGAAAATATTGAAAATATCAAATAAAGAAAATAAATAGTACGCGCGTGAACTAACCAGCTGACTGTGAGGCTGTAGCTAGCCGAGGCAAGCAAGGCCAGGAGACAAACACGTGATGTTTCGTCTAGTAGCACATAGCTGGGCTAGCTTTATCACAAGTTTTCATAAACACAGGAGTAAAATGACGCCCAACGCTCTCTTATCTTCAGCTCTCGGCCAGTGCTTTCTGTACTGGGCCGTTCAAGTCTAGGCGTGTGAAAATAATTTATTTAATACCCCCGAAACTTATTGCCGAGCCACTATGCAAACAATGCCGAATCCCTCTTAATAATGCAAGGTTTTTTTTCTAATTTTTTTTTACATTTTTACAAATGGCCAAAAAGCCTAAAAGCAAGTAAAATCAGATTATCTGTCTCTCTGTATACAATAAAAGCAAGGATTACTTCTTAACATAACCTACCAAATGTCAGCTTCAAAATGAGCTCTCGTTCAATGTTCTGCAGTAAATAGTTCCAGAGTTCTGAGCGCTGAAAGAGGCTTGTGTTTATTAAATACGCTAAATTTGTCGCTTAATAATATGAAAACCGTTTGACTTTCGATAGTATATTTTTCAAAATGCACTGTCCTCAGCACCTTGTATAAATAGGGAAAAAATTAGAGTATTAAAAAAATGCGAGGTTTTTTACTGATCGATTTCATATGCAATAGCCCTTAAATAGAATGCCAACAACAAGTATAACGAGAGCAGCCATGGATTATAACCCATCAGGAAGGAGATCATTAGGAAGACCTGTAAAACGTTGGCGAGATCAATTTTAATGGAGGCAGAACAGGTCGAAAGGCCTAAACCTTGAAGAAGAAGAAGAAGAAGAAGAAGAAGACGATGGTAATAATAATAATAATAATAATAATAATAATAATAATGGCTACTATTATTAAATCATAACCAACACTAGGAAGTCACAAGGACGGGTAATCCCCGCCTATTTATTTACAATGACGAATGACTGTAACTTGAGACAACATAGAACACTTAATTACTTACTTACTTAGTTACTGGCTTTTAAGGAACCCGGAGGTTCATTGCCGCCCTCACATAAGGCCGCCATTGGTCCCTACCCTGAGCAAGATTAATCCATTCTCTATCATCATATCCCACCTCCCTCAAACCTATTTTAATATTATCTTCCCATCTACGTCTCGGCCTCCCTAAAGGTCTTTTTCCCTCCTGCTCCGCAACTAACACTCTATATGCATTTCTGGATTCGCCCATACGTGCTACATGCCCTGCCCATCTCCAACGTCTGGATTTAATGTTCCTAATTATATCAGGTGAAGAATACAATGCGTGCAGTTCTGTGTTGTGTAACTTTCTCCATTCTCCTGTAACTTCATCCCTCTTAGCCCCAAATATTTTCCTAAGCACCTTATTCTCAAACACCCTTAACCTATGTTCCTCTCTCAAAGTGAGAGTCCAAGTTTCACAACCATAAAGAACAACCGGTAATATAACTGTTTTATAAATTCTAACTTTCAGATTTTTTGACAGCAGACTGGATGATAAAAGCTTCTCAACCGAATAATAACAGGCATTTCCCATATTTATTCTGAGTTTAATTTCCTCCTGAGTATCATTTAGATTTGTTACTGTTGCTCCAAGATATTTGAACTTCTCCACCTCTTTCAAACATAAATTTCCAATTTTTATATTTTCATTTCGTACAATATTCCCGTCACGAGACATAATCATATACTTTGTCTTTTCGGGATTTACTTCCAAACCTATCTCTTTACTTGCTTCCAGTAAAATTCCCATGTTTTCCCTAATCGTTTGTGGATTTTCTCCTAACATATTCAAGTCATCCGCATAGACAAGCAGCTGATGTAACCCGTTCAATTCCAAGCCCTCTCTATTATCCTGGACTTTCCTAATGGCATACTCTAGAGCAAAGTTAAAAAGTAAAGGTGATAGTGCATCTCCTTGCTTTAGCCCACAGTGAATTGGAAACGCATCTGAGAGAAACTGACCTATACGAACTCTGCTGTACGTTTCACTGAGACACATTTTAATTATCGAACTAGTTTCTTGGGAATACCAAATTCAATAAGAATATCATATAAAAACTGCTCTCTTAACCGAGTCATATGCCTTTTTGAAATCTATGAATAACTGATGCACTGTACCATTATACTCCCATTTTTTCTCCATTATCTGTCGAATACAAAATATCTGGTCAATAGTTGATCTATTACGCCTAAAACTACACTGATGATCCCCAATAATTTGATCTACATATGGAGTTAATCTTCTCAAAAGAATATTGAACAAAATTTTGTACGACGTCAACAAAAGTGATATTCCTCGAAAGTTACTACAGTCAGTCTTGTCCCCCTTCTTAAAGATAGGTACGAATAATAATAATAATAATAATAATAATAATAATAATAATAATAATAATAGCTATTATTATTATTATTAAATCATAACCAACACTAGTAAGTCACAAGGACGGGTCATCCCCGCCTATTTACTTACAATGACGAATGAAAGCCACTTGAGACAACATAGAACACGCATGCAAAATTACCATACAATGTAAATTAATCTGCAATTCCCTCCGAGGAGTCGAACACGATTCCGCCGCATTGGTAATGAGACTTCTTACTACACATGAGTTCCCCCCCCCCACAGATCACCAATCGAAAAGATCGTGAATTGAATTCCGCCATGAGCATGGGTGTTTGTTGGTTTACTACAACAACGTGATGACCAGTGTTGTCTTAGGTTGTAACCTCGGTGTCGTGATGACCCTACGTCAAAGGAATCACGCAACGTCACTCTACAACACAGGGCTAAAATTTCACTCAAGTTCACAGGGCCAAATCCTGACGAGCATAAAATACCTAACAAAGAAAATGAAAGACTTCGAATTAATCCCGTTCGTAATTACATTTCGCGATTAATCTATTACTCATATCGCATAATCGTGACATGTCCCGTCACTGTCGAAGGAGCGTCTTGCCCCGCTCAGCGTGATGCATCATGGGAGTCCGAATACAGCATAATGGCGGCCCGGCTCAATGGAAGGCGTGCCCAACACATCACGTCGGACATTCCTATCTGCGCTGTTGGCAGCATTGTTTCGCTTTATTACATTGTTATTGCACTCCAGGGGTCTGCGCTAGTCCTTCTTTATGCTTTCGAGGGCCGTTATCAAGTGACAAGGAAAACTGGCCCCACACTATTTCGAGTGGATTCGATGCATGCTACTGCATCACGTGGTGAAGTCGTGTCGTTACAACCCCGGTATGTTGCGATGGTAACACTTCGTCTGCACTGCAGGCCGGTGGAGAAATTAAACGCTTAGAGTAATTGCCGGCTTTTTCCAGGATGTTAGCCAAAAGCGTCTACACAAAATTACATAAAAGCGAGTGTTGCGAACCTGACAGATACTTTCTCATTATACGTCCTATGTACTTCTAAACAATTCACTTTTTATTATCATGATGCAAATGATGCTATTGTTTATACATTACTTGCGTGAAGTATTATTCAAAAAAAATATAAACAGGGTGTTTCAGAAATACTTTGACAAACCTTGGGGACATGTTCCTCACACCAAAACAAGAAAAAAAAAATATCATATAAACATAAGTCCGAAAATCCTTATCTTTTTAGTTATTAATGAAAGAACATAATGAAAAATCTGTTAATATTGTAAGCTTCGTAGCAAGTGTTGCAACTTCAATCACTTCAAAAACTGATAACTAGGGAGCGGATTTTTATATGCTAAAAAATTTAAATATATTTATTTTTATGTGCTAAAAAGTATGAAAATATTTGAAGAGTTCGCGGGAAAAACGATGAATTTCACAGTTTTGTTAAGGTTTATGTCTTTATCTAATTCAATGGATCACTACGAAATTTAATGTTGTTCTTATGAAAAATGGTAAAAGGAGAATTATCACTACGAATACAGTAATCCTTTCCTTTATTTTCTATAGAAACAGCACTACATCTTGCAGTTATAGACTCAGTTAGATCATTATCCAATCCTTAACAGAAATGTGACATTCGTCGTTTTACCCGCGAACTCTTCCTTTGCTAAATATATATATATATATATATATGACAAAAATACCTTACTTAGCTTGGAAAAAAAATGTTACTAGGTACTCACCAAACACACTTGAGTGCTAGTAATTGGCCGAGAATTGCAGTGAACAACAAAGGTCGTCTCCAAATTCTCCGTCACAAATGTATGCCGATTATCTCTGAACAACGACTTATACTGTGAAAACGATCTTTCCACATCACAGGACGTTAGACGTGCATATTTAAAGAGAGGAATGTCACAAACACAAACACCGTCAATTTCACCTTCAGGCACACCCTCCAATACTTGAGCAACTTTACACATTTTTTATATCCACTGTTTTTCCCAAACACATTCTGGAATTTGTCCCTTAGTACTTGTACTTCTGAACCTGGTAGCGAGTCTAGTTTAATTTTCACGGCACGCACCTCCCTGTTTCAGACAACAGGTTTTTGGATGTTTCGAGTTTTTTTTTATGGAGTCACACAAAAAGCTTAGATTTGCTAATAGGAAAGCCAAATCGTTTTTTAAACAATCATCTTTGAGTATATCTTGAAGGATATCGATTGACGAAGCCCGATAACAGAGAATCGCAACAAGACGTATTGCCTTACTTGATGGACATGAGTGAGAGGCGAGAGATTTGTTTAAATTAAATAATGTTCATAACCGATCTCTTAACTGATGCGTTTCACAAACAAAGCGTGGGATGAAATCATCTTCAGGAACAATAAACTTTCCTAATTATGTGTTGCAAAATCTCTCCTCCTTGTCCACGTTAATTTATTCTCTAATAATAACACTGATATGCTACCTAGCAGTTTTCAGAACTTAAGGCGATACTATTACAAAAATGGATCACGGATACACCACACAGCACTTAGAAACACGAAGGAACCAAGAATTCTTAAAAAGATAACGTAATTCTGAGTGACATAATTGATTTAGTTTTAAAATGTTTAAAAGTTCTTGTAAAAAATTATTTAAGTAAAAACCTCCAAGACTTATGTGTTTATAATAGATTTCCTGGAACCTATGTATTTATATAATTTTTTTGTGAAAATATGTGTTTTTATGTGAAATAAAATTCGGGTTTTAAACTTGAAACTTCATGATCGGAATTTTTAACTTTTTTATTTGTTTTTTATCACACGCAAAATAGTAATATGCGTTACAAGAGTGGTATGTTGACGTTTTCATGTTCGAGGAAAAGATTGAAAAAGCGAAACGTAGTTGAGCTTTTTTAATTTCCGAGAACATGAAAACAAATATACCGCTCGTGCATCGTACATTATTTTGTGCGAAGATCGTTTATTACATACCTGAAAGACGAATTTCTAATTAGCTGCAATGAAATCTCCATCTTGGTTTCTGTTTAATGACGGCAACTTCGGAAAACCAAAATATCTTTCTTCAACATTGTTGCTGTAAAATGTTTTCTGTGTTTACTATACTCCAGCAGGCCGTGATATACGTCTGTCTTTTTTTCCCCCAGTCTATAAATGCGAACTTAAAACAAACGGTAAGGTTTTGTAATGATTTATTTTTCATTTTAATATTTTAACAATATTATTTATATAACATATTGCAGTAATAACATCGGCAAGTCTGGAATCTTGTTGATTTTTTCACGGCTTCCTTAATCTTACTTGTATCAGGAATGCAATAAGTTTCGTGGAGTAGTAGACTTTACTTAATTTTTGCAAATATTTAAAAACAATAATTAACATTGCAATTTAGGTGAAATTGCAGTGGTAAGTTTCCAATTTATAATTATTGCTATGTTAAACGTCTCTAAAAATAATATGATAAAAGCCTAAAGCAGTAAAATGAATGTCGCGCTTAAGCGGTAAGAAGAGGGAAATTGTTATGTGTGTTACGTTGGGAATACTGAATGTGGTATTTCACACTTACCGCTTATTGGTTCTGTGCGGAAAACAAGCAAATACGCACGATCTCGCACAAATAATATTTAATTACATAGGAATCCGCTCCTTACTCATAACAAATGTTTAAATGACAAATGACTGTAGTAATCAAGTCTCCTTGGAAACACACAGCCATCTAGGATACAATGGGTGCATGAGCAGACTTGTATCGATAACATCATTCGAGTATCTAACAAAAAGAATCGGTTACAAACTTAAGTTGCTGGGTTGTACCTCGAAACGCGTTCAACGTATACTTTCATTGTTATGAGCAGAGACCGGAAGTTTAGGCATTATGAATCATTAAACTAGGCAAGCAAAAAGGCATTATAAATAGCTAAAATACGCAATAAAAGGCAATTACAAAAACCTTGCATTAGACCCACAACCTTGCTCTTTCCACAAAGGGATTTCGGCAGCAAGAAAAGCTTTACATAAGTCGAATGCAAATTGAGATTTTCGACTCGATGTTGCAATTACTGTTGCAAGCAAAGAAATCTTCTTCCTAGTAGCCTTGGAAAGTACATTTTTGTGTTTGGTTGTACTGATATGTTGCAATATGAAATATTTAGCTAGCTACAACAACGTCGCAATGAAAACTGAAAGAAAAATAACCGTTAAAAATAACGTTAGACCCGCACTCATTGTTGCCTTGTCAAATAAACACAAGCGATAATTAAAACGCTTAAGGCCCATTCACAATGAAAATTAAACATAACCGTAACATGAACACAGAAGTTTGCGGCCAGGTTATCAAATGGGATAATTCACAATGATTCACATAAACGCTGACGTGACCCACACCTGTGGAGTAACGGTCAGCGCGTCTGGCCGCGAAACCAGGTGGCCCGGGTTCGAATCCCAGTCGGGGCAAGTTACCTGGTTGAGGTTTTTTCCGGGGTTTTCCCTCAACCCAATACGAGCAAATGCTGGATAACTTTCGGTGCTGGACTCCGGACTCATTTCACCGGCATTATCACCTTCATCTCATTCAGACGCTAAATAACCTAGATGTTGATACAGCGTCGTAAAATAACTCAATAAAATAAAAAATAAACACTGACGTTAACATTACTGTAATACGTTAACATGAAAGTTTGCAAACTCCAAACTTTCATGCTTATACTTACGTGATTTGCAAACAGAACACAATCGTGGAGCGCTGAAGTATAGGACAGAATATGGGGAAATGGCGTCGTTGTTATTTTTCCATGGTTACCAAGTATGTTTGCTGTTATGTTTATGTTCCCATCGTGAATGATGGTATGACTTCTTGATTTTACCGTAACGTTTACATTCTTAAGTTACAGTAACGCTTACGTTATGTTTAATTTTCATTGTGAATGAGGCTTTACTGTTTTACGTGTTTGCACGGCAGCACTCATTGTTGCAAAGAGAATATGAACTGACGAAAAGACAAGTCACTTCCATTGTAGCGGTTACAGAAATAAATTAAAATATACCCGTAGGCAATTTTTAATAATAAATTAATAAATAATAGATAAATATTCAAATAAAGGCAAAAAAAGCATTTATTTTGTGGGCTAAATTGGACATTTCTATTAAAAAAAGGCAGAAAAGCGCAACATAAAACTGTGACGTTTCAATCACAAAGGTATAATTCGTACAGATTTACTTTCAAAATGAAGATAGATTTAGCACATTTAAAAGGCATTCTGCCAAAGTTCCGGTCTCTGGTTATGAGTTTCTGAATTGATTACAGTTGCAACACTTGCTATCAAGCTGACAATATCTAACAGATGTTTCATTATGTTCTTTCATTAATAACTGAAAAACTAAGGATTTTCGGACATATGTTTATAATGAACTTTTTTTCTTCTTTTGGTGTGACGAACATGCCCCCAAGGATTGTCCAAGTATTTCTACATCACCCTCTATATACACATAAAGAAAAACAGAGCTAAGAATAGGGCTTTTGGATACACCACCGTGTACTGGAATTGACATTCCTAACGCTTCGGGACTACATACAGATTTTTATTTTGTATTACCGGTACTGTAAATTGTAAACGTTCTTGTCTTGTGTTTACGTTTATGTAATTGAACGTTACTAGGTTAAAAACATTTATAAATGTCTTTACATTCGTGTTAGAGACTTTATTTCTCCAAGGAAGTTTAATAATCAAAATTGTACAAAGACATTAAATATATATAGACGCTAACATAAATCCCATTTGGAATTGAAAGGATTACATCAGCTTCTTGTCTATGCGGATGACGTGAATATGTTAGGAGAAAATCCACAAACTATTAGGGAAAACAAGGAAATTTTACATCAAGCAAGTAAAGACATAGGTTTGGAAGTAAATCCCGAAAAGACGAAGTATATGATTATGCCTCGTGACCAGAACATTGTACTAAATGGAAATACACATAAATTGGAAATTTATCCTTTGATAAGGTGGAAAAATTCAAGTACCTTGAAGCAACAGTAACAAATATAAATGACATTCAAGAGGAAATTAAACGCAGAATAAATATGAGAAATGCTTGTTATTATTCGGTTGAAAAGCTTTTGTCATCCAGTCTCCTCTCAATAAAGGTGAAAGATTTTATAAAACAGTTATATTACCGGGTGTTCTACATGGTTGTGAAACTTAAATTCTCACTTTGAGAGAGGAACAGAGGTTAAGGGTGTTCGAGAATAAGTTGCTTAAGAAAATATTTGTGACTAAGAGGGATGAAGTTACAGGAGAATGGGGAAAGTTACACAACGCAGAACTGCACGCATTGTATTCTTCACCTGGCAAAATTAGGAACATTAAATCCAGACGTTTGAGATGGGCCAAGTATGGGCGAATCCAGAAATGCATATAGTGTTAAGTGGGAGGCCGGAGAGAAAAAGGCCTTTGGTGAGACCGAGACGTAGATGGGAAGATAATATTAAAATGAATTTGAGGGAGGTGGGATATGATGGTAGAGACTGGATTAATCTTGCTCAGGATAGGGACCGATGGTGGGCTTATGTGAGGACGGCAATGAACATACGGGTTCCTTAAAAGCTACAAGTAAGTAAGTAAGAAATCTCATGGGATTTGTGAAGCCTTAAAGAACGCTTACTGGTTAGGATGATGTTATTTCTAGTGTTACAAATAGTTTTATGAAGAAATAAACAACAATCAACCATATGATGTATTTTAGTAAACTATACTGAAACTCCTCTGTAAACCCTTCTTAATGCACAATTGAAATATCATTATGTGCTAAACTAACTGAACGAATCTATTAACAATTTGAGTTCAAATAAAAAAGAACATAGGTTTGCAACTTACATTAAAAATAATTGCATTACTAGTGGTTACAGACATATATAATATTCTTCATCAAGTGGAATGCGTATTTGTTTCTAATTACTCATAACTTATTTATAATGGCAGAGCAAAAAATGAAATGCAAAGAATCCTATATTAGTGACAAAAAAGCGCATATGTGGTAGAATGAAGAACTAAATGAAATCACTATGTTTCTCGCCGTATTTCCTAGAAGTTAATATCTCATAAGCAACAAATCACATAAACAAATGAATTGACATTGGTTGCCATAACAAATATTGTACGGATACTATTATCACAGTCTAGTCAGGAAGCTTGAGTTGATGATAGTACTAGCACAGTCTACTATATACAGTCACGAAGCTCAATACTTAATAAATATGCATCCTTAGACAGTTGCTACTCACCAGGATCGCTACTATCGCCTCATCACAGACCCTTTCATTAGCAGACGATAAAATGTATTGTACTTTCGATATTGTGTTCTTTTGGAAAAATTAACACCTTCCTTCCATTATCGAAATACGAAATACATAAGGTTTATATATTATTTTTATGAAGTATATATATATATATTATATAAACTTACCTTCCTGGATCATTCGGAAGAAGGATAACTCTGACCTATTTTTCTTAGAATTTATAGTACTACAAACGTCTCCTTGTCCCATATTATTATTCAAATTATTGTATTTCAGCCATTTACAGTTATTACGATCGATAACGAACATTTCACAGTTTACACAGCTTTTCACAAAAATGCGAAATACGGTACAGTCAATGCCTTTTCGAAATATTATATTATAGCTTTATTGCGTATCATAGCTAAGCTTTATTTAGTGTAATGTGTCCATAAGTTCCGTTTACTTCTTGTTGCATAATATGTTGCAGAAATAATTACAAAACTGTGTTATTTTAATGTGAAGAGAATTTTACATGTTAACATAATCTGTTCGCGTCCACATTTTAAGTTTAGAATGGAAGCTATTTTTAGGTTTAATAAAAAAGAATTTATACTGTGATTTGAACTTAGCACATCTACCTTCCTTAATTTTAGACGAAAAATTTACTATACCACTCCTATGAAATTAGTGTACTTACAATTGTGTTACTTCGTCTCTTAAGTAGTAGATAAATACAATAATTCAGTACTCAATTGTAATATTAAAATACAGACAAATTGAATGTCCGTGGTATCATACATGACATTATGCTTAATTATAATGTATAATTGCGAATTTAGGAATATAAGTTAAATATAGTAAACATAACCTATAATTTCCATATGAATGACAAGGAATTGGAGATGACTAAATTTAGACACAAAGGGGCAACTGGTACAGTAAACATAACCTATAATTTCAACATATCTAAATATCCGTGCGGTGCAACTGAAAATTATTGAATCGTGCATAAATGAATGTACAAGAATTTCGTAATATTTAATCGAAATAAGGGCAGGTATTACACATAGAACAACGTAATTTTCACACCATAAATAATATTACACCTTAACTCGCAAATGAATTATGTCAGAACTGTCTCATAATCATTGTTTTAAATTTTATTAATGGAATTACAATACATTTTAGAGAAACATGTTACTGTTTATGCATTCCAACTAATTTACATGGTTGAAACGCCGCCCTTCGTGATCGGGTTAAGCGAGTTACATGGTCGGCCTTACGGCTTGTGTTAGATCACGTGGCACAGTCTATTGTTCCTAGTAGTCACAGCGCTCCAAGCGGCTAGCAACTATCGCGAGAATTACAAAAAATCATCCCAAGCTTCGAGAGTGTATATAGTAGATTGTGGTACTAGGAACAATAGACTGTACCGGTACTATTTCGCATTCTCTATGATAAGACGATAGTAGCGATCCTAGTGGTTAGCAACTATCTATGGATGCATATTCCCTACGTATTGAGCTTCGTGACTGTATATACTAGACTGTGGTACTAGGAACAATAGACTGTACCGATACTATTTCGCATTCTCTATGATAAGACGATAGTAGCGATCCTAGTGGTTAGCAACTATCTATGGATGCATATTCCCTACGTATTGAGCTTCGTGACTGTATATACTAGACTGTGGTACTAGGAACAATAGACTGTACCGATACTATTTCGCATTCTCTATGATAAGACGATAGTAGCGATCCTAGTGGTTAGCAACTATCTATGGATGCATATTCCCTACGTATTGAGCTTCGTGACTGTATATAATAGACTGTGGTACTAGGAACAATAGACTGTACCGGTACTATTTCGCATTCTCTATGATAAGACGATAGTAGCGATCCTAGTGGTTAGCAACTATCTATGGATGCATATTCCCTACGTATTGAGCTTCGTGACTGTATATACTAGACTGTGGTACTAGGAACAATAGACTGTACCGATACTATTTCGATTCTCTATGATAAAACGATAGTAGCGATCCTAGTGGTTAGCAACTATCTATGGATGCATATTCCTTACGTATTGAGCTTCGTGACTGTATATACTAGACTGTGGTACTAGGAACAATAGACTGTACCGGTACTATTTCGCATTCTCTATGATAAGACGATAGTAGCGATCCTAGTGGTTAGCAACTATCTATGGATGCATATTCCCTACGTATTGAGCTTCGTGACTGTATACACTAGACTGTGGTACTAGGAACAATAGACTGTACCGATACTATTTCGCATTCTCTATGATAAGACGATAGTAGCGATCCTAGTGGTTAGCAACTATCTATGGATGCATATTCCCTACGTATTGAGCTTCGTGACTGTATACACTAGACTGTGCTATTATGGTAAATATGTGCAATTTGGAGTATGCCGACAGTTGTTTAAACTCAAATGAACTAATAACGATTTTCGTAGAACCAGATGATACGTATTACTGTGGGACAGCATACGGCACTGTTTATTTTTCAAGTTACTTGCCGCAAGGGGTTTTGGCTTTGTTGCAGAAAAGTGTTTTTTCAGTCCGTACTTGATCGAAATGCATTCAGTAGCAACTACTTAATTAAAAATATGCGCAGGAACAAAAGAGGCCACCGCGCCGGCGGCTTGTCCGCCCAGAATGAAATTAAGCATTAATTTGTATCCTCAAGCATAACTGAAATTAAAGGTTCAGATTGGAATGGCGTGTCGCTTGATGTTGCAGGGTTTTAATTCTGTCGTCACAGAGACTGTTTTCTATCCTTGTACAGCGTAAAAGCGTTACTCTGTGCTCTCTCCAAGTGCAGATAACTTCGTTTTTTAAGGTGATCTCAATTATTTGGGCGTGGAACAGAGAGTATATTATAAAAAGTACCACTAAATAGAACTATTAAAAATAGTTATATATGAGGCAAATTCATAAAGGTTCTCTCTTTGAAGCGAGTGTAAAGTTTTTGAAGAACGCGATGCCGACCTTCACAAACACACGAGGGCCAAAATAATAATATGCGTTACAAGAGCGGTATGTTGAAATTTTCATGTTCGAGGAAAAGTTTGAAAAAGTGAAACGTAGTTTATAATATACTCAATCTCCATCTTGGTTTCTGTTCAATTACGGCAAATTTGCAAAACAAAAATATCTATCTTCAACATTGTTGCTTTAAAATGTTTTCTGTGTTTACTATACTCCAGCAGGCCGTGATATACGTCTGTCTTTTTTTTCCTCCCAGTCTATGGAATCTTGTTGATTTTTTCACAGCTTCCTTAATGTTACTTGCATCACGAATGCAGTAACTTTAGTGGAGTTGTAGAGTTTACTTAATTTTTGCAAATATTTAAAAACAATAATTAACAGTGCAATTTAGGTGAAATTGCAGTAGTAAGTTTCGAATTTATAATTATTACTATATTGAACGTCTCTAAAATTAATATGTTAAAAGCTTAAAGCAGTAAAATCAATATGTCACTTAAGCGGTAAGAAGAGGGAAATTGTTATGTGTGTTAGGTTGGGAATACTGAATATGGAATTTTAGACTTTCCGCGGAAACCAAGCAAATACGCACGATCTCGCACAAAATAACTTTACGAATGTGTAGGATAAAATATTTTTTCTATGATAGCACAAATTTATGTAATACTAATATACGTTACAAGAGCGGTATGTTGAAGTTTTCATGGTCGAGGAAAAGATTGAAAAAGCGAAACGTACTTGAGCTTTTTTAATTTCCGAGAACATGAAAACAAACATACCGCTCGTGTATTGTACATTATTTTGTGCGAAGATCGTTTATTACATACCTGAAAGACGAATTTCTAATTAGTTGCAATAAAATCTCCATCTTGGTTTCTGTTTAATGACGCCAACTTCGGAACACCAAAATATCTTTCTTCAACATTGTTGCTATAAAATGTTTTCTGTGTTTACTATACTCCAGCAGGCCGTGATATACGTCTATCTTTTTTTTCCCCCCAGTCTATAAATGCGAACTTAAAACAAACGGTAAGGTTATGTAATGATTTATTTTTCATTTTAATATTTTAACAATATTATTTATATAACATATTGCAGTAATAAAATCGGCATCTGGAATCTTGTTGATTTTTTCACGGCTTCTTTAATGTTACTTCTATCAGGAATGCAATAAGTTTAGTGGAGTAGTAGACTTTACTTAATTTTTGCAAATATTTAAAACAATAATTAACATTGCAATTTAGGTGAAATTGCAGTGGTAAGTTTCCAAATTATAATTATTACTATGTTAAACGTCTCTAAAAATAATATGTTAAAAGCCTAAAGCAGTAAAATGAATGTCGCGCTTAAGCGGTAAGAAGAGGGAAATTGTTATTTGTGTTAGGTTGGGAATACTGAATGTGGTATTTCACACTTACCGCGTATTGGTTCTGTGCGGAAAACAAGCAAATACGCACGATCTCGCACAAAATAATTATAGTTGCCGAGATTATAAGATCACGATTGCCGTCTAAGCTCAGAACCATTAAGAAGTAAGGGCCATATTCATAGACATTCTTAGCGCGGGCTTTCGGTGCATGATCAGCGAACTAAGGTTTTTCGTATTCATAAACCAGTGTCAGCGATATGATATGATATGAATCCTGTTTAGCACGTTCGTACCCCAGGCTAGCGAAATGTCTATGAATAGCACCCATAGTATCTATGGAATTAAGCCTCTTTTTCTTCATAATCGCGATTTTATGGCCGTCTAAACCGGTCATAAATTCAACAAAGCAGTTAGAAAAAAGTTTAATGCCATATCTTGTTGCAATGATTGTAACTTTAGAACAACAGGGCTAAAATGTAGATACAGCAACTTACAAATGGCTTTTAAGATACCCGCAGCTTCATTGCCGTCCTCACATAAGCCCGCCATCGGTCCCTATCCTGTGCAAGATTAATCCAGTCCCTATCATCATATCCCACCCCACTCAAATCCATTTTAATATTATCCTCCCATCTACGTCTCGGCCTCCCCAAAGGCCTTTTTCCCTCCGGTCTCCCAGCTAACACTCTATATGCATTTCTGGATTTGCCCATACGTGCTACATGCCCTGCCCATCTCAGACGTCTGCATTTAATGTTCCTAATTATGTCACGTGAGGAATACAATGCGTGCAGTTCTGCGCTGTGTAACTTTCTGTAACTTCATCCCTCTTAGCCCCAAATATTTTCCTAAGAGCCTTATTGTCAAAAACCCCTTAACCTATGTTCCTCTCTCAGAGTGAGAGTCCAAGTTTCACGACCATACACAGCAACCGGTAATATAACTGTTTTATAAATTCCAACTTTCAGATTTTCTGAGGGGAGACGAGATTACAAAAGCTTCTCAACCGAATAATTTCCTTCCGAGTGTCATTTATATTTGTTACTGTCGCTCCCAGATATTTGAACATCTCCACCTCTTCGAAGGATAAATCTCCAATTTTTATGTTTCCATTTCGTACAATATTCTGGTCACGAGACATAATCATATACTTTGTCGTTTCGGGATTTACTTCCAAACCTATCGCTTTACTTGCTTCAAGTAAAATTCCCGTGTTTTTCCTAATCGTTTGTGGATTTTCTCCTAACATATTCACGTCATCCGCATAGACAAGCAGCTGATGTAACCCGTTCAATTCCAAACCCTATCTGTTATCCTGAACTTTCCTAACGACATATTCTAGAGCGAAATTAAAAAGTAAAAGTGATAGTACATCTGCTTGCTCTAGCCCACAGTGGATTGGAAACGCATCTGACAGAAAAATCTTCATAAACATAAAACTATACAAATTCTTCTGTCGTGGTGATGAAATTATATAATAAGCTAAGCTTCCCAATCAAAATCTTTAAAGCTAGATTTTATAATTGGTTATAAAATATTCCTTTTCACTCTGCTGATTAGTTTTTCAACACAAATTTGCATGAAATTGTTTTTTTTAATAAATACATTTAATTACATTTAGCTACAATTACTAAATTAAGGGTGAAGTGTTTAATTAATTTTATAGCTAGTTTTCAAAATATTTCGTGTTTTCATTGTTTTAATTCAATTTAAATTATATCTGTGTTTTTAAATATATTATACTCGTATGTTTTTCAATATATCTGTATGTCTAATGGTCTAATAAATTGAATTGAATTGAATTGAATTGAATTGCCCTTCTGTAATTGCATGGATTTCCGGACCCTGCTCAAAACCTTGTGAAAATTCTGAGAAAATAAGGTAACACCTAAGTTCATCCCAGATATCCCAACTCCAGAATCGAAAATGAAGACCAATGAGTCAACGTCTCAGACTCGTGAATAAAATTCTCCCTTTCTCTGTCGTATCATACATCTATATATAATTTGAACTGGTAATGGAAATTACGGGAAACTACGGGAACGGATTTTAATAAATGACCCCTCATTTTGAAGCTTGGAACTCAAAGTTTTTCAGAAAAATAGTAGTTTTCAGTGAAATGTCAATTTTTCAACATAATTTTCCTATTTTCCAAAATCCATCTGTCGTCAGTTTTGAGAACTAGCTAATTGCATTTCAGAATAAAACAAAACACAATATTACACGAAGGCCATGATTTGCAAAAATGCTGACATATTTAGAGCTCAAATTAAATTGGTTATTAAAAACTTAACTTATTAAAAATAATTTACAGGTTCGATTCTGTGGTGTGTAATTTTCTGGGTACAGCTGTGTATTGGATATTAAAAACTACAAAACTTGAGGTGGTTTGATGACATTATTACCATTAGAAATGAAATATTATTGTAGTTAATGCCATGATGTGACTATTTTTCATTAATTATACATATTAATGCTATGTTGATGATATGAAAGTGAAACGTTTTGTGGTTATATAAGTAGATGTAGAGAATATGTTAAATTAGATTTTGATTTCTATATTTTACTGAGTGGCGGCTATATAGTATATGTTACTGAAAGCTATAAAACTTACGTAAGATAATAATATTATTAAAAATCAAATATTTTTATAGTTATTAATCAAGTGGGGTTGGGTCTTTTTCATATGAAGAGTCCACTGTAAGAATGAAGGATGTCATTCGGAATACATTTTGCAGGAGAAGCAATTGAAAGTTTGAAATGCTTAGCGCTCAAAGCTTAACTGTGATTTTCCGATCATTACTGGACAATGAGTATCAGTGTTAATGCCATATAACTCTGTATGTACATTCTATATGTCTTAAGCTATGCATTGACAGTCTTCGTTTATTTTTGATAAGAAAGTGACATCCATCATTCTTGTAGTGGACTCTTCATATATTTAATGGCGGTGTGGTGTAGATATTTATGTGCGTGGTTCTCTTCAGTATTGGCTCGAGAGAGAGACTATCTTTCATAATTATGAAAGCAAATAACTTTCTGAATGTCTGGTATTCTTCACTGAAAATAAATCTGAAAAATGTTTATTTGAACGTCTAATGAACTTAGTTTGCAGCATTTGCTGCACAAGCCACTAGTTACTATTTATTCGTCATTAGTACAATTTTATTCTAGAACTAGCCGTACCCGTGCGCTCCGCTGCACCCGTTAGAAATAAATATAAAGCAATTACATAATTAAAATAGGACATTTGATCCAGGGAACATTCGTGTTTGAGAGAAGGATAAATCGTTTAATATGTTACTTAATTTAAATTGTATTTAAATAATTAAAATGCGATCATTTTGGTCCAGAGACCACTCATTTGGTGCAATGGCAATTCCTTTAACATGTTTCTTAATTTTTATTACATGCATCCATACTTTAATGAAGACTGACATATCATTTAGATTTAATGTGTATACTTTATTTTACTTGCTACATTTTCCATTGAATTATGATAATAACATAATTTTAACCCTTGTTTTCTACGTATTCAGTAAATGGCGCTTGGGCCACTATGGTTCTGAACCCTTCAAATAACTTAAATAACTTAAATTATATTATATTATATTATATTATATTATATTATATTATATTATATTATATTATATTATATTATATTATATTATATTATATTATATTATATTATATTATATAAAAATGCGTTGATAACGGATGTACACCGATAAGTAAGTTTTTAATTTGTTATGGGGGCTCTTGAATCTCAGGAGGAACAAATTTTATATATATATAAACATAATCTGCTTGGCTCATTATCCAATTCTTTTGCATTGCATTTAATGCATATGTATTTTATGTATTTTAACACGATTCAATTGAGCACAGTTAAAATTTGGATTATAAAATAATGGAATGCTAAGCTAACGTATTATTACTGCATACTAAATCAATACACTCTTGTGGTTCGTTAATTCTCTGAGATAAACATTATTTTAAGAAATACAGGAAACGAATATACAGAATAGCCTATAAAGTTTTCTGTGCATAAGAAGCTATTTTAATCTTACCTGTCCTCAATTCACTCCGAAGTTACTGTAATAACATTATAGCATTATGTCCATATAGAGAAACTACACTTTCCAATGGTGAAATAATAATTAATTACACAAATCGGTTAATTTACTTCCGATATTACTTCATACAAACACAGAAACATTCTTTGTAGGCTATGATTCATAGCTTTCGATTGTTGTTGACCAAGGCCCTTTATAGACGAATTCACTTGTTTATTTCTTTACACCGCCTTAGATGGCAGTTATTTTAATTTTGAAACTCATTTATCTCATTAAATATCAGTCCTATCAAAATTTTTCAATGAATAAATCTTATCGGAAATGAGTTTTAAAGAAACGTTTGTTATGTAATATTTTTCACAAAAATCAATAATAAGCGAGATGGCTATTTCGATTTATTTAATTCAGGCCCCCTTATAACCCCCCTTTTAAATAATGTATTTTGAATGCCATATAGCCTAAAATCAGTTAGGGTGCTATTCATAGACATTTTGCAGCACGCGCTACGAGCGCACTAAGCTAGCCCCGGCTATCCACTGGTTACTAGTACAGAATTCAAATCATATCCTATCGCTAACACTGGTTTTTGAATACGAAAAACGCTGATAATCCACCGAAAGCCCGCGCTAAAAATGTCTATGAATACGGCCCTAAGTTAAAATGAACTAAATTTATATTCCAATTTTCATGCAAATCGGTTCAGCCATTATCGCGTGAAAAGGTAACAAACATACAGACAGACAGACAGACATACAAACAAAAATAAAAAAAAGCGATTTTCGGTTTCAGCGTGGTTAATTATATAATTAGGACCAATTATTTTTGGAAAATCGAAAATTACCAGAAAAATTTCGGCTACAGATTTATTATTAGTATAGATTTATTTCTGTGGTTACGTTATTTTCACTGGTTACTAAGGCATAAAAATATTTGAATTATTTCATGATTTCCAATTCATAATTATTACGCGACATCGATGATCTACCACTAAACTAAACCCAAGACGAAAGATTTTGCTCGTTGGTAGCGGTTTCCTCGCATACTGGGCGTCTGCTATCTTCTCACTAATTCTACATTACCGTATCATTATCTCTTCATCAGCGAAAGACCCCACTTCGCAATATAATAAAGATCGTCTCTATGGTGACCACGGGCTTTGTGGGAGGTCTGCCACAAGGCGCACGCGAGTCTGTACAGTAATAAAAGAGAGTCGTAAAACAGCGACCAGCCCTACAGGAGCAACAACTGACGCTGAATTCTGTGGACTGCGCATGCGCAACCATCAGTCTCACATTTGTTTACCTATAAAATCGCTTTACTTTCATTTTTCTAAAATTCAATTTTGTTACAATTCTTTACAATATTAAAATTCACTGAGTTCTTCATTCACTCCATTTTGTAATTATGTAGATGAAGATGAGCACTCAACTCCACACACAATTCTATATTAAATTCCGTAACTCAATGAGAATTGAAATCTATACTAATAATAAATCTGTAGCCGAAATTTTTCTGGTAATTTTCGATTTTCCAAAAATAATTGGTCCTAACATATATAATTAACCACCCTGAAACCGAAAATCGCTTTTTTGAAATTTTTGTTTGTATGTATGTCTGTCTGTCTGTCTGTATGTTGTTATCTTTTCACTCGATAATGGCTGAACGGATTTCGATGAAAATTGCAATATAAATTAAGTTCGTTGTGACTTAGATTTTAGGCTATATGTCATTCAAAATACATTATTTAAAAGGGGAGTTATAAGGGGGCCTGAATTAAATAAATCGAGATATCGCGCTTATTATTGACTTTTGTGAAAAATGTTACATAACAAACGTTTCTTTAAAAATAATTTCCGATAAGTTTTATTCCTTGCAAAATTTTGATAGGACTGATATTTAATGAGATAAATGAGTTTTAAAATTAAAATAACTGCCATCTAAGGTCGTGTAATGAATTAAAAAACAAATGACTTCGTCTATAAGGGGCCTTGGACAGCAACAATCGAAAGCTATGAAAAATAGCCTACAGAGAATGTTTCTATGTTTGTATGAAGTAATATCGGAAGCTAAATTAACCGATTTGTATAATTAATTATTATTTCACCATTGGAAAGTGTAGTTTCTTTAGATTGACATAATGCTATAATGTTATTACAGTACCTTCTGATATAATGTAATGTAATGTAATATAATATAATATAATATAATATAATATAATATAATATAATATAATATGTAATATTATATAATATAATTTAAGTTATTTGAAGGGTTCAGAACCATAGTGGGCCAAGCGCCATTTACTGAATACGTAGAAAACAAGGGTTAAAATTAAGTTATTACCATAATTGAATGGAAACCTATAACAAGTAAAATAAAATATACACATTACATCTAAATTATGTCAATTTTCATTAAACTATGGTTGCATGTAATAAAAATTAAGAAACATGTTAAAGGAATTGTCATTGCACCAAATGAGTGTCTCTGGACCAAAATGATCGCATTTTAATTATTTGGATGCAATTTAAATTAAGTAATATATTAAACGATTTATCCTTCTATCAAACACGAATGTTCCCTGGATCAAATGTCCTATTTTAATTATGTAATTGCTTTATATTTAGTTCTAACGGGTGCAGCGGAGCGCACGGGTACGGCTAGTATATCATAAATCTGGTTATGAAAAGGAAAGCGGTAATTCTGTTTCTGAAGGTGATGTGGTGGCTACGTTATGAAAATGATGTTGTGATTGTGGTTGTGAAGGTGTAGTGTGATTATGGTTATGAAAATTGTGGTGGTGGAAATTATGTTTATGAAGCTGTGGTAGTGATTCTGGTTATGAAGGTGATGATAGTGATTGTTGTTATGGAGTGATTGATTCTGCTTATAAAGATTGTAGTGGCGATCCTGGTTATGAGGTGGTGGTGATGGTTGTGGTTATGAAGGTTGTGATGTTGATTCTGGCTATGAAGTTTGTGGTGTTGATTCTGGTTATGAAGGAGGTGGTAGTAATTTCGGTTAGAAAAGTGGTTGTGGTAGAGATTCTAGTTATGAATGTGATGATGGTGATTCTGATTATGAAGGTGGTGATGGTGATTGTTGTTATGGAGGTTGTGCTTATGAATGTTGTAGTGGCGATTCTGGTAATTAAGAGGTGATAGTGATTCTGGTCATGAAGGCTGTAGTGTTGATTCTGGTTATGAAGGTTGTAGTGTTGATTCTGGTTATGAGATTGTGATGGCGATTTTTTATTATGAAGATGGTGATAGTGGCGATCCTTGTTATGAAGATGATAATGGTGGCGGTGATGCTGGTTATGAAAGTGATGATAGTGGTATATACTTAGTGGTGATTCTGGTGTTCGAAGTTATGTTTCTGGCAATAGTAGTGATGATGGTGATACTAATGATGATAATAATAAAGGGGCTGTTTAACCTTCACTCAAACGCAACATGTTTATCACACTGATGTTGACAGTAATTAGATTAGTGATGAAGATAGTAATATAATGATAGTGGTGATTGTGAATGCTTGCGATGAAGATGGGAACAGAAGGATATCCAAAAGTCTCATCCGACAAATTGAATCAACAGAACTTTACACAAACTATAATAACATTTCTATTAGCTTCCGCGCTACCCATAGATAGAGAAAAAATTCTCAATACATATCCCTCGATTTCTTTTAATCTTAAATAGCGACTGAAAATAAATTCAGCTGTACAAGTTAACTACGTGACGATTGTCAGTGGGTGGAAACACACGTGACATTCTGTGGCAGGATTCTGTGAATTAATAGCAGCATATCGGGCTGTATAGGATTCCTCGAACAGCATCTCTGTTGTCACGTCGAAGTGTGGGCGAACAGACACCATTTCAATGCGTCAAGACCTTTAAAGCGACAGATAAACACATTTACTGATAAAGAGAAGAAAATAGGCATTAACAACGCCAGCACTTCCGACAAGGATCGTTCTGCGCCGTGACTCAAACGGGACAGTTTCGCCTCTGTGAAAAGTACTGGTTCGAGTCTCAGAATGTATGTGGAGATTATTTCTCTGCTATAGATATTTGATGTGTTGGCTTTGGCCTGCGTTGTTTCAAACCTTGCAGAATGCTGGTTGTTGTACAAGGAATAATGATACGATACTAGAAACACACACACACACACATAAACACACACACTGAGAGGAACATATACTGGGTGTTCATTTCAAAATGTGTCATGACGTCACTGTTGTGAGTCAGCGATTTGAAGCGAGTTTCAGCTTTTATGTCCGAGAAGTTGCCTATTATTTAAGGCGTTCTTCAATCTGAACTTGAGAACGTGTACTGTATAACTTAAAAGTCGTAGCGACAGATGGCGGTCTGTAAAGTCTGTGTGCTACCATAACCTCTTTCGAACTGTGTTTTGCGCGGGCAAGTTGTACGCAGGGTATTTGTTATCATCCGTTGCATACCGCAACATTCTACAACCCAAATCAAATGCTCCGTGTCCATGTTGACCGTCGAAGTTAATGTCAACAAATACGTAAGTAATCGTCTTAACCCTCTCGCCATATCCCGACAGTAAGAAAAAAAACTCACCTCAGTACATGTTTCCAAACAGTTCACATTCCTGTCACTACCGGCGTTACCGCACGTATCGGTACGTACTTCAGAATGAACGCCGTACTTGCTAGGCAACTTCTCTCGCATTTAGGTAATACGCCTCTGCGGGAGTGTAGGAAGATTGAATTCTCTAGGCTCACTGGCTAGCCACATGACGATATATAGCGAGCCATGACACACTTTGAACTAAACACGCAGTATTTAGGTTGCTGCATATGTTCGTAGAGTTCATTCTTCAAATTCGCGAAATTCAAGGCGTATTTAGAAGCATACAATAACAAAATATGACAAATGATAGTGTCCTAACAACGCATGGGTAGACAAATAGTTGTAACCAGTGTTGCCAAGTCAGCGGTTTTGTAGCTAAATCTGGTCTTTCAGGACTGTGGTCAGCTACAGAATTTTACCGTCAGCGGCTAGCTATTTGTTTGGCGTTTTTTGATGATTCCGGCAAAGGGAGACGATATTTTTAAGTTTTTTTTTTTTTTCTGTAAAGATGTTATATTATTTTATATGTACTTGTGGACAACAACATTAGTTAATCATAAACCAGAGATTAGTATGATATTATCACAATTTTTCATTGTGGGAGTATAAAATATCAACGTTTCATGTTAATTCGATTTGGTACAATCACGCCCATTTCCTGCCTCATCCATTGTTGTTGTACAAATAAGGTATGTCACATTCGTTAAACTCTTAATCTAATCATGTATGCATTGATTTTGTAAATGAATTGATATGTTTAATCATACAGAGTAGATAATGAACTGAATTATTATTTTCATTTATGATAACTTACAGTATATTATGATTCATTCATTCATAGTGTTCTGCCCATGAGCAGGTCTTTCACTGCAAACCCACCATTCTCCAGTCTTTCCTACTTTCTGCCTTTCTCTTTGTCTCCTCATATGATCCATATATATCTTAATGTCGTCTTATAGGTATTATATATTATTTAATTTATCATTCCGCCTTATAGTTTATGTAACACAGACATACTTAAAACTTAAAACCAAACTTGAACAAATTTATAAGTATACGCTCTTAAAATTTTATCATAAAAATCGTAATAAGTTTGTATTACAGACACACAATTATGACACAAGACGAAATATTAATTCAACATTAGTAGAACCTAAATGTCTCACATCTGCTGGTCTAAAGCATAGCATAAATTTTGGCCCTCGGTTGTACAATGCTTTAACTAAATTACACCCAGAACTTCTAACATGTAACCCACTAACATATAACAAGAAAATTAGAAACGTGTTAATATCTTCAATTTGATTAAATAAATTTATAGCCTATGTGTATGAATTAATCAACCTATATTATATTTGTATTCTATAATTTTGAAATATGTGTTAATCCTACTTTTCACGTGCGATATTATTCTTCTCTAGTGTTAATATTATATTATATACTTAATTCCATTGCCGCTGTAATTATATTTTAGTTCCTATTTTATTTTACTTATTTATTTATATTATTAGTATTATTATTATTTTATTTTATTTTTTTATTTTTATTTTATTTATTTTTTTTTTTTTTTTAATTTTAATAATATATCTGAACTGCGACCGAGCACGAGCGCTGCTCATTCGGTCTCAAATTTTGTTAATACTACTGTATCTTCTTTTTATATTGCTTGTATTATTTTATTTGTATTTCTCTTTGTTTGTTTTTGTAATTATATTTCTTTATTCTGTATATTTGAATTTAAATAAATAAATAAATAAAAAAAAAAAAAAAAAAAAAAAAAAAAAAAAAAAAAAGACTCATTGTTAGCAGGCACGTCTCCAGCTCAGTGTGAAATCAGATTTCAAACGGCTGGTGTGATCGTGAATGTCGTTGTTTCTGAAGTGTCCAGTATTGTATGTATGTATGTATGTATGTATGTATGTATGTATGTATTTATTCACACTGCAATGGGTATATACCCGGTGACAGTGGTAACTAATTACACTCAATAATGACAATAACAAACTTATTAATTAAAAATACAGTTAATAATAATAATACCAATAATTCATACCAATAATTAATAATAACAATAATAATAATAATAATAACAATAATAATAACAATAATAATAATAATAATAATAATAATAATAATAATAATAATAATAATAATAATAATAATAATAGGGAATATCCTAAATTAAATGAAGCACGATCACTTAAAATAACATTTAAAGTAAATCTAATTTGTACCTTAAACCTATATTCGAACTAAAACCCACGAGTATGATATGTTCATATCAGCACAAGTACCTTTCAACACTACACTCATTTCGCTGTCAACTCACTCACTGCACTGGAACTACGACACATTTCACTGATACTATCCTGATTTCACTAACACTTCAAAAACATTTCACTGTTCAAATACTTTGCACTGCCACTATAAACTATAAAGCTTCACTGACAGGAACACGTTTCACTTACACAACACACTTCACTGACACAACACATTTCACTGACACAACACTTCAATAACAAAATATCATTTACACTCTTTACATACTGTGTATAATTACCGTCTATTAGTAAAGTCCTTAAGCCTATTTTTAAATACGCTTTTGGTTGTTGGTAAAGCCTTTAGTAAGCCTGCAGGTAAAGCATTCCAGTCCCCGATAGTACGATTGAGAAAAGAAAACTTTCCAGTGTCCGTCCTCTGTCTTCTTTCCCTCAATTTATATGAGTGGTCGTTCCTTGAAGAGTAATTTGGCGGCTGCAACCTATTTTTTATTTCTCTCCAGGCAGGCTCACCTCTGTATGTTTTGAACAGTGCGCATAATCGAATTCGCGTTCTCCTGTCCTTGAGTGTGTCCCATTTAAAAATGGTGAATTTTTCCGACAACACTTGAGAGCCCGTTTTTTAATCTTTTCCAGTGTCTTAATATGTTCTAATCTGTAAGGGTCGCAACATGCAGCACCATATTCCATTACTGGGCGTACTAGTGATTTATATGCAATCTCTTTGGATTTATCAGAGCCTTTTCTTAGTAGTATTCTTGATATATTTCATTCAATTTTCAAGAAATATGCCGTGTAAAACTCCATACGTACAAAAGTTTAGAGATGTGTGAAAAAAAAGCATAATTTGTTGAAAGACTGGGTGATAGTTGGAAAGCTCGATGTAAGTGATGTAAGGTAATATTGAATGCAAAATATTCAGATTTAATTGTCTATACGATTTTGCATAGAGCATGGAGCCTACGAAGTGATACACACTTTTCATAATTTAGTCTATATTTTTATCAAATTCTCCAGTTCCTAAAACTGTATAGTTTGTATTTCAAATTTGGAAGTGATATGTTAAGAAAAATCTGGAGTTTTTTCAAGTACAGTTTAGCGGTTTTTTAAGCTTGTGCAGCGGTAAATGAAAATTCTGAGTTGGCAACACTGGTTGTAACTGGCGATCAGCATGTCTGTTTCCCAACCATTAAACGTAAAGAGTGCAACAAAACGAATATTTGTTGAAGAATGAGAAGAGAAATTATTTTGTTTTGCACGGGGAGAAAAATATGTTATATGTTTGTTATGTTTTAAACTACCTAAAATGTTTCATATTACCAGCATAAAACGGCATTATACAAAACTTCATTGTCACGTGTACTTTGCTACAATATTAATACTTATTAAGAAAAAAGCATTGTCAAATATCATTTTTTCATATTATAAAATTGTGGAAACTTTGCAAATCCTAAAAAAGGGAAACTTGCTCAGGTTTAAAAATTTCCAGAAAATTCACTATGGTTCAAAATATCCACTCCTTAGGTCATTTCGTGTAAGTTTATTTCAATGTTCGGATATATATATATATATATATATATATGAGCATTTTTTTTTTTCCAAAAATGAAACACGTTAAATGTAAAGCACGCTTCCGATTGTAGAACAAACATTTATTAGGACTAGTTCGTGAATAAAATAAATATGTAAATAATATATCCCTAAAATTCGATCACAAAATGTTAATAATTGTATATTTACGAATACTTAACCTATTCAGACATTGTGAAGTTGAAATAGATGAATATCGATTACTGCAATAAAGAAATTCGATGTTATTATTCAGTAATGCCAATTGCGAAAAGCGAAATACAGGCTTAACAATGTTAATTACATGTACTGCACTATTCTCTTATTATTATAACATAAATACATTTTCATTATCTGCTGAAATGATGATTTAATTTAAAATTTTATAATATAATTATAGTAACCTAATTAATACATTAATTGAATGAAGAATTGTTGAAAACGCATTTATCTAATCTGAATGAAGGAATGTAATTTTTTTCAAATAGCCTACAATGGACATGGAATTGGAAGATGAAGATGTATTTTATAGGCTACAATAGGTAAGGTTAGCTGTGTGAGCAGGACCAGTGTCAGCTGTGCCTTATTTCGACCGTTACTCGTGCTACAGGAAAGCATTTTTTATAGCTCGACAAACGCATTCTCGCTGTAGTGTGTAACGGAACTAAAGCTGCATCTACACAGTTCAATATTCTAATCGCGTATGCATGCAATCTGGGAAGAATATTGAAAGAATCAAGTTTAAAACGTACGTTAAATTAAGATGCATGAAGATTTTGTGTCTACATGGTGCGCCGTTTTGAACGTCATCTTCACTGCGTAAATATATTAATTAATATTAAATATCAATCTTGCATTCATTGCTTTAAAGTTGAAAGAAATGTTTAACCGTGTAGTTGCATCTTAATGTATTCATGATCATCAATTCACGGGGAAACAGTTGGCGACAACGACTAAACAAAAGAACGACCATGCGATAAATTGATAGCGATAAATCTAGCTGCAAAAATTATCGCAAAGTCTGACTGTGATTGGTTGGAATTCAAAATTTCATTACACTTCATTGGTCTGAGTAATTACAAATTGCAACTTATAATGGAGAACCAGATTTCACTTCATTAATTAAAACTTCGGGATAGGCTGATGAGTAATTTCAAATCCATCAGAAGAATCCAAAGACATCATAAGACCAGTTCGGTTATACTTAAATTGGCAAAACTTCATTTCTCTCACTAGTTTATTGAACCGTTTCGGACTGTAAAGAAAACAACCATCGCCATGACCATACTTATTTTATATGTCGTGCAATATTATAGTATTGTGAAATGTTAATTTTCCAATCAATTTTTCTATTGTTCTATTAAAATTATAGCATATAGCCTATTAACCCGTTGTACCCTATAGGGTACATATCCATTTTAAGAGTTAGTAGACTATACGGGCGAGAATCAATCCTCTCCTTCCCTCAGCCTACTGCTTTCTACCACTACCACCCCTCGTCTTGCAAGGCGGGCTGCGTTTCAAATGACGTCCCCTACATTGACGTTCGACTGCATTAGTTTTCGCATCCTCTTGGTCCGCTAAACGGTTCACATCAGTAGTGACGTATTTGGTGACGTGCGTTCATATATGTAAAACTTCAGAAAGAATCGTTAGGGATCGGTGAACGTATTCCTTTAACACGTAAGGCTCTAAATTTGTTTTTAATTATGGTTTATTTAACGACGCCCGCAACTGCCGGAATTTTGTCTCGCAGTTCTTTTACATATGGGCAGGGCATGTAGCACGTATGGGCAAATCCAGAAATGCATATAGAGTGTTAGTTGGGAAACCGGAGGGAAAAAGACCTTTAGGGAGGCCGAGACGTAGATGGGAGGATAATATTAAAATGGATTTGAGGGAGGTGGGGTATGATGATAGAGACTGGATTAATCTTGCACAGGATAGGGACCGCTGGCGGGCTTATGTGAGGGCGGCAATGAACCTTCGGGTTCCTTAAAAGCCATTTGTAAGTAAGTAAGTTCTTTTACATGCCAGTAAATATACTGACATGAGCCTGTCGCATTTAAACACACTTAAATGCCATGGACCTAGGCCGGGATCGAACCCGCAACCTCGAGCGTAGAAGGCCAGCGCTGTACCAACTACGCTACCGAGGCCGACCGTAAGCCTCTATTTTACGATATTTTCCGCTCCGTTAAAGAATTATCATGTCGTAGCTCCTATGATAATCAATCGCGCTGTAATTTTTTTAATTGATAACTCATTGTCTAAGGAAAGCATAGAAAAAAAATTGGAATTGAAAATCTTCTTTTGAAAGTGAGGAACAATACTAAATCTGAAGTGATCTGTTTAGAATAGACGTTTACATCTTCAAAAGTTGGTAAGTGGCAAACTTTTCCATTTTTTCACAGGGGATCAAAGCGAGAGAAACGTTGAGAAAGAATGGTTATTACTTTTGTGCGAGGTCGTGCGTATTTGCTTGTTTTCCGCACAGAACCAATACGCGGTAAGTGTGAAATACCACATTCAGTATTCCCAACGTAACACACATAACAATTTCCCTCTTCTTACCGCTTAAGCGCGACATTCATTTTACTGCTTTAGGCTTTTAACATATTATTTTTAGTGACGTTTAACATAGTAATTATAAATTGGAAACTTACCACTGCAATTTCACCTAAATTGCAATGTTAATTATTGTTTTTAAATATTTGCAAAAATTAAGTAAAGTCTACTACTCCACGAAACTTATTGCATTCCTGATACAAGTAACATTAAGGAAGCCGTGAAAAAATCAACTAGATTCCAGATGCCGATGTTATTACTGCAATATGTTATATAAATAATATTGTTAAAATATTAAAATGAAAAATAAATCATTACATAACCTTACCGTTTGTTTTAAGTTCGCATTTATAGACTGGGGGGGGGGGGGGAAAGACAGACGTATATCACGGCCTGCTGGAGTATAGTAAACACAGAAAACATTTTATAGCAAAAATGTTGAAGAAAGGTATTTTGGTTTTCCGAAGTTGCCGTCATTAAACAGAAACCAACATGGAGATTTCATTGCAACTAATTAGAAATTCGTCTTTCAGGTATGTAATAAACGATCTTCGAACAAAATAATGTACGATACACGAGCGGTATGTTTGTTTTCATGTTCTCGGAAATTAAAAAATCTCAACTACGTTTCGCTTTTTCACTCTTTTCCTCGAACATGAAAACGTCAACATACCGCTCTTGTAACGTATATTACTATTAAAAGTGATCGCTACTCAAAATCTTTATTGGTTTCCAAGTTACAGCGAGTTAAAAAACGAAGCGTTTTCGCTTGGCGGAGTACTCACGACTCAGCCTTTTGTCTGTTGGAATCTCAAGGGAAAATTCTTTCCTGAGCCTTCTTGTACTTCGGCCTGAATAACTTATCCATCTTCAACTGTTCTAAGTAGATGAATATCATCTACAGTGATATGTCTCAAATGGGATATCATGTTTTAACAGCGAACGAAGTCCACTGTAAACTTCGTTTACTTCCAAGTTATCCGGCTAGAGATAGCGGGTCAGCTATTGAAATAACATGAAGTGAATGGTTGTAATTGGCTCTTTCATCAATGACGTCAACATAGCATTAATCGTTAGGCATCTAAGGCCCAATTGTATAAAACTCCCTGACTAAAGATCAACTTTGATCGAAGATCGGAAAGTGAACCGAGTTCAGACACTTCTTCTATTGTATAAAACTTTTCTGCGATCAAATTACCTTGATTCAAATGCAATCTAAGTTCACGTGAAAAGGATCTGGCAACATCGCATAAACAGGTGAAGTATGTGATGCGCGGATCATGTTGTACAGCTTTGTTCAGTGTTGCCAATCTAGCGACATTAACTTTTTTTCAACGACAATTTCTTTTAACTTTTATATTGCTTAAATACGGATTTAGCGACCTTTTTAGCACCCCATAGTGACAAAATTTAATATTTCTTTGTTGATAATGAGAAATCTAGCGGCTTTCCAACTACTTTTTGGCGACTTTCCTTACACTTTGTTGGAGACACTGGTTTGTTTTTTGTATTATAAATAATGGCGGACAATAAGAAGGTTGACTGTTCTCTAAATTGTTATCATGTTATGGTGTTTGATACTGCTAAACATAATAATTTTCGTTTAGTAATACAGTTAATTGAAAATGTATGAATGTACCGATCATATCCATTAATAATTAATGCTTGTTACAAACATAATATAATTATAGGTTATGTTATCTGATACTGCTGAACACGATAGAGCCTTATAAAATATAAGAATGTGTATTAAGGCAAGAAATTGAATATATATATATATATATATATATATATATATATATATATATATATATATATATAAATGTATCTTCCATATCTATTAGTAATAGTAATAATAATAATAATAATAATAATAATAATAATAATAATAATAATGGATATTTTATTTGCACAATCTGTCACTCGTATATTTCAAACAGAAAGAAATAACTGAACTTGGATCATCTAACTTAATCTGAGAAATTTCTTCAGTCAAAGTTGACTTTAGTTTAAGATAAATTAATCTCAGATTAGACTTTATACAACACAAAATTTCAAGTTCAGCTAGAACGAGGATCAATTTAACCTCTGATCTAAGATTAAATGGTTTATACAATCGGCCCTAAGAGGGTGCGAAAACTTTCTAGTAACGATAACGTGAAAGAAAATTTGTAAAAATTATACTTCTAGACACGAAACACCCTGTAGTTTCTACGATACTACTCACAATACCCTGCACGGTATGTACTCTGAGGCAAAGCATAATTTTGAAATCATGGCTAAGTGCCGGTGGAAGAGACGAACACGATACGGCAGCATTCTGCGGGCAAACCACTGAATAATGTATCGCGGGCCGGCATAATTCACGTTTGCAGATTTTCGTAAAGTGGGAGCGTTACGCAATATGCTGATGACAGACTCTATCCAGTCCAGTACTGAAATCTTCTCTCCATAGCTACGTCGTCATTCATTCGGCTTGCACGAAGACGTTTCCCTGGTGACGGAGGTATTATCCGTTTGCTGGACGATTTTCGCAAATTCTGAACATATGAATAACGTATTCATAGCTGAGTCGTAATTTCGTTGAGCTAGTCACACATATTTGAGTGATAACAATGGCAGTTTTCGTCGCTTAGTAACACACAAGATGTCAAGCATAAAAAATAGCTGCCCATTCATTCATAATTTCGTGTTCAAGACCTGGTTCTTTACTGCATTTTCCAATCTTCCTCTATTTTTTTTGTAGGTTATTTTACGACGCTTTATCAACATATTAGGTTATTTAGCATCTGAATGAGATGAAGGTGATAATGCCGGTGAAATGAGTCCGGGGTCCAGCACCGAAAGTTACCCAGCATTTGCTCATATTGGGTTGAGGGAAAACCCCGGAAAAAACCTCAACCAGGTAACTTGCTCCGACCGGGAATCGAACCCGGGCCACCTGGTTTCGCGGCCAGACGCGCTGACCGTTACTCCACAGGTGTGGACATTCTTCCTCTAAAGGCTGGTTCACAATAAACGGGAAACGAAAACCGTAACGAGAACGGGAAGCGGAGGACATTCAGATATTTTTAAATATTTGGGGGGGGGGGAATATATATATATATATATATATATATGGACTCTCTACCATTATGATATTAGAGTTTTTTGTTACATACAATATGAGCTACTCGCTCTGAAAATCTACGAGACTATTCCACTTCCACGCTGTATATTTAAAGTGATTCTATCAAATTTCTGCGTTAGTTACAAGCAATGATGAACAAGAAATTATGTCACGGCTTCTTTGATACAAAATATACGACACCAAACAGCGTTTTTATTACCAACAGAGTGAATCTTACTAGGCTGTGATCGGAAACGAGAACGGCAAAGTTAACAGTTCACGAACCTTAACGTTTCCGTTGCCGGGCTCCAGTACGCATCTCGTTAATTGTGAATGCTCATATTTAAATACAGTGAAACCTGTTCACATCGGAACCTGAATAATCCGGAATCCTGTCTATTTCGGAACAATTTATTGGTCCCGGCGAAATTTGTATGTATTATGTGTAATTTTTCCAGAATAAAACGGAAACTGTCCAACGCGGAAACGGAAATTGCCTGCTACTGTTTAAAACGGAAAGAATATTTTAGACACACACTATATTTTGTAATTATATTTTGAAACAGCGTGTAATTTCAAGGAATATACGAAATATGTAGGTCGCTAAGATAAAAACAAGTTTTCTTTGCAAAATTCTAGAGGGTACGAGGGTGTGTTGGCCTGTCGGTCATAAATTTTATTACCCTGTTGACTAGGCAGACGAGTCTCTTCAAAGATGTTCAATGCTTCACACCCGTATACTGTCGTAGCTAAACAGAGCGCAAGTCTAGTGATTTCCAGGAAAAAAAAAAAAAAAAGTTGCATAAAATGTGGCATTAAAATTAAGTGATGAAGTAAAAGTTATCGAGATAAAGGAAAATTAGAAACAAAGTCTATGTGAAATAATGTTGAAGTTCAGTTGTGGAAAACTCAGGTGTGACACTTTAAAAAATAAAGATCATAATGAGTGGCGTGCGGCCAATATTGGTGACACAAAAGGAACCAGAAAGCAACTGTTTATGTGGAAATAAATAACTGTTGTGGAGTGGGTTCTTCACGACCTTTCAAAGAACAAGCCAATTTCTGGATCTGTTCTGCAAAGCAAGCTATTGAACTGGGAAAGAAATTAAATGAACCAGAATTCAAGGCTTCTAATAGATGGCTCCTAGTCCAATTAATTAATAAAGTGCAGTGATATGCAGTACTGTATTAGAATATAGTGTTAGATATTAAATAGAATGAGATTAGTAAAGTTTAGTAATGTTTAATGACTAATGAGTGAGTTACGATAATATTTACACAGAAAATGAGATTTTAATCAAGACGATTCACCAACGTAATAAGCGACAGAAAGATGATTTAATGTGATTAGCAAAGCTCGGAACTTGGGGACTTGTGTCGTGTGCATGAGTAAGATTACAGGTACAACGTACACAAAGCTCACGCTGCAAGTGCTCAGGGACAGTCGTGTGTACTAAGAAAGTGGCCACAACTAATGACAGGAAGACGGACGAAGAAACTGTTATGTCGAAGCCAATGACATTCAGAGAATTAAAGGTAAACGGTCTGTTTGAGAAAATAGAAAATACGTGTTATTTCGAATGGCTATTATAGAAGTTTGAAAATACATTTCGTTTTAAATTTAAGATACAGAATTTCGTGGAGAATTCGGAGGAGATACATTATTTTTTTCGAATGGAGAGTTTATAGTTTGTAAGTTGTGCCACACACTAACTAGAGGCTGGAAACGAAATTCATTGAAAGGCATTGCAGTCCCTCAAATTGTAGAAAAATCTGTCCATAGCCATGGATCGAAACGTAGAGGGGCTTGCCCTAGTAGTGACACACTAATTGAAAACTATTTTCGAGAAAAATTTAGGATATACTTATCTTTCTCAGATACGAGATTAGCTTGCAACTGCTGAAAATCGAACAGAAAACAGTAACAGTGAAAACATTCAGTATTTTAAGTCTGCTACCAAAAAATCTTCGAATGTAGATAGTCATACACTGTAATAAAATGTACACAGCAGAACAGTAAATTTGATATATTTCTCATGTTTATTTTTATTATATATATGCTACGAAATTACGTGTTTCAACCTACCATAATATTATCAATATGTTGTTGCAGCCAGAAACCACTTTTGTAGCAGACCTGACAGTACCTCCGTGCTGGAAGCGGGAGTTTGTTGACATTGAAGTCCGGTCGCTTAGTCACGTGCAAAGACACAAGTCCCCAAGTTCCGAGCTTTGGTGATTAGTGTTAAATGGAATATTTTGTACTTCTTGCAGTTTGGGACATTCCATTTTGTTTTTCATGTATATGAATGACAAAATATTCCATTTTAATGTCACACCTGAATAATACGGAAACCTGTCCACAACGGAAAAAAAAAATTATGACCATGTCCCTTCCGTTTTGAACAGGTTTCACTGTATATGTATTTTAACAATCGTTCTCATTGTCGTTTCTGTTTCTGATTTCTTGTGGACGAGCCTTTAGTCTCTGCATACGATTCATATACAGTATTTTAAGTTGTCATCTAATCTCTTCTTACGACACGAACTTCTCTCCCGTTTACTATTCCATCCAGTTCATTTTTGTGTAGGCAGTTTCTTCTTAGCCAGTGACACAAACAATTTATTTTTCTCTTCCTAATCAGTTCCACCATTATTCTTTCTTCATCCACTTTTTCCAACATACCTTACTTACTTACAAATGGCTTTTAAGGAACCCGGAGGTTCACTGCCGCCCTCACATAAGCCCGCCATCGGACCCTATCCTCTGCAAGAGTAATCCAGTCTCTACCATCATATCCCACCTCCCTCAAATCCATTTTAATATTATCCTCCCATCTACGTCTCGGCTTCCCCAAAGGTCTTTTTCCCTCCGGTCTCCCAACTAATACACATTTCTGGATTCGCCCATACGTGCTACATGCCCTGCCCATCCCAAACTTCTGGATATAATGTTCCTAAGTATGTCAGGTGAAGAATACAATGCGTGCAGTTCTGCGTTGTGTAACTTTCTTCATTCTCCTGTAACTTAATCCCTCTTAACCCCAAATATTTTCCTAAGAACCTTATTCTCAAATACCCTTAATCTCTGTTACACTCTCAAAGTGAGAGTCCAAGTTTCATAACCATACAGAACAACTGGTAATATAACTGTTTTATAAATTCTAACTTTCAGATTTTTGGACAGCAGGCTAGATGATAAAAGCTTCTCAACCGAATAATAACACACATATCCCATATTTATTCTGCGTTTAATTTCCTTCCGAGTGTCATTTATTATTTGTTACTGTTGCTCCAAGATATTTGAATTTTTCAACCTCTTCGAAGGATAAATCTCCAATTTTTACGTTTCTATTTCGTACAATATTCTGGTCACGAGACATAATCATATACTTTGTCTTTTCGGGATTAATTCCAAACCTATCTCTTTACTTGCTTCAAGTAAAATTTCCGTGTTTTCCCTAATCGTTTATGAATTTTCTCCTAACATATTCACGTCATCCTCATAGACAAGCAGCTGATGTAACCCGTTCAATTCCAAACCCTCTGTGTTATCTTGGACTTTCCTAATGGCATATTTTAGAGCGAAGTTAAAAAGTAAAGGTGATAGTGCATCTCCTTGCTTTAGCCCGCAGTGAATTGGAAAAGCATCAGATAGAAATTGGCCTATATGGACTCTGCTGTACGTTTCACTGAGACACATTTTAATTAATCGAACTAGTTTCTTGGAAATACCAAATTCAGTAAGAATATCATATAAAACTTCTCTCTTAACCGAGTCATATGCCTTTTTGAAATCTATGAATAACTGATGTACTGTACCCTTACACTCCCATTTTTTCCTCCAATATCTGTCGAATACAAAAAATCTATCAATAGTCGATCTATTACGCCTAAAACCACACTGATGATCCCTCAATAATTTCATCTACGTACGGAGTTAATCTTTCTAACATACCTTCGTCCCTTAATTTATCTCTCTATTTCACACGCTCCATTGTTTTCCATAGGCTATCCACATCTCAAATATATTCAGTCGTTTCTCTTCACTTCATCGTAATGCCCATGTTTATGTCCCACATAATGTTATAACCAGGGAAAGGGATTTGGAGTATTATAAAGAATGGTGAAACGTAGTATAGATATTCGTAGCTCAGTGACTGTCAAGCGAGCTGCGTCACGGCGCATGGAAGAGTACAGTCCACTTCATACAAACTTACACGCAACGTCTGTAAATATATTTCAGAACAAACAAATGGAATACTTTAATGACATATAGTGACCTACATACATAATCTGCATTTCTTTTTGAACTACATGTGCTTTTCTTCGCAACGCACAAGACACCAATAAACAACATTACAAATATACATAATTAAATATGAACCTCTGCATCTTCGCGTGTCAGTGGACATATTGATGTTGATAGACAGTTGTCTTCTGTATGGAACTCGCCTCTGAATATGTAGATCCAAACGAAATGGCATTTTCAATAAATGCTATGCCTTGTTATGCCTTGTTATAATAAATTGTAAGTATTATTTTCAAATTTTCAAAATACAACTTTGCTCTGTTGCAAGGAAGGAAATTTTGTAACATGGAAAAACTCCGCTCTCCATCTGCAGAGACAGTTAGAGAGTACTTGAAACAAGATACGTCAATTATATTCACATGTTGAATGACGTCACTTGGACACGTCTTTGTTAGTACATCTGAAATCCGACTAAGAATATCGTATCCATCATTTTTAATCAAAACTTTGTTCATTTTTTCACCAACACGTTTTCCTATTTCACCTTCTACTGCACTCAGTTTATTTACAATAGTCCTCATAATACTTATTTGCTCAACTAGTTCTACTCCTGACTTTCCTAATTGAATAATGGCATCCGGTAAATATCCAAAATTTGACTTAATATCCGTGACTTCTTTCTCGATTGTTTCATCATTTAGCAGTTCCTGGCGTATTTGAATCGCAGCCGCGTCATCGGTATCCAAAGACTGGACCACTTTCTTCACAGATTGGAGGTGACGTGCGTAATAATTGCAAGCTTCTAACCATGACCCCCATCTCGTAGGAACTGGACATGGGGGAAGCGACAATTTAGGGAATTGTTTCCTGAATTTTGATACTTGATCTGGAGGTTTTACAAATATAGTCTTTCAATACTGTATTGTTAGTTGGTTTCACTTTCGGCATTGTACCTGCACTTCACTACTCTGAACTGCAAACCTGCATGTTGAAGTTCTTATGCGACAACTGTCCCGTTCACCTGTTGTTGACGTGTAGAGACCTGCGAGTATGTCATGGAGGGGAGGACTTGGTATAAAGGGTTGTAAACAAATGACTGTGTAGATGCCAGTACTAGCTTTTACAACTCCAAATTCCGTTCCCTAGTTATAACGTACTCAACATCAATCCCAGACCTTGCCGACTTCCAAGGAAATGGTGTCCTCCAATCCCTCTCATTTCGCTGTCTTATGTCGCAATGTTTACTGGGTCAGCTGATGACTGGCGCGCTGAAGTCATCCGTCTGAATTGACAGTAAACAAACACGGACTGAGTCCATGAGACATGTAGTACTTCACACGATTAGAAACGCAGCCTCTGAGCGAGCAGTCCTCGGGAAATGGCTACCTTCACCGCCAATTCGGTCGCAAGTCTCAATGAAAGGCCATGGGTATCAGCACTTTAATAGTCCTTTCTTAGCAACGCGGTATTACTGTCCATACAGATTTCATGACATGGGACTGTATCGACGGACGTTTGTTGATTTTCGACCATCACCACCAATAATAATAATAATGCCTGGTGACCAGAACATACTACGAAATGGAAATATAAAAAGGAGAAACTTATCCTTTGAAAAGGTGGAAAAATAGAAGTACTTAGGAGCAAATATAAACGATACTCGGGAGGAAATTTAGCGCATAATAAAAATGGAAAATGCCTGTTAATATGCGGCTGAGAAGCTTTTATCATCCAGTCCGCTCTTGAAAAATCCGAAAGTTATAATATATAAAACAGTTATATTACCGGTTGTTGTGAAACTTGGACTCTCACTCTGAGAGAGGAACAGAGATTAAGGGTGTTCGAGAATAAGGTGCTTAGGAAAATATTTGGGGGTAAGAGGGATGAAGTTACAGGAGAATGGAGAAAGTTACACAACGCAGAACTGCACGAATTGTATTTCTCACCTGACATAATTAGGAACATTAAATCCAGAAGTTTGAGATAAGTAGGGCATGTAGCACGTATGGGTGAATCTAGAAATGCAATTAGAGTGTTAGTTGGGAGACCGGAGGGGAAAATACCTTTGGAGAAGCCGAGGCGTACATGGGAGGATAAAACTAAAAAAGATTTGAGGAAGATGGGATATGATGGTAGGAAGTGGATTAATCGTGCTCAGAACAGGGACCGAAGGTGAGCTTATTTGAGGGTGACAATGAACTTCCGGGTTCCTTAAAAGTCTTTTGTAAATATAATAATAATAATAATAATAATAATAATAATAATAATAATAATAATAAGTAGCTACAGCGTTCCTAGCGGCGGAATTGCAAAATGAAGCGCATAGCCACTAAAACTTTAAGAAAGCACCATTTTACTTACGAAGGAAAGTGAGAAATTAGTGACATCAGTGGTAAGCAATAACAGTTTGAAATCTGGACTATCGTTTCGGGACACACTGTTTTATTTTTCTATAAACTTACTTCCGTGATTTTTTAATAACCCTACATATTATTATCTTCCTGTTATCTAACATTATTTGAAATACATTAACATTCTACAGACGTGGACAAATTATTAGCAAAATTGAACATTTTTATTATATATTTTTACAAAACATGATTCTTCAATTTAGACTACAGTTGACATTTTTGTGTATTTCCAAATTGTTAGCAAAATTGAAGATTTGTGTTGCATATTTTTCAAAATTTAACTCCTCAATTTGGACTACATTTGATATTTTCGCATATTTACAAATTATTAGCAAAACTGAAGATTTTTATTGTATATTTTTACAAAATTCGATTCTCCAACTTGGACTACAGCTGACATTTTGGATATTTCCAAATTATTAGCAAAACTGAAGATTTTTATTGTATATTTTTACAAAATTCGATTCTTCAATTTGGACTACAGCTGACATTTTGGATATTTCCAAATTATTAGCAAAACTGAAGATTTTTGTTTTATATTTTTACAAAATTTGACTCTTCAATGCAGTTGACATTTTTGCCAATTTACAAATTATTAGCAAAATTGAAGATTTTTATTATATATTTTTACAAAACTTGACTCCTCAATTTAAACTACAGTTGACATTTTTGCATATTTCTCTCTACTGTAATGATGGAAATATCCAAAATTGTCAACTGTAGTCTAAATTGAAAAGTCAAATTTTGTAAACAAAATATCATAAAAATCGTCAATTTTGTTAATAATTTGTCCACGTCTGTATGTATTTTAGTTTAATTCTACACAGTTTCTATTTAATTGTTTAATTAATAGTTAATGGTATTTTACTGTTTAATTCGTAAGTAACTCTTGTATACACATCACTTTTATCGAAATCAAATTGTATGTGTTATAGCTTAAGTTTATACATATGTATGTATACTTTTGCTGATTGAGTGGAAGAGAAGGCCGTATGGCCTTACATCTGCCTGCTAAAATTTATTATTATTATTATTATTATTATTATTATTATTATTATTATTAATATTTGTTTTCGTTCAGTCAAAACAAGAAATAAGATTATCACAAGGAATGGAAATCATAGAACAATGAGGGTCCCTTCACTCAGAATACTATCTGGCTTGACTTGGGGGCTATTGAGACTATGACAAAATTCGTGAAAAAAAAAAGTATAATTTTTTCTGTATAAAAGAATTCATTTCTTCGTAACAAAGGGCCCTGACGACGTTAGTGGGTAGTTCATATTTATCTCTTCAATTTTTTGGAAGAAACTAAAATAAAATATCCTTACAATCGATTACGAATTCGTGATTTCGTGTTTTCGATTACAAATAAAGATCTATTAATTTTTCATTAAAATGTATTATACATATTTCATGCAGTCCATTTTAGTGTAAAATGATTCTTAGATAACGAATAGGAAAAAAAAAATGCTACCAAATAATCAGGGCAGCGGTGACTAAAGCGGGTGTCGTGATTACATCGTGTAATCACAGACATCCAAGCGGGTAAGAGGAGTTTTCTGTACATTGCTGCGTGTTTCATTCGCGTACTGAAGGCAAGCAGTGGCGGTATCATGTCGCTCTAGAAACTCTGTCTCTACAAGCAGTAAGAGGTGGTTTCGTAAAGAATGAGAAATTTTTGTTGTTCTGTCGGACAAAATGTAATATGCTCAACGGTTCAATTAGGAGTACATAGAAACATAAGACCAAGTGGCGTTTGTAATAAAGATATTATAATAAATGGACAGAAATATGAGGAAGTAGATTCTTTTATATATCTAGGAGTTCTAATTACCCAAGAAAACACTGCAGATGCGGATATGAGGCAAAAAATTGCTGGGGGAAATAGATGCCTGAGAGCCCTTAACAAAACTTTGAGAGCAAGACGCATAAGTAAAAAAGCAAAACTTACATTATATAAAACAGTCGTAAGACCAATTGTGCTTTATGGCAGTGAAACTTGGACTCTGTCGAAGAAAATGGAACAACAACTGATGACATGGGAAAGGAAAATTCTAAGGCAAGTCTATGGTCCTAAATATGAGAATGGGCACTGGAGGATTAGATATAATACAGAACTGAAAACTCAATATAAATCTCCAGATATTGTTCCTGAAATCAAAGCCCGTAGGTTGGAATGGTTAGGACATGTAATCAGGATGAATGATCAGAGAATACCAAAAAAGATTCTAAACACAAAACCAGAAGGCAGTCGCAATATTGGCAGACAGAAACTAAGATGGTTGGATGGAGTGGAGGACGATTTAAGGACTCTAGGCGTGAGAAGATGGAGGCAGAAGGCTCTGGTTGGACAGGAATGGACCAAGATCCTAAGGGAGGCCAAGGCTAGACTACAAGGGCCGTAGTGCCAAAGAAGAAGAAGAAGAAGAAGAAACATTAATTGCCACGCTGAATAATGTATTATTATTATTATTATTATTATTATTATTATTATTATTATTATTATTACTGACCGCTAAGTATGTGTTTCTATAATTCTTCTGTACGTGCATGAATACTGATATTTTTAGATCTTCTCTCTAGAAGGATAAAATTATTAGGTTTCATCTAAATTTTAATCTTTAGATGAGGGTAACTAGTTACTAGTTAATCATTTAATGATAATATTGTAGAAAAACTGATTCAATATTATGTGCCAACGAACTGTTAAACGCCAGAAATTGACATGTCTTAAATCATAGCCAGGAAGAGAAAGATGAGATAAATAAATGTAAGGAAGTCAGCTACCTAATGGGTTTGAAATATCTCGTGCTCTAAAGCCTTTTAATACAACAGAATTTCTCAAAAGAGTAATGATTAAAACAGCTTAAATAACTTGTCCATAAGAAGTTTCTAATTTTGAAAAATTACGAATTTCTTGACCAAGTATCGAGAGAAGAATTTACAAAATTCCTGATTATATTCAAGAGGAAGTTTAAAAAAAAGAAGCAAGAAAAATTGTATATTATTCACTGGCTCTTGTTGACAGCAGTGACATTACTGATACAGCAAAGCTTGAGATTTTTATCCGCGGGATTGATCAAGATGTTAGTACAGGAACCACCACTGGTTGTTGTTTTCATGCCAAGTATCTTTCCTCCGTCTCCTTACTTCATAGGCTGTCTGTCGCATGTAATCACTGCAGTTCGAGTTTTGGTCACCGCTGAATTAGGGAAAATCGCTTTACACAGGACAGCCATGAGTTGAACAAAACCACCTTTTTTCGGGAAAATCTCGGTTGTTTTAGCATTATAGTACATTTTAATGAGAAATTAATGAACCTGGAAGGTTCAAAAACAGATGGCTTTCACATTTTGCAGCCGGAAGATAAAAAGGAGACATATAGTGATACGGTAAACAATTGCTTACGGGATTGTAAACCAGAAGGTGATAAATGTCTTTATCTACTGATCCGTGACCAGCTGATACCACCCACGCCTAGCCAGCACTGCACTTGAAGTGAATCTCGTGATACCAGCAGTCCACAAGGGTCAGACTCTGCTCCACTGATCTGCGGGTCGGCATGATAAATCTGTCAGGAAATCTATTACGGAGAGCGCGCGGCGTTGCCACATGTTGCTACATGTCTGGGAATTTAAACAGGACGAATTTTCTATGAACTGCTTGCTCAAAATACAGAGTTCTGTCCCAATTATTACCATCTTTGGTACCATTTCAACATTTTTATGTTCTAATAGGTGACGTCCAAGTGAATTCCGAAAAGACGAAGTATATGATTATGTCTCGTGACTAGAATATTGTACGAAATGGAAATATAAAAATTGGAAATTTATCCTTTGAAGAGGTGTAACAATTCAAATAGCTGGGAGCAACAGTAACAAATATAAATGATGCTCGGGAGGAAATTAAACACAGAATAAATATGGGAAATGCCTGTTATTATTCGGTTGAGAAGCTTTTATCATCCAGTCTGCTGTCAAAAAATCTGAAAGTTACAATTTATAAAACAGTTATATTACCGGTTGTTCTTTATGGTTGTGAACCTTGAACTCTCACGTTGAGAGAGAACATAGTTTAAGGGTGTTTGAGAATAAGGTGCTTAGGAAAATATTTGGGGCTAAGAGGGATGAAGTTACAGGAGAATGGAGAAAGTTACACAACACAGAACTGCACGCATTATATTCTTCACCTACAATAATTAGGACCATTAAATCCAGACGTTTGAGATGGGCAGGGCATGTAGCACGTAAGGGCGAATCCAGAAATGCATATAGAGTGTTAATTGGGAGGCCAGAGGGAAAAAGACCTTTGGGGAGGCCGAGACGTAGATGGGAAATTAATATTACAATGAATTTGAGGGAGGTGGGATATGATGATAGAGACTGGATTAATCTTGCTCAGGATAGGGACTAACGGCGGGCTTATGTGAGGGCGGCAATGAACCTCCGGGTTCCTTAAAAGCCAGTAAGTAAGTAAGTGACTTATTTTGAAGTAATTTCATTTCAAACACTTATAAGATGGCAGTATTTATAGTTTAATTTTGAAAGTTTTGAAAAAGGCATCAGTCCAAACATTTCAAACTTTTTTACGTGCTTACTGTACGAGTTAAAAATTTAAAACTTAGAAATAAAATGCAGATTTATAACAGTAAATAGCAAAAAAAAAAAAAAAAAAAAAATGTCCCTACACTAAAGTTAAAACCTCACTCGCACTACAATTTTTTTTTTACCAAAACTTTGGCCTTGCGGACTTATGCCCTTTTCAAAATCACTGATTCAATTGAGGAAATGAAGAGATTGTGTGAGTATAGACTGGAGTGGCAGAAATGGATAGGAAGAATTTACCCCTACGCTTGACGGAAAAAGGGAAAGAAGAAGAAAATTATTGTATAAAAGCCGTAACACAAAAATTAAGAAACTTCTGCGTGACATGACGTGCACACAATATGATATCATCGCGTGAGTGTGTTTTAGTAATCGGTAGCTGAGAACGTACAGTTTTTGTGTCGGTCTCTGGCTAGTTTAATTGGAGACTGTGCCAGCAGTTGATTTATGGCTCGGAAGATACGGAATGAAGAGTTGCTATTGCGTATTGAACTTGCTATATTTTTCAAGCAGAGTCTTTCACCCGTGTCGAATAATGATGTAGTGCTCTTGATAATATCTTCAGCTTAGCTAGCTTTATTAGTCTATTTATGGATGACGTGTCAACTATTTCGATTAATGGACAACGAAGCGAAATTTTTCATATTTTCGTCCACTTTCGGAGTCTTAATTAAAACTGTGACACAATAGTCAATTACAAGAAGTGAACTCACAAACATAGACTACATTAATTTTATTTATTCATTTATTTACTTATTTATTTATTTACTTATTTATTTATTTACTTATTTATTTATTTATTTCCTTATTTATTTATTTTCTTACTAATTTATTTACATCCTTACAGTATTTATTTATTTACTTCTTTCTTTACTTATTTATTTATATCTTTCTTTACTTATTTATTTACTTATTTATTTATTTATTTTCTTATTTATTTATTTTCTTACTAATTTATTTACTTCCTTATGTATTTATTTACTTCTTTCTTTACTTATTTATTTACTTATTTATTTATTTATTTATTTTCTTATTTATTTATTTTCTTACTAATTTATTTACTTCCTTATGTATTTATTTACTTCTTTCTTTACTTATTTATTTACTTATTTATTTACTTATTTATTAATTTATTTTCTTATTTATTTATTTCCTTACTAATTTATTTACTTCCTTATGTATTTATTTACTTCTTTCTTTACTTATTTATTTACTTATTTATTTATTTATTTTCTTATTTATTTATTTATTTTCTTATTTATTTATTTATTTATTCACTTATTTCCTTATTTATTTATTCACTTATTTCCTTATTTATTTATTTATTTATTTATTTATTTATTTATTTATTTATTTATTTATTTAATTTTCTTACTAATTTATTTATTTCCTTATATATTTATTTATTTCCTTATTTATTTACTTATTTCTTTACTTCCTTATTTATTAATTTTCTTATTTATTCATTTATTTATTTCCTTACTAATTTATTTACTTATTTATTTACTTCTTTCTTTATTTATTTATTTACTTCTTTCTTTATTTCCTTACTTATTTATTTCCTTATTCATTTATTTATTCACTTATTTCCTTATTTATTTGCTTATTTATTTATTTCCTTATTTCTTTACTTCCTTATTTATTTATTTTCTTATTTATTCATTTATTTATTTCCTTACTAATTTATTTACTTCCTTATTTATTTATTTATTTACTTCTTTCTTTACTTATTTATTTACTTCTTTCTTTATTTCCTTATTTATTTATTTCCTTATTTATTTCCTCATTGATTTATTTATTCACTTATTTCCTTATTTATTTACTTATTTATTTACTTATTTATTTAATTATTTCTTAATTTTGAGTACCTCCGGAGCAATTTAAATTATTTATTAGTTTCTGAAACCTCTTTAGAATATTACCAATTAGCAATCTGAAGTATTTCTTAGTTTTGGAAACCTCTGTAGTTTATTTCGTAGTTCTTGAAACTTCTGAAGATTATTAACAATGAATAATTTTTTATCATTTCTAAGTTTTATAAACCTCAGAAAATTATTAAGAATTAGCTATTTAAATTACTGTATTTCTTAGTTTCTATAACCCCTGTAGATTATGATCAATTAGCAATTTAAAGTATTTCTTAGTTTTGAAAACCTCTGTAGTTTATTTCTGAGTTTTTGAAACCTCTGACGATTATTAACAATTAATAATTTTTATCATTTCTAAGTTTTGAAAACCTCTTCTGTAGGTTATTACTAGACCTCGGACTTTTAGGCTCGAATGGGATAGGTTGCAAAAATGTTATATAAAATGCCTAAATGTATGCAACACGAGAAACTCTCGAGCGATGATATTCCTTAAAACTAGGCGAATTGAAGAAAATATGTTTGAGCCTACGCTAAACGAACCTAAAAATCCGATGTCTAGTTATTACCAATTAGCAATTAGCAATTATTTCTTACTTTTCAAAACCATTGTAGATTATTATTAATTGGCAATGTAAATTATCTGTCGATTTTAAGGCTGCTACAGATTATTATCAATTACAATTTCAAATTATTTTTTAATTTTGAAAACCGCTATATTCATTACCAATTGATAATTTAAAATAATTCTTACTTTTGAAAACCACTGCAGATTATTGTCAATTTTTATTTAAAATATTTATTACTTTGTAAAACCGCTGCTGATCATTAACAATAAAATTATCAATTCCAATTAGGCCTACATCTCACTTTCGAAATTTGCTGTGGATTATTATAAATTATGAATCAGAGTTATTTCATATCTCATTAAAAGCAATTAAGTTAGTTTCTAAAACTACATTTTAGTTTGAAAATATCTATATAATATATTATCAGTATATTGGCGCTGTCTCAGCGAGATTGAAACTCTTCACCATATCCTTGGATTCTGCCCCTATAGTGAGGCCCTTCGCAACATCCGTCACCATGCTGTCCGTTCTATGCTGGCCGAGGCACTGAAGGAAGTAGGGTTTACCAGCGAATAGAGATTATAAAGAATGGACACTTCGCGTCGGTACCTTTGATGTAGCCGGACTGATTTCAATGACCTTCAAGCCAGCTAAAGCGTGAGATTCTGCTTTCTCCCTAGATTTGGCGCTGACATCACACCAGCTAGCAGTCGACACAGCAGAAATATAACACATATAATTAATATATCTAGGCACATTATGTACTCAAAATAAATTGGATCCATAAAATAATAAATCCGTCATTAACTGTAATGTCTAGACTCTAGAGTTCGTTTATAATGAGAGTTGAGACGTTGAACCCAACAACAATTAAAATATGTAATGATTTGATAGCTCTGAAAATGGAAAAAAAAACTCTTACGAGAAGTAAAACCATATACCTATATTATATTATATACAAATATTAAACGAATTCGATATTTAATTTTATAATGTATTATATTATTTATAATATAATTTATGATATCTGAAATATAAAATATTATTATTACAACTAGTTTGTCACTGAGAAATAAGGAAAAGCTGTTAACTTGAATTTATTTGAAGCAAAGCATTACTCGATTATGCAATAAGGTAGGCGATGTTTGGATCCTGTGTCTCAACTCATTCTCAATTATTATCTTAGCGTATGCTCGATTACACTAACCTCTAGCGTTTGAAAGTGGAACTATACGCTGGCGCACAGAGAAACAAAACACAGGAAAATTCGCTCAGTGTCCATTCTTTATAATCCCTATTCGCTGGGTTTACAGTCCATCAAGAGGTGCAGGGACTAGCCACACAAGGAAGTGTTCGGCGAATTGATATCATTGCCATTAAGAACAACTCGGCATACATTCTCGATCCCACCATCAGATTTGAGACACATGCAGATCAGCCGCATGAGGTGGACAGTGAAAAGAAACGGATCTATGAACCAGCAATCCCGTTCTATAAAGATAAATATAGCCTGTCCCACATTGATGTAATAGGTCTGATGGTGGGAGCACGAGGTACCATACCCTCCTTCTTTGCCAACAAATGTAAAAACCTGGGGCTAACACACAGCACTGTGAAGGAAATAGCCATTAGTGCCCTCAAAGGATCGGTTCAGATATTGAGATAATGGAAATTTGAAGTTATCTTAACCGATGGCTGTTGATTGGTTTAGATATCAATCGCAACAAATCCGTACTATTATTTTTCTCCCGGTATATGGCATTCAAATCATTCTAACCTATCTGATGATATTTCCCCCGCCCCATTTCTTAACTGTAAATGGGTACAAACGCTACTTAGTTGTAAATTTTTCTGACATTTTGTATATTCGATTCCATAACCGTTTCAAATGTATATCATTTTACCTTTTAGGTGTATTTCCAAATTATGTAATCCGCTTTGTCAAATCTGGTAACCTTTTCATAAGGGAAGGTAAATTTATTTATTATATATAATTATCTTTTTTAACTTCGCTCTAGAATATGCCATCAGGAAAGTTCAGGATAACAGGCAGGGTTTGGAATTGAGCGGGTTACATCAGCTTCTTGTCTATGCAGATGGCGTGAATATGTTAGGAGAAAATACACAAACGGTTAGGGAAAACACGGAAATTTTACTTGAAGCAAGTAAAGCGATCGGTTTGGAAGTAAATCCCGAAAAGACAAACGATATATGATTATGTCTCGTGACCAGAATATTGTACGAAATGGAAATATAAAAATTGGAGATTTATCCTTCGAAGAGGTGGAAAAATTCAAATATCTTGGAGCAACAGTAACAAATATAAATGACACTCGGGAGGAAATAAACGCAGAATAAATATGGGAAATGCGTGTTATTATTCGGTTGAGAAGCTCTTATAATCCAGTCTGCTGTCCAAAAATCTGAAAGTTAGAATTTATAAAACAGTTATATTACCGGTTCTTCTGTATGGTTGTGAAACTTGGACTCTCACTCTGAGAGAGGAACATAGGTTAAGGGTGTTTGAGAATAAGGTGCTTAGGAAAATCTTTGGGGCTAAGTGGGATGAAGTTACAGGAGAATGGAGAAAGTTACACAACACAGAACTGCACGCATTGTATTCTTCACCTGACATAATTAGGAACTTAAAATCTAGACGTTTGAGATGGGCAGGGCATGTAGCACGTATGGGCGAATCCAGAAATGCATATAGAGTGTTAGTTGGGAGACCGGAGGGAAAAAGACCTTTAGGGAGGCCGAGACGTAGATGGGAGGATAATATTAAAATGGATTTGAGGGAGGTGGGGTGTGATGATAGAGACTGGATTAATCTTGCACAGGATAGGGACCGATGGCGGCAATGAACCTTCGGGTTCCTTAAAAGCCATTTGTAAGTAAGTATATAATTATCTTTAATTTTGAATATCCTTGTAGATTTTTAGCAATGAGTAATTTTGAAAGCCTCTGTAATTATTAGTAATTAGGAACAATAAATAATATTAAAATTTCCTTCTTATTTTTCAAAACGGTTTATTACCAATTATGGATTTAATTTACTTCCTATGTTTGAAAAATCTTTGAAGATATTACCAATTAGTACGACTAGAATGCTGGCAAGGAATGATTCTTGAATACATTCCAAATTGTTTTATCAATACACTGTGGAAGTCCCGACAGGAGGAGACCAATGGAGCACTCGAGCGAATGATTTTAAATATATATAATGAGTTCATGCCTATGAAGCGCTCTTTTGAGACCAACCCTTGCAGATGATGATGTTTTAACTACGTACAGTATATATACGAGCAGTTGCAATTAGATGGAACCGCCCGAGTCATAACGATCCGTTATTTACTTTCATTATCATCCCTTTGTTTCACATCACAGGCCGTCGAGGTCCTGCAAACATACAAACTTTCCAATCACTGTTTATTTTACATTAACGTTTTGCACTCCTATTTTTCGCAACCAGCACAAGAATACGCTTGTAAAAACAGATAATGAAAAAATATGCAAATATGTGTAAAAATATAATGTAAGCAAAGTTAATGTAATTATAGCAAGGTAAGCAACATACTAGAGAAAGACATTGACATTTTCCACAACGTAGATCTTCTTATGCTTTCTGCTGAAGAATATAATATACTATAAAAATGAGAATATTGTTTCTACGTAAAAAGGAAACTTCACCAATATTGACACACTAAAAACAGAAAACAGCAGGGTTATCAAATTTACGTACAAATCAAGCACTTTTTCTCACACTTCATTTTATACCTTATTTCATTTCCCTTCATATTATATTTTATTTTACTTCACGTCACTTCATTTTAAATTTTATTTTATTTCATTTCTCTTCATTTTATATTTGATTTTATTTCATGTCACTTCATTTTATATTTGATTTTATTTCATGTCACTTCATTTTATTTCATTTCTCTTCATTTTATATTTTTATTTTATTTCATGTATCTTCATTTTATATTTTATTTCATTTCCCTTTATTTAATATTTTATTTTATTTCATGTCACTTCATTTTATATTTTATTTTATTTTATTTCATTTCATTTTGTATTTTATTTCATTTCATGTCACTTCATTTTATATTTTATTTTATTTCATTTCATTTCATTTTGTATTTTATTTTATTTCATGTCACTTCATTTTATATTTTATTTTATTTGATGTCACTTCATTTTATATTTTATTTCATTTTATTTCATTTCATTTTGTATTTTATTTCATTTCATGTCACTTCATTTTATATTTTATTTTATTTCATTTCATTTCATTTTGTATTTTATTTTATTTCATGTCACTTCATTTTATATTTTATTTTATTTGATGTCACTTCATTTTATATTTTATTTCATTTTATTTCCCTTCATTTTATATTTTATTTCATGTCACTTCATTTTATATTTTAATTGACTTCATTTCACTTCATTTTATATTTTATTTTATTTCATTTCACTTCATTTTATATTTTATTTTATTTCATTTCACTTCATTTTATATTTTATTTCATTTCATTTCACTTCATTTTATAGTTTATTTCATTTTATTTACAATATAAAAATGAAGTAAAATTCTGGCAGCACTTTATAAGAATCGAACGCCGTCCACTTGAAAGAAAAAATACTAGTTGATCGAGATGCGACTGAACTACATACAGCCCTGAGCCGTTTGTAATCATAGTTAAGGAAAGCTACCTTGCTCATAAACACGAAGACAATACCGCTCTAAACGGAAGCGCTGCAACTTTTTTCCTCTGTCTGTAATCTTTAGCGATCTATCACGAGCCCTAGCCGCCTGGGTCAGAGGCGTTTCTTTCATTATCATCCCTCCACTTCTTCTCTCACCCCGGGGGTAATTCTCTGCTCGACTCCCGTGTCTTTCATGATTAAATGAAATAATGGTGCCCCGTGTGGCTTGAGAGAACGTAGGTGGAACTAACTAACGTACAAGACATATTACTTCGCTTCGCAGCGACTCATTAAGCCCGGGCTTACGTAATTCCTAAACGAACGCGTTTCAATTATTGTGGATTACAATATCAACAAGACTGAAATAGTGCTTGTTGGAACCTGCAACCAACTACGACGACCAGTTACAGAATTCGGTATTCCGGACGAGAAGGTCTGAAAACATATAATTTACAATATTTCCATATAACTAATCTGTACGATGCCTACGTGCTCTAGATCAGGCATGACAATTGATGCCCACAGGAGCAAGCGCGCGCTTTAGCGCCCAGGAGAGCCTGAGCGCTTTACAGCGGAAAGGAAAGAGACAGACGAAAGAGGTGGTATATGCCGCTTGGACGAGCTATGTTCAGGGATGGCCAGCACTGATTCAATAGATAAAGGGAAGAGAACTGTATCCATGTTAATTTTTAGATTTGCCTGAGAAGTATAAGTGCATTATAAGAATGTAAGTTTTAATTTTAATGTTCATTTTTCACAAGTTTGATTTTTTTTTTATTCAAAAGAAATATTTTCTCAACTTTTCGTACAGAAAAGTCAAATTTTCAGGTATAGGCCTATTTATTTATTAGCCTTACAGAATGTTTTTGTAAATCTAATATACCGTATATACGTATTACTGAAGATTGTGTATTGAAAAGTTTGAAAATATTGGCATGGAAATTGTTTGTAAGGAAATTAATGAACAAAGCAACTGAGTAGCCAATTTGCAAAACCAGCTATTTGCAAGTTAGACGAATTTTGGCAAATGAGGAAAATTGTGTAAAAACTTAACCACAGATGCTAGAGGCATGATTTCTAGTTTAAATAATGGGGAAAAAATATTTAGTCTGTCTTCCTACAGCTCAGAAATATATGATTAATAGGTAATTAGTTATATTGTATATTAATTTGCAAATAGCAGGTTTTGCAGCCGAACAGAGCAGTTAGCAGGATTTGCAACTCTATAGGTAGCCATATTAATGATACATTAATTTGCAAAACCTGGTATTTGATCAATGTTAACAGTTTATCTGACAAGACTAACTTGGAAACAAACTGACGGTAGAAGAGAACAGAACATTCTTATTTTCGTTACATACCTAAATATTATTAAACACACAAATATTGTACTATAAAACAGTAAAAATAGGAGAATAGAATACAAATGTTATAGTTTGAAGGTTTCCTTATGTACTACTGTTTGTGAAAAGTGCAACACCCAGAAAGAATGGCCCGAACGACCCCAAACTCGGGAGATGGGTAAAACAGAGTACCAAATGTAGTGTGTTCGTACGAGTCCCGCTTCAACTTGTCCTACAATGATGGTCACATACGTGTTAAGCGCTACCGTGGTGAACACAGTCTGAGAGCCTGCATTGTTGAGCGGCATCGCGGACAAGTTCCTAGTGTGATACAGTATGCGATCTCGCTTCCTACGTATTCAGGACAATTTGAATTTCAACCGCTACATTAGAGATGTCTTAGAGTCCGAGGTACTCCACAACTCCACATGCCATATTTCAGCAGGACAATGTCCGGTCACATGTGGCGAGGATTGTGCAAGTCTTCTTCGAAGAACGACGGATATCACTGCTTTCCTGACCTGCACGTTCGCCAGACATTTCGCCCATCGAACATGTCTGGGATATGGTTGGTCGGCAACTTGTTCGTCATGATCCTCAAGCACACACTCTTGACGCTTTGTGGACTCGCATACAAACTGCATGGAGGGAGATTCCCCAGGAACATATCCAGGAACTCTTCGATTCCATATCACGACGCTTAGAAGCTCTGATTGCAGCGCATGGAGGCTTCACTCCATACCTGCCTATGTGTGTAAAAATGTCAGCTCTATAGCGTCAGCATATTTAGAGAAAATAATTTAATATTCTGATGACAGGAAGTTGCTCACAAATATCACCTTAAAAGCATAATGCGATAAGAGTTTTGTTATGTAATATTAGTTACACTTAAAACTGATACAATACCTAGGTAACTTTGCTTTGTACTGTAATATTGTTTTGATTAGTTTATTGATTACTTTTGTAAGGCTAAAGATACCATCAATATAAATTCCAACTTATCATGTCATACTCAATCTCTTTCTTTGAAATATCACTTTCTTTATGAATGATGTGTTTCATCCACTTAATACAGTAAAATATTATATTACTACTATGGAATTTAAGTGAATATTCCTTCTTAACTCTCTATTATATTATTAAGATTTAAAACACAAGTGCAATATTAAGAAATCAGTGTTACTACTTTTGTTTTACAGACAATATAGATAATATTAAACAGAAAGAAGCCATATAAAAATAACGACATAAAATTTCACGTTCCGTTTGAAGTTTGTGCACCACTGTTTTCTTAATCCAACAGGTTGCTTATTCATATACACAACCCTTCCTCTTTCCATACTTAGCGCTTGCTGCCCGCGCACGACGTCAAGGTCAGAAAAATACGCTTTCTTTGACATCACTGCTCTAGATCATCACTTACCACTAAAGCCCGAACTTCTAAGCACAGTCAAACAGTAACATAAGGAAGCAAATAAGCACGAAAAATGTTGAAAATAAACACCAAAATAAGCAAAAACGAATACACGGAAACAGTAAAATAAGCATGAAAAATGGTGGAAAATAAGCAAAAACTAATACACGGAAATATGATGAAAAATTATTTGTTTCGTAGAACTCTTATCTTATTGAAGGCTGTTGCAGTATACAAAGAAGGTCATCCTGAGATTTTCCTTTGTGAAGCTCCTGCGTCTGTCAGTGAAGAATGATTTGTAAAGTGACAATGTCTTTCGACGTCGCATGACGTCACAGGCGCATGTAAAAAGCACCACAGTTCTTCGGTGAATTCCTCTTCAATATCTGTTTCTTCACCAGAAAGCTTTTTAGAAATTTGACACAGTGTTTTGTAACCGGAAGTTTTCTGTAATACCTGACTGAGTTTGTCGAACTCAATTTTTGCAATCCCATGTGTTTCTGAAGATAATGTTACCGAAATTTCGTCTATCAGGGAAAGTTCCAAGGGATTATTTTGAGTTTCCAACTCCTTTAAAATGTCGGGTATTTTGGAAAATGGTTATGGATGTACAGAATCTTTTCTTGGATGCCGTTATTAGCAAAACATTCGTGGGTTGTGGCAATGCGGACTGCATCTTCTGCATTTATGGAATTCAAAACATTTTTCACTTCACTGAAATGTTCCGCGTAGTATGACACAGCCTGTAACCATGTACCCCTTCGAGTTAAAACTGGCTGAGGAAGTAAAGACAAACTTGGAAGTTCACGAAATTTTTTAATTCTAATCGGTGACTTTATAAACACTTCCTTCACGCTGAAAACAAGAAGATTTGCCTAGTCGCAGAAGCTTGGCGGGGAATCCCAAGGTTCTCTCCTAATTAGAACTACGCAGTATTCTTTCACAACATCCTGGGTCATACTCTAGCATTGCTTTCTTACACATTCGACTGGAGTTAATTTTTATTAGCCAATAAAAAAAAGGGAATCAGTGATAAATGACGGCTAGGAGTGAAATATGCACTTTTAAAATTTACAGTTTGGGTAAAATATGTTTTAATTTAAAATAGTAAAATAAGTAGGCAAAAATGTTTTCCTGCAAAATAAGCATTTATAAGCACTAACAAATATAGTTAAAACTGCTTATCTAGGTGTGTCTTACGAAGTATAACCTTTCTGTTTACCTTTAAAAGTGTGGAAAAGAATATGCATTTTGCTTAGAAATCCGGGCATTACTTATCACTATTCTCCGCGGAAAATCTCCTGCACATGAAAAGAACCAATCGGAGATCGCTGTGGCATTGTAATATAGATTGGCTTGTGCAAGAGAGTGACGTCTTGTGTGAGAGACAGACGGCGATACTGGAGCCAGAGGGAGGGAGAAATCAGTTTCCAGCTGCGTTAAATATTTATCACCAGAGACCGGAACTTTGGCAGAATGCCTTTTTAAATGTGTTAAATCTATCTTCATTTTGAAAGTAAATCTGTACGATTGTGATTGAAACGTCACAGTTTTATGTTGCCCTTTTCTGCCTTTCTTTTTAAATATAAATGCCTAATTTGCAAAATAAACGCTTTTGCCTTTATTTGATTATTTATCTATTATTTATTAATTTATTTCTATAACCGCTACAATGAAAGTGACTTCACCGAATGTATATTATTGTCTTTCAGTCAGTTCATATTCTCTTTGCAACAATGAGTGCTGCCGTGCAAAAATGTATAACAGTAAGCGTTTTAATTATCGCTTGTGTTTATTTGACAAGGCAACAATGAGTCTAACGTTATTTTAACGGTTATTTTTCTTTCAATTTTCATTGCGACGTTGTTGTAGGTATAGTCCCGTCGCTCTAATTTCCGGCAGCCAATCGCGTTGCAGGTCGGCTACATTTAAACGTGTGCGTCTTTTGATTCGCTTATGAAGACGTTATTCATTTCTTAAGGTTCGATAAATGCTTAATATAATCGCCCGCCATTTTGGCTCTTTCGTTGGCGTTCGCAGAAAGCACACGAAGACGTTATTTGTCGCTCAATTATTTGCTGAATTACAGTGCGTTTGATTTATTATCATAGGAGCTACGACATGATTATGTTTATTTTTTATTTTATTGGGTTGTTTTACGACGCTGTATCATCTAGGTTATTTAGCGTCTGAATGATATGAAGGTGATAATGCCGGTGAAATGAGTCCGGGGTCCAGCACCGAAAGTTACCCAGCATTTGCTCGTATTGGGTTGAGGGAAAACCCCGGAAAAAACCTCAACCAGGTAACTTGCCCCGACCGGGATTCGAACCCGGGCCACCTGGTTTCGCAGCCAGACGCGCTAACCGTTACTCCACAGGTGTGGACGATTATGTTTAACAGTGTGGCAAATAGATTCCTCGTATGGTAGCTCGGCAACGAAAGAACAAAAATGGCGAATGATACTACCTACCTAGACTTTATAGAGCCTTCACTTCCTAAGACGTAAGCAAAGGGGAGGACTCACGCCGGGAATAACAGTGTCGCGACTATAGCAGCAAGATACCGAAATTCAGTGTTCCTTTACGTAGCAAATTGCAAAGTTACGTTAATATTTTTGGATCCGACATATTCTGTACTGACGGTAAAGTACTTACACGCAAAATATGAGAGCAGTCAATGAACTACGAAAAGAAATATTTCATATCGCAACATATCAGTACAACCAAACACAAAAATGCACTTTCCAAGGCTACTGGGAAGAAGATTTCTTTGCTTTCAACAGTAATTGCAACATCGAGTCGAAAATCTCACTTTGCATTCGACTTATGTAATGCTTTTCTTGCTGCCGAAATCCCTTTGTGGAAAGTGCAAGGTTGTGGGTGTAGCGCAAGGTTTTTGTAATTGCCTTTTATTGCGTATTTTAGCTATTTATAATGCCTTTTTGCCGGCCTATTTTAGCTATTTATGATGCCTTTTTGCCTGCCTATTTTAATGATTCATAATGCCTAAACTTCCGGTCTCGGTTATAACTAATCTACAATAAAGATATATTCAATGGGTAAATTAGATGCAAAATAAGCATCCTTTCCCTAGTCGTGTGAACCAGGCGCTGCGCTGCCCGTAGTGGACTTAAGACAATTTTATTCATGAGAGCGGCCTTTCTTTTGTGTCCAAGACTGTACATGTACAGATCATGCATAAAAACAATCATCTTCCTATTTCTTTTCTTAACTGGTAAGCAGACGAGAGGCACTTATTTTCATTTCTTCCAGGATCGTAATGTTGATGTTTGTTTTAGTTCGGTCTAAATACGTTAGTGGTCGGGGTTGAAGAGAAAGTCCCGAACTATCACTCCCAACAGCAACAGTTTCACGTCCATGATTATGTATTTCTATAAAACGTAACGCAAATGCGTCAGTTTGCACAAGCTGCTCTGTATACATGAGCAGACGCATTCTGCTATTTGCACAAACCTCGTTAGCTCTCTGCCACGATCTGAAAGCGATCAGCGTTTATGCAAACTAGCGAATGATGAATTACGCCTTTTGCAAAGACAACTCATTGCACGACAATGCGTAACCGCTGAAACAGAAATACATCTCCTAGTGTAACAGTGGGTAGACCTGTAACAGTCCGCAATTTTTATTCTTGCCTGAGCAATCAGAAAGAATGATATGAGGAGGTCCGTTCCAAACTATATTAAGTCCACTGATGTAAGTTTTTTCAGGAGAGAAGAAAAACTGTTTATGTGTGTTTAAAAATAGGCTTAGGGCCTTTACTAATAGATGGTAGTACATTATACGTAATATTTAAAGAGTGTAATTGATATTTTGTTATTTGAAGTGTTGTATCAGTGAAGTGTGTTGTGTAAGTGAAGTGTGTTTCTTTCAGTGAAGCTTTATAGTTTACAGTGCCAGTGCAAATTATTTGAACAGTGAAATGTTTTTGAAGTGTTAGTGAAATCAGGATAGAATCAGTGAAATGTGTCGTAGTTCCAGTGCAGTGAGTGAGTTGACAGCGAAATGAGTGTAGTGCTGAAAGGTACTTGTGCATGTATGAACATATCATACTCGCGGGTTTTAGTTTGAACTCGGGGTTAAGATACTAATTAGATTTACTTTAAATGTTATTTTAAGTGATCGTGCTTCATTTAATTTAGGATGCTCCTTGTATTATTATTATTATTATTATTATTATTATTATTATTATTATTATTAATTTGTTATTAATTGTATTTTATTGTGTTTATTATTAATTGTCATTATTGAGTATAATTAGTTACCACTGCCACCGGATATTTACCCATTTGTAGTGTGAATAAATACAGACATACATACAAAGGGAGATAAATTAAAATACTAAAATTATTAATTACTGGAAGAATTTAATGTATCCGAATCAATTATATTTGAAATCACTTTTACATCAGACTGTCCTAGAATTCAGAAAATATCATGGACATAATACGGTTTTACGTGAACATAAAAAAGAAAAAAGATTTCTTTCTAAATATTTGTAAAAATTCAACCGAAGTAATTGTGTAACTAATAGGTAACATTCCTCGATTTACTCCTATGTAATATTGAATCACAAAGATAATTTTCATTAATACAAACTATATTGATCAGCTTTCTTTTTTGTTGAGAAAACACTTTCCATGACCCTGCGTAGCCTATATCATGTGCGGGAATTGCACAACAGTGGAACCGACCTTTCCTATGCTAGCAAGGTGGTTCGAACAGTGTTATATTAGGATCCTTATCAATGTTTCTGCAGATTGGAACAAGAATGTCCTATTGTATATTACATGATTATTGTAGAACAATTTCTTAATGATAATAAGTCTCCTAAACATCTATTAGGCTAATTAAAAATATAGTATAAATATTATACCGAAGTTAATTTTGTTTCTGTCGTCATGTTTTCTTCTTCACTCATTTCCCCCTTCCTCTGCTATTCTCACGTATTGGCACTTCTCCCTTCATTTTCACGAATATCACATGCACAACTGGACTTCAGCGACATTGAACTGATACAACTGATGTGCTCTTGTTTCAATAATCATCTGCTGTTCTTGATTACTTTAATGGGGTGTCTCTGCTGGAAGATGGAGATTCTCCCAATACCTTTCAGCAATTCCACTACTTGAAAAGAATGCAAAGCTGGTGTCTCGCAAGGTTCAGTGCTGGGACCTCTGTTATTTACGATTTATATAAACGATACATCTAACTGTTTGAAGCATTGCAATTACCTCTTTGCAGACGAAATGAAAATATACATTCTGATCCGTTTGGGTATGGATAATATTAATTTATTATTATAAAGCTGTTATGATAGTAGGAAACATTTCTTGCTGGTTGTATCTACAGTACCTGGGAAAAGTGGCATAAGTCAGTTTCCACAAACCTTTTTTGATAATTTATTGACAACTTACGGAACATCTGCTCGCTTGGAAAAAGAGACACAAGTATTCCTCCCATTACAATAATTCATACAGAAAGAAAAAAATCGACATAAACCAGTGTAAGTTGTCAATAAATTATCAAAAAACGTCTGTGGAAACTGACTCATGTCACTTTTCCCAGGCACTGCAGATATTATGATTAAAAGATAGGAGTTTCCATATGTGAGAAACAAGAATGCATAATCTGAAAGGACAAATGAAAATCGCAGATGATTAAAATGGCTACTACAAATCGATAGCGGGCACAATGTGGTCTTTGATATGCTAAAGTTGAGTGTTAAAAGAGTTCAAAGAGAATTTCGACGTGAGTATGGTGTGTGTAATGTACCTAAATACGATTCCATGATGTTGTAGTATCGAACATGTGTAGAAACAGGTACTGTGTTAAAAAAAACATGCAGGTGTTGGAAGGCGAAACCCAATACGAGAAGCAGCTGTCTCTTGGCTTTGTCCCCGAACTCCCCAGACCTAACCCTTCCTGACTTCTTCGTGTAGAGTTTTGTTAAAGGCATTGTTTATTCACAGAAACCCAGGAACATTGATGATCTGAGAGTAAAAATTACTCAAGGTTTACGAAAATCACCCTTCTTATGTTCCAACACAGCTTCGTTTCTTATTCTGTCTGTCCACTTCACACATTACATTCTTCTCCATATCCACATTTCAAATGCTTATGTTAGCTTCTCTTCACTTCGTCGTAAAGTCCATATTTCTGTCCCATACAATGCCACACTCCATACAAAGCACTTCACTAGTCTCTTCCTTATAGTTCTTTTTCCAGAGGTCCGCAGAAGATGCTCCTTTTTCTCTTAAAAGTTTCCTTGGCCATTGCTATCCTCCTTTTGACTTCCTGGCAGCAGCTTATGTTACTGCTTATAGTACACCCCAAGTATTTGAAGCTGTCCACTTGCTCTACTGCCTCATTTAGAATTCGCAAGTTTATCTTCTGTATTTTTCTTCATATTCCCTTCCGGAAGCCAATGAGCGTATTCCGAATTTCAGCGCTGAGCAATCCGATGGCATCACGGTGTTCCGAATTTCACCTATGACGTCACTGATGCTCCACCGGTGTCGCACCGGTGCCTTCAGCTTGCAGAGGTGGTGGCAGTCTCCATCAGCCGCCATCAGTGAATCTGATTGGTTCTTGTATAGGGCGGAAATTAGCAGATGAATGACATCGTGCACTGTTGTGTCATGGCGGTGTGTTCTGCTGTATTGTTTGTAATGAGCACAACGTAAAAACAATATGTTAATGGCTTATGAGCGAACATGTCAACGGACCAGTTATTACTACCGGTTCAAGAAATAAATTGTTTAGGCTCTCTTTTCTTTGAACGAGATGGCAGTACGGAAATTTCGCAAAATTTTGCTAGCGTAGCACAGACAACAACTTGTACAGTCGCCATGACAGCCATCGATCCTTCCAGCAGTTTTGTTCCTATTTCGCTGCAGCGTGACGTCATTGTTGTCCACCGGTCCGGTGAGATTCGGAATACGCTGAATGCTAAGAATTCATGGCTCTCGACCGGGGTTGAATCCGCTACACCTCGGATCTCACGCCTAACATAACTACTAGACTATTCAGAACGATTTATGGTCTATAAAATCCATAAATATGGGCTAAATTATTCATATTACTGTGCAAATATCTATTCAGGAATTACTGGTTGAGTGGAACAGAAGACCGTATGGCCTTAACTCTGCCGGTTAAAATTAACCATTATTATTATTATTATTATTATTATTATTATTATTATTTAAAAAGAAGGCTCTCATCTAAACCTTTTCTCTGGCAGGTAACTAAATATCTCGACAATATGCTAAAAAGAGACGAGTAGAAACCCCATCGCATTCTACGTTGACGATCCTGGAAGAATATAGAAGATGCTGAAAGGGAATGGAAGTTTAAATTAAGAAGATTGTAATGGTATGACCCTTTTCGCAGTACGGTTTGCAAATGCGCACTTAGCTTAAATGAAATTCGGTGTAGTGTTACGTAAGAAGGGGCGTTGTGCAGTTCTATAGCAGGATAAAAGTGCGTGGTGCTATATAAGGCCGTTAGCGAGCGGGCCTAACGACCGCTGATTAGACTAAACTGCGAGGAGAGCAGTTCAAGGTACATCCGCAGGTCAGTCAGCCGTCGGATTCACAGCGAGGGGCTTTGCTTCGGCTCCGGCCACATCCTGAGATATATTAATCTATATTATGATGAAGGAAGCGAATATGTGGTCCGTTATCTCTGAGTAGGAGTGATTTTCGATTATCGCCACTAATTATTTGTACGAATCTCTGACAGCTATTCAAGCAAGAAGATGAAAGGGACACGTCTTCATCAAAGAGAAATAAAATTTCTTCATCAAGGGAAAAGACTGTTTCTTCAGTTAGGAGAAGAAAATTCCTTGAGCTACGAAGAAGAAAATTACTTCAGCTAAGGAGAACAAAATTGATTCATCTACGAGAAAGAAAATTACTTCAGCTAAGGAGAAGAAAATTGATTCATCTACGAAAAAGAAAATTCCTTCAGCTAAGGAGAAGAAAATTACTTCAGCTAAGGAAAAGAAAATTGATTCATCTACGAAAAAGAAAATTCCTTCAGCTAAAGAGAAGAAAATTACTTCCGCTAAGGAAAACAAAATTGATTCACCTAAGAAAAAGAAAATTACTTCAGCTAAGGAGAAGAAAATTGATTCATCTAAGAAAAAGAAAATTACTTCAGCTAAGGAGAAGAAAATTGATTCATCTAAGAAAAAGAAAATCACTTCAGCTAAGGAGAAGAAAATTGATTCATCTAAGAAAAAGAAAATTACTTCAGCTAACGAGAACAAAATTTATTAATCTAAGGAAAAGAAAATTACTTCAGCTAACGAGAAAAAAATTGATTAACCTAAGGAAAATAAAATTACTTCAGCTAACGAGAAAAAAATTGATTCATCTAAGAAAAAGAAAATTACTTCAGCTAACGAGAACAAAATTTATTAATCTAAGGAAAAGAAAATTACTTCAGCTAACGAGAAAAAAATTGATTAACCTAAGGAAAATAAAATTACTTCAGCTAACGAGAAAAAAAATTGATTCATCTAAGAAAAAGAAAATTACTTCAGCTAACGAGAACAAAAAATATTAATCTAAGGAAAAGAAAATTACTTCAGCTATGGAGAACAAAATTGATTCATCTAAGAAAAAGAAAATTACTTTAGCTAAGGAGAAGAAAATTGATTCATCTAAGAAAAAGAAAATTACTTTAGCTAAGTAGAAGAAAATTGATTCGTCTAAGAAAAAGAAAATTACTTTAGCTAAGGAGAAGAAAATTGATTCATCTAAGAAAAAGAAAATTACTTTAGCTAAGTAGAAGAAAATTGATTCGTCTAAGAAAAAGAAAATTACTTTAGATAAGGAGAAGAAAATTGATTCATCTAAGAAAAAGAAAATTACTTCAGCTAAGGAGAACAAAATTGATTCATCTAAGAAAAAGAAAATTACTTTAGCTAAGGAGAACAAAATTGATTCATCTAAGAAAAAGAAAATTACTTTAGCTAAAGAGAAGAAAACTGATTCATCTAAGAAAAAGAAAATTACTTCAGCTAAGGAGAACAAAATTGATTCATCTAAGAAAAAGAAAATTACTTCAGCTAAGGAGAACAAAATTGATTCATCTAAGAAAAAGAAAATTACTTTAGCTAAGGAGAAGAAAATTGATTCATCTAAGAAAAAGAAAATTACTTCAGCTAAGGAGAACAAAATTCATTCATCTAAGAAAAAGAAAATTACTTCAGCTAAGGAGAAGAAAATTGATTCACCCAAGCAAAAGAAAATTCCGTCTCGCAAGGGAACGAAAATTCTGTCACCCGAAAAAAGAAAATTCCGTCATACAAGATAAAAAAATCGTCACCGAAGGGAAAGAAGATTCCATCGCCAATGAAAAGAAATTGTATGACCCAAGGAAGAGAAAATTCTGCCACCCTAGAAAAAGAAAATTTCACCACAAAAAAAAATCCATCACCCAAGGAAAAGAAAATTCCATCACCCAAGTAAAACAAAATTCCGCTACGCAGGGAAAAGAAAATTTCATCAATCAAGGGAAATAAGAGAAGAAAAAGGAAAAGTACAATGGAATTCGGTCTACCCTAAGGAAAGAAACGTCAATATCCTGAGAAAAGAAAAATAAAAATAAACACCACTATTAAAAAATGAAAATATTCCAATCAAGATAACACATTTTCACATCGAAGGGAGAGAAAATATCTCCAATGAAGGGAAACAGAACCACATATCCTCATAAAAAGAGAAAACAATTTAAAAAAATGTAGTAAACAGGAAATAAAAAAGTATCATGGACTAATGATGCGAAATACAAACATGAATAGGCCAATTATCAGTGAAAATGAAGAATAATATACATTCTGAACGAAAGGAGCTAAAAGGAAATAAATAACAATGGTATAACTATGAGGAAAAAGAGAATAAATAGGCCTATCACATTCAAGGCAAATGAAAAACATATCCACCAAGTAATGGAAATAAGTGTAGATCTTTAGCAGAGCGAAAGGCTAAAAAATAAGCTCAGCAAAGAAGATACGATGAATATCCCCAGGAAAGATGAATTAAATACCCTCAGCAAAGTGAAATTAAATAGTACCCTCAGCAAAGTGAAATGATAGTAAATACTCTCAGGAAAGGGAAACTCAATTTAACAGCTTCAGTAAAGAGCAACACATGCAATCATCTTGCACTGGCTGTCACTCAACATTAAACGACGAAAATGCTCTTTCTTGTGTAAAGCGCAAGGCCACTCTGTAAAGCAGCGACCTTCCCTTACAGCCGTCTGCCTCCACCACTTCCGGTAGTTTCCATTGTACTCTCTCTCTTCGCCTGTTTTTATTTTATTCGCATTGCACAAGCAATCTGCCCGAGGCGGGGCTCGAACCCTCTGACTGTTTAACCCGCTGAGCGTAGTCCGCCCACTCAGCCAGCCGACGCGAACTCAGTGATTTAGCACAGACATCTACTATGGAAGTCGCAAATTTTCAAATACGAGCACCAATTTCTGGATATTTATATACAAACAAGAAATATCGCCACGCTACACGAACAACATTAAACTGAATGAATAATGGTTGGTCGGGCAACTCATCGGTTGACGAACCGACCGAGCAATTCACTAACCGTCTCACAGACCGAACGGCTCGCTAAAGGACTCACAGACCGACCAACCGATAACTAGCCGGCTCATGCAACGACTGACTTATTAACAACTCACAGAACGACTGAACGAGTGACTCATTAATCGACTCACAGAACAACCGAGCCATCCAATAACAGACTCACAGACAAGAGATTCATTAGCCGACCAAAAGACCGAGCGAGCGAATCATTATCCGACTCACAGATCGACCGAGCGACTCATTAACTGACTCACAGAATGACCTAGCGACTCAATCGACTCACAGACTGACCAAGCGACTCATTAACCGACTCGAACACTGACCGAGCGACTAATTAACCGACTCACGGACTGACTGAGCGACTCATTAACAGACTCATGGACTGACTGAGCGACTCATTAACCGACCGAGCGACTCATTAACCGACTCACGGTCTGACTGAGCGACTCATTAACCGACTCACAAACCGACCGAGCGACTCATTAATAGACTCACGGTCTGAATGAGCGACTCATTAACCGATTCGCAGACTGACCGAGCGACTCATTAACCGACCCACAGATCGACCGAGCGACTCATTAACCGACTCACGGACTGACTGAGCGACTCATTAACAGACTCATGGACTGACTGAGCGACTCATTAACCGACCGAGCGACTCATTAACCGACTCACGGTCTGACTGAGCGACTCATTAACAGACTCACGGTCTGAATGAGCGACTCATTAACCGATTCGCAGACTGACCGAGCGACTCATTAACCGACTCACAAACCGACCGAGCGACTCATTAACAGACTCACGGTCTGAATGAGCGACTCATTAACCGACTCGCAGACTGACCGAGCGACTCATTAACCGACTCACGGACTGACTGAGCGACTCATTAACCGACTCGTAGACTGTCCGAGCGACTCATTAACCGATTCGCAGACTGACCGAGCGACTCATTAACCGATCCACAGATCGAACGAGTGACTCATTAACCGACTCGCAGACTGACCGAGCGACTCATTAACCGACTCACGGACTGACTGAGCGACTCATTAACCGCGTCTCATTAATCGACTCGGAGATCGGCCGAGTGAATCATTAACCGACCCACAGATCGACCGAGCAACTCACCGCTAGACAGAGACTCCCTGATCCACATACCAAGCGATTCTCTGACTCACAGACTTAGATACCCGCTGACAGCTGAGCGACAGACCTAGTGACTCACTGACCCACAGACCGAGAAACTCGCTGACCAAAAGACCTAGTGACTCCCTGATCGAACGATCGATTCGCTGAGAGACAGATCGAGTTTCTACCTGAACGACAGATAGAGCGACTCGTTGAGCGGCAGATTGAGCTACTAAATGAATATCTATCAATAACTGATTGAATGAAAAATAATCAGACGGAAAGGCAGGCAGAAAATGAATTAATGTATTAATTATTAATGTGCTTATTTCATTAATTATAGAGCGGCTGATTAAATTCATTACATTACTAACGGACTGGTCGACTGCCACAGCTCACGTCTTACGAATGGACGCCATCTTGTGTGCATATATGCCAGGAACAATGCCTTCTGCTGCAATGCAAGGACATTGCCACACACAATGCGATATGCATATGCATGAGATTGTGGACATCCAGGCGATGCATGGATTTTGTCAGTGGCTGTACAAACGTCAGCGGGCGTGAGAACTGGGTGACCGCGTGAAGGCGACGTCTGCCAGATGCAGGGCTACTCAACGACGCACCCGGAACACACGCGACAATGTCAAGGCACAAGTGCGATCGTGTTGGTTCCAGGGACGTTCGTCAGGAGAATGTCCACTCTCACCAAGTGAGCATGACGATTACAATCCATCTCTGTCTCAATTGAAGTACAGAGGGACTTGGACGTACTCCCACTTGCAGCAAGAATGATACATGCGTTCCTTCCTGAGGAACAATTTAACACTCCGAGGATGTAAAGAAACATGAAATCAGTTGTCTGGCTTGGTGTAGGCGTGTCATTTTGTAATGCCTCTACTGCAGCCGTGGCGAAAATGTAGTCGTGCGCCGAGCCACTGTGTAACCAGCGAAAAGGGATTATAAAGAATGGACACTTCGCGTCGGTACCTTTGATGTAGCCGGACCGATTTCAATGACCTTCAAGCCAGCTAGAGCGTCAGATTCTGCTTTCTCCCTAGAGCTGGAGCTGACATCACACCAGCTAGCAGTCGACACAGAGGAAATATAACACATCCAATTAATACATCTAGGTACATTATATACTCAAATAAAATAAATTGGATTCATAAAATAATAAATCCTTCATTAACTGCAATGTCTAGACTCTCGAGTTCCTTTATGATGAGAGTTGAGACGTTGACCCCAACAACAATTAAAATATGTAATGATTTGATAGCGCTGAAAATGGAAAAACAAAACTCTTACAAGAAGTAAAACCATATACCTATATTATATTATTATTCAAATATTAAACGAATTCGATACTTAATTTTATAATGTATTACATTATTTTATAATATAATGTATTATATCTGAAATATAAAATATTATTATTACAACTAGTTTGTCACTGAGAAATAAGGAAAAGCTGTTAACTTGAATTTATTTGAAGCAAAGCGTTACTGGATTATGCAATAAGGTAGGCGATGTTTGGATCCTGTGCCTCAACTCTATTCTCAATTATTATCTTAGCGTATGCTCGATTACACTAACCTCTAGCGCTTGAAAGTGGAACTAAACGCTGGCGCACAGAGAAACAAAACACAGGAAAATTCGCTCAGTGTCCATTCTTTATAATCCCTATTCGCTGGTGTAACCTGCAACGTGCATAGCACCTATGGAGGAAGGCGGACACCCGAAGGGGAAGTGAAGCAACTGTCTGACTTATTAACGGATTTTCATTTTCCTTACGTCAAGCACTTAAATATATAGTTTTATACAGTATAAGGTTACAAACTAATGTTTAGTACGTGTAACGAAGAAAGAAATGAACAAGAAAACGTAGGACACATTATCACAACCTAAAATTAACTGTCTTCAGAATGTCTCCGCGACAGAGTTTCAAAATAAGGAATTATGTCACTTACTGCCAGTCGTAGTTGATTACGAAGGTATTTGTCTGTCAATCGTACGCTAAATTAGGTTTATACTATTTTAATTGTTGAAAATAATTTTTCACAAAAGTAAGTTGTAGCGAACATGGCTTCAACAGAACAAGCGAAAGTCAATAAATATGCTCATCTTTTAGACAATTATATCTATGTCCCATTTGCTGTGGAGACCTTCGGTCCTTGGAGTCATGACGCTAAAGTTTTGATATCTCAAATCGGCCAAATTTTGATCTCCATTACTGGTGATCGTCGTTGCACTACTTATTTGCGTCAACGTTTAAGTATTGCAATTCAACGTGGAAATGCAATGAGCGTTTTGGGTACTCTTCCCGAGTCCAGCCTTTTGGACGAACAATTTTTCCTGGAAATTTTTTTATTCTGTGTGTAAATATTTCTCTTTAATTTTATAAAGAAAAAATTCGCTTAAGCCAATTAAAAATAAAGTCACCAAAGTCGTATGATTTGTAACGATTTTTGTGATAAGTACGTAAGAATGTCATTTTTAGTTAAAAATTGAAAATGGTACGCAGAACCAAGGACCCGGGTTCGATCCCCGGCGACGGAGTGAATTTTTCTCCTGAAATATTAATTGTCAAACTTTACACAATCAAAATAGACAAACACATAAAATCGATATATTTTTACCAAAAATACATACAACCTCCCCTTAAGAATTATTAATTTTTAATTTCTGTTTGACTTAAACTGCGGAATTTCAAACAGTTTTGAAGAGGTTATATCGAAAGACATTTGGCAACGCTTGCCTTGCACAGGATTGGAACCACAATTATGCCACAGTCTAGTATATACAGTCACGAAGCTCAATACGTATCAAATATGCATCCATAGATGGTTGCTAACCACTAGGATCGCTACTATCGCCTCATTACAGACAATGCGAAACAGTATCTGCACAGCCTATTGTTCCTATCAACCTCAACAACTCAAGTTTCGTGACTGTATATACTAGACTGTGATTATGCCCTAACCGTTTCGTAACAAGTCACTGTCTGTCTCAAACAGTTGACTGCACTATGGCGTCATCCGCGCTTATAACAATGGCACGAGACAATTAGAGGGAACTGTATTCAGCCCCGCCGGCCCAACTTAATCTCCTTCGCTACAGGAGTCCGTTGCCAGGCAACTGCACCTTCCGATCCCTGAAAACAATTGCCGATATCGACTGTCCTGACGTCAGTGTGATAATTTATTACCGCGTCCCACTGCCTTAAAAGTCGCTAAATATAGGAGCCACGCACATGCGGGATCAACCGACTATGACAAGCTGTCGGCACGTCGCCAGATCTGCCGCACCTCCTACACATCGAGTCAGCTGTCCAGGGCAACTAGCAAGTGTGTGTATTTCATTATTTCATACAACATAATAATAATAATAATAATAATAATAATAATAATAATAATAATAATAATTACAGCCCGAAAGTTTAGGTACTTATAACAGTTAAAATACGCAGGCAAAAAAGACAATAAAAACGTAAAAAAAAGGGCACAATAATCTTTGAAAAAGGCATTACAAATTTTAAAAAGGCATAATACATTTTATGAAATAAATTTAAATTATATCAACATCTATTGTACGAAATGAAAATATAAAAATTGGAGATTTATCTTTCGAAGAGGTGGAAAAATTCAAATATCTTGGAGCAACAGTAACAAATATAAATGATACTCGGGAGGAAATTAAACGCAGAATAAATATGGGAAATGCCTGTTACTATTCGGTTGAGAAGCTTTTATCATCCAGTCTGCTGTCAAAAAATCTGAAAGTTAGAATTTATAAAACAATTATATTACCGGTTGTTCTGTATGGTTGTGAAACTTGGACTCTCACTTTGAGAGAGGAACAGAGATTAAGGGTTTTGAGAATAAGGTTCTTAGGAAAATATTTGGGGCTAAAAGGGATGAAGTTACAGGAGAATGGAGAAAGTTACAGAACGCAGAACTTCACGCATTGTAAGTAAGTAAGTAAAGTCACATATTTACTTCATAGGTGACATGTTGATTTACAAAATACTTTTTTTTTTTTTTTGTGATTAACTGTATTTTCATAAACCTTACATAACAAAACTGTTCTATCGGTTAAAACCACATGGGCACCAAATTCACTAACGTAAGCATGAAGTTTATTTTTCAATGGCTTACTGAAATTAAGCGCCCTAGCTAACCAATCTTACACCTTCTGTCATCCGACAATAACTGACTGTTCCTCACTCAAATTTCTTTCTCCTACAATAACAAACACGTGTAGTACAAAATTTTAACAGTAAGATTTGAAAATATGAAAGCAAACAATTGGAAATGCTACGTGACAACTTATATGAGAACGAGTTCCCATTTATGCCCATAACTTTTTCTTGTTGAATATTTTCATAATTTTCGCACCGCCACATGAAACTGAAATAGAAGTTAATTATTGTGCTTTGATTCTTCTAGTATACACAGCAATGAAATAAAAGTTAATTTTGTAATTCATTCCTTTGCATTTTTGCAGAAAAATAGCTAATGCAGACTGTTGCGTGAACGCAACACTAGGCAGATATGGGTTTATTTAAAATTATAAAGCTGATTGTTGGTATCGTGAAGACATGACAATATTATATTTGTAACTGTGGATTGTCGATCATTATCCATATTACATCAATAGTATTAAAGCACGATTATTAGCAGATTAAGCACCGAAATAAATTACTTTTACTTACTATTGTTAGTAAAGTTAGTCATTGTTTCAAATATTTAAATTTCATACACATTACATTACAATTAATTAGAAAATTGCAAATAAACAAGAAATATGTATGTACGTACTGTATGTATGTATGTATGTATGTATGTATGTATGTATGTATGTATGTATGTATGTATGTATGTATGTATGTATGTATGTATGTATGTATGTATGTATGTAGGGGAGAGTCGGGTAGTATCGGACATCGGGTAATATCGGACAGTGAGTTTCTTTCATCTACCACACAATGATAGTACCTGATTGACATGGTACGTTTCTGTGATGTCGCATAGAGAAACGTAACCATGTCATTCAGGTACTACCATATGGTGGTAGATGAAAGAAACTCACTGTCCGATATTACCCGATGTCCGATACTACCCGACTCTCCCCTATGTATGTATGTATGTATGTATGTATGTATGTATGTATGTATGTATGTATGTATGTATGTATGTATGTATGTATGTATGTAGGGGAGAGTCGGGTAGTATCGGACATCGGGTAATATCGGACAGTGAGTTTCTTTCATCTACCACACGATGATAGTACCTGATTGACATGGTTACGTTTCTGTGATGTCGCATAGAGAAACGTAACAATGTCATTCAGGTACTACCATATGGTGGTAGATGAAAGAAATGCACTGTCCGATATTACCCGATGTCCGATACTACCCGACTCTCCCCTATGTATGTATGTATGTATGTAGGGGAGAGTCGGGTAGTATCGGACATCGGGTAATATCGGACAGTGAGTTTCTTTCATCTACCACACGATGATAGTACCTGATTGACATGGTTACGTTTCTGTGATGTCGCATAGAGAAACGTAACCATGTCATTCAGGTACTACCATATGGTGGTAGATGAAAGAAACGCACTGTCCGATATTACCCGTGTCCGATACTACCCGACTCTCCCCTATGTATGTATGTATGTATGTATGTATGTATGTATGTATGTATGTATGTATGTATGTATGTATGTATGTAGGGGAGAGTCGGGTAGTATCGGACAGTGAGTTTCTTTCATCTACCACACGATGATAGTACCTGATTGACATGGTTACGTTTCTGTGATGTCGCATAGAGAAACGTAACCATGTCATTCAGGTACTACCATATGGTGGTAGATGAAAGAAACGCACTGTCCGATATTACCCGATGTCCGATACTACCCGACTCTCCCCTATGTATGTATGTATGTATGTATGTATGTATGTATGTATGTATGTATGTATGTATGTATGTATGTGGTGAAGTTTCAGTTCTGTGAGTCAATTGGTTACTGACGTATTAAAAAAAATATATTTAAAAATTTGCAAATTTCAAATTGAAACGTGTCGCTCAATTTTTCGGTAAAATGTTTGAAATTTTTTTTTGCAAGACCAGTGGCATATTTATAAAAATATCACACATCAGTTTTTCTATGCATATTTTTACTGCAAAAGGGGGAAACAATTTTATAACCACTACATATGTAAAAATAAAAATGTTTCATTGCGACTATAAATATTTCAGTTTTATCTAAAAAAGTATTCGGTTAATCATAAAATCTTCTTTTTTAACCACAGTGTTTAGAACACGCAGTAAAAATTTAATGTTCTTATCATCAAAATTGTAAGAGCCTTTACACTTCGAACCTGACGAAATATGCTGAAAAAAAGGTGTGAGAAACAGCCTGTAAAATCCGCATGGAATTAAAATTCAAGGGTGCAGGCTTTATATATGGCGTGATTTGCTGTCCTGGGCCCGTCTCAAAGAGCGAAGAACTATTCACTCTCTCACTTTACTTTTCAATATTCTTCAAACCTCTAACCCTATCTACCTAGCTTCTTGTTTTCAACATTTGTCCTCATATCACGAAATAGATACTCGCTCACAACGCCATATCACACTCTCCATTCCTAAACACAGAACATCCTTCTACTCTTCATCTTTTACGGTCTCTGCAGCTCATCTCCTGAACTCTCTACCACAATATGTCAGAGACTGTCGGGCATTGTCTAGTTTCAAAAATAAATTAAAATTGCACTTTTTCAATTCAGATTCCTTTCAGTTATAAGCCCTTTTCTCTGCGATATTTTGTAAAAATATAGGCTATATATTTCTTTCCTTCCTTTCCCCTTTTTGTTCTCTTTATCAGCTGATGAATTTATTATCATAGCTTTTTTTTATTGTGAATTTTATTTAATATTCGTATTTCCTTTTTTATTATTATTTTATTACATCCCATTTTGTTATATTCTACCTTACGTTTTCCATATTAACCATTTGTACTAAATGAATTGCTTTTACTATATTCCAATGTATTTTACTTTCTTTTTTCTGTTATTGTATTATTTTCATGTTGTTTAGTGTCGATTTTATTATGCTATTATTATTATTATTATTATTATTATTATTATTATTATTATTTTTATGCTCGACCATGCCGAAATGTAGTAATTATACACCTGGTAGCAGTCCTTTAATGCATGTCATTAAAGTACACCTATTCATTAAAGTTCAGGTTTTCGATTATTCTCGGATATGCAATCGAAAGACAACTAGCAAAACGTCACGCAGGCTGGAAATCCAATACTGTCGCAGAAGGTTATGTTCTGTTACTATAATAATTAGTGTTAATTGTAAATAGTATTCAAATAAATTCAATTTGTCATCTCGTTTTTCGATGTCGAAGTCAATTTCAAGGTTATATCAAGTTTAACGTTTATCTTACTCTCTAGATTATACCAAGGTCGTCGACATTCGTTCCCCGGAAAAAATCAATACTTTCGCGTCTGCGCACATCTCACAATTTACGAGATTGCACAAGGTCAGTTCGCTCCCCAGTCACATAAGAATAATATGAATACTTATGAATAATTTCAAGTTAGAAATGTGGTCGAGCATAAAAAGTCGTATGAAACTCGCCTATAATGGTAATTAAGACGCTCGTATGAAAATTATGAAACGAGCGCAAGCGAGTTTCATAAACAAACATACTCGCGTCTTAATTACTATCATTATAGGCTCGTTGCATAATGTACTATTATATGTTAGTATTCTGTTCTGTATACTTTGTGACCTGGTAGAGTGTAAGAGAAGGCCCTATGGCCTTAACTCTGCCAGTATAAATAAAGAATTATTATTATTATTATTATTATTATTATTATTATTATTATTATTATTATTATTATTATTAATTTTTATGCTTTTTACAAGAAAACTAAAATGCGAATTTTGACTGAAAATGACCAAAATTTTACCCGTCACCCCCCTTAACGTGCCGGAAAACCCCGACATGGGACACACGTCTGGAAGTCCCTCCTGAAGGACATGCGCTCCGGATTTTTGCATGCTGAAAAATCCATCGATCCCAGCCAGGTTTGAACCCGCAACCCTAGTTCTATAAAATTGAGGTAAAAAGAAGAGTACTTACTACCCTTATGTTTCTGCTACACGCAACTTGCATGTTTTCTATCATGATGTCACATGTCTAGGTCGCGTAAAACGGTTCGAGCAGTTGAGAGCGTTGAGTAGCCTTTTCGTCGATATGTATAAAAACACGAGGAGCAAGAAGCGAGTGCACCGCAATTGACCAGAAGTCGGTCTGTATCAGCTATTAGACGTGATCACACCGAATTAGCTGATCTGGTTAACAGATATCCGCCCTCTCATGTCGCGGACACGAGTTCAGATACCAGGCATCGCCACTTGACGCCCGACCGCAAAAACGTGTCAACCCGCAAGAAGCGAGCGATGTCATTCACAAGCTGTCAGATGACGTAGACTCAAGTGTGAGATATGGTACAGTATGTGGAGCGCAGCAGCTGTGGAACAAGCTACGACGGCCTGCTACCATTATCTTTCAGCCATTGCTCCATTATTATCACCTTCTAGTAGTTCTAACTCTGGTCGTCTGCGGTGGCCGAGTGGTTAGACCTTATGCAGACGGTCCGGGTTAGAGTCTCGGTCAGACCTGAAGTTTTTTTTATTGAAAAATCCATAGTGACATTTGTGGCGGACATGGTCACAGTTGGGATTTTCTCAGAATTCTCCCGTTTCTCCATATTAGGCATTAGAGTCGTGCATAACCGGTTACGAAAGGTAGAAAAGAAATTGTTACTGAACGCCTGGCTCTGTAGACAGTATGCGAAGCTCTTCCGACTCGCGGAGTAGTCCAATATTCAGTTTAACGAATGTCAGAGTCTCACCCGGGTGGACGGCTCTGGAGCATGAACAACAGGTAATATTGAGCCATCCAGGTGTTCCAAGAATCGTTGTAAGGAAGCGATTATCATCGTGTACCTTTCAATTGATATTTCCTCCTCTGTCTTTTGATTGATTAATTGACTGATTTATTTATTTATTTATTTATTTATTTATTTATTTATTTATTTATTTATTTATTTATTTATTTATTTATTTATTTATTTATTTATTTATATTTATTTATTTATTTCTTATTTATTATCTTTATTATATTTATAAAAAAATAAGTTGCAACCGCCAAATTACTCTTCAAGGAACGACCACTCATATAAATTGAGGGAAAGAAGGCAGAGGACGGACACTGGAAAGTTTTCTTTTCTCAATCGTACTAACAGGAACTGGAATGCTTTACCTGCAGACTTACTAAAGGCTTTACCAACAACCAAAAATGCATTTAAAAATAGGCTTAAGGACCTTACTAATAGACGGTAATTATATACAGTATTTAAAGGGTGTAAATGATATGTTGTTATTGAAGTGTTGTATCAGTGAAGAATTATGTTGTGTCAGTGAAGTGTGTTGTATCAGTGAAGAAGTACGTCGTGTCAGTGAAGTGTGCTGTGTAAGTGAAACGTGTTCCTGTCAGTGAAGCTTTATAGTTTATAGTGGCAGTGCAAAGTATTTGAACAGTGAAATGTTTTTGAAGTGTTAGTGAAATCAGGATAGAATCAGTGAAATGTGTCGTAGTTCCAGTGCAGTGAGTGAGTTGACAGCGAAATAAGTGTAATGTTCAAAGGTACTTGTGCAGATATGAACATATCATACTCGTGGGTTTTAGTTCGATCTTAGTTTTAAGATACAAATTAGAAAATTTCAAATGTTATTTTAAGTGATCGTTTCATTTAATTTAGTATATTTCCTGTTGTTGTTATCATTATTATTATTATTATTATTATTATTAATTGTATTTTTAATTAATAAGTTTATTATTGTCATTATTGAGTGTAATTAGTTACCACTGCCACCGGGTATACACCCATTGCAGTGTGAAGAAATACATACATACATACATACATACATTTTTATTTTTTATTTATTTTTATTTACTTATTTCTTATTTATTTATTTATTTATTTACTTATTTGGTTATTTGCTTATTTATTTATTTATTTATTTATTTATTTATTTATTGAGTCATTGCTCGATCAATTCATTCATTCATATTCATTCAGCAATCCAAGTATTGCAACAGCACGCATCATGAAGCTACAATCATTAGACTTGAGAGTGCTTTTATTTTTCTTAATAACTTTTTACTCCCCTAAAAACGATTTATTAGAGAAATAATAATACATCCACCTAGAATAATTAAAAGACATAGGCTGTATTAGCAACTACTCCTCCAGAGGTAGCCTATGTATTTTGAGTTTAAAGTATGAACCTTACAATAGTAAGTGTGTACATATTTCCTCTTCTATTTTTAAGTAATTGCAATTTATTTTATTCTTGTATTTGTTTACATGTCAGATTTCATCTATGCAATACGCTTATTTCCTTTGTTGTTACCGGTGTCCATTAGTTGATTCCTATATTTGTTATGAAGATAAATGTACCAAAGTGTCCAATCAATTATAATTCTATTTCAAGCTAACTTACTTACTTACTTATGGCTTTTAAGGAACCCGCAGATTCATTGCCGCCCTCACATAAGCCCGCCATCGGTCCTTATCCTGTGCAAGATTAATCTAGTCTCTATCATCATATCCCACTTCCCTCAAATCCATTTTAATATTATCCTCCCATCTACGTCTCGGCCTCCACAAAGGTCTTTTTCCCTCCGACCTCCCACTTAACACTCTATATGCATTTCTCGATTCGCTCATACGTGCTACATGCCCTGCCCATCTCAAACGTCTGGATTTAATGTTCCTATTTATGTCAGGTGAAGAATACAATGCGTACAGTTCTGTGTTGTGTAACTTTCTCCATTCTCCTGTAACTTCATCCCTTTTAGTCCCAAATATTTTTCTAAGTACCTTATTCTCAAACAGCCTTAATCTATGTTCCTCTCTCAAAGTGAGAGTCCAAGTTTCACAACCATAAAGAACAATTGGTAATATAACTGTTTTATAAATTCTAACTTTCAGGTTTTTTGACAGCAGACTGGATGATAAAAGCTTCCCAACCGAATAATAACAGGCATTTCCCATATTTATTCTGTGTTTAATTTCCTCCCGAGTGTCATTTATATTTGTCACTGTTGCTCCCAGATATTTGAATTTTTCCATCTCTTCAAAAAATAAATCTCCAATTTTTATATTTCCATTTCGTACAATATTCTCGTCACGAGACATAATCATATACTTTGTCTTTTCGGGATTTACTTCCAAACCTCTCACTTTACTTGCTTCCAGTAAAATTCCCGTGTTTTCCCTACTGTTTCAAATATCCTTGTAGGTTCAGATATATTTGACTAGTTGTCATTTTGTCTCAGCATACGTCCAGAATTGAACCCTAACCTCTTAAAGAGAAGTCACGTGACCACTGCTGGACTGTTCCAATTTATCCTGGACGAGCAGACACTTCTTAAATAGTAAATGAAGTATAAACAAATGCCAGCTACAACAGCCGGTTGTTATGGCCACTCCTGCTTCTTTACATAATGAGATGAACTTGATTGCTAGTTTTTGCATATGTGCCAGCAGGAATTTGTCTACGTCCATGTCAAGGGTCAGGATGACGTAACGGAAACACGCGTACAGATCTTCATCTGTTCTGTGCTCAGTTTAACACTTCCTGCTTCCAGAACGAATAGATGGAGACCAACATCACATCGTAAGAAGTATATAAGTAGTATGTACAGTACTTAAACAAGTGCATTTCTTGCAGCAATATTACATGAATAATAAAATATCATAAAATATCCTCATTTGAACCATGACATGCAAGTACTATGCCGCCATAAAAGCCACACAACAGATGACAAAGACTTTGACATACGCACAATATGTGCATGTAGGAAAACTTACCAGAAGTGTATAATAACAAAAAAGATAAATTAAAACATAGATGTCAAAAAGATTACACATACTTATTACACGATTACACTTTTTTTTTAACAATTCAGTTATTTATCATGTTATTTAATGACGTTGTATCAACTACGAGGTTACTTAGAGTTGGTTGAATTTGTGATTGCTATAAATTTCACAGGATGTTTCTGATGATTCGGAAAGGGTTTACAAAACATTCGCTTTACAGTTGGGGAATTAAAAAGATGTAATAAGGAATTCATGGAATCCCTGTAAAACTTGCCATTTCCCTCCATTTCTGTCTTTATTCTCGTTTAATACTTCAGAAAATAGAAGCTCTTAGACCACATATTTATCAAAATGTAGGGGAGAGTCGGGTAGTACAGGACATCGGGTAATATCGGACAGTGCGTTTCTTTCATCTACCACCATACGGTAGTACCTGAATGCCATGGTTACGTTTCTCTATGCGACATCACAGAAACGTAACCATGTCAATCAGGTACTATTATCGTGTGGTAGATGAAAGAAACTCACTGTCCGATATTACCCGATGTCCGATACTACCCGCCTCTCCCCTAAGCTTATCTTAATATTATGAAATAATGTAGGCCTGTGTATTAGTGTCCTTCGTCTGGCAGAAAATACTTGACGATTCATTGGTAAGTTACAAGTACTTGCACTTCGGTGAAACACAATCATGAAACTTCATTGATAATTGTAAGTATGGAGTAGTAAATTATAACTGTAGGAAAATCTTTTGTATCGAGGAGACGGGCTCAAGATATGGACGGTAGCTGTGAATATATTGAATAAGCAGTCGCGGACAGCCGATGAGGTGTGGTCCTCCAGCTTGGGGGTTGGGCGAAGGGCTAACAACCCATCACCGTAAAAAACAGCTTGTTACGAATTCTTGAAATAAGCCTCGGAATGGTACTGATTCTCTGGCACGACCACAGCAGATACTCGGGAGGAAATTAAACACAGAATAAATATGGGAAATGCCTGTTATTATTCGGTTGAGAAGCTTTTATCATCCAGTCTGCTGTCAAAAAATCTGAAAGTTAAATTTATAAAACAGTTATGATACCGGTTGTTCTATATAGTTGTAAAACTTGGACTGTCACTTTGAGAGAGGGACAGAGATTAAGGATGTTTGAGAATAAGGTTCTTAGGAGAATATTTGGGACTAAGAGGGATGAAGTTACAGGAGAATGGACAAAGTTACACAACACAGAACTGCATGCATTGTATTCTTCATCTGACATAATTAGGAACATTAAATCCCGAAGTTTGGGATGGGCAGGGCTTGTAAAACGTACGAGCGAATCCAGAAATGCATATAGAGTGTTAGTTGGGAGGCCGGAGGGAAAAAGGCCTTTGGAGAGACCGAGACGTAGATGGGAAGATAATATTAAAATGGATTTGAGGGAGGTGGGATATGTTATAGAGACTGGATTTATCTTCCACAGGATAGGGACCAATGGCGGGCTTATGTGAGGGCGGCAATGAACCTCTGGGTTCCTTAAAAGCCAGTAAGTAAGTAAGTACATGTAGGAATATGTTTTAGTCTCCTTTGTGTGACAGAAAATACTTGACAATTCATTGGTAAGTTACAGGTATTTGTACTTTGGTGGAACACAATCATGAAACTTCGTTGGTAATTGTAAGTATGGAGTAGTAAAGTACAACTGTAGGAAACTCTTTTGTGAAACAGAATCACTCTATTACTAGAGAATTTATTTGTAACGTAAAAGACCACACCTCTGTGGAATGGGCCACTGATGTTATCTGTTGTTGGTGTATTATTATTATTATTATTATTATTACTATTATTACAATTATTATTATTATTGTTAATATTATTCACTTATAAATACCTTTATAATAACCCGGAGGTTCATTGCCGCCCTCACATAAGCCCGCCATCGGTCCCTATCCTCAACAAGATTAATCCAGTCCATACCATCATATCCCATCGCACTCAAATCAATTTTAATATTATCCTCCCATTTACAACTCGGCCTCCCCAAAAGTCTTTTTCCCCCCTCTGGTCTCCCTACTTATATGCATTTCTGGATTCACCCACACCTGCTACATACCCTGCCTATCTTAAACATCTGGATTTAATGCAGGGAATTATGTTAGGAGAAGAATACAATGTGTGCAGTTCTGCGTTGTGTAGCTTTCTCCATTCTCCTGTAACTTCATCCCTCTTAGCCCCAAATATTTTCTTAAGAACCTTATTCTCAAACACTCTTAATCTCTGTTCCTCTCTCAAAGTTTGAGTCCAAGTTTCACAACCATAAAGAACAACCGGTAATGTAACTGTTTTATAAATTCTACCTTCAGATTTTTTGACAGCAGAGTACATGACAAAAGCTTCTCATCCGAATAATAACAGGCATTTCCCATAGCCTATTTATTCTGCGTTTAATTTCCTCTCAAATGTCATTTATATTTGTACTGTTGCTCCAAGATATTTGAATTTTTCCACCTCTTCGAAGGATAAATCTACAATTTTTATACTCCCATTTCGTACAATATTCTGGTCACGAGGCACAATCATATACTTTGTCTTTTCGGGGTTTACTTCCAAACCTATCGCATTCCTTGCTTCAAGTAAAATTTCCGTGCTTTCCCTAATCATTCGTGGATTTTCTCCTAACATATTCACGTCATCCGCATAGGCAAGCAGCTGATGTAACCCGTTCAATTCCAAACCTTCTCTGTTATCCTGAACTTTCCTAATGGCATATTCTAGAGCGAAGTTAAAAAGTAAAGGTGATAGTGCATCTTCTTGCTTTAGCCCGCAGTGAATTGGAAAAGCATCAGATAGAAACTGGCCTATACAGACTCTGCTGTAAGTTTCACTACTGGGTGTTCATTTCAAAGTGTGTCATAACGTCACTGTTGTGAGTGAGCGATTTGAAGCGGGTTTCAGCTTTTATGTCAGAGAAGTTGCCTATTAATCAAGGCGTTCAATCTGAATTTGAGAACGTGTACGGTATAACTTGAACGTCATAGCAACAGATGGCGGTCTGTACTATCTGTGTACTACCATAACCTCTTTCGAACTGTGTTTTGCGCGGGCAAGTCGTACGCAGGGTATTTGTTATCATCGGTTGCGTACGGCAACGTTCCACAACACAAATCAAATGCTCCTTGTCCATGTTGACCGTCGAAGTTAATGTCAACAAATACGTAAGTAATCGTCTTAACCCTCTCCCCATATCCCGACAGTAAGAAAAAACTCACCTCAGTACATTTTCCCAAACAGTTCACATTCCTGCCACTACCGGCGTTACTGTACATATCGGTAAGTACTCTTCAGAATGACCGCCGTACTTGCTAGGCAACTTCTCTGGCACATAGGTAATACGCCTCTGCGGAAGTGTAGGAAGATTGAATTCTCTAGGCTCATCGGCTAGTCACATGACGGCATACAGCGAGCCATGACACATTTTGAACTCAACATCCATTATTATTATTATTATTATTATTATTATTATTATTACCACAATATCATCAATGTATCATATGCCTGCCAATCTACGTCATTAGTTTGGCATTATCATTGGCATTACTGAACTATAATTTGTCATCTTATTCACTACCACTGTATTATGTCAATATTTTTGTATTTTCATCATCATCATCATCATCATCATCATCATCATCATCATCATCACTGTAGTATCAACACAGCAGTTTAGACGCCACGTCTCTCAGTCGCTCGGCTGCATTATTCAGGCGGGTCGCAGCTGCGTGCTCTTCGATAAACGATGAGCGGCCCTTGCAAGCGACGCGGCGGAGCAGAATCGCGAGCGGCGAAATAAAATTATCCGTGTTTACAAGGCTGTGGAGAGGAGGACACGGCCTTCGGAGTTGCACAACCATAACAACATTAAACGGAGGGAGATGTGCTGCACAGGAAGGGACGGAAATAACACAGGCTAGGCAGGGGAACTGCTGTCAAAGAAGAGGATGACAGACATAAGGACAGGTGGATGAAAACAGAAAGAAAAGGAACAGAGAAGAGAAAAAATGCTTACAAGTTTAAAGAAAAACAGATAAAGGTAAGAAAATGAAGCAAGAGAAATATAAATAAACGAAAGGAAGAAGAGGAAAAATGGAGAATGAAGGTAAGGGCAGAGAAGGAAGAAAGTGTTGAAAATAAAAAAAGAAAATAAAATAGAAATGAAAAAGGGGGGGGGGAGAAAATGAAGGAAAGAATGTGAAAAAACAGGGGAGAAACTGAAGAGAAAAAAAGCGAAGACTGTGAAGGAAAATAAGAAAATGGTGTAAAGAATAAGGTGGAACTGAGTGAAGAAAAGAGAAAGGAAATATAGTAAAAGAAGTAAAGTGAAGAAAAGAAAAAAGAAAAGAATTGAAGAAAAAAGGGAAAGCAGTGAATGAAAGAAATTAGAAAAGAAAATGTAGAAAAAAGTGAGGGAAGAAAATGGAAATAAAAATGAGGGAAGAAAGAAAGAAAAGATGAAAGAAATTGAAGAAAAGAAAAAGAGAGAAAGTGAAAGAAAGATAAAGATGATAAAAAATGAAGAAAACCTCAAAAAATAAAGTGAAGAAATGAGGGGGGGAAAGTGAAGAAAAGAGAGAAGTATGTGAAGAAAAGAAAAGGGGACGAAAGTGAAGAGAAAAAGGTAAAAAAGGAAAGAAAAGAGGGAATTATGTAAAGAAAAGAGAAAGGGCATGTGTGAAGAAAAGAAAAGCGAAGAAAGTGAATAAAAGAAATGAGGGAGAAAATGTAGAAAAAGTGAAGAAAACGAAAACAAAAAGGTCAGAAAATGAATAAGGGGAATAGACACAAGTGAAGAAAATAAAATGGGTGAAAAATAAAGGAATGTGAAAAGAGGGACAAAAGTGAAGAAAGGAGCAAAAGAGGAACGTAAGTGAAGAAAATAGAAGGAATAAAATCGGGAATGGAGAGAAGAAAGAAGAAAGTAAGGAGATAAGAGGTAATAAAGTGAATAAATGAGGAAAGAGTGAGAAAACTGGACAAAAGAGTAGACAAACAAGAAACTAAAGAAAAGAGAAGAGAGTAAATAAGCTGAAAAAAGACAGGAAATGAAACAATGAAGTAAATAGAAAACAGTAAAACGTGCAGAAAAAAGAAGAGGAAATGAAGTGAATGAAAAGGAAAAGAAGGGGGAAAGGTAGAAAATATATAATAAGAAAGAACACGAAGAGAAGGAAAAAAGGAGAATAAAACAAAGAGAGAAGAAAACGAAAAGGGGGATAACACAAAAAGAGGGAAGGAAGCGAAAAAGGGAACAAAACGAAAAGGAGGGGAAGAAAAAATCAAGAAAACGAAAAAGAGGAAAGGAAACGCAAAGAAAGGAAGGAAGGAAACGCAAAGCAGGGAAGGAAACGAAAAGGAAGGAAGGAAACGCAAAGGAAGGAAGGAAACGAAAAGGAGGGAAGGAAACGCAAGGAAGGGAAGAAAACGAAAAGGAAGGAAGGAAGGAAACGAAAAGTAAGGAAGGAAACGCAAAGAAGGGAAGGAAACGAAAAGGAAGGAAGGAAACGCAAAGCAGGGAAGGAAACGAAAAGAAAAGAAGGAAACGAAAAGGAAGGAAGGAAACGCGAAGGAAGGAAACGAAAAGTAGGGAAGGAAACGCAAGGAAAGGAAGAAAACGAAAAGGAAGGAAGGAAACGAAAAGTAAGGAAGGAAACGCAAAGAAGGGAAGGAAACGAAAAGGAAGGAAGGAAACGCAAAGGAAAGAAGGAAACGAAAAGGAAAGAAGGAAACGAAAAGGAAAGAAGGAAACGAAAAGGAAGGAAGGAAACGAAAAGGAGGGAAGGAAACGAAAAGGAGGGAAGGAAACGAAAAGGAAGGAAGGAAACGCATAGGAAAGAATGAAACGAAAAGGAAGGAAGGAAACGGAAAGTAAGGAAGGAAACGAAAAGGAAGGAAGCAAACGCAAAGGAAAGAAGGAAACGAAAAGGAAAGAAGGAAACGAAAAGGAAGGAAGGAAACGCAAAGGAAAGAAGGAAACTAAAAGGAAAGAAGGAAACGAAAAGGAAGGAAGGAAACGCAAAGCAGGGAAGGAAGCGAAAAGAAAAGAAGGAAACGAAAAGGAAGGAAGGAAACGCAAAGGAAGGAAGGAAACGAAAAGGAGGGAAGGAAAAGGAAGGAAGGAAGGAAACGAAAAGTAAGGAAGGAAACGCAAAGAAGGGAAGGAAACGAAAAGGAAGGAAGGAAACGCAAAGGAAAGAAGGAAACGAAAAGGAAAGAAGGAAACGAAAAGGAAGGAAGGAAACGCAAAGCAGGGAAGGAAACGAAAAGAAAAGAAGGAAACGAAAAGGAAGGAAGGAAACGCGAAGGAAGGAAACGAAAAGGAGGGAAGGAAACGCAAGGAAGGGAAGAAAACGAAAAGGAAGGAAGGAAACGAAAAGTAAGGAAGGAAACGCAAAGAAGGGAAGGAAACGAAAAGGAAGGAAGGAAACGCAAAGGAAAGAAGGAAACGAAAAGGAAAGAAGGAAACGAAAAGGAAGGAAGGAAACGAAAAGGAGGGAAGGAAACGAAAAGGAAGGAAGGAAACGGATAGGACAGAAGGAAACGGAAAGGAAGGAAGGAAACGGAAAGTAAGGAAGGAAACGGAAAGAAGGGAAGGAAACAAAAAGGAAGGAAGGAAACGCAAAGGAAAGAAGGAAACGAAAAGGAAAGAAGGAAACGAAAAGGAAAGAAGGAAACGAAAAGGAAGGAAGGAAACGAAAAGGAAGGAAGGAAACGAAAAGGAGGGAAGGAAACGAAAATGAAGGAAGGAAACGCATAGGAAAGAAGGAAACGAAAAGGAAGGAAGGAAACGGAAAGTAAGGAAGGAAACGCAAAGAAGGGGAGGAAACGAAAAGGAAGGAAGGAAACGCAAAGGAAAGAAGGAAACGAAAAGTAAGGAAGGAAACGCAAAGAAGGGAAGGAAACGAAAAGGAAGGAAACGCAAGGAAGGGAAGAAAACGAAAAGGAAGGAAGGAAACGAAAAGGAAGGAAACGCAAGGAAAGGAAGAAAACGAAAAGGAAGGAAGGAAACGAAAAGTAAGGAAGGAAACGCAAAGAAGGGAAGGAAACGAAAAGGAAGGAAGGAAACGCAAAGGAAAGAAGGAAACGAAAAGGAAAGAAGGAAACGAAAAGGAAGGAAGAAAACGAAAAGGAATGAAGGAAACGCAAAGGAGGGAAGAAAATGAAAAGGAGGGAAGGAAACGCAAAGGAAGGAAGGAAAATGAAAAAGAGGAAGGGAAGAAAAAGAGACATGGAAACTAAAAAGAGGGACGAAATCGAAAAAGAGAGCAAAAAGGAAAAAAGTACAGAATACAGAATATGTATAAGAGAATAAAACGGAAAGATGGAAGAAAACGATGAGGGAAAAAAATGAAAGTGGGGGAAAAGAGTAAAGAAACGAAAAAGAAAGTAAGAACTGTATAAAAAATAAAAGATTGGGCGTGTAGGAAGGAGAAATGAGGGAAGGATACGAATGTAAAAAAAAAATAAAATGAGAATGGAAAGATAAAGAAAATGAGGGGAAGGGAAGAAAGGAAAAAAATAAGAGAATATAGTGAAAAAAGAAAGAAATAATAGAACTATATGAAACAAAGTAAGGAGAGAGGAAAAGAATGGAAGAAATAGGAAGGAAATTTATATATAAGGAATATGTAATAAAATAAATTACAAAAGAAATGAAAACATAAATAGAAAGGAAATAAGGAACAGAAAGGAGAGAGAATGGTGGAGAAAAAAAAAATAAAAAATACGCAACGATAAGAAAAGTCAGTTTCTTAAGTCTCCGCTCCCAATCTAAAACGTAGCTACGGTATCGCATTTCACGTCCTTTCCTATAACTTCAACTTATCACCCACGACCAGCAATCTCCAGCCATCACAAAGGTTCTTTAACACAACAGTAAAAATCGTATTGCACTTACTCTGGCCTACAAGTCTGCACAGGACATAAATCCAACAGGGTAAGAACTAGTTTTTCTTAAACAATAAAAAGCAACTTTTATCACGTACTCAGAAAGGGATATCATAGACGTCGTGGTTGGCAACACGCGTAAGTTTAGATGCCAGGAGTAGAAGGCGCACATCATATGAATTTCCCTTCCACATGACAAATTCGTGTGACCCTCTTTAGCCGGAGACTCATAAATCCAACAGCTGCAATATTTTATTTTGCCCTAACATATACATATAACAAAGAGAAAGGGAACATGAATTCCTGACGACGTAAGAGAGCCAGGCTTCCTAGCAACTGCGTACAGATGTGACCTGTTGAAATGTGAAATATTGATAGGCTACACCCCTCCAAACAAAAGTCAAACAATGATGAGTCCACAGAAACTTTCCAGTCACCATCAGTCACGTATTACTTCATGCAATTCTACTTGTTTTCTTAAAGGTCATTCTTACTTACTTACTTACTGGCTTTTAAGGAACCCGGAGGTTCATTGCCGCCCGCACATAAGCCCGCCATTGGTCCCTATCCTGAGCAAGATTAATCCAGTATAGTAATCTATATAGCTCTACTGATAAATTGTTTGTGTTTATAATCTGAAGTAGTTTGCATGATATGTATTATCAATTTCAGTATATCACAACTGGTTGAATTGTTTATGCCTTAAATTTAATTAAAATGTTTTGTATTATAATATAGCTCAACTTATGAATGATCGTTTGCGTTTGTAACTTTAATAATCTGATTGGCTATGTATTGTATACTTTTAGTAGAGCCACCGATGTAGCTCAGTCGGCAGACTCGCTGGGCTGCTGATCCGGAGATGCGTTCGGGCTTGGGTTGGATCCCCCTTTGGACTTTGGTTTCTTCGGAGGTTTTCCCCAGCCGTGGGACTGAAGCCGGATGGTCTATGGCGAGTCCTTGGCATCAACCCCTTTGATTTGATTACCCCCTTTGATTTGATTACCTGGTTGGGTTTTTCCGAGGTTTCCCCCACCGAAAAGGCAAATGCCGGGTAATATTTTGGCGAATCCTCGGACCTCATCTCGTCTCACTACATCTCGCCAAAATGTAAAAAAATTGTACAAAATTGTAAAAATTGTAGAAAATTACTAAATTGTAAAACTATAAAAATTTGTAAAAATTGTAATTGTAATATTGTAAAATGTTGACATGTTCCACATCTTAAAGCTTCATTGCTCATGTAAGATCTATGGAATAAAATAAATGAATGAATATCATCATATCCCACCTCCCTCAAATCCATTTTAATATCACCTTCCCATCTACGTCTCGGCCTCCCCAAAGTTCTTTTTCCCTCCGGCCTCCCAACTAACACTCTATATGCATTTCTAGATTCGCCCATACATGTTACATGCCCTGCCCATCTCAAACGTCTGGATTTAATGTTCCTAATTATGTCAGGTGAAGAATACAATGCGTGCAGTTCTGCGTTGTGTAACTTTCTCCATTCTTCTGTAACTTCATCCCTCTTATCCCCAAATATTTTCCTAAGCACCTTATTTTCAAACACCCTTAACCTATGTTCATCTCTCAAAGTGAGAGTCCAAGTTTCACAACCATAAAGAACAACCGGTAATATAATTGTTTTATAAATTCTAACTTTCAGATTTTTTGACAACAGACTGGATGACAAAAGCTTCTCAACCGAATAATTACAGGCATTTCCCGTATTTATGCTGTGTTTAATTTCCTCCCGAGTATCATTTATATTTGTTACTGTTGCTCCAAGGTATTTGAACTTCTCTACCTCTTCCAAAGATAAATTTACAATTTTTATATTTCCATTTCGTACAATATTCTCGTCACGAGACATAATCATATACTTTGTCTTTTCGGGATTTACTTCCAAACCTATTTCTTTACTTGCTTCAAGTAAAATTCCCGTATGTTCCCTAATCGTTTGTGTATTTTCTCCTAACATATTCACGTCATCAGCATAGACAAGCAGTTGATGTAACCCGTTCAATTCCAAACCCTGTCTGCCATCCTGGACTTTCCTAATGGCATACTCTAGAGCAAAGTTAAAAAGTAAAGGTGATAGTGCATCTCCTTGCTTTAGCACACAGTGAATTGGAAACGCATCTGACAGAAACTGACCTATACGAACTCTGCTGTATGTTTCACTGACACACATTTTAATTAATCGAACTAGTTTCTTGGGAATACCAAATTCAATAAGAGTATCATATAAAACTTCTCTCTCAACTGAAGGTCATTCTAGGCGTTTTTAACTTTATGACAGATATTTCAGAAATTTTTCTTTAATTCTGTGTCGTTTTATTCTTCTATGTGCTCTTTGCAATTTTTCCAATAATTCCGGGCGAATTTGTAAATTTGCAGTACTTTAGTTTTTCTGAAACTTCTTTGTATTTTTAAGATTCATCCTACATTTTTTTCCTAAATAATTTATTTCACTAGTTAAAATAGTTTTTTTTTTCATCTTCGATCTGAAGTATTCTGGCCCCACATCTGTTAGTATTATCAGTTTTGCTTGTTCATTGTAAATATTTTAATCATATACTTTGTGCTAAACCTCTGACTCAGGTTCTGGCTGATATGTATAGTAGTGGCAAAAAAACCGGACCGACCCTTGTAGCTGATTTTAGAGCCTTGTTCACTCAGAGCACGATAGACTGGTAACTAAGACTTTCATGGTTCGAATCCTGCCTGGGAATGAAACTTTTTTTGTTCCTTATTCAAATTTATTCCCTATACTTTTCGATTGCAACGATATTTTACTACTTAATTAACTTATTATTCCCAGAACATGAATTTTACCAGCAAACATTAATGAAATGGCGGAAGCTACATTCATTAGTTTTTATATACAAGTCGAACAACAATGAATTGACGAAAACTGAATTTCATTTTCTCTACATATAAGTCAAATGATGATGGATTGACGAAAGCTGAATTTTATTGCCTCTACTCACAAACGGAAGTTGATAGATTGACGGAAGTTGAATCTTATTGCCCTTATATGCTAGTGAAACAATAATGGATTGATAAATTTTATTTTATTACTTCTATATACAAGGAAAACAGTAACAGGATGAAGAAAACTAAAATTTTCCTTCCTTTATATTTAAGTCAAACAATGAGTTCACGAAAATTGAATTTCACTGCCCCTACATATAAGTCAAACGATGATGGATTGACAGAAGCTGAATTTTATTGCCTGTGCTCACAAGTCGAAGTTGATGGATTAACAGAAGTTGAATTTTATTGCCTCTCTATGAAACAAAAATGGATTTCAAATTGAATTTTATTGCTTCAATATAAAAGGAAAACATTAACAGGCTGAAGGTAACTAAAATTTTACTACCTTTATATTTAAGTCAAGCAATGAGTTGACGAAAATTGAATTTCACTGTCCCTACACATAAATCAAACAATGATGGTATGACGGAAGATGAATTTTATTGTCTCTACTCACAAGTCGAAGTTGATGGATTGACGGAAGTTGAATTTATTGTCCGTATATGCAAGTGAAACTTCTATATACAAGGAAAACAGTATCAGGCTGAAGAAAAGTAAAATTTTATTACCTTTATATTTAAGTCAAACAATGATTTTACAAAAATTAAATTTCACTGTCCCTACATATAAGTCAAACGATGATGGATTGACGGAAGCTGAATATTATTGCCTCTACACACAAGACGAAGTTGATAGATTGACGGAAGTTGAATTTTATTGCCTCTACACACAAGACGAAGCTGATAGATAGACGGAAGTTGAATTTTATTGCCTCTACACACAAGACGAAGTTGATAGATTGACGGAAGATGAATTTTATTGCCTCTACACACAAGACGAAGTTGATAGATTGACGGAAGTTGAATTTTATTGCCTCTACACACAAGACGAAGTTGATAGATTGACGGAAGTTGAATTTTATTGCCTCTACACACAAGACGAAGTTGATAGATTGACGGAAGTTGAATTTTATTGCCTCTACACACAAGACGAAGTTGATAGATTGACGGAAGTTGAATTTTATTGCCTCTACACACAAGACGAAGTTGATAGATTGACGGAAGTTGAATTTTATTGCCTCTACACACAAGACGAAGTTGATAGATTGACGGAAGTTGAATTTTATTGCCTCTACACACAAGACGAAGTTGATAGATTGACGGAAGTTGAATTTTATTGCCTCTACACACAAGACGAAGTTGATAGATTGACGGAAGTTGAATTTTATTGCCTCTACACACAAGACGAAGTTGATAGATTTACGGAAGGTGAATTTTATTGCTCCTATATGATCCGTTCAGAGCAGAAGTGGTGTAAGTCAAAATTGGGTAATGAGATTTAAAGTAAAAATTCTGTAAAATACAGCGCAAAGTAGCAATTAATATGTCCTTCGACTACTAATAGTTTAAATAAATTGAATATTAATTACTACTTTGCGCTGTATTTTACAGAATGTTTACTTTGACCCTCATTACCCATTTTTGACTTACACCACTTCTGCTCTGAACGGCTCACATGCAAGTGAAACAATTATGGATTGGTAAATTGAATTTTATTACTTCTATATACAAGGAAAACAGTAACAGGCTGAAGAAAACTAAACTTTTACTACCTTTATATTTAAGTCAGACAATGAGTTCACGAAAATTGAATTTCACTGCCCCTGCATATGTCAAACGATCATGGACTGACTGAAGCTGAATTTTATTGTCACTGTATAGTAATAGTACATTATGCAACGAGCCTATAATGATAGTAATTAAGACGCGAGATTTAATAATATAACTAGAAAATTACTAATTCCATCATTATTACAAATAAATAATAATTTAATAAAAATTGGTTGATTATACAATTTTGCTAATGAGTTCATAATTTCATTTTGTTTATTATAAATGTTTTCATGAATCATAAGTTCTATATTTTTATAAAACGAGCGTCTTAATTACCATTATAGTCAAGTTTCATACGACTTTTTATGCTCGACCATATTTCTAACTTGAAATTATTCATAAGTATTCATGTTATTCTTATCTGACTGAGGAGCGGAACTGACCTTGTGCAATACCTCGTAAATTGTGAGATGTGCGCAGACGCGAAAGTATTGATTTTTTCCGAGAAACAAATTTCGACATTGACCTTGATATAATCTAGAGAGTAAAATAAACATTAATCTTGATATAACCTTGAAATTGACTTAGACATTGAAAAACGAGATGACAAATTGAATTTATTTGAATATTATATACAATTAACGCTAATTATTATAGTAACAGAACTGACTTTATTTCAAATATAGGTGATTTATTGATTTATTGTTGTCTTTCGATTGCATATCCGAGAATAATTGATACTTGCGCTTTCATAGTGCTACAATGGTATTTTCTGATTGGTGGAACACCTGAACTTTAATGAATAGGTGTACTTTAATTAGGTCCATTAAAGGGCTCCTACCAGGTGTATAATTACTACATTTCGGCATGGTCGAGCATAAACAATCATACATGGCGGAAATTTAATTTTATTGTCTACATAAAGTGTACTGCACCTATCAAACAATAATGAAATCACTAGAACTGAAATTATCTATAAGAAAGCTGAATTTTATTGTCTCTACACCCAAGTCGAAGTTGATGGATTGACGGAAGTTGAATGGCCTTGGGGTTTCTTCAGCCTCTTAACAGAATTGAGTAGCAGGGGTATTTATTTCCTTGGTGGTAAAGGCGGCGGGCACGTAGGACTGACTTCCTTACATCCATTACTGCTGATTGATTGTACAGTCGCAGCCTCGACCTCCCGTTAGCCTGTGGGTCTTCGGAGTCTGCAATGGGGATGACTGTATACACCAGACAAATGATGATTGTTTGACGGAAGCTGGATTTTATTGTCTCTGTATAAAAATAAAACGATAATGGATTGAAGGAAACTGAAGATTTATAATTTGTCTGCATACAAATCATACAATAATGGAGCGACGGAAACTGAGTTTTATTATCTCTGAATAGAAATCAAATAATTATGGCCTGACAATATATTTTATCCCTCTGAATATCTCAGAAAATAATGGTACAGGGCAGTCGTTCTCAATTTTTTTCAATGACGTACCACTATTTTTAATTCAGGACCACTAGCCAAATTTATAATGACTTATGTAAAATACCCTAGCCTTGCTTTCTTACACATTCGATTGAAATTAATTGTTTATTAGCCAATAAAGAAAGGGAATCAGTGATAAATGACGGTAAAACGTAAAAGGTAAAGGTATCCCCGTTACATGCCATGAAGGCACTTGGGGGACATGGAGGTAGAGCCCCATGCTTTCCATGACCTCGGTACTAGAATGAGGTGGTGTGGTCGGCACCACGCTCTGACCGCCTTTTACCCCCGGGAAAGACCCGGTACTCAATTTTATAGGAGGCTGAGTGAACCTCGGGGCCGTTCTGAAAGTTTGTCAACGAGAAAAAATCCTGTCACCACCTGGGATCGAACCCCGGACCTTCCAGTCCGTAGCCAGCTGCTCTACCAACTGAGCTACCCGACGGTTAGAGTGAGATAAGCATTTTTAAAATTCCAGTTTTGGGTAAAATATGCTGTTTTAATTAAAAATCGTAAACTAAGCAAGCAAAAACGTTTTCGTGCGAAATAACCATTTATAAGCACTAACAAACATAGTTAAAACTGCTTATCTAAGCGTGTCTTACGAAGAATAACCTTTCTGCTTACATTTAAAAGTGTGGAAAGGAATATGTATTCTGCTTAGAAATCCAGGCTTTACATATTACTAGGCTTCGTGACTTCGGACCCGATAGAGCAGTTCAGTGGAAAATCCGCATAACGGCGTAACTTATTGAGTATAGTAGTAAAGCGTACAGTGGGTGGGGGTACTGTAGAATGAATGCCAACAAATACGCAAAGGAAGACGCTCTGGATTTGAAGGTTCTGACGAATAATTTGGTTTTCATACACACCTATTTTCAAACTGTGTCTGAAACTATTACACGGTTAGAAAAGTCAGAGCAAGAGATGCCGGAAGCCCTCAAATTAATTGAGGAAATGACACAGATAATTAATAAGGCACCAAGTATACCGGTTACTGAACGTGTAAAACAGAAGTGGAAATCAATTTTATGTAAAAATAACGGATATGGAACATTGTTTAATACAAATAGCAAATTAGTGGATAGAGTCACCCGAGAATGAAGGACTGTCTCTGACAGACTGCAATGATGTTAGGTTTTTCCCTTTTGCTCCTATCACGTCATGCGATGTAGAGCGCAGCTTTTCACAGTACAAACTGTGTTTGGCAGATAACCGAAAAAGATTTACGTTTGAGACACTGAGAATGTATCTTGTAGTAGGTACACTGAAATTCGGTACTGTAACTGCACTTCCTAAAGACAGTACAAACTGTGTTTGGCAGACAACCGAAAAAGATTTACGTTTGAGATACTGAGAATGAATCTTGTAGTAGGTACATTGAAATTCGGTACTGTAACTGCACTTCCTAAAGACAGTACAAACTGTGTTTGGCAGACAACCGAAAAAGATTTACGTTTGAGATACTGAGAATGAATCTTGTAGTAGGTACATTGAAATTCGGTACTGTAACTGCACTTCCTAAAGACAGTACAAACTGTGTTTGGCAGATAACCGAAAAAGATTTACGTTTGAGACACTGAGAATGTATCTTGTAGTAGGTACACTGAAATTCGGTACTGTAACTGCACTTCCTAAAGACAGTACAAACTGTGTTTGGCAGATAACCGAAAAATATTTACGTTTGAGACACTGGGAATGTATCTTGTAGTAGGTACATTGAAATTCGGTACTGTAACTGCACTTCCTAAAGACAGTACAAACTATGTTTGGCAGATAACCGAAAAAGATTTACGTTTGAGACACTGAGAATGTATCTTGTAGTAGGTACATTGAAATTCGGTACTGTAACTGCACTTCCTAAAGACAGTACAAACTGTGTTTGGCAGATAACCGAAAAAGATTTACGTTTTGAGACACTGGGAATGTATCTTGTAGTAGGTACATTGAAATTCGGTACTGTAACTGCACTTCCTAAAGACAGTACAAACTGTGTTTGGCAGATAACCGAAAAAGATTTATGTTTGAGACACTGAGAATGTATCTTGTAGTAGGTATAGTAGGTACATTGAAATTCGGTACTGTAACTGCACTTCCTAAAGACAGTACAAACTGTGTTTGGCAGATAACCGAAAAAGATTTACGTTTGAGACACTGAGAATGTATCTTGTAGTAGGTACATTGAAATTCGGTACTGTAACTGCACTTCCTAAAGACAGTACAAACTGTGTTTGGCAGATAACCGAAAAAGATTTACGTTTGAGACACTGAGAATGTATCTTGTAGTAGGTACATTGAAATTCGGTACTGTAACTGCACTTCCTAAAGACAGTACAAACTGTGTTTGGCAGATAACCGAAAAAGATTTACGTTTGAGACACTGAGAATGTATCTTGTAGTAGATACATTGAAATTCGGTACTGTAACTGCACTTCCTAAAGACAGTACGAACTGTGTTTGGCAGATAACCGAAAAAGATTTACGTTTGAGACACTGAGAATGTATCTTGTAGTAGGTACATCGAAATTCGGTACTGTAACTGCACTTCCTAAAGACAGTACAAACTGTGTTTGGCAGATAACCGAAAAAGATTTACGTTTGAGACACTGAGAATGTATCTTGTAGTAGGTACATTGAAATTCGGTACTGTAACTGCACTTCCTAAAGACAGTACAAACTGTGTTTGGCAGATAACCGAAAAAGATTTACGTTTGAGACACTGAGAATGTATCTTGTAGTAGATACATTGAAATTCGGTACTGTAACTGCACTTCCTAAAGACAGTACGAACTGTGTTTGGCAGATAACCGAAAAAGATTTACGTTTGAGACACTGAGAATGTATCTTGTAGTAGGTACATCGAAATTCGGTACTGTAACTGCACTTCCTAAAGACAGTACAAACTGTGTTTGGCAGATAACCGAAAAAGATTTACGTTTGAGACACTGGGAATGTATCTTGTAGTAGGTACATTGAAATTCGGTACTGTAACTGCACTTCCTAAAGACGACCAATAGGATAATTGAAGAAATTAAAATTGCTACATGTTTATTTCCACCATTAACACTGTGTATAAACACAAATGCTTATAAAAGACAGGAGAATAAATGCTTTTCACATTCTTTTGACATTATAATTGTGTAATGTATATTTACTTTCAGTATCTACATATAATGTGTGTGTTCCCCCATACTACCGTACTCTATTATAAATAGCAACGTTGTTACCTCAACACATCTCTACCTTTCACTACCTGCAGAGAGTCAACAACCTATAGTACATGCACAGTAAACTTGTTGTATCGGGTCCCAAGTCTCTAAGTCTACATATTACACTAATCAGATCCATACAAACAATTGTTCTTCCTCTGAGACATATCGTCAAATGAGATGTAGCCTACTGTCTGATAATTAATAGATGTGCAAATCAGCCAGAACCTCAATCAGAGGTATAAAATTATACTATACATACGTAAACAATAATGGAAAATGGGAAACTGATTTCATTTTATCCATCCACTGTAAATACATGTCGAATTATATCGAGTTAACGGCTGTTGAATTTTATACATTCCACTCTTTTATATCATTCTTGCAAACAGAATTGAATTTCATAACCATACGACATTGAAATCAGTGGCGTGTATATAGGTTTCCGCCACTGCATTGTGGTGGGGTTTGAAGTAGTTTCACAAATATTTGTCCCGATGCTTGTGAGGGTCTATTGGCACAGAAATCCGATAGCATGCAGCGCCTCTTATCCGAGTCAATAAGGCGGAGAAGAGCTTGAGTGAATCTGCCAGCACCTGAAACCGGCGCGGCGAACAAATCCCCATACTTGTGCCTACGTTTCTGCGTCAGAATTCGTCCGTCCCGTCGGGCGTTTTGCTACAAAGCAGAACCGGATCGCACGGTATTGCAGCGTAGCTATATTCCTGACATCTCCAAGGGATGTAACAGCAAGAATGTTTCAGGGTAATTTCTGTACGTCAAGAGTATATCAAGCAGATCGTGATTTGGCTATCTGACAGTTCCACGTATCTTCATAGGGGGCTAAAAAAATAAGGATCCGAGAACAATTACGAAATTCATAAATCACCTATTAGTTCATATGTTAGCTCTTTCAGAGAGAAGGGATTTTTCTCGTTGCCAAACTTCCAGAACGGCCCCGAGATTCACTCAGCCTCCTATAAAACTGAGTACCGGGTCTTCCCCTGAGATAAAAGACGATCGGAATGTGGTGTCGACCACACACGATTTTTCGTGCATTAATAAAGTTTTAATTCCTGTTTTTACAAATCTTGCATTGCTGGGCCTAACTGGTTTTACGTCCACACCTGTGGAGTAACGGTCAGCGCGTCTGGCTGCGAAACCAGGTGGCCCGGGTTCGAATCCCGGTCGGGGCAAGTTACCTGGTTGAGGTATTTTCCGGGGTTTTCCCTCAACCCAATACGAGCAAATGCTGGGTAACTTTCGGTGCTGGACCCCGGACTCATTTCACCGGCATTATCACCTTCATATCATTCAGACGCTAAATAACCTAGATGTTGATACAGCGTCGTAAAATAACCCAATAAAAAACTGGTTTTACTAGTAATAGGACGACAAATAAATTGTACGTTGATAAGTGAATGATAGCTATATGACCGGATGTCAATGCTGTCATTCAACATTGTAACGCACTCCAGCCAAATAAATAAATAAATAAATAAATAAATAAATAAATAAATAAATAAATAAATAAATAAATAAATAACTAGGTAAGTAAGTAAAAACTAAATAAATCTATACTAATAATAAATCTGTAGCCAAAATTTTTCTGGTAATTTTCGATTTTCCAAAAATAATTGGTGTTAACATGTATAATTAACCGTCCTGAAACCGAAAATCGCTTTTTTTAATTTTTGTTTGTATGTCTCTCTGTCTGTCTAGATGTTTGTTACCTTTTCACGCAATAATGGCTGAAAGGATTTCGATGAAAATTGGAATATAAATTAAGTTCGTTGTAACTTAGACTATAGGCTATATGACATTCAAAATACTTTATTTAAAAAGGGGGTTATAAGGGGGCCTGAATTAAATAAATCGAAATACCCCGCTTATTATTGATTTTTGTGAAATATGTTACATAACAAAAGTTTCTTTCGAAATCATTTCCGATAAGTTTTATTTTGTGCAAAATTTTGATAGGACTGATATTTAATGAGATAAATGAGTTTCAAAATTACAATAACAACGCCATCTAAGGCAGTGTAATGAAATAAAAAAAAATGACTTCGTCTATAAAGGGCCTTGGACAACAACAATTGAAAGCTATGAAACATAGCGTACAGAGAATGTTTCTGTGTTTGTATGAAGTAATATCGGAAGCTAAATTAACCGATTTGTATAATTAATTATTAATTCACCATTGGGAAGTGTAGTTTCTCTAGATGGACATAATGCTATAATGTTATTACAGTAACTTCTGAGTGAATCGAGGACAGGTAAGATTAAAATAGCTTTTTATGCACAGAAAACTTGATAGCCTACTCTGTACATTCGTTTCCTGTACTTCCTAAAATAATTTTTATGACTAAATGAGTGGTCTCTGGATCAAAATGATCGCATTTTAATTTTTTAAATACAATTTAAATTAAGTAACACACTAAACGATTTATCCTTCTATCAAACACGAATGTTCCGTGGATCAAATGTCCTATTTTAATTATGTAATTACTTTATATTTATTTCTAACGGGTGCAGCGGAGCGCACGGGTACGCCTAGTAAATAAATAAATAAATAAATAAATAAATAAATAAATACACAATACGCGTACTGCAGTTTAAAGAGAACTGGAACATGGCAAAATCTAAACGCGTGAAGAAATACTATTTCCAAAGGAAATGGGAATATGATTATTTTGTTGTTGAAGACGAAAGAATTGCTTGTTTACTGTGTCCCATCCAATTTATTTCTACTCGTCATTTCAATATTAAACCACATTTCAACAAAGCCCATATTAATATATTATGGAATGCACAAACTTTCGGGTAAGGTCATTATTACGAACTGTATATTGATTATTTATTTATATACTATTAAATTAAGGACGTTACTCGTGTTCATTTTGAATTGAAATTAATAGTGACTTTCAAGGTTCATTACTTAAATGCTATAAATTTATGTTTCCGTAGGTGATGATAAGAGGAAAGTTTTCGAAAATCTAAAGGAGGTTAGGTGCAAAGAAATCTCAAAGAAACTACCGACAGGAAATCTAGCATAATTGTAAACCTTGAAACGAGATAACGCATTATAAATAAAATGAATTTATTACAATACTTTTTGAAAATTACGTGCCACCGCTGATGGACCTTTGCACGGGCAGAGAATGTAAACAACTCTACGCAGAAGCCGATCATCTCCAATAGAAGTGGAGTGAGGCTGACATCATATTTCCCCTACTTACGGGTTCTGCAGGCCTGTCCTAGACCACGGATACAACGGCTAGCATAGTAACTATTAGACACCCTGTAGTATAACACAAAGAAGGATAAACCAAATACGTATATAACCTACATATACGGGCTAACCGAACATAATGTCATTAATTTCAGGGGGTTATTCTGTGAGATATATCAAACAAAAAAGTTTAATACAATTTTGCTCATTTTTACTTCCTTTTCGAGAGAAAAAAAAATTATTTTATATCAAACATTTCATTGCGTGTTTTGGAAAAGCCATTGATTTAATTGCCAATATGCTCAGTCAATTTAAGAGAGCAATGTATTATGATAATAAATAAATGAAAAATTTTAGTTTTGTCCTTTTTATGTGCAGAAATTTGATCCGAACGAACGTAACATTGCAAAATTCCTTTGCAGAACGAGAAGCTCCGAAACTTTGATATGTCTGTGTCACAAGGTGCAAATACTGAAAATCTCGCACCGCACCCAACACAGTACAATCACAGTCTAGTAAATACCGTCACGAAACTTGAGTTTATGAGGGTACTAGGAACAATAGACTGTGCAGGTACTATTTCGCATTGTCTGTAATGAGGCGATAGTAGCGATCTTAGTGGTTAGCAACTAGCTATGGATGCATATTCCCTACGTATTGAGCTTCGTGACTGTCGAAAAAATCGAAAAATCGAAAAGAGAATTGGGAGGACAAATTTAAAAGGTACGCAAACGCGTCCTTGCAAGGGGTTTGGGGGCTGTACAAAACTAAATATGTGAGCTCCAAGCCTGTTGGCCACTAGTCTCACTCCGGGTTACGCTGCTCCACTGAAGGAACTCTAGAAAATTTTGAAGGGGAAGCCGAAATTGGACGTAACCTCTTAGGTACCACATACGCGAGGGGGACTGAGATTTGATCAAGTGATCACGGAACGGGAAGAGGAAGAGCTGGCTGGTGTTAGGATGGCAAGACGCTGTCATCTGTTGTTCAATGACAAAGCATGTGAAGGCCGTCGGAAGAAGCGCCGTGAAATCTAAATCTGCAATTTGAGAGGTCCCTGTCCTTTCAAATTGCGACTAATTGAGTGACCTCGTATATTTAATAGGCAATTTATAGGTTCTGAACTAGGGCATACGTCGTTTATATAAAGGGGAATATATATGGGGAAGGGCATATAGGTCCATGGCCCATTTCTTATAGGGCTCATCCCGACATTTGTCTTACGCCTGAGGAAAACCACGGAATACCTTAGGCAGGATGAGTTGTCTCATATAAGAGACTAGCCAATTTGGCTATTATGTAGGAGGTGATTGTTGTCATGAGCCTTGTTGAATCGTCTCAATTTCGAGACCAGCCATTTGGCTATATGATGGCTCAATTACGAAGAGGGGGGAGAGATGTAATTGTTAATTAATTTAGAGTTAATTAAGGAGATTCATGGGGATATGAGTGCAGGTCCGTGGCCCATTTCTTCTAGGGCTCATCCCGACATTTGTCTTAGCGCCTTAGGAAAACCACCGAAAAACCTTAGGCAGGATGAGTTGTCTCAATATCAGAGACTAGCCAGTTGGCTCTTAGGTTGAATGACTCTATGAATCGATAGATCTATACTAGCCAATTAGCTCTCTGTAGGCCCTATATACTAGACTGTGGTACAATTTTCAAATCTTACTTTGTATACTATAATTATCGACAATCTTATATTCAACTTTCTAATATCATAATGGCCATCCGGGTCCACAGTATTGTAAGTCCAGCGCTCTAACCACCAGAGCAGCCGTGGCGAAATTGTAATCGTGCGCCAAGCCACTGTGTAACCTGCAACGTGCATAGCACCTATGGAGGGAGGCGGACACCCGAAGGGGAAGTGAAGCAACTGTCTGACTTATTAACGGATTTTCATTTTCCTTACGTCAAGCACTTAAATATAATTTTATATACTATAAGGTTACAAACTAATGTTTAGTACGTATAACGAAGAAAGAAATGAACAAGAAAACATAGGACACATTATCACAACCTAAAATTAACTGTCTTCAGAATGTCTCCGCGACAGAGTTTCAAAATCAGGAATTATGTCACTTACTGCCAGTCGTAGTTGATCATGAAGGTATTTGTCTGTCAGCCGTGATCTAAATTTGGTTTTTACTATTTTCATTGTTGAAAATAATCTTCACAAACGTAAGTTGTAGCGAACATGGCTTCAACAGAGCAAGCGAAAGAACGAAGCTTCGGATATTTATTTTTTGGCAAAGATTTCAAAAGTTCAACATTTGTCAAGTCCTTACATCTAGCTTTCATTTAACATCACATTGTAAATCTGTGAGTTTAAATTGAAGAGCTAACCGCATTATTCGGACATCTGCTGAAAAAGGATCGAAATAATAATAATAATAATAATAATAATAATAATAATAATAATAATAATAATAATAATAATAATAATAATAATATAACCTTTTAATGTTTCATCAGTAACATGTAGTATAATGCTGTTTTATGCTCGACCATGCCGAAATGTAGTAATTATACACCTGGTAGCAGTCCTTTAATGCATGTCATTAAAGTACATCTATTCATTAAAGTTCAGGTTTTCGATTATTCTCTGATATGCAATCGAAAGACAACGAGGGAAACGTCACGGAAGCTGGAAATCCAATACTGTCGCAGAAGGTTATGTTCTGTTACTATAATAATTAGCGTTAATTGTAAATAATATTCAAATAAATTCAATTTGTCATCTCGTTTTTCAATTCTAAATCAATTTCCAGGTTATATCAAAATTAGTTCATGTTATTCTCTAGATTATATAAAGGTCTATGACATTATTGTTCCTCGGAAAAAATCAATACTTTCGCGTCTGCGCACATCTCACAATTTACGAGCTATGCACAAGGTCACTTCTGCTCTTCAGTCAGATACGAATAAAATGAATACTTATGAATAATTTAGAAATATGGTCGAGCATAAAAAGTCGTATGAAACTTGCCTATAATGCGCTCGTTTCATAAACAAACATACTCGCGTCTTAATTACTATCATTATAGGCTCGTTGCATAATGTACTATTATGTTATACAACCGTTTTCCTCGTAATACTTGTGAACAAATCATACATTTAATATTCTCATCATATTGGCAGCAAAAAATTGCGTCCTCCCATCCTACTTGAAACTTTCGTTTTTGTAGAGGTACATGGTTTCGAGAGAGACATTGCGTCGATACGCCACTCGGAGGTCAGAGACAAATACAAAAGGAGTGAGTGAGTGAGAGGGTGGGGGTTGGGGGGCAAGGAACGTGCACAGCTATCACTGCGAGCCACAATGTGCTCGTGAGTTACATTTTCGCCACGTCTGCGCTAGACCACCGTGACGGCTTGGTCATGCATATTTAGTGGGAGTTTGAAGGATATGAACACTCTTTATTTTATTGGGTTATTTTACGACGCTGTATCAACATCTAGGTTATTTAGCGTCTGAATGAAATGAAGGTGATAATGCCGATGAAATGAGTCCGGGGTCCAGCACCGAAAGTTACCCAGCATTTGCTCATAATGGGTTGAGGGAAAACCCCGGAAAAAAACCTCAACCAGGTAATTTGCCCCAACCGGGATTCGAACCCGGGTCAGCTGGTTTCGCGGCCAGACACGCTGACCCGTTACTCCGCAGGTGTGGACCCCTATTTGTTACAAAGAAACAGAACTCTAGGTAAAAATGTAGGAAAATGCTAGGCGTTGTTCGTGGCGGGTCTCGAAAGGAGCTGCGTAGCCGCGGCTTGCGTGAGCGATGAAGACGCTTCGGCGTGGCAGGTGCCTCTTCCTCTTTGATTGTTTGCACACAGGTTGAGAGCCCCCTGACGTCATCACACAGGCATTTAAATGCGCATCACGTAGTTTAAAAGCCTGTAACACACGAGCACGGCTTGTCGATACGCTGATAATATAACCAGCGTCTCTAATAACACGGGTTCGCAGTGTGTGGTCCGTGGGCTGGTTCTATTGTTATGCGAAAATGTATTCTTAGGTTGATGCAGTCGGGGAAGAAGGGATGGGCCGCCGTAAATCAAAGATACCTACGGGGACTGGAACAAGTTACGACATTCTTGTATGGGGATTCACGACACAGGGAGATTCTGACAGCTTTCTGGAGATGTTTCTTACAGACGAGTGAGAAATTCGATTCCCGTTGATTAATGGCGGGCATTCCTGCGGCATTGCCGCAGTGATGTCAGACCTCAGCGAAGCATCAAACTTACCCCCTACCTTCCCCTTCCCCCACTCCATGAAAATACTGCGCGTGTACGTGGCGGATTATACTGGATTGCTGTACTTCGGAGCTTCATTAGTGATACAATGTCTTTCGTAGAATCATATGAATCGAGAGGATATCACACTTACAAGAAAGGCGGTTCTTTCGTTTCTCATGTTTAGGATCAGTTACAAATATTCAGGACGCGAACTTAAATATGTACATTCTTAAAACAGATCACCTGTTATTCGAGTTCAAAGAACACAGATTCAGTGATTTTCAAAGGATGCAGAAAGATTTCTCCGTTCCATTACTCTTTCATCGTATGATGACGCAGAATATCTGCATGGAAATGTCATATGTACTTCGGTACATTAAATAATATATATGATATGCGTAAATTACTTCGTGATTTAAGACGGCGCTTAATCCGTCGGATCCCGGCCAACTAGTCACTCATAACGAGTGCACCTCAGCACATGTGTGGACTTTAGTCCTACGTCCATAGACATCTATGACGTAGTGCAGAGGGCGGCCACTAGAGGGAACCCAAGAGCTGGAACTTAAACTGAGATAATTCTGTCCGACGCCGGGGTGGGTATCCGGTGTGGCTTAGTGGATAAAGCATCAGCACGTAGAGCTGAAAACCCGGGTTCAAATCCCGGCGCGGACAGAATTTTTCTCCGTTCCATTACTCTTTCATCGTATGATGACGCCGAATATCTGCATGGAAATGCCATATGTACTTCGGTATATTAAATAATATATAGAAAGATTTCAATATTTTTGCCACTCCTTTTCATGTTTAAATTGAAAATGTCCCAGAATTGCAGTTAGAGGTACTGGATTTGCAGAATGATGGCTTCTTGAAATCAGAATGTGAAGGTCTACTGGGGGTTAAAAATTTTTAAAAGATGTCCAGTACTACATATCCACTGCTTTGACAGTTTTCTTCAAAAATAATGAGTACCGTCATTTCCCATAACTATGGTCCTGGAACATAACTATTGTCCACGATACAACTAATCAAATTTTGTACTCCTTAACGTAGTACCTCGTTTATCTATATTTTTTGCTGTACTGTAGTTTGAATTCAAGTCACTGCAGCTATCTACGAACTGTATAAGTTACTTGTACAATGATCTTTGAATGGTTGTATCGTGGACCATAGTTGTGTTCCAGGACCATAGTTATGGGAAATGACGGTATGTATTCATCAACCTACCAATGCAAACAGCTGTTTTCTAAAATGAAATTTATAAAGTCCAGCCACAGATCCCGCTTAAGCGATGCTCATCTCCTTGCGCAACTGAAAATAGCACGCACAGATATGAATCCCAATTTCGAAGAAATTGCTTTGAAAAATGATTAATTAAATATCACGTGAATGAAGTCTTCTAATTACATATGGTAGGTAGGAGTGTAGTGGCGGAACTGTCTGTAAATCCGTCACTGCACTGTAGAGTGCAACCCCTCCCACAGTATATAGTTGCCATTTAAAATCCTGTCTTGTGGGTTGCGTTCATCTTGCCCATCACTGCCGTTGATAAATAAGGTGAGCGCAAGCTTTTGGAAAAAGTGCTCTTGATAAATCAGTTGTCTGCTTCACAGGAAGCTTTACCTGAAAAACTAGACTTGCATAATATATACGTTACTATAGGTACGTTAATAGAAAACTACAATTCCAAGTCATACAGAGTTAGTGTGCAGTCGATATGGGTCTCTGTCGTCTTGTCAGCCCATTCGAGTTGTGTGGATATAAATGAAAAAATTAAGACGGTGTAGGGTGGAGCTCCTGGGTAGCTCAGTTGGTGTGGCGCTGGTACCTTCAACCAGAGGTCCTGGGATCGATAACCGGCCCCGGAACAATTTTTCCCTTGAAATTATTCAATTAGAAGAATAGGAGAAAATCCACAAACGATTAGGGAAAACACGAAAATTTTACTTGAAGCAAGTAAAACGATAAGTTTGAAAGTAAATCCCGAAAAGACAAAGTATATGATTATGTCTTGTGACCAGAACATTGTACGAATTGGAAACAAAAAAATTGGAGACTTATCCTTTGAAGAGGTGGAAAAATTCAAATACCTGGGAGCAACAGTAACAAATATAAATGATACTCGGGTGGAAATTAAACACATAATAAATATGGGAAATGCCTGCTATTATTCGGTTGAGAAGCTTTTGTCATCTAGTCTGCTGTCAAAAAATTTGAAAGTTAGAATCTATAAAACAGTTATATTACCGGTTGTTCTGTATGGTTGTGAAACTTGAACTCTCACTTCTAGAGAGTAACAAAGAATAAGAGTGTTCGAGAATAAGGTTCTTAGGAAAATATTTGGGGCTAAGAGGAATGAAATTACAGGAGAATGGAGAAAGTTACATAACGCAGAACTGCACGCATTGTATTCTTCATCTGACATAATTAGGAACATTAAATCCAGACGTTTGAGATGGGCAGGGCATGTAGCACGTATGGGCGAATCCAGAAATGCATATAGAGTGTTAGTTGGGAGACCGGAGGGAAAAAGATCTTTGGGGAGGCCGAGACGTAGATGGGAGGATAATATTAAAATGGATTTGAGGGAGGTGGGATATGATGATAGAGAATGGATTAATCTTGCACAGGATAGGGAAAAATGGCGGACTTATGTGAGGGCGGCAATGAACCTGCGAGTTCCTTAAAGCCATTTGTAATTACTGTATTATTATTATTATTATTATTATTATTATTATTATTATTATTACTGGCTTTTAAGGAACCCGGAAGTTCATTGCCGCTCTCACATAAGCCGGTCATTGGTCCCTATCCTGAGCAAGATTAATCCAGTCTCTATCATCATATCCCACCTCCCTCAAATCCATTTTAATATTATCTTCCCATCTACGTCTCGGCCTCCCTACAGGTCTTTTTCTCTCCGGCCTCCCAATTAACACTCTATATGCATTTCTGGATTCGCCCATACGTGCTACATGCCCTGCCCATCTCAAACGTCTGGATTTAATAATAATAATAAAAAAAGTTATCCCCGTAACATGCCATGAAGGCACTTGGGGGCATGGAGGTAGAGCCCCATGCTTTCCATGACCTCGGCACTAGAATGAGGTGGTGTGGTCGTCACCACGCACTGACCGCCTTTTATCCCCGGGAAAGACCCGGTACTCAATTTTATAGGAGGCTGAATGAACCTCGGGGCCGTTCTGAAAGTTTGGCAACGAGAAAAAATCCTGTCACCACCTGGGATCGAACCCCGGACCTTCCAGTCCGTAGCCAGCTGCTCTACCAACTGAGCTACCCGGCCGCCAATAATAATAATAATAATAATAATAATAATAATAATAATAATAATAATAATAATATTACTATTATTATTACTATTATTATTATTATTATTATTATTATTATTATTATTATTATTATTATTATTATAGTACATGGTATTGTGATTTTACCCTCTTTGGTGATATCTGGTATTAGTTGGCAACACTGAAGAGACGGCCAAATTAGCCTTTAAGGAACTGCTCTTACGTGATCCTCAGTATAAACACAGTTCAGCGAGATGACGAATTGGAACCAGGAGACCGAAGATATTCGGAATATAGTCTAGCCTACTACGACATCTGTGAGAGAATAAGCAACTGTGGGAGGTGTTATTAGGACGCATTTCTTATTACGTCACTACTACCGTAATGCAATACCATTACTTCTGAAACTCCTCTACAGTTGCAAAGGGGCATTAACTCCTTGTGAAAGAGATTGAAAAAAAATCTTGGATGAGCCAGCCAATGTGTTCACACATTAAATGTGTGTCTACTACTTGAAAGCAAGCCAATATAACATTCCTTGAAATGCACTCTAACTCCGCCGCAGTTTGCGTACGTAGAGAAGTTTAGAACGAAGATTGTAAACTCAAGGATGCTCCTTTTTTTAACGAATGGGTCTAAAATAGAACGTATAGACATAAATTACTCTTTTTCTCTGACGTGCATCTACGAACTCCAAGTAATGCGTTATGCTTATAAAATAGAAGCATGAAGACATAAAATTCCCTTTTTAATATTGCAAAAGACGAAGGATCTAACAGGCCTTGAGAAGAAGTCATTGTAAGAGCAAAAACTTCAATCTGTCTTTATGTGTGGTATGTATGTATGTATGTATAAGGTAATGTAGTAGTCTGGTTGCCAAGGCATTTCCTGAGATAGCATTCTTCAACTATTTTTTTTTTCCTGTTCCTATAGAGATGATTTCATCCGACTTGTCAACAAGATTCTTATCAAACTAGTCAGCATCTAAGAATGTAACAGTGTGTAAGATGTTTTTTTTTTTCTAACTGCCTTCCAAATAGCCAATTTCATCCCATGGGATTTACGTCAAGAGGCAGAAAAACTTTAAATATAGTCTATGCAAAACATTGAACAAGCTTCCGCATACAACCTCCCAGAACCACAGAGTATGCATTTGGTATCTTTTGATTTTTCCAACCATCCATCCCAATCTACGAATCGTCCACCTAGCCAACTAACCATTCATACATCTAACCATTTACAGATCGACAAGACTACCCAATCAATCATCTATTTACAGACACACTCACACAATCATTTATCCACCAATCCAACCATTCATACACCGAACCATTCAGCCTCTCAACCCACAACTATCCTCGCAACCGAACTACAACATAAACATCCACCTCCCAATCACGTACCAAATCAGCCAACAATTTTTTAAACCATTCACTAAAAAATGTAACCATTTAACCACCCATTCACTCATCTTTCACCCATTTACCACGACATAAATACCAGATCACTTATCTGTGGCGAGTTCAGTATACCTCTTCATAGAACATCTCGTTATTCATCAACTTTTACAGTATCCACCTCGCGACAATGGGATTCCCTGTCACAAAGTATTAGGGTCTGCAAGACAATAAACACGTTTAAAAACAGCTTAAAAGATAACCTTATTAGCATTTCACTCCACTCATACTGATTTAAACTATCACTGACTACATTGTTACTCCTTCGTTTAGACATCATCCTGATAGTGCTCTATTTTCAAAATTGTCTCATAATAATCTCTTTCTATTATCTAATATTATTTGAAATATATTAACATTCTATGTGTTTTAGCTTAATTCTGCTACACAGTTTATTTCAGTGTTTAATTAATAGTTCATAGTATTTTGTTGTTTAATTTGTAAATAACTCTTGTATACATGTAACTCTCATCTAAATCAAATTGTTGAATTCTTTGTAAGTTGATACATATGTATGTATACTTTTTGCTGGTTGAGTGGAAGAGAAGGCCTTACGGCCTTAACTCCCAGATAAAATAAATCATTATTATTATTATTATTATTATTATTATTATTATTATTATTATTATTATTATTATTATTATTTACAGTATTCACCCACCCAATGAATCATCTACCACCCAATCAACCATGTATCTACCCAAATGAAACACCAACTATTTAGCCATTCATACACCCAACAAACAATGTGTTAAACCATTCACCAAACCAACCATCTAACCACCCACGCACTACACCCACCCAACCATTCATCCACGCCAACTACCCAATCAATCATTCATCCACTCAATCAACCAATCATTCATCCACCCATCCAAGTAACCAATCATCCATTTATCCAACAACCCATCTATCTACTCATCCAACTAAGCAACCACCCACAAATCCACTCACCCACCCAACTATCTATCCATCCACTCACCCAACCACCCATTTATCCAACCACCCAACTAACCATCTACTTATCCACTCACGTAACCAATCACCCATCCACGCCAACTACCCAATCAATCATTTATCCACTCAACCAACCAATCATCCATCCACCCACCCAAGTAACCAACCATCCATTTATCCATCCACCTAATTAACCAACAACCCATCTATCCACCCATTCAACTAAACAACCACCCACCGATCCATTCACCCACCTAACTTACCATCTATCCATACACTCACTCAACCACCCATTTATCCAACCACTCAACTAACCATCTACCCATCCACTCACCTAACCAACCACGCCAACTATCCAATCAATCATTTATCCACTCAACCAACCAATCATCCATCCACCCACCCAAGTAACCAACCATCCATTTATCCACTCACCTAATTAACCAACAACCCATCTATCCACCCATTCAACTAAGCAACCACCCACCGATCCACTCACCCACCCAACTTCCCATCTATCCACCCACTCACTCAACCACCCATTTATCCAACCACCCAACTAACCATCTATCCATCCACTCACCTAAAAACCATTTATCCACCCAAATAACCAATCAACCAACAATCTATTCATCACCTAACCAATCAACCAACAATCTATCCTCTCACCTAACCAACCAACAATTTATCGATCCACCTAACCGTCGACCTGGTTGGCTAGTTGTATAGCGCTGGCCTTCTATGCCCAAGGTTGCGGGTTCGATCCCGGGCCAGGTCGATGGCATTTAAGTGTGCTTAAATACGACAGGCCCATATCAGTAGATTTACTGGCATGTAAAAGAACTCGTGCGGGACAAAATTCCGGAACATCCGGCGACGCTGATATAACCTCTGCAGTTGCGAGCGTCGTTAAATAAAACATAACATTCCACCTAACCAACCAACAATTTATCACTAAACCAACCAATCAACCAACAATCTATCAACCCAACTAACCAATCAAACAACAAACTATCCACTCACCTAACTAACCAACAATTTATCCATCCACCCAACCAACTTATCAACCAATTACCTACCCACCTATCCGACCTAAACTCTAGTCGTTCTCCAGAACACATTGGATTACTCAAAAGTCTAATTCCAACCAATTATCTCATTACTCAACACTCTATTCACCTAACCATATATTCATAGCTTTCCCCCTGCAAGTAACTTGCCAATCATGTAAATGTGTTTCATTCTACACTCAAAATCCTATAATTTCGTAAAAGTTTCATGAAAATGTAGCGGCTACCATTCACGATCTCCTCTTTAGAACGGCACTACTTCGTCAATGTATCATTATCATCGACTACAAGGTTTGAATCCTTGGAATCTTTTCCTTTGGCAAATCATCTTATCTTCTTCGAGGCGTCTCTCTTTCCGATAGGTCCGTATTGTCATTGTTTGTTGGATTGGTCTATAATCCTTCATTAGTGAAACGTGTTCTTTCCATTTAACTATCCTGTTTTATATTTTATCGTTTAATTTAAAGGTCTGTAACTTATTTGGAATGATAAGGTTAATGATTTTATATTTATGAGTATATCCATCCGGCTACATACCTTAAAATTTCATCTCGACACTTTCAACTTGCTTTCCCCCCCCCCTTTTTTATCTACTGAATTTCTATGTTTACCCCCTATAAAAGATATTGGTTATTTCATAAAATTTTGAATTTGTTTTCTAGTTTTGTTTATTGAAGCTTATCTATTGCCACAGTCTAGTATATACAGTAATGAAGCTCAATATGTAGTAAATATGCGTCCATAGATAGTTGCTAACCACTAGGATCGCTACTATCGCCTCATTATAGACAATGCGAAATAGTATCTGCACAGTCTATTGTTCCTAGCAACCTCAAAACTCAACCTTCGTGACTGTATAGGCTATACTAGACTGTGCTGTTACTGTAAATTTCTCAATTTCTTTCCGAAATCAAATCCCTGCCTTCCTTCTGTATGCAGCAGTCAGCTGACTGACGTGTCACGAGTCGAGGGACGAACTGGGACCCGTCACGTGACCTGACGCTCACCTCTCAGACCATTGTGTTGCGCTTTATTTTTGGACGTGAGATGGGGCGTGTTTAGCTTAGCCCGTGGCTGCCTTCCAATGGCTCCGGCCGCATTTCCTCGTGCACTGCCAGTCGTGATGGGGGTTCCAGGCGGCCGTGAGTCTTGTTAGCCGGGCCCGCAAGCAATTGATTGCTAATTGCGTCCTTTGTACTAAATAAACGCGTATCACGCAAGCTTGATTCTCAGAGTATCCATGGCAACGCAAGCGTCCGCAACAAATACAGACGATTCTTGATACAGTCTGTGTTTATCACAGTAACCATCACTCGACATAAACAAATACTAAGCGCAATATTATGAAACAAGTTCATAATGTAATACTTTATTGGACGAGTCAATGTTTAGGAAACGAGCTTTAAGCTAGTTTTCTAATTTTTACGAATTCAATAACTACATAACAATAAAAACGTGATTCATTCGTTATTTTTTGTACGACAGCATTATAAAACAAATTAATAAAGAAATAACATATATATATATATATATATAATTTGAACTGGTAATGGAAATTACGGGAAAAAGGCTGAACGGATTTTAATAAATGACCCCTCATTTTGAAGCTTGGAACTCAACGTTTTTCAGAAAAATAGTAGTTTTCATTGAAATGTCAATTTTTCTACATAATTTTGTTATTTTCCAAAATACATCTGTCGTTAGTTTTGAGAACTAGCTAATTGCATTTCAAAATAAACAATATTACACGAAGGCCATGATCTGCAAGAATGCCGACATATTTAGAGCTCAAATTAAATTTGTTATTAAAAACTTAACTTACTAAAAATAATATACAGGTTCGATTCTGTGGTGTGTAATTTTCTGGGTACAGCTGTGTATTGGCTATTAAAAACTACAAAACTTGAGGTGGTTTGATGGCATTATTACCATTATAAATTAAATATTATTGTAGTTAATGCCATGATGTGACTATTTTTCATTAATTATACATATTAATGCTATATTGATATGAAAGTGAAACGTTTTGGGGTTATATAAGTAGATGTAGAGAATAACTTAAATTAGATTTTGATTTCTATATTTTACTGAGTGGCGGCTATATATATATATATATATATATATATATATATATATATACATATACATATACATATACATATATATATATATATATATATATATATATATATATAGTATTCGTTACTCAAAGCTATAAAACTTACGTAAGATAATATTATTAAAAATCAAATATTTTTATAGTTATTAATCAAGTGGGGTTGGGTCTTTTTCATATATTTAATGGCGGTGTGGTGTAGATATTTATATGCGTGGTTCTCTTCAGTATTGGCTCGAGAGAGAGTATCTTTCATTATTATGGGAGCAAATAACTTTCAGAATGTCTGGTATTCTTCATTGAAAATAAATCTGAAAAATGTTTATTTGAACGTCTAATGAACTTAGTTTGCAGCATTTGCTGCACATGCCACTAGTCAAATTTATAATGATGGGTAATGGTCCATGAAAAAAGGGGTTCCTATGACAACAAAGATGTACGTATTAAATATTACTACACAGCATATGGTTTCTTGGCACAAATTATATCGTCACAGTAGATTTTTTTTATTTTACTTGGTTATTTAACGACGCTATATCAACTACGAGGTTATTTAGCGTCGAACAGTAGAAGTCATGACGTTTTAGTTGACATGGTAATATCACAGTCTAGTATATACAGTCACGAAGCTTGAGTTGTTGAGGATACTAGAAACAATAGACTGTGCAGGCACTATTTCGCATTGTCTGTGATGAGGCGATAGTAGCGATCCTAGTGGTTAGCAACTATCTATGGATGCATATTTACTACATATTGAGCTTCGTGACTGTATATACTAGACTGTGGTTATATTTTACAAAAATGTGGAATAATATGCACGATTTTCACTAAGAATAAAGACTCAGTACAAAAAAGTGGATATGGAGAAGAATGAAGCGTGTGAAATAGACAGACAGAATAAGTAATGAAGCTGTGTTGGAAAGAGTTGATGAATAAAGAAACTGATCAGGAAGAGAAAACGAAATTGGTTGGGTCACTGACAAAGAAGAAACTGCCTATTGAATGATGCACTGAAAGAAATGGTGAACGAAATAAAAGTTCGGGGCGGAAGAAGATATCAGATGGTACACTACATTAAGGTATATGGATCATATGTGGAGACCAAGAGAAAAGTAAAAAATAAGAAAGATTAGATAATGCTGGGTTTGCAGTGAAAGACATGCCCTTGGGCAGAAAACTATCAATGAATGAATGAATGAAGTCAGTTGCAGAATTGTGATGAATTCTATTTTCAGCACGATGAAGCTTTTCCCAATTGTACTTGCGTACTTGGATCAAGTTTGTTTTTCTTTTTTTTTAATCTCAGAGTGATAGGTCGGCGTGCAGCTATTGAAATGCCACCATGTTCACCCGATTTCACCCTAATGGACTGTGAGATAAGGTCTTATTGTGTGGGAGGAAATCAGGAAGTCTTGACCACCTGAAAGGTTAACTGAAAACGCTTTCGAGTTTTTAGACTAGAATACTGAATCTAGTGTGAGTGTTTTCCACCCATACTCAACTGTGTATTAATGGAGAAAAACCAATTTCAACACAAAAATAAATGAAAGAATTCAAGTAACTATAACAGAAAATAAGTATAAAGTGTAAAATAACTTTTGTCCCACCCGGTGTACGGCGTTATTGCTTCTTGAAAAGCGTTACAAAACAGTAACAAAGAATATAAACAAATCACCCGTTGCCTAGCAACTCAAAACAAATAAGTGAATAAAACATCAAGAGAGAGACAAATACAAGAAAGGCTACCTCCTAATATGTAAGTATTCCTTCTTCTAGTCTAGAAAAACTAGCATAACAAAAAGTGAAACTAACAAGGTCGGACGCAAGAGAAAACTACAGCTGCATCTGGAGTGACGCTACTGCGCATATTATCCCGCGCAATTCGTTCGACTAATCGATTTACTACGCGCCTACTTCAGTGTCACTTGAGAAGTGTGAACACCGTGATATATGAACATGTCTTGTGTCGTCTGACAAGGTGACGGTGTTCCAGCTTGGTTGCCATGGTTACCATCTCCAGATTTATTTTAAGTGTTAATGATAGCTCAATAGATATTCAAAATCGCAGTGTATTAGGTCAGTTATCGACTCTCGTCCTACCGCCTGCATAACCTTAAGGGGTTAAGTACAGCTTAGAGCAGTAAAATTTTGGAAATATTCAACTTTTTTTTTCCTCCATTACTCTATCTTGTACAATAATATAAAGATTAGTCCTAATCTCAATATTTTCACAGTTATACGAGTACATTTTAGTTCCTTCTAAAATACCGTTATTCTTTAGTTTTAAGGGCAAAAGAATATTACAGATAAAGAATGAACTATTCAGGAGTATCATTTCTTTAATAAGCTAGTATTCTGAAGCTAAAAATGTGTTGTGAGTTCCATAGTTGCTTTGTGCAGAAATTTTTGTCGATTTTCAACTACAAAATTACATTTTTCTTAAGCATTTATCACATTGATATAAATCATGCCACTCTTATAAAAAAATTAAATTGTGGTTTATTTAACGACGCTCGCAACTGCAGAGGTTATATCAGCGTCGCCGGTGTGCCGGAATTTTGTCCCGCAGGAGTTCTTTTACATGCCAGTAAATCTAGTGTCGCATTTAAACACACTTAAATGCCATCGACCTGGGCCGGTATCGAACCCGAAACTTCGAGCACAGAAGGCCAGCGCTATACCGACTACGCTACCCAGGTCGAATGCAACTCTTATAAATTCTTTTACTGTACATTATGAAGCATTATTAAATAATAATAATAATAATAATAATAATAATAATAATAATAATATTATTATTATTATTTATTTATTTATTTATTTATTTATTCTGGCGAAGTTAAGGCCATCAGGCCTTCTCTTCCACTTAGCCAGAAACAAAAGAAGCTGATACAATTTTAGAGACTAAACTATAAAGTAAAGTAAACTGTAAAGAATCAAGTTCCTAAAGTCGTATGATTTGTAACAATTGTGGTAAGTGCTTAAGAATTATGTAATTTTTAGTTAAAATTGAAAAACAAAATCTGTACAAAGCAATTAACAACACATTTTCAGAATACTAGCCAATTAAAGAAATTATACTTCTGAATAGTTCTTTCTGTATTTGTAATAGTCTTTTACCCTTAAAACTAAACAAAAAAAGGTATTTTACTTACTTACTTACAAATGGCTTTTAAGGAACCAGAAGGTTCATTGCCACCCTCACATAAGCCCGCCATCGGTCCCTATCCTGTGCAAGACTAATCCAGTCTCTATAATCATATCCCACCTCCCTCAAATCCATTTTAATATTATCCTCCCATCTACGTCTCGGTCTCCCTAAAGGTCTTATTCCCTCCGGCCTCCCAACTAACACTCTATATGCATTTCTGGATTCGCCCATACGTGCTACATGCCCTGCCCATCTCAAACGTCTGGATTTAATGTTATTAATTATGTCAGGTGAAGAATACAATGCGTGCAGTTCTGCGTTGTGTAACTTTCTCCATTCTCCTGTAACTTCATCCCTCTTAGCCCCAAATTTTGCTGTGATCGTGCCAGAGAAACAGTCCTATTCCGAGGCTTATTGTAAGAATTCGTAACAAGCTGTTTTTTACGGTGTTGGGTTGATAGCCCTTCGCCCAACCCCGCAGCTACCCTTCATATCTGGAGGCCGTCTCCTCTATCCGCAACCTGAGGACGCGCCATGCCGTGGATATAGGGACCCACAATATTTTACTAACAATTTAAAATTAGTGTAACTCTGCTGTCAAAAAATCTGAAATTTAGAATTTATAAAACAGTTATATTACCGGTTGTTCTTTATGGTTGTGAAACTTGGACTCTCACTTTGAGAAAGGAACATAGATTAAGGGTGTTTGAGAATAAGGTGCTTAGGAAAATATTTGGGGCTAAGAGGGATGAAGTTACAGGAGAATGGAGAAAGTTACATAACACAGAACTGCACGCATTGTATTCTTCACCTGACATAATTAGTAACATTAAATCCAGACGTTTGAGATGGGCAGGGCATGTAGCACGTATGGGCGAATCCAGAAATGCATACAGTGTGTTAGTTGGGAGGCCGGAGGGAAAAACCTTTAGGGGGTCCGAGACGTAGATGGGAGGATAATATTAAAATGGATTTGAGGGAGGTGGGATATGATGGTAGAGATTGGATTAATCTTGCTCAGGATAGGGGCGAATGGCGGGCTTATGTGAGGGCGGCAATGAACCTCCGGGTTCCTTAAAAGCCAGTAAGTAAGTAAGTAAGTAACTCTGAAAATATTGAGATTAGGACACACATTTGTAAGACTTTTTTGCTCAAAAAATCTTCGGAAATTAGCTCTGAAAGTGGCAGTAAATCCTGGTGAATAACCCTGTATATATTTTTTATTTTACGTAACTGGTTGTGCACGACTCTATTCCGGATCAGCAGGCAAACGTTCTACCGCCTGAGCTACGCCGGTGGCCAAAGGAGTGGTGAAATGATATGCTAAATGATAACCCCAGAAATTCTCTTCCAATCATTCGTGTCCATGAGAAATTCCACCTGCCTCCGAATCTGAACCCAGATCCCCAATGTTACCCTGCTACAACTCATCGCAATATCATTTCTGCTGTCACAGGAGTTCTCCACCGCTTAATTGATTATCGGACCCGCGCGCCTGTATTTCATTACCAGGGGGAATTAATCTCTATTTACAATTGTGCAGGGGGATTTGCGTGTAGGACAACTTGCCCACTCCAAGGGGTTATTTTCACGCCAGTGGGATGTTTTCGCAGCAAAATGAACCACAAATGTGATGATATGAGGACCTGGGAACGGACATGTGGTGGATTAGCAAGGCGAGAGAGGCGCTGTCATGATGGTCTGGTATATCCACTTACAATACAGGCGGAGTGTGGGAGGAGGAACGGCAGAAGAGTGGACTGCAATTTGGTGCGAGAAATATTGACGAACCGAGTACAGGATACCTGGCTGCATCTTCGTTTAATCATCGAAAGAGGCGTTGAAATTTATTTATTTACTTATTTATTTACTTATTTACTTACTTATTTATTTACTTATTCACTTATTTTTTTACTTACTTATTTATTTATTTACTTATTTATTTATTTACTTATTTATTTATTTACTTACTTATTTATTCACTTATTTATTTACTTATTCACTTACTTATTTATTTACTTATTTAGTTACTTACTCACTTATTTATTTACTTACTTATTTATTCACTTATTTATTTACTTACTTAATTATTAACTTATTTATTTACTTACTTAATTATTAACTTATTTACTTACTTATTTATTTACTTTACTTATTTATTTACTTATTTATTTACTTATTCACTTATTTACTTACTTATTTATTCACTTATTTATTTACTTATTTACTCACTTATTTATTTACTTTCATATTTATTTACTTCTTTATTTACTTACTTATTTACTTATTCACTTATTCACTTACTTATTTACTTACTTATTTATTTACTTACTCACTTATTCACTTACTTATTTACTTACTTATTTATTTACTTACTTATTTACTTGCTTATTTATTCACTTATTTATTTACTTATTTATTTATTTACTCACTTATTTATTTACTTACATATTTACTTATTTATTTACTTACTTATTTACTTATTTATTTACTTATTCACTTATTTATTTACTTAATCACTTATTTATATAATTATTCACTTATTTACTTACATACTTATTTACTTATTTATTTATTTAGTTACATATTTACTTACTTATTTATTTACTTATTTATTTATTTAGTTACTTATTTAGTCATTTATTTACTTATTTATTTACTTATTTATTCACTTATTTATTTACTTACTTATTTACTCACTTACTTATTTACTTATTTATTTAGTCACTTATTTAGTTACTTGTTTACTTACTTATTTATTCACTTATTTAGTTACTTATTGATTTATTTACTTATTTAATCATTTATTTAGGCCTATTTATTTATGTATTTTATCGCTAGTAAATTTCATATGAATACAAGTTAATATTACATATTATATGCATATATCGCAGAACTGCACGCATTGTATTCTTCACCTGACATAATTAGGAACATTAAATCCAGAGATTTGAAATGGGCAGGTCATGTAGTACGTATGGGCGAATCCAGAAATGTATATAGAGTGTTAGTTGGGAGGCCGGAGGGAAAAAGACCTTTGGGGAGGCTGAGACGTAGATGGGAAGATAATATTAAAATGGATTTGAGGGAAGTGGGATATGATGATAGAGACTGGATTAATCTTGCTCAGGATAGGGACCGATGGCGGGCTTATGTGAGGGCAGCAATGAACCTTCGGGTTCCTTAAAACCCAGTAAGTAAGTAAGTAGCCTAAGTATAATTTGAACTGGTAATGGAAATTACGGGAAAACGGCTGAATGGATCTTAAAGAATGACCCCTCATTTTGAAGCTTGGAACCCAAACATTTTCAGAAAAAATAGTAGTTTTCAGCGAAATGTCAATTTTCCTACATCTTTTCCCATTTCCCAAAATCCAACTGTCCTCAGTTTTGAGACATAATGACTTTACAGAATAAAACAAAACACAAACATATACTACAATAAACAATATCACACGAAGGTCATGCATGACCTGCAAGATTGCTTATATATTTAGAGTTCAGATGACTCAGATTCTCATTCTCTGACATTATAATACCAATATGTCGATCTTCATTTGTGTAATATTTGACAACATTTCTCGATTATTAAACACATTCATTCATTCATTCATTCATTCGTTTATTTTATTCCATAGATCTTACATGAGCAATGAAGCTTTAAGATGTGGAACATGTCAACATTTTACAGTATAACAATTACAATTTTTACAAATTTTTATAGTTTTACAATTTAGTAATTTTCTACAATTTTTACAATTTTGTACAATTTTTTTACTTTTTTTTTTTTTTTGCGAGATGTAGTGAGATGAGATGAGGTCCGAGGATTCGCCAAAATATTACCCGGCATTTGCCTTTTCGATGGGGGAAACCTCGGAAAAACCCAACCAGGTAATCAAATCAAAGGGGGTAATCAAATCAAAGGGGTTGATGCCAAGGACTCGCCATAGACCATCCGGCTTCAGTCACACGGCTGGGGAAAACCTCCGAAGAAACCAAAGTCCAAAGGGGGTTCCAACCCAAGCCCGAACGCAGCTCCGGATCAGCAGCCCAGCGAGTCTGCCGACTGAGCTACATCGATGGCTCTATTAAAAGTATACAATACATAGCCAATCAGATTATTAAATTTACAAACGCAAACGATCATTCATAAGTTGAGCTATATTATAATACAAAACAATTTAATTAAATTTAAGGCATAAACAATTCAACCAGTTGTGATATACAGAAATTGATAATACATATCATGCAAACTACTTCAAATTACAAACACAAACAATTTATCAGTAGAGCTATATAGATTACTATTCAATTTAAAGCATATACAATTCATCGGCCAAAACTATACAAATATATACAATACAAAGTAGCATACTTTCATTAAGCTATACAAATTTGTGCAATTAATATCAAGTAGATTAATTCAATTTATAATCATAAACAATTCATCAGTTGAGCTATACATATTACCATTCAATTTACAGTAGGTCTATATACAATTCATCAGTAGAGCTACACAGACTAGTAATCATTTTAAGAACATATACAATTCATCAGCCAAACTATACAAACATATACAATCAAATTAGTTCAATTTACAAACTTATTTTCGTTAAGCTATACAATTCATATGAAGTAGATTTATTCAATTTATAAGCTTAAACAATTCATCAGTTGACCTATACAGTATACTATTCAATTTACAGTACATACAATTCATCAGTTATGCTAAACAAAAAAATACAATACATAGTAAATAGATTAAGTCAATATAAAAACATATTTTAGTTGAGCTATATAAAATTGTACATGTCATTTAAGTAGAATAATTCAATTCACAAGCATAAACAATTCATCAATTGTGTAGAAGGTTTGAGTATGTAGAAATTTGGTTAATTCTTTTCTGAACCTTTTCTCGTTGTTCTTCAAATCTTTAAGATAATTAGGCAGTGCATTGAAGACTGTTATACATGAATAGCGAACTCCTTTTTTAAAAAAGCTTAGACTAACAGAGGGTAGATGAAGATCTGATTTATGTCTTGTATTAAAATGATGAATGTCTTGATTAGTACTGAATTTATCTTGGTTCTTAATATACAGCATCATTAGGGAAAGAATGTATTCACAAGGTAAAGTCAAGATTTCTAAGTTTCGGAAAATATTTTTACATGAGGTTCTTTTATGCACACCAGCCATTATTCTTATAGCTTTCTTTTGTAAAACAAAAACGTGTTTAGCTTCAGACGAGTTACCCCAGAATATTAATCCATATCAAGACAGGTGTGATTTTCTGGTGTGTAATTTTCTGAAAACAGCTGTGTGTTGGATATTAAAAACTACAAAACTTAAGAATGTTCGATGACGTTATTACCACTAAAAATGAAATATTATTATAGTTAATGCAATGATGTGAGTATTTTCATTCACATTAATGCTGCACCAATTACCTACGGCAACGAATAGCAACAGCAATCCAACATGGAAACGCAGCCAGCATTTTGAGAACCTTTCCAGACGCCAATTCTCTGGATGAGATTTTCCTTATTTGAATATCTGAAAGCAAGACAAGGGTGAAGTACGAAGCCCCGTAGAATGAAGATAAAACTCCACTCACGGCAAGAATCGAACCACGGACTGCTTCGTTGGAAAACACACGTACTGTGTACAGAGAAATAGTCACAGACCACACATTCAACTTATATAAAAATCGATTGTAATTCTGTGGCCGGGAGGAAAAAGGTCTTAAGTAAATTTTTATACTTTTCAGGAGAGCAGTAGAGGTTTTTCCTAGATATTATTTGTTCATATTTCTTCTAAAATAGGTAATGTTGCTCATTTAACAATTTTCTTGATTATTTCCAAAAATAGCCGCACTTAAGCCCTTTTAAGACTAGAATCCAAACTGAGTAGAAGGGACTATTTAAACATAAAACCTTTTTCATGTCAAAATAAATGAGAAATGTAAATTATTAGGAATGCAAAATGAGTTTTAAACAGTTTTGCCCTGGTGCTTAAAGTTTTAAAAGGAAAGGGCATCAGTATGTGATAAAATGGCTAAAATACAAGTTAGACCTTTTTAATAGGGAAGCATGGAAAGTAAACATGTGATGGTTTGTAAGGAATAAAGTATTAAATATTCTTAAGTCCTTTATTCTGTGTGTGCTCGATTCAAAAAGTACTTAGGACATTTGGTAACGCTGTATAAATCCAGTCAGGATCTTATTTGACTTTAGCCGTTTCACCAGATTGTAGAGAATTGTTTCCGCTTTCAGAATATATAAAAATCTCATTTTCACAACAAATTGACTTAAGACCTTCTTCCTACCGTCCACAGAATTCATATATTCATTCATATATAACTTCTTCACAGGAAATAGTGTCTAATACACGTAAGCATAAAAAATATTCGAAATTATACCCTTGTTATATTGCAACATAACGAGCAAATAAAAAATCCAGAATAATAGTACATTATGCAACGAGCCTATAATGATACTAATTAAGAAGCGAGTATGGATGTTTATGAAACGAGCGCAAGCGAGTTTCATAATTTTCATACGAGCTTCTTAATTACCATGATAGGCGAGTTTCATACGACTTTTTATGCTCGACCATATTTCTAACTTGAAATTATTCAGCTGTATACAATTTATTTGTATCAGACAAGATCTGAAGTGATCTTGTTCTAGGTCGTGAATTGTGAGATGTGCGCAGACTCGAAAGTATTGATTTTTTCCGAGGAACAATAGACCTTGATGTAATCCCGTTAAACTTGGTATAACCTTGTTTATTGAATTCGACATTGAAAAACGAGATGACAAATTTAATTTATTTGAATATTATTTACAGTTAACGCTAATTATTATAGTAACAGAACATAACCTTCTGCGACAGCATTGGATTTCCAGCCTTCGTGACTTTTCGCTAATTCTCTTTCGATTGCATATCCGAGAATAATCGATACTTGCGGTTTTATAACGGTACAAAGCTGACTTGTCATTGGCTGAACACCTGTAAGCTGAGTTGTCATTGGCTGAAAACACCTGTACTTTAATGAGTAGGTGTACTTTAATGACATGCATTGAAGGACTGCTACCAGGTGTATAATTACTACATTTCGGCATGGTCGAGCATAAAAATATATATTTCTGAGTCGAGTTAATCGAAAATATTTTCCCTAAAATTAATATGAATATATTCATATGCATTAAACAGAGGTAAATTAGTTGAAGAAATTCTTTGAATACATTAAATTTAAACAGAGAAGATCAAATTCTAACCAAACTTTTTAGAATATTCAGGGCACTGATAAAGCAATGAAGATTTAAGGAAACATCTGAAGACTTGGGAAACAGATGAATGGGATGGAGTGCTATCAAGAAAGATGGCGAAAACGTGACGTGAAAGGACAACAAAGGATTACCTATACAAGCTCACAGCTATAAACCAAATGGACCGAGAAAACGATGGGAAGGACCAGTTTTTAAATTGATAGAACATGAGATAAAGAACGAACTGTACATAACAAGAAGAAGAAGAAGTAAAAAAAAGAGACATGTCTAGAAGGCGCTGGACTGAATGAAGTGTCGATATGGAACGAGTGTGGGCGAACGATTAATAATTCTCCAAGCCTGTTTGTATTCGGGTTCCATAGCAACACTCTCAGTCACACTCTCTCCGCAGCGGCGCTACAGTCGCACTATCCACCGGCGAGAACACAGATGATGCTTCTGAATGGAACTCCGACATGAAACACATGTTAGTGACAGAGTAGGGACAAATGCCCTTGGAGCACGATATTCTGGGGAGAAGGTCCATGTCTACACCTGTAAATTACACGCAGGACAGACGCCCTAAGAGATGTTCACAGGCCGCTCCTATTTAATCCCCCGCTAGCAATTCAATTATGGATAACATATCATATCATACGCCGCTGGTCGAAAGGGTTTTCCATGCTAGGGACCTGAGTACAGGCCCGGTGAAATTTGTGGACGGGAAAGACAAATATTCTCAGCGCACTGAAGTTTCTGTGTACTTGTAACCTACCTACTTGCTCATGTAACGCTTTGAGTATATCCTCACAAGTTAAATATTTAGGCATTATTATTGACCGACATTTAAAATGGGACAAGCATATCTCCTTCCTGTGTAACAGATTGAGTAAAACAATACGCAAATTTTCCATTCTACGCTCTTACTTACCTGTTTATGTATTACATCTAGCAGGGGGCACTTGGCGACATACGCTGTATTAAATAACGTTAAATCCTATGACAGTGTGGGAAAATTTATGGCTAAGGTTCGTCAGTTGAGGGGGCAATTGGCCGAGGGGGAGGGAGCCGATGGATAAGGGAAAGATTTAGTAGTGTTGCAATGAGTAATATTAACATTGAGCAAATGATAGAATTAGGGGATAATGTTTTTTTTTTATTTACTGTGTCTTTTGTATTTTATTGCGTTTGTATATTTTTATTTATATACTGTATTACCTTTATATTTATTATTTTGATTATTTGGTGCATCTTCAACAAGAAATTGAATTGTTTATACTGTATATATATGTGTGTGTGTGTGTGTGTGTGTGTTTTTCATATCTCCCTTTTATTTTATTTGTATTATTTTTGTGAAATTTGGTATAAAGTTAGATTAGTTATAATAGTAGTAATCAATGATAACGGTAGTAATAATAATAACTATTGTTTCACTATTTTATTATTAGTAGGTATTATTTTCGTTTTGAAGACTCAAACTGTGCATAGCTACAGCACGAATGGCCGTACGAGCTCGTGCGAAGGATCTTGTATACAATGAGTTTGTATAATTTATTATGCATCAATAAATGCACTTATCTATCTATCTAATCTAATCTATCTAATCTAATCTAATCTAATCTAATCTATCTATCTATCTATCTATCTATCTATCTATCTATCTATCTATCTATCTATCTATCTATCTATCTATCTATCTATCTATCTATCTATCTATCTATCTATCTATCTATCTATCTATCTATCTATCTAATCTAATCTATCTATCTAAATCTAATCTATCTAATCTAATCTATCTATCTAATCTAATCTATCTATCTAATCTAATCTATCTAATCTAATCTAATCTATCTATCTAATCTAATCTAATCTATCTATCTAATCTAATCTAATCTATCTATCTAATCTAATCTAATCTATCTATCTAATCTAATCTATCTATCTAATCTAATCTAATCTATCTATCTAATCTAATCTAATCTATCTATCTAATCTAATCTAATCTATCTATCTAATCTAATCTAATCTATCTATCTAATCTAATCTAATCTATCTATCTAATCTAATCTAATCTATCTATCTAATCTAATCTAATCTATCTATCTATCTAATCTAATCTAATCTAATCTATCTATCTAATCTAATCTAATCTATCTATCTAATCTAATCTAATCTAATCTATCTAATCTATCTATCTAATCTAATCTAATCTATCTATCTAATCTAATCTAATCTATCTATCTAATCTAATCTAATCTATCTATCTAATCTAATCTATCTATCTATCTAATCTAATCTATCTATCTAATCTAATCTAATCTATGTAAATCTATCTATGTAAATCTATCTATGTAAATCTATCTATGTAAATCTATCTATGTAAATCTATCTATGTAAATCTATCTATCTATCTATCTATGTAAATCTATCTATCTATCTATCTATCTAATCTAATCTATCTAATCTAATCCATCCATCCATCCATCCATCCATCCATCCATCCATCCATCCATCCATCCATCTATCTATCTGTTTATGTTCTGCGTACTGTATACTTAGCTCTGTTTCAATCAATAATTCAGTATGGTATTTTAGGTTGGGGAGGAATGGCAAAATCGACTCTCCATCCTTTAAATTTGCTCCAAAAAAGAATTATCAAAATTTGTCTATATAAACCTTTTGATTACCCAACAAAATTAATTTTTCAGGAATTTGGTGTATCAAATCTAGAACAAATTTATAAACGAACATTGCTGATTTACTTCCATAAAAACCACAATAAATTTAAATTTGATCCTCACGAATACCATACCAGACAAAATTACAGTTTCTTTCTAAATATTCCGAAATGCCACACAACTGCTGGATTAAAACACAGCAGAAGTTTTGGACCCAAAATATATAATGAATTAATTAGAGCTTACCCTGAGCTAAGTACACTTAACTCTCATAGATTTAAGAAACAAATCAGATTAATTATTTAATTGTTTAAGCTAATTGAGTTAAAAATTGATACTCTAATATTTATGTACTTTTGTATTTTCTATTTGTATATAAAAAAAGGTAAAGATATCCCCGTAACATGCCATGAAGGCACTTAGGGGACATGGAGATAGAGCCCCATGCTTTCTAGGACCTCGGCACTAGAATGAGGTGGTGTGGTCGGCACCACGCTCTGACCGCCTTTTACCCCCGGGAAAGACCCGGTACTCAATTTTATAGGAGGCTGAGTGAACCTCGGGGCCGTTCTTAAAGTTTGGCAACGAGAAAAAAAATCCTGTCACCACCTGGGATCGAACCCCGGACCTTTCAGTTCGTAGCCAGCTGCTCTACCAACTGAGCTACCCAGCCGCCCTTCTATTATTATTACATGCTGTATTATTTCACCCCTTATTAATGTTATTGTGCTCAATGAACTCTCTTAATTGTGTGATATATTTTGTATAACTGACCTGAACTGCACCCGAGCACGAGCTTCTGCTCTTTCGGGCTGCAATGCCTAATGTAACTCAAATGTAAAGTATTAAATACATTATTATATTATATTGTTTTCGTTTCATTTTCGAAATGGTTGGATTCATGTTAATTTTATGAAGTATTTCGAGTACACATCTTCGCACACTAAAACTTTTATCTGATGAATGTGACTAGAATAGTTATTACGACATCGTCATCATCTTTAATCACGGGTTAGGTCATTATATCTTTTTCCACTTTGGCCCGTTGCTGCCTAGGTTTGCCTACATCTCGTCTTCTTTTGATTTCTATTGTATTATTTTTCTTAGGATATCTTTCTCCAATAATAATTCTTTCTGTTTGATAGTTCTAATTTTATCTACATGTTTATATTTTGTCTGTTATTGAATATATTTCAAGGTTTTGTTTAATTTTTATGTTTTCAATTATACAGGGTGTCCACATGAAATCTTTACAACTTCAGATGTAAATGACAAATTATTGAGACACTACATCTGGATGCGGTTTTCTGCAAAGTTTTTATGAAACTTTTGTTGGATTGTTGAAGTGAGTTTTTTTGGTTGCAGGTGTGAATTTTGGTGAAATATGAAATCTGACAGTGAAGGAGATGTGGCCACCTCAGGAGATGGCACAATGTGTATCCTGGTTTATCGAGACACGACCATATGGAGCCAGTTTATTTGATCAATTGTATTTTTTATTTTTTTTTTATTCTTACTAGCATTATATGGTACTAATTTGTATTGTATTTATCTGATGTATGTAACCTATAAGATAAAACATTGTAATAAATATAAATAGATCATTTTCTTAATTAATAACAGTGTATATCTCCAATAAATGATTTCTTAGCATCGCCACAGATACACTTGATTTTACTTGTCACTATCTCTTGTCACTAGAGAGTTCTTGAAATTTACATTTTCCCCGCCATTCATAAAATATTTTGATATGATACCTCTTGCACAAATGGGGAGATCTATAACTGAAACTTGATTAATATATTTCAGTATTATTTATATTTATCCTGGTAATAATGAACAGTTTGACTCGTAGACATTTTGTTTTTGCAGCATTAACTTCCCATGATTGTACGAGAAGATTCGAAGAGAACGGCAGTTACGTAGACTTTCGGCTCCCCCCTACTGCCAATAATGCACAACACAATGTCAATACGACGGTTGCTGTCGTCTGCAGTATAACGAACTTTTCTGTTGATTTTCGAGTTTGTCATTTTTTTTCCGGTTATTATATGCTTATTTAATATGTGTTAACTCTCGCTAGTGGTTTTATATTTTATTTTATCCGTCTTAGTATTTATTTTATTATTGTAAATATTTGTTTTATTCACTATTATTATTACTATCATTATTATTATTATTATTATTATTATTATTATTATTATTATTATTAATGAATTATTTTGTATTACAATCTTTGTATCATTTCTGTCACGATTAATTTTATTTTTATTATTATTATTATTATTATTATTATTATTATTATTATTATTATTATTATTATTATTATTGTTACTATTATTTATATCATCAGCATTATTATTTGATCCCTGTAAAATTTATGTAGACTACTGGACTGTACCCGAGCACGAGCATATGCTCATTTCGGGTATCTATTCATATGTATTCATTTCAAAGGTAAATTGTAAATAAATTTGAATTTGAAATTTGAAAATTTGAGTTGCATAGACCAATTTACCGACAGAATCGTTGCCCAGGGTGAGCTATAGGAAACTGGTCTACGTTACACCTGTGAAGAGATGATGGAGATTAAATTTGTTGGGACGCTATAGAAGAACCGGTGTTCTCGAAGAAAACCCTATGTTACCTGAACCACGCACTTTCCGAGCACAAGTTACAAATGGGGGGTACACCAGGTATCGAACCCGGATTCAGACAATTATAGTTAAGTCCAGATATCTAGCCACTATATCACCGTGACAAACTAAATAAATGTTCATGGCTTAAAAAGTGAAGTGCTGAAAACAAGTAACTTCACATACAGTACAACTCGCTATTTAAAGGAATAATATGTTTATGCTCGACCATGCCGAAATGTAGTAATTATACACCTGGTAGCAGTCCTTTAATGCATGTCATTAAAGTACACCTACTCATTAAAGTACAGGTGTTTTCAGCCAATGACAACTCAGCTTACAGGTGTTCAGCCAATAACAAGTCAGCTTTGTACCGTTATAAAACCACAAGTATTGATTATTCTCGGATATGCAACCGAAAGAGAATTAGCGAAAAGTGACGGAGGCTGGAAATCCAATACTGTCGCAGAAGGTTATGTTCTGTTACTATAATAATTAGCGTTAATTGTGGGGTAATATTCAAATAAATTTAATTTGTCATCTCGTTCTTCAATGTCGAATTCAATAATCAAAGTTATACCAAGTTTAACGGGATTACACAAAGTCAATGACATTATTGTTCCTCGCAAAAAATCAATACTTTCGAGTCTGCGCACATCTCACAATTCACGACCTAGAACAAGGTCACTTCCGATCTTGTCAGATACAAATAAAATGTATACATCTGAATACTGTAATTTCAAGTTAGAAATATGGTCGAGCATAAAAAGTCGTATGAAACTCGCCTATATTGGGTTATTTTACGACGCTGTATCAACATCTAGGTTATTTAGCGTCTGAATGATATGAAGGTGATAATGCCGGTGAAATGAGTCCGGGGTCTAGCACCGAAAGTTACCCAGCATTTGCTCGTATTGGGTTGAGGGAAAACCCCGGAAAAAACCTCAACCAGGTAACTTGCACCGACCGGGATTCGAACCCGGGCCACCTGGTTTCGCAGCCAGACGCGCTGACCGTTACTCCATAGGTGTGGACACTCGCCTATAATGGTAATTAAGAAGCTCGTATGAAAATTATGAAACTCGCTTGCGCTCGTTTCATAAACTTCCATACTCGCTTCTTAATTACTATCATTATAGGCTCGTTGCATAATGTACTATTTCGCAACATGTTTATATTATAATCGCAATATAATATACACACAAAGCCACCGGCGTAGCTCGGGAGCGGGCTGATTAACTGGTTGGGTTTTATCCGAGGTTTTCCCCAACCATAAGACAAAGTCAGGTAATCTATGACGAATCCTCGGCCTCATCTCGCCTAATGTCATCTCGCTATCATTGAAATCTATCGATGCTAAATAACCTTGCAGTTGATACAGAGTGGTTAAATAAGTAAAAAAATATATGCACACAATATGGCATATTAATAAAATTTGGCAAATTTAATTTAGACTAGCTTGTCTCGCCTTATTTGAGGAAGTGTTGGTAGTAGTGAAGAGAATATAACAGAGAATCACTCATTTTAAGCAGGTGATCAAGTAATCGAGAAAAATGTTTAAGTTGTAATTTATTACCTCACGTTAGTTTGTACCGAATATAATACACTCAAAATTTACTTTCAACACATTACCCACTCTAAATAAGATTACTTTTCACATCTAATCCACTGAAAACTGCTCTCGCTAACTTACCCACTCAAAATTGTTCCCCACGTCTAATTCAGTCGAAGTTTCATCCGATAGTTAGTCAACACAAAACTGTTTTCAACAAATAATCCACTGAACATTACCTCCGAAATTTAACCCAATAAAAATTGCTCCCAACACCTAATGCATTGCAAATTGCTCTCAACAATGAATCCACTCAAAATTGCTGACAAATGAATTCACTGAAAATTGCTTCCGATAGCTAATCCATTCACAATAATTGCTTCCAACACTCAATTCTCTCTCAATTTCTTCCCACAACTAATTCACACAAAATGTATTCCGACACAGAATCCACTGAACATTGCCTCAGAAATCTAACCCATTCAAAATCACTCCCAACATCTAATGTCCTCCAATTGCTCTCGACAATGAATCCACTGAAAATTGCTCCCATCATCTAATCCACTCACAATTACTAGTTCCTACACCTAATTTACACAAAATTTCTTCCGACACAGTATCCATTGAACAGTGCTTCCGAAATTTAACCCACTAAAAATTTCTCCCAACACCTAATGCATTGAAAATTTCTCTCAACAATGAATCCACTCAAAATTGCTGACATTGAATTCACTGAAAATTGCTTCCGACAACTAATTCACATAAAATTTCTTCCGACACAGAATCCACTGAACATTGTCTACGAAATCTAACCTACTCAAAATCACTCCCAACATCTAATGTACTTCAATTACTCTCAACAATGAATCAACTGAAAATTGCTCCCGTCACCTAATCCACTCACAATTACTGGTTCCGACACCTAATTTACACAAAATTTCTTCCGACACAGTATCCACTGAACAGTGCTTCCGAAATTTAACCACTCCCAACAGCTAATGTACTCCAATTACTCTCGATAATGAATCCACTCAAAATTGCTCTCGACACCTAATCCACTCACAATTGCTTCCGACAACTAAACCACTCACAATTACTGCTTTTGACACCTAATTCACTCAAAATTTCTGCCAACATAGAATCCATCCTACAACATTCATCAATACGGAATTCACCCATAACTATTTCCAATGTCGAATTCGTCCAAAACTGCTCCCAGCAACTCAAAATTGCTCCTGATAACGAATCTACTCAAAATAAAATTGCTTCAGACATTGAATCCAGCCAAAACACTGCCAGCACCAAATCCACTCACCATACTTCCACACGGAATAGACTCAAAACATAAAACGATTCAACTCGAAATTGTTCCTGACTCGGATTCACCTAAAATTGCTTCCAATTCCGAATCATCCAAATGCCTATGGACACTGAATGAATTCAAAATAGTTTCTGACTCCGATTTCACCCAAAATTTCTTCTATTCCCACTTCGATTTCACCAAAAAGTAGTCCCAAATCCATTTCAATCCTGACTAAATGTAACTAAAAATCTTATTTTTTTATTGAATTACAAACCTCGACTAAGCTAATATGGAAAAAAAGAAATAATCACTAAGACAAAAATAAAGATACATAATTCAATTTAAACCTATAATACAATATAGTACCGAAAGCTTACCACTCTTAGATAAACATCGAAGTAAATTAACAGCAGTGGAAATGAAATATCTTAGAAGAGCTGTAGGAAAGACCAGAAGAGATAGGATAAGGAATGACAGGATAAGAGAAGAAGTTAAAATGAGAAAAGCATTAACAGAGGTGATTAATGAAAGGCAGTTGAAATGGTTTGGGCATGTATATCGTATGGGAGAAGAAAGGAAAGTTAAACATATGATGGAAATGAGAGTGGAAGGAAGAAAGAGAAGAAGAAGACCAAGGATTAAATGGGAGGATACAATCGAAAGAACAGGCCAACAGAAAGGAAAAACAATGGTAGAGATGAAGAGAATGTGTAGAGACCGGGAAAAATGGATGAAATGGACGGAGAGAGGCGAACCCGACGCTTAGCAGCAGAAGGGACTGAAGAAGAAGAAGAAGAAGAAGAAGAAGAAGAAGAAGAAGAATACTAAGCTAATAAAATGAAGTATTGTCACATTCGCCAGACAGAACACTCGGTATGATTAAAAATTAAACTCTTTGGAAATATCTCATCAGCTTAGGCTATAGTAAACTTAGATCTACCAGGCCAACAATAGTGCGAGATGTAATCAGAACTGGCCGCGTGCAATATTGTGCTTGCAGGTGTGCAGGAGGCCCAGCATCCGCTCTAGTACGCAAGCACCCCTCGCCGGGAGATTGCAATCAAGCGAGGAGCATTGATTACTATTTATTAGTGGCTGAATCATACAGGCTGCACAATTGCCATACAAGTAATTATTGATTTACGGTCAGGTTGACACAAATTCCCGATTACTCTCATAGTGGCGCCACTGTCGAGACAAGTTTCCATGTCTGCTGGCGGGGTCACTAAGCTGATATGCATGCACAGCGACTATTTCGCTGTAACGACATCATAAATGTATGTTTATATACTGAACGTAATACACAGGTGGATGTTTCGTAGTCGGGAACATAAAAGAGGGCTGTGAGATATTATTATAATCGTTAAACTTCGGAAATGTTCGTTATTTCGAGATTCATATTATGTGCGACCTCCATGAAATGAAGTCCACTGTTTTTCTCACTCCTGTGAGTTTATAAATATACAATAAAATTCTGTTATAACGAATTTCAAATAGTTGACAATCATTCGTTATAATGCAAATTCTTGAACAATTCTAACAAAGAATGTTACTTACTTACTTACATACTTACTGGGTTTTAAGGAACCCGGAGGTTCATTGCCGCCCTCACATAAGTCCGCCATCGGTCCCTATCCTGTGCAATATTAACCCAGTCTCTATCATCATATCCCAACTCCCTCAAATCCATTTTAATATTATCCTCCCATCTATGTCTCGGCCTACCCAAAGATTTTTCCCTCTGGTCTCCCAACTAACACTCTATATGCATTTCAGGATTCGTCCATACGTGCTACATGCCCTGCCCATCTCAAACGCCTGGATTTAATGTTCCTAATTATGTCAGGTGAAGAATACAATGCGTGCAGTTCTGCGTTGTGTAACTTTCTCCATTCTCTTGTAACGTCATCACTCTTAGCCCCAAATATTTTCCTAAGAACTTTATTCTCAAACGCCATTAATTTCTGTTCCTCTCTCAAAGTGAGAGTCCAAATTTCACAACCATACAAAACAACCGGTAATATAACTGTTTTATAAATTCTAACTTTATCCATATTATGATTATTTTCAATTTAACTTCATTCTCTATATTGTACGCTAATGTGCTGTAGACAGTATAACATACGCTGCATAATGAATACGTCCGCAAGGATAGATCAGTTCGTGAGTAAAAACATTTACTGTTAATACTGTACCGTATTTTCATTAAAGAAAAACCTAATGAAAATTATCAAACTCAAAATCGCGACTTTCCGAGGTTTTCCCTCAACCCAATATGAGCAAATGCTGGGTAACTTTCGGTGTTGGACCCCGGACTCATTTCACCGGCATGATCACCTTCATCTCATTCAGACGCTAAATAACCTGAGATGTTGATAAAGCGTCGTAAAATAATCTACTAAAATAAAATAAATAAAAAAATCGCGACATTTCCTAGTTTACGTAAATGGATTAACTACTTTTCTTCCCTCCTATACCTAGTAAAGTGATTTGTTTGTATTTTACGCCAATATTATCAAACTCCGGTCGTGGAAGGGGGTAGCCAACGGTGTTTCCAGTTCTGAACCGTTAATCCAAAGGTACAGCCAGGTTTATATTAGAAATGTTAGTAAAAATAAAATGATGTCCCTGTATAAGTAAACACGTCCCAAACGTCAGCAAAATTTAGACCACACTGTAGTAGTGTAGTGCATCGTAACTTAGACGTTACTTACGTCAAGACTCGGCGTACAGAGACGAGCTAATCTGTAATTATGCTCGAGTTCTGCGACTAGATGTAATCACACAGTTTAATTGCGATTCTATAAAACACTCCAACCAGTTTCATTTTCTGCGCTCTCATTACATTACATTTAACGACAAAGTTACCAGAGAAGGCAAAAGAAGCTAAAAAAAAGAATAAGAAGAAAATTAAGATATTAAAATCTGCGAGAGCCTTAAAATTGCATGTAATGCACTTAACACTGTTCTTCGGAACTTGTCGAACAGAAAGAAGCTCTAGAATTTGCTAACTCAAGCAGATTTTCCGCTCCATTTAATTCCAATTTCACGCTACCATAAAATTGTACCATCCACCAACCCTCCCGCCTTTTTTTAAGCAAGGGATGAGTGAGGAAGGAACCAATTTCTCCTTGCCCGCGCCCGTTTTCTGTCTTCTCAACTCCTCAGCAGCCATCTTCGCTGCGGTGAGATGAGTACGTGAAAGTGGTTATCCAACCAGGGAATCAAACCTCCCACGCAAAACAAGCGTCACTTGTTTCAAAAAGTGCCGACGAAAACTTTACACGGAAGCGGGACTCTTCTCATTGGCCAAACTTATCTCAGATCTGTCTGGAATGTAACCATAGCAACGCAATTTTATACTAGCTTCCTAAGAAATCATGTTTCTTTCCTCTTTTTTTTTTTATCCCCTTAGGAAACTTCATTGTATACGATATAGTTTTGCTTAGTTACGTAAATTAGGGCATAAAAATAATACATCGATAGTGTTTAGGTAAAAGGGCTTAACCCTTATTTTTTTAATGTGACTTTTTTGCTGTAATTAGTTAAAATTTAATTACAAAACGTGAAGATATGTTTTTTACCATTATGCTAATATTTTTTCATATAAAATAACCACGTGCTATCGTACCTATTTTTAAGAAGGGGGACAAGACTAACTGTAGTAACTTTTGAGGAATATCATTTTTGTTGACGGCGTACAAAATTTTGCCCAATATTCGTTTGAGAAGATTAACTCCATATGTAGGTGAAATTATTGGGGATCATCAGTGTGGTTTTAAGAGTAACAGATCAACTATTGATCAGATATTTTGTATTCGTATATTTGTATATTTTGTATTCGTATTGTATTTGTATTTGTTCTCATAGCGAGCCGCTAGATGGCATTGGCGACGCTAACTACTTACTTACTTATTTACTTACTTACTTACTGGCTTTTAAGGAACCCGGAGGTTCATTGCCGCCCTCACATAAGCCCGCCATTGACCCTATCCTGAGCAAGATTAATCCATTCTCTATCATCATATCCTACCTCCCTCAAATCCATTTTATTTTTATCTTCCCATCTACGTCTCGGCCTCCCTAAAGGTCTTTTTCTCTCCGGCCTCCCAACTAACACTCTATATGCATCTCTGGATTCGCCCATACGTGCTACATGCCCTGCCCATTTCAAATGTCTGGATTTAATGTTCCTAATTATATCAGGTGAAGAATACAATGCGTGCAGTTCTGTGTTGTGTAACTTTCTCCATTCTCCTGTAACTTCATACCTCTTAGTCCCAAATATTTTCCTAAGTACCTTATTCTCAAACACCCTTAACCTATGTTCTCTCTCAAAGTGAGAGTTCGAGTTTCACAACCATAAAGAACAACCGGTAATATAACTGTTTTATAAATTCTAACTTTCAGATTTTTTGACAGCAGACTGGATGATAAAAGCTTCTCAACCGAATAATAACAGGCATTCCCCATATTTATTCTGTGTTTAATTTCCTCCCGAGTATAATTTATATTTGTTACTGTTGCTCCAAGATATTTGAATTTCTCCACCTCTTCAAAAGATACATTTCCAATTTTTATATTTCCATTTCGTACAATATTCTCGTCACGAGACATAATCATATACTTTGTCTTTTTGGGATGTGGTCGTGCCAGAGAATCAGTCCCATTCTGAGGCTTATTTGAAGAATTCGTAACAAGCAGTTTTTTTACGGTGATGAATTGTTAGCCCTTCGCCCAACCCCCAAGCTGGAGGACCACCCCTCATCGGCTGGCCGCGACTGCTTATTCAATATATTCACAGCTACCCTCCATAGCTGGAGGCCGTCTCCTCGATCCGCAACTGCACATGCTAACCACATGCATATTATTAATCATTACTTTCCACTACTGTAGCAGTAAGCTATTTGCTACATGGTTGAATTTTTAACAAGCATTATCCCAACTGTAAGGCGATTGTCAGCTAATCCTTATGGAAAATCTTCGGCCTCATCTCACTAGATACCATCTCGCTATCACCAATTCTATCGACGATAAATAACCTGGTAGTTGATATTAAATAATCCCTTAGTAGTACATTATGCAACGAGCCTATAATGGTAGTAATTAAGACGCGAGTATGTTTATGAAACGAGCGCAAGCGAGTTTCATAATTTTCATACGAGCGTCTTAATTACCATGATAGTCAAGTTTCATACGACTTTTTATGCTCGACCATATTTCTAACTTGAAATTATTCAGAAGTATTCATTTTATTCTTATCTGACTGAGGAGCGGCACTGACCTTGTGCAATAGCTGGTAAATTGTGAGATGTGCGCAGACGCGAAAGTATTGATTTTTTCCGAGGAACAAATGTCCACATTGACCTTGATATAATCTAGAGAGTAAAATAAACATTAACCTTAATATAACCTTGAAATTGAAAAACGAGATGACAAATTGAATTTATTTGAATATTATTTACAATTAACGCTAATTATAATTATAGTAACAGAACATAACCTTCTGCGACAGTATTGGATTTCCAACCTCCGTGACGTTTCGCTAGTTGTCTTTCGATTGCATATCCGAGAATAATCGATACTTGCGCTTTCATATTGCTACAATGGTGCTTTCTGATTGGCGGAACACCTGAACTTTAATGAATAGGTGTACTTTAATGAGGTCCATTAAAGGGCTGCTACCAGGTGTATAATTACTACATTTCGGCATGGTCGAGCATAAAAGATTTTATCCATGACCATAACGAAAAACATGCCTTTACTAAATACTTTTGCGTTTGTAAAGTAGGCTTTTATTCAACATTACTTTATTTCACTAGTGAGATAAAGACTTTACCTCACAGTTTGAACTTTATCTCACAGGTCATTAGTATTTTCCTAGTACCCGGGTACACATGTATACTTTTCCATTGAACTATTACTCGAGAAGTTAATATATTAGTTACTAGATGTCACTACCTCTACTTCTTTATTACCATTCCTTAAATATACATACACTCAATCTCCTTCTCTTTTCTCTATCTGCTACGTCGTAATTTGTACATTACATCCAATCTAATATGCATCTTTTTAAAATTTTGTAATAATTTACCTTTTGGGATGCTAGGAGACTTGAACCTATGAAGTTGGGTTTATAGGATTTTAGAACAACACGCGTTAGCCAACTGAGCTAACCAGACACGATGATTAATTAAGTTTTAATATTCCTCTTAAGTTTACAAAAGTAAAATATGAAATTATTTTAATGACAATAGTCCCGTGAACACTTCTACATAATCCCTGAAACTTCAAAAAGACGAAAATACACGTTTAAAGTGAAAAAAATATATTAAAATTATATAATTAATTATAATTTGTTATTTATCCAACGCCTTAGATACCATTCTTTACTAATCACGGCCTCCTACATCATGACCTACCTAGTAACGTATTGATTCTAAAATCCATGCCATGGTATGTGATTACATGAGGACTTATTTTCAACATATTTTCTTTTATAAAACATAATTTTTCGTTATGGTCAAGGATAAAATTACGTATGGTAATTGTGAGCGTGATCTTTATTGCACTCGTGTAATTTAAGCACTCGGCTGACGCCTCGTGCTTAAATCTTTCCACTCGCGCAATAAAGATGCACTTACCTCACAAGTACCATAAATAACTATATTATTTCATTTATAAACTGTCTATTGTAGATATTCTGCACTATCAAACGAAGACTTTGAACGCCTTTGTTTTGTGATCATACCAAGCTGCGGAGGAAAAATGGTGTCTGCTTTCAAGGCGAGATCGAGTTCCTTATTTACAACCAATTTTCTTTTCCAGAACAAAACTGCCGAGTCCAGCACCGAACACACACACTCCGGTTTCCGAAATTTGATACTAAAGTAATTTTCCGCAAGTCTGGTAGCAGGGCATATCGATTTTCAGGCAACGTCGTTATATCAACAGAGCGGGGAAGCAAGAACGGGACTCTTGTCTTCAATTACGATGGAATACATCGTTTATACAGGCGAAGTAACAATATTACTGTCTGATAAAAACAATACGGGGCAGGGAAGTAACTCATTTAGCTATTTGGGGGTGTGATATCTCTTCTACAGGCAAGAACTGTCCCAGTTTCGCTATTGTGGTGTAACAATGACATCTGGAAGTAAAACGAGCAACAAAACAGACGGCGGACCCGACGTTAATGTACGGAATCGAAGCGTAAACCGTTTGAGAGCGAATACAACAGGAAGACCGAGTCAGTAGGGCAGCGCCCGGGATGTGGAAGCGGGGGCGTAATGGTTTTCAATTAGACCTAGTCTAGAAATCACAAGGCGACAGTCGTTGTTGCCAGTTTTTCTCACCAGCCTCGTCTCGAACGGTAATAAAAGCAGCAACACGTCATGTTTTATCTAGTCCGGTATTTGTACTTAAATCTTTTACAAATGGAAAAATTCTCTGAACAATTAAAATGAAGTACTTACTGAGTATATACAGTGTATTAATTAATTCTTTATGCTCGACCATGCCGAAATGTAGTAATTATACACCTGGTAGCAGACCTTTAATGCATATCATTAAAGTACACCTACTCATTAAAGGTCAGGTCTTTCAGCCAATGACGACTCAGGTTACAACTGTTCAGCCAATGACAGGTCATCTTTCTACCGTTATAAAACCGCAAGTATCGATTATTCTCGGATTTGCAATCGAAAGAGAATTAGCGAAAAGTCACGGAGGCTGGAAATCCAATACTGTCGCAGAAGGTTATGTTCTGTTACTATAATAATTAGCGTTAATTGTAAATAATATTCAAATAAATTCAATTTGTCATCTCGTTTTTCAATGTATAATTTAATTTCAATGTTATCTCTGTAGGTTCTTATGGCCTAGCAAGGTCAATGTGAACATCTGTTCCTCGGAAAAAATCAATACTTTCGCGTCTGCGCACATCTCACAACATACGGGACATTGCTCAATGTCAAATACAAATAAAATTAATAATATCAAGTTAGAAATATGGTCGAGCATAAAAAGTCGTATGAAACTCGCCTATAATGGTAATTAAGAAGCTCGTATGAAAATTATGAAACTCGCTTGCGCTCGTTTCATAAATATCCATACTCACTTCTTAATTACCTTCATTATAGGCTTCTTGCATGATGTACTATTATATCATGGATGGGCATCGTGCCTCACTTGAGAAATAATGCCTCTCTGTCCTTCACAGAGCTTATCGCTCTGAGTGACATCATCTTCACAGTCCCCGTCCCTCCCTCAAGTAGCTCCTAGGCATGGGCAGGTTCTATATCAGTTTCATAAGCAATATCAGTGGTGGCATAATGGCATTATCAAAGCAGTGTGTACGCATTAGAAAACGATTATTTCATGAGAAATGGGAGGAAGAGTTTTTTTGCTGTTTAGAAGGGGAGAACATACGATGTATGTTATGCTCGAAAATCCTATTAGGCATTAATAAATTTAATATACAACGACATTACTTCTTATGTCATAAAGAACACGCTGAATTAGAAGGTAAGACAAATTAAATGTTATTTTTCGTACTATTCCGAAGAAAATTTATGATGTTAACAATTGCATAGTAGGCTATACTAAATACGACATTATACCTTAAACACGCTGCATTAAAAGGAACGAGGAATTAAATGTTTTTTGTACGTATTATTTCCAAAAGACATTTATAAAAAAAATATCAAATGTGCGTAAAAAAAGAAATATGGTTTTCTGAAATGATTTTAGGTCGAGAACGTGCAAATCTATTAAGGGTAATCTTGATAAACGCCAGAATATTCAAGAAAATAAACGTAGACAACGTGATGGGATATTATTGGCTAATTACGCAATTTCTCGCCTGTGATTTAAATCAATTCAATGATGGAGAAATAGTAAAGAGGTTTACGATTAAAGCTGCCGAATTAATTTGCCAAATTGAATAAAAGTTTTCGAGTCTCTCACGTTAACCAAGCGCTTTCCTAATAATTCGCCACTGACCGCCTTAGCGATTACGATAAGGTGACGTAGGTCAGAGCAGTTTATATTTCCCATCCTACTCTGCAGTCTCCTCTCCTAGTAAACAAACTATTTCAAATCGAGTGCCTCACTAACCGAAAATTGCGCCCATGTATGCTTTATGTATTCATTTTATGAAAAAATGCCAAAAACAAAACTTATTGGCTATATCTAACTAAAACTTATGTATGTATTTATTAACACTACAATTGGGTATACACCCGGTGGCAGTGGTCTATAATATACAATAATATCATTACAATAATACAGTAATTACAGCAATAAAAAAATAAAATAAACGTAAATTTACTTCTAACTCTAAATAAATAGATGCAACAAACCTAGGTTTATAAATAAAGAACTATGCCATAATAACGCCTACAATAAGCAAAAGTAAACCTAACCTATTTCACCCAACTATTACCAATTTAAGTAATTACATATCACCTTAATTAATTACATATCTTAATTAATTACATATCAACTTAATTTATTTACATATCAACTAAATTACATATCATCTTAATTAATTACATATGAACTTAATTAATTACATGACACAACTTAGATAAGTACACTGCACCTACAAATTACATTGTCAGTCTAATCTTTTCAACCTTTCCTTAAATGTATTGATTTTGAGAGGACCACCCTGAAAGATTGCCGCAGGTAAGCTGTTCCAGTCTACTATTGTGCGGTTAACAAAGGAAAAAAATTTGCCACGTCCGTTCTTTGTTTTCTAAATTTAAACTACCTAATATGATCAGCCCTGCCTAAGCATGAAGGTGTTACTAATCTAGCATTGATGTCGGTCCATGCTTTGTGTCCCATTTGTGCCTTAAACAATGCGGTGAGTCTGGTTTTTCGTCGCCTTGATTTGAGAAGCACCCACCCTAAATCTTTTACTATCTCTTCATCATTTCCCTCTCTCATTTTGACATATTTTGCTGCCTTGCGTTGGACCTTTTCAATTGAATCGATTTGGTTTTGTCTGTACGGATCCCAACCTACTGCTCCATATTTCATAATTGGACGAACAAGGATTTTGTACGCTGTGATCTCACAAAAGTACTAATTCATGTACAAGGTGTGACTAAAAAGCTCTTTTTTTAATGGCACCCTATATTAAATTTTACATATTTGAAATCTCTATTCAATGTTACATACAAATAGAAGATTGACTCAGCATAAATGATAAAATATTCGCTTGTAAATGTTATGGTGCTTTCAAATGTTTTCATGATGTAACACATAATAAATGCGTGTATTCATACGGAGTAGGCCATGAAACAAACAAACAACAATAACATAACAGTTTCATTTTTCGTTGCATATCTTAAAGATCTACCCTAGGGCTCTCACATAAGATATGTTCACATTAAAATATCTTACGGACATAATTTAAAATAGAAATCAGTGGCGAACAACATACATAGTCAACCGCAGTGGTGTTCAATCTATGGTACGCGTACCCCCGGGGTACGTATCCCATTGATTTCGTATATAAAAATGTTGACATTTATTTTATTATACTTGTTGATAATTGCATTGTATTATAATTTCTTTTGCAATATCAATTCTTGTTTTTTTTTTCCTTGAATAATATTTTACGTACATCATTACTGTTATTATTGCATCAATAACTACTGTATTATAATAATAATAATAATAATAATAATAATAATAATAATAATAATAATAATAATAATAATAATAATAATAATAATAAAATATTTTATATTCGACAGATATTGGAGAAAAATGGGAGTATAAGGGTACAGTGCATCAGTTATTCATAGATTTCAAAAAGGCATATGACTCGGTTAAGAGAGAAGTTTTATATGATATTATTATTGAATTTGGTATTCCCAAGAAACTAGTTCGATTAATTAAAATGTGTCTCAGTGAAATGTACAACAGAGTCCGTACAGGTCAGTTTCTGTCAGATGCGTTTCCAATTCACTGTGGGCTAAAGCAAGGAGATGCACTATAACATTTACTTTTTAACTTCGCACTAGAGTATGCCATTAGGAAAGTCCAGGATAACAGAGAGGGTTTGCAATTGAACGGGTTACATCAGCTGCTTGTCTATGCGGATGACGTGAATATGTTAGGAGAAAATACACAAACGATTAGGGAAAATACGGGAATTTTACTTGAAGCAAGTAAAGAGATAGGTTTGGAAGTAAATCCCGAAAAGACAAGTATATAATTATGTCTCGTGATCAGAATATTGCGCGAAATGGAAATACAAAAATTGGAAATTTATCCTTTGAAGAGGTGGAAAAATTCAAATACCTGGGAGCAACAGTAACAAATATAAATGATACTCCAGAGGAAATTAAACACAGAATAAATATGGGAAATGCCTGTTATTATTCGGTTGAGAAGCTTTTATCATCCAGTCTGCTGTCAAAAAATCTGAACGTTAGAATTTATAAAAAAGTTATATTACTGGTTTTTCTTTACGGTTGTGAAACTTGGACTCTCACCTTGAGAGAGGAACATAGGTTAAGGGTGTTTGAGAATAAGGTTCTTAGGAAAATATTTGGGGCTAAGAGGGATGAAGTTACAAGAGAATGGAGAAAGTTACACAACACAGAACTGCACTCATTGTATTCTTCACCTGACATAATTAGGAACATTAAATCCAGACGTTTGAGATGGACAGGGCATGTAGCACGTATGGGCGAATCCAGAAATGCATATAGAGTGTTAGTTGGGAGGCCGGAGGGAAAAAGACCTTTGAGGAGGCCGAGACGTAGATGGGAGGGTAATATTAAATGGATGTGAGGCAGGTGGGATATGATGATAGAGACTGGATTAATCTTGCTCAGGATAGGGACCAATGGCGGGCTTATGTGAGGGCGGCAATGAACCTCCGAGTTCCTTAAAAGCCAGTAAGTGATATTCCACATCCCTGCCACAAATACGGGACACAACATACATGCATTTCCATTGTGTTCCCTATGAGAGGCTGGAGTAATGTTGCCTGCACGCCACTGCTCCCCGGTTTCGCGATTCTATCTCCTTCGTTTTTTGGAGGAGCAACGACCTTGTCAGACAACGCCCCGTGCGCGCTCCAAAATTCTAGTGTGCAGCGCTCCAAGTGATGGCTCGACTGGTGGAATACCATGGGGCCAAGAATATACGGAGGACATAAACTACGGAATTGCTCTACGACGGAAAGGAATTAATGTCCTGGCCGACTGAAATATGGGTTTCATGAAGAAGACATACTTTTACATTACAAGTTACGCATTTCTGCTATGTTCTTAACGTAATAGTGCTTATAGTTTATTTTCTTAAACGATTATTAAAAAACACAGGCACATAAATTAAGTAATTTGCTACGTACCCAAATTTTTATTTTATTGTGTTATTTTACGACTCTGTATCAACATCTTAGGTTATTTAGCGTCTGAATGAGATAATAATAATAATAATAATAATAATAATAATAATAATAATAATAATAATAATAATAATGATTTATTTTAGCTGGCAGCTTCCACTCAACTAGCAAAAAGTATACATACATATGTGTCAACTTGCAAAGATTTCAACAATTTGATTTAGATAAGAGCTACATGTATACAAGAGTTATTTACGAATTAAACAACAAAATACTATGAACTATTAATTAAACACTGAAATACAAATTAGCCTATGTAGCAGAATTAAGCTAAAATACATAGAATTTTAATATATTTCAAATAATGTTAGATAATAGAAAGAGATTATTATGAGACAATTTTGAAAATACAGCACTATGTTTAAAGGAAGGAGTAACAATGTAGACAGTGATAGTTTAAGTCAGTATGATTGGATGAAATGCTAAGAAGGTTATCTTTTAAGCTGTTTTTAAAAGTGTTTATTGTCTTGCAGCCCCTAATACTTTGTGACAGGGAATTCCATTATGGCGAGGTGGATACTGTAAAAGATGATGAATAACGAGATGTTCTATGAAGAGGTATACTTAACGCGCCACAGATAAGTGATCTGGTATTTACGTCGTGGTTAGAGTATAGATAAGAGAAACGAGACGAAAGGTAATTTGGTGTTGAAGTGTGCAGAATTCGAAAGAGCAATGACAAGGAGTGTAAAGTTCTACGTTCTTTAAGTCGGAGCCACGAAAAACTTGCAAAGGACGGTGATATGTGATCGTATCGTCGGATGTTGCATACGTCTCTGACGCACATATTCTGAACTCGCTGTAACTTGAGTGATAGTTCAGAACTTAGGTCACTTAACAAAACGTTACAATAATCGAAATGCGGCATTACTACTAGATGATGGTGATAATGCCGGTGAAATGAGTCCGGGGTCCAGCACCGAAAGTTACCCAGTATTTGCTCGTATTCGGTTGAGGGAAAACCTCAACCAGGTAACTTGCCCCGACCGGGATTCGAGCCCGGGCCACCTGGTTTTGCGGCCAGACGCGCTCACCGTTATTCCACAGCTGTGGACACGTACCCAAATAGGAAGATGAACTTTCATTTTCTGAATTATAAACAAAAAAAAATCCAAATTAAAATATTTGACATAATTTATGAAGTGTACGGTTTAAGTAGATATATGTAAGAATTAAATTAATTATTATGTATTTGCTGTCTTGGATAGCTTATCAAATGCTAAGTGAAAATTTATTCACTAAGTTAGCATAACTTGTAGGACGATGTTTAATCGATGAACGTTTTGGGCAATGATTTGCCATCTTCAGATCATTGAGATGTGAATATTATAATGTATAAACACTTTACAAGGTTAGAGTACGAACAATGACAAGGTTAAAATGAGTTAACATATAAAATAGTTAAAATATATAAAATAATTTGTGCTAATTACTAAGTTATTTAAAATGTAACAATAAAACAATGAAGAAAATTAATGTGTGGTGTCAAAATTGGTATTGTTTTAAGGGGTTAGGTTAAAGCAGTAAAATTTTGGAAATATACAACATTTTTTTCCTCCATTATTCTATCTTGTACAATAATGAAAATTATTATGTGTAAAACACTGTCCTTCTGTTATATAATAAACATATTTTTACGATTAAAAAAAATATTTTAATTTTTTTTCAAAATTCAAAGTTCACTGTGCAGTGATGATTTATTTTATTTTAGTAGGTTATTTTACGACGCTTTATCAACATCTTAGGCTATTTAGCGTCTGAATGAGATGGTGATAATGTCGGTGAAGTGAATCCAAGGTCCAACACCGAAAGTTACCCAGCATTTGATTCATATTGGGTTGAGGGAAAACCCCCGGAAAAAATCTCAACCAGGTAACTCGCCCCCACCGGGAATCGAACTCGGGCCACCTAGTTTCGCGGATAGACGCGCTAACCGTTACTCCACAGGTGTGGACTGTAGTGATGAAGCGTTTCCCTCATAACTCAAAATGTATCCAACATTCTGTGATGAAATGTTATGTGTATTTATGCACGTCATATCTACAATATGATGCAAAATCACTTCTTTACCTTTGATAAATTGTCTGATAAAAAAATAAATCAATTTTTTAAAATGGTCAAATATCTAACACAAAATAAAAATATATTATTTATTAAGAAATGTAGTTGAAAGAGCATGATATTGAAAACATGAGTTTCAGCATTGAAATAAAAGCAAGAGAACATGAAAAAGTTAACAAGTTTTTGAGTTATGAGGGAAACGTTTCATCAATGCACAGTGAACTTTGAATTTGGAAAAAAAATATATATAGGCTATATAATTTTTTTTAAATCGTAAAAATATTTTTTTTATATATCAGAAGGATAGAGTTTTACACATACCAATTTTCATTATTGTACAAGCTACAGTAATGGAGGAAAAAAATGTTGAATATTCCCAAAAAATTTACTGCTCTACCTAACCCCTTAAGCTGTTTTCGCGGTACTATTTGTTGATTCTTGTGACTAAAGTTAGTGACAAATTGTTCCTAAGGAAGATCGTTGCTTGTTGTGTGGTTCAACCAGGCCATATGTATCTGTAAATATTCAAACGAAAAGAATCAAACAAAAATAATTACTATTGTGTTTAACTATAACGGGTAGCTAATGCTGTTTCAAAAAAATTTGTTTCAATATTTTTTATTATCGCTTGACAGACTCTGTAAGATGGGGACTGCGTATTTTAGCTGACTATTACACTTTTACTACGTCACACTACTTTCGACCAATAAAACAGTACGAAAGGACGTCTTTCAACCAATCATGGCTGCTTATTGCACAATTTGTTTAATTTTATCGCGTCCCTAGCATTTGTTTAATTTTATCGCGTCCCTAGCATTTGTTTAATTTTATCGCGTCCCTAGCATGTTTAATTTTATCGCGTCCCTAGCATTTGTTTAATTTTATCGCGTCCCTAGCATTTGTTTAATTTTATCGCGTCCCTAGCATTTGTTTAATTTTATCGCGTCCCTAGCATTTGTTTAATTTTATCGCGTCCCTAGCATTTGTTTAATTTTATCGCGTCCCTAGCATTTGTTTAATTTTATCGCGTCCCTAGCATTTGTTTAATTTTATCGCGTCCCTAGCATTTGTTTCTTTGTTTGCCAACATTTCACACTGCGCTGGTCTGGACGTCAAAAAAAAAAATAGAAAATTACAAACCACTCCAGTCGATGCACAGTAGTTTCAAAAGCGACTCGCACTGGCATTCAAGAACAAGAATTAATTAAAAATCACTGATCATACCTATGCATCTTCTGAAATCCTATTTACAAATAAATGAAGAGCACCATTCGGAAATCCTGAATAGGTTGAATACACCGTGTAGGCCTAAATCAACGAGTTCCACTTCTATTACGCACACGTCCAATATAACATCAATTGAACCACCAACCACATTCAAATTTGAAAATTGTACATTCAATAATTATTCCTTTTAAAATTATTCATGCTTATTTTTTATGTCATCGTCGTTAATTAAAACTTTTCTAACACTTGTGTATATTAGTTAGGTTATGTTATAGCTTCTGCTATATGATATTATAGTCACGTATCAGAGATTGTTTAATATTAAGATTTATTGAAAATCATCTGTCAAGTGACGTTGATTACTGGGATTCGGATAATTGAAGTGGAATGTTGCATTTTAATAAAAATGAAACTGAATCAACAAAGCCTTCTTGACTAGTAACATTGCCATCGTGTATAACAGATCGAGAACTTCTCGACGAGAAGGCATTGCTAGTAATCATAACTCACTACTGCCATCTAGCATGCATCTAGCGTAATATTTGTAATGTTGAGATAGTAAAATAATGCATTTGAAGACAGTTGTATTTTCGTAAGTCAATTAATATTTTATTGTATTGGAGTACTTCGTTACTTCTAATCTTTATATACTTTCTTCCATCGTGTAATAGTCAATTAAATCCCACTCGAGTTTTGATTTTCTCTAGAAAAATCAAAACGTCTAGTGAGATTACTGTTGATAAAACTTGAAGAATCGGATTCTGACATTTTTCCAAAGCAAAATCTTACCTTCAAATGCGACAACAGTGAGTATTAAATTTTGAAATAAAAAGGAAACACTATTCATTTTTCACTCATTCTATTCTGCGCAAGAGCAGATCTTTCACTGCAAACCCAGCATTTTCCAGTCTTTCCTATGAAAGACTATTAATTCCTGCCAATGAACATTTTGAATGTAGATTACAGATTTAAAGTCAGTCAGTGCAAAAAGGTCACGAGTCAAAGATTCATGATCCTTCTGCGAGAAGTGGAAATTTCAAAATTGGATGACAGCACTGTTTGAAAGTATATTCATGACATTCTTCACAGACTGGTCGGGCTACCCTTATATCACAATGCTCAATGCATAACTCATTTTCGTAAAAAAAAGTTGACTCATGACCTTTTTGCAATGACCGATTCAATTTTATTCGACCTTCGGGCTCGTGAAATTATCAATAAGATGAAACAGCACTCGTGCAATTACTACAGATAATCCCAGAGATATGAGTCCAGGGTACAGCACCGAAAGTTACCCAGCATTTGTTCTGAAAAACCTCAACCAGGTAACTTCTCCCAACCAGAATATGAACCCAGGCCCGCTCCATCACGGTCAGACATGCTAAGCGCTATTCCACAACGATGGATTACATCGTTATTACCTATTCCAAATTCCATTTAGATTAGGTGTAAAGGTTCACTTATAGACGAAACTAAAGTTACTTTGTTGACAGTGTCCACGTCGTACGACGTGAGGGTACACCTAAACTACACCAGAATGATTAAGATAATAGCGATTTGAATCCGAGATTCCGGTGTGAAAAGCCTACAAATGGTTAACGGTGAGCCACAAACCAAGGAAGTAACAACACTAGCTTTCTTCACGTCACGATGTTCTCATGACCTCTTCTAAGAGTCGAACCCGGTCATCCAGTCTGCGACGAACAGGTTTGAAGAAGAGCCAGGCGGTCTGAGTGCCAGTGTCCCTCGAGAGGTGACGTCATGCTCGAGAGTTTCGGGTTTCAGAGGAGCAGCAATTAGCGGAGGGCTCCCCGCGAGACGGCAGAAACCGGTCGCGCCACCAGGTGGGCAGCTCTCACCTGCTGGCGAAACTGCCCAGATGCAGCTAAGACAGTCCGGGCTCGGCGCTATTGTCTCCGTGACAGCGGTAACAAATGCACGGAGAGAATCCATATTCAACAGAGAAGCCACAATTCCGTCCCCTTCACGGCGGCAAGAGAGAAACGAGAAGGATATCAAAATTCCTTTTTAAACGTGCTACACTTCTGTCTCCTTGACAACAGAAACTTATGAACAGGCATTACAAACGCTGACTGTTAGATGATTTTACACTAGTGTCATTGACAACAGAAATATCCCAAGAGACATGATGCTACACTTGTCTCCATGACGACAGAAACATATGAACAGATATTATAATGCTATTACATGAGCTACACTTGTCTCCTTGAAGACAGAAACATATGAACAGACATTAAATGCTTTTACATGATGCTACACTTGTCTCCTTGACGACAGAAACATATGAACAGACATTATAATGCTATTATGCGCTGCTACACTTGTCTTCTTGACGATAGAAACATATGAACAGACATTATAATGCTATTATGCGCTGCTGCACTTGTCTTCTTGACGGTAGAAACATATGAACAGACATTATAATGCTATTATGCGCTGCTACACTTGTCTCCTTGAAGACAGAAACATATGAACAGACATTATAATGCTATTACATGTTGCTACACTTTCCTCCATGACGACAGAAACATATGAACAGACATAATGCTATTACATGTTGCTACACTTGCCTCCTTGACTACAGAAACATGTGGACAAACATTATAATGCTATTATGCGCTGCTACACTTGCCTCCTTGACTACAGAAACATATGAACAGACATTATAATGCTATTATGCGCTGCTACACTTGTCCCCTTGACGACAGAAACATATGAACAGACATTATAATGCTATTACATGTTGCTACACTTGCCTCCTTGACGACAGAAACATATGAACAGACATTATAATGCTATTACATGTTGCTACACTTGCCTCCTTGACTACAGAAACATATGGACAAACATTATAATGCTATTATGCGCTGCTAAACTTGTCTCCTTGACGACAGAAACATATGAACATACATTATAATGCTATTACATGTTGCTACATTTGCCTCCTTGACTACAGAAACATGTAGACAAACATTATAATGCTATTATGCGCTGCTACACTTGCCTCCTTGACTACAGAAACATATGAACAGACATTATAATGCTATTATGCACTGCTACACTTGTCCCCTTGACGACAGAAACATATGAACAGACATTATAATGCTATTACTTGTTGCTACACTTGACTCCTTGGCGACAGAAACATATGAAGAGACATTATAATGCTATTACAGACAAATATGAACAGACATTATCATGCTATTATGCGCTGCTACACTTGTCCCCTTGACGACAGAAACATATGAACAGACATTATAATGCTATTACTTGTTGCTACACTTGCCTCCTTGGCGACAGAAACATATGAACAGACATTACATATGTTATTACATGTTGCTACACTTGCCTCCTTGACGACAGAAACATATGAACAGACATTATAATGCTATTACATGTTGCTACACTTGCCTCCTTGACGACAGAAACATATGAAGAGACATTATAATACTATTACATGTTGCTACCCTTGCCTCCTTGACGACAAAAACATATGAAGAGACATTATAATGCTATTATGCGCTGCTACACTTGTCTCCTTGACGACAGAAACATATGAACAGACATTATAATGCTATTATGCGCTGCTACACTTGTCTCCTTGACAACAGAAACATACGAACAGACATTATAATGCTATTATGCGTTGCTTAACTTGTCTTCTTGACGACAGAAACATATGAACAGACATTATAATGCTATTATGCGCTGCTACACTTGTCTCCTTGACAACAGAAACATACGAACAGACATTATAATGCTATTATGCGTTGCTTAACTTGTCTTCTTGACGACAGAAACATATGAACAGACATTATAATGCTATTATGCGCTGCTACACTTGTCTCCTTGACAACAGAAACATACGAACAGACATTATAATGCTATTATGCGTTGCTTAACTTGTCTCCTTGACGACAGAAACATATGAACAGACATTATAATGCTATAATGTGATGCTACACTTGTTTCTTAACGTGAAGTTGAGAGCGTGTTTCTTTGACGATAGCAAACAGATGAAGAGAAATCCTAAATTTCTTAACAAGCTGGAAGTCTGTCTTCTTGAATACAGCGAACAAATGAAGAGAGATTACAAATTTCTTAATGAGAAACTGAAAGTCTGTCTCCTTCACGATAACAAACAGATGAGATATTTTAAATTTCTTATCGCGAAGCTGAAAACTTGTCTTTTGATACCAAGCACATTAAGAGAGATTCTATTCTTACTCATTCCATGTTCCCTTGGCCTTTAAATTTCTGAACTTTTTCCAATGGAATTATAACGGATTTTTAATTTTAAATACTGCCAACAATATTTTTTTTTCCAACTTCTCCTCCCATTTTCTCTGTTATTTTGAATATCTGTATTCCTACGTAATATAGATAGACTATATTAAGTTCTCTCAAATCTCTAAGTGTGTATCTGAAATGTTTCTTAAAGACATGACTTAAGCATTTTGTTGTAATTGTAAACATTTTGTTGCTGGACGAAACAGCTAACCAAGAAAAACGTCATTCTGTCTTGGGATATGTACTTCAAACAATGCCTTTTGTTTATTGTTCTTAATGTATGATTAGATTTACCTAATTATCTATTTTACTATAAATATTTTCACGCTATACTTCAATTAATCTTACATTTATTATGCCTTTTATAAATGAAAATACATAAAATTATATAAAAGAACAAGAAAGAATTATTATTTCAACGAATCAAACATACACGATGACTAGAATGTAATACGAATGGTGCGTGTTTTGTTTCTGCTGACCAGAAGAACGCCATTTTGTAACGCTATCTATATTTCCGGTGATTATGCTCTTTTGTTTTTGCTCTCTGTAGGTAACTAATTGAACATATTTAACTATCTGTTTTACTACAAATATGTAATATGTTCACATTGTACTCTAATAGTTCCCATCTTCCTTAATTTTTAATTGTTTTGCAAGTAAATAAGAATGGAACAAATATTCTTGCCATAACGTTCCCATCGATCACAAAAAAATTACACACACAAACATATATATTACGATTAGATGGATGAAATGTGAATCGTTCGCGTTTTGTTATTCAACGAAACAGCTGACAAGGAAGACGCCATTTTGCCATGCGATCTGCACTTCGGACGATGATGCTCTTTTGTTTATTGCCCTACATGCTGACTCCGCACATCAATCAGAGTGAAGTGTGGCCAGGTGCGCCGACATCGATAAATCACACGAACCTGGACTGCGAGAGATTATTAAATCTCACTGCGTGATCCAAACTTATTACCCACACGATTAACACGCGAATACACGGTGAAAGGGCTCCAATCTTGGGGTCAAGTTGCCATACTGTTGCCAAGCAACCGAGAGTAGCGCGTCAGTTGTTATTTCAGTCCATATTCGCATTCCAGCTGACTTCAATGTTATGAAGAAACAAAGGAAGGAAGTTTTTAATGGGCCAAGTTCATTATTTTGTTCCTCCCCCCTGTCCAAGTGTGATCTCTTATAACCAATATGTGCAAGAGCTTCCATCATGAGGTTTCTCAGTCTACAGTGAAAACATAAATTTTTAGATGAGAAACAATGTAATATTAGAAAGGGATGCAGCACCACGAATGCTACTCCACACTTAACTATTGTGAAAAAAGAAGAGAATTTAACCTGTCAACATATATTTTGTTCATGTGTTATGGAAAAACTTACGCTAATGTAGCCTAAATATTTCACATACTTATTTATTTACTTACTCAACTATCTACGTATTTACTTATTCATCTATTTACGTATTTACGTATTTAAGTATTTATTTATTTATTTATTTACTCATTTATTTACTTTATTCTGGCGGAGGGTCAATAGGCCTTCTCTTAAGCAAACTATGAACAATTATACAAAAAGAAAACATTCCTCGAAAACTTAACAGAATTTTATACATGATGAGTAAAAAGTATAGAACACTTGCTTATATCTGTCCTACTTTTAATTTAATCTTATATCATATATGTAACAGATAACTCCTCGCTACGTTAAAATCGGCAGCACTTTGAAGAAAACAACCGCCAGGATCGCCACCCGTCCGCCGTAAACGAACACGAGATGGAAGTACAGTCGCTAATGCAATTCAAATGGGAATTATGACGTGACTCCTTATGTAACAACTAGATGGCAGCGTAGTAAACCTGACAAAAGTTGTTAACCTCAAAGCCTATAAGCCCGACATATCTGTTACATATATGATCTAGGATTTAATGAAGAAACTATGTGTACAAAAATTATGGGGGCGAAAAGAAAATGAATATTTTGAAAATGTTTTTATTTATGAAGATTGTGCCAAAGAATATTTTTTAGTTTCTTTTCGGCATCATGTACAGTCTTAGAAAGAAGTTTTGTCGCAGAGATACTTTAAATCCCAGAAAGGAGAGAGTCCGCATGATCAGACATACAACGAAACAAAACTAATTTTATTACCTCAACTAGTCCTTCTCTTGAGAACCAAGTCTGATCATGCGCATTGCCTCCTTTCTGGGACTTATAAAATATCTGTGCGACAAAACGTTTTCCTTAGACTGTATTTAATTTTACACTTTTTTATTCTTATGCCTAAAAACGCACAAAATTAACTAAAATGAAATAGATGGCTTAGGAAATGAATAATTTTATTTTTATAATTATGGTTCATTTAACGACGCTCGCAACTGCCGAGGTTATATCAGCGTCGCCGGCGTGCCGGAATTTTGTCCCGCAGGAGTTCTTTTACATGCCTGTAAATCTACTGACTTGAGCCTGTCGCATTTAAGCACTCTTAAATGCCACCGACGTGGGCCGGGATCGTACCTGCAGCCTTGAGCACAGAAGGTCGGCGCTATACCGACTACGCTACCTAAGTCGACCTAGAAAATGAATATGTATCATTGAAATTTAACCATATTATTAATACAAGGTATGCAATTTAAATAAAGGAACACCATTAACACAATAAGATAATGTCCTAATTGTGTCGCGTGTTGGTATCAAATCACAGAAGGTGATAAGATTCCCATTCTCGGCCAACAAAGCAGTAATCTGTTTTGGAAGTTTCCTACTGTTTGCATCAATACTGTGCAGATCATCTGATGTAGCCCATCCCTTATTCTACGGTTTAAGGGGAGTTGGTCATTATCGCATGCAAAATAATGGTAAAAATACCCTATCTTCTAGCAGTCATAAATATAATTTCTACCATTTATCAGTGGTCTTTCATTTTTGTTAGCTATGTGTATATACATATTAAGCTTTAAAATGAAAAAGAATGGTGACTCTAGAGTAAATCTGTATCCTTAAATTAATTTTTTTAATTAAGCACAATTTTTTTTATAAATTCACTACATGTCTGTGATTAGGTACACTCTATTCACTTATTATAACACATATTGAATTGAAAATTTGACTACTTACTGCTAATAGATACTGTGATTTTTATTTCAACTCAACAATAGGATTTTATTCTTCCAACAATAATTCCTTTCTACAATTCACCTTAAACGCTCTCGTCAACAATAGAATTTTCACTCAACACAGTATTCGTTATAGCACTCCACCGACGACAATGACAATTTACTTGGACTATTACGAACAACAATGAACTGTTAATCTCAACTAATATTTACAAAGCA